>NC_143404.1:65275306-65900306 GCF_052110815.1 Crocodylus siamensis
TCCACTTTGCATGTGATTTTAAGACCAGGGGCTTTTACCCCATGTTGACTGGGGGAGGAATGGGAGACCTTGTCTTATATTTGAGTAAGTACAGTATTTACATGGGGAAATGTTAGGACCAATACCAGTTCCTTTATACACCTGTTGTCTGCAGAACTATAAAGGATGGCTATTTTGTCTAAGTAGATGACAAGATGTATAACCCAGAATGAATTGCCTAACCAGAATGATTTGAAGAAATTGGGCCTTTCTTCTGGAGCACTGTTTTTAAGGAGACACTTCAGAGCGCTTCCTGATATTTTTAAGATGATGATGATGCCGACTCTCTACTGTTGTAATGTGTTCTTTGACCTAGTTCTTGATTTAACCCCAAAAAATTACAGTCTGTCATTTGTCAAATTTCCTGGGTAGAAGTTGACTGTTTCTGTTTGTAACAGCAGAGAGTTGCACTGAGTGCATCACTGGATGAAAGAGGCGAGAAGGCTGATTGCCTGAATTAAATTAAAAAGCCTGATCCAATAGTCAGAAGGCCTGGGTTTTGTCCTTGGCTCTGGTTTTTGAGAGGGCATTTAGCGTCTCAATGCCTCTGTGTTCCCCATCAGCAATACATGTATACCTATTTTTCAAAAATTTTATAAGGCTTTATTTAAGTGTGAAAAGCACTTTGAGGTACTTGGAAGTCAAGTGCCATAGGAGCACTAAGTCTGCACTGCGCTACTCACATTATCTCTGACGTTTATGTTGCTGTTATTGAGGTTTAATGAACCTTACGCTTTGTGATTACATAATATGTTCCTTTTCTTTCTTTCTTAATTACGAGCTACTTTCAGTATTCTTAATTTTAGATGCGATTAAAGCGGAGCTGTTAACTTAGTTCAGAAGAACAGTATCAAATAAGTTCCCTCACTCTCTTCCCTGCCTCTGTAAATCAGTGTCCGACTTTCCTGTTGAAGGTAGCTTTTTAAAAGGGAGGATGCCTACAGAAGGATGCCAAGAAACTGTGATAGGGCCGAGAAATAAATGTGCAATGTTTGCTCAGCTCACCCCAAGCCTTGAGGACACAGTTCTGAGTGAGGATGAATGAGCATGTTTCACCATTAATGATGTCCAAAATCAGAACAGAGCTTTTAGTCTTTGCCAAACTAAGCAAAGACATGCTCTCTTTTGCTTCTCTTACTTCTTTAGATATCTCTTGAAGGTGAAGCAGAGTTGATTTGACTTACATGTGATAGCATGATTTAAAAACCACAGCTCCCGCACACTTACTCTAAGCATTTGTGGCTTTGCAGACTTTGTTCTCTGTAAGGGGGAGGGGGAAAAACAAAAGCCTTTCTGGTTTTCAAGTCTGTTTCTTCTCCGGGTACTTTCTTCAAAATCTGAACTCTGTTTTCAGATGTCATTGTTGAAAAACATACATCATTCTCACACCGCTACAATGCTGAGATAAATAGCTGTACTTCCACCACCTAATGACATTAAACTCTATAAGACCTATGAAACCTCTCCTTACGTTAGTCACATTACATGACTCCTGTGAATTGTGATACACAGAGGATCTTTGGGGAGGGGTTGTATTCATGCAGCTGTGCAAAGCATAATGCAGTTCTAGCCTGTTGTTTTTAAATGCTGTCTTCCCCAGGAACATTAACACCACTGCTGGTACATTTGAGGTGGTTTGGGGGTTGTTTTTTCATAAATTAATTTTCCTTGGCTTGCTTTGGATGTGTGATTATTTCCTTGCTCCTATATATTTGTGGCGATATTCAGGATCAAAGCCCAGTTGTGCTATGCATCTGCGGGTATACGTAGAATTTTAAGTCTCTAGTTGCTCAGCAGCTAATGCCAGGCTAGCTCCAAATGAAGTAGTTCAGGCAACAGAAGCAGTGGAGGTGCATTAGCAAAGTGCTTCATGCTAATAAATCTGGATGAAGGTATGTTAGTGAAGGTGCTGCTTCTGATAGCTGAGCTATGTGAGAGGTCTCTTCACAGCATTCTTGTGCCATCCAAGGCGATTTAGCATTATAGACAGGAGTTGGGCACCAAGCACTTGCGACACGGAGTAAGCACAGAGGTAGAGAGAAGGGCAGAGGTAATATGCATTTGTATGAACTGATTAGGGCATGCATGTGGGCATATTATTATAAGGCATATCATCACTTTTTAAATATGCCCCATAAGCATAATACCTCAGGTTCCAGTAATATTCTGTTCCAATTCTGGGTTCCCTGCTTGCTATTTTTGCGGGGGTTGGATTGTCTTCCTTCCATCTGCCCTTAGGTTTTGGGATGGGTTTTTTTTCCAAATATAAACCATCTGCCATAGCCTCAGGGGGTTCCTTCCCTCCAATCTCTGGTTCAGCTACAAAGCCAATGCCCTCTGACAGCTGGATTCCAGGGGCCAGAAGGTGCCAATAAAGAGTCTTCAGTGAGGGCAGAATCGCTCCCTGAAGGAGGGGGTAAGAGGGCAGAATTAGCTCTGCCTGCTAGAATCTGTTCTTGCAGTTCTTCCCTGGTAGGACAGGAGGGAACATTCCTAATTAGTGGGTGGAGCAACAAGCCATCACAAAGGAGCAAATTACAGCCATGCAGAAATATAGTCTACCACCTGTGCAAGTTATAAGTACTTTAATAGACCTGGGTTTTATAAATAACAGTAGTTACAGACACTGGGACTCCCTGTGTATAGTTTAAATAGACTTAATTTCCTGTCTCTTAAATTTATTGCTTTTCCTTTCTCTCTAGCTTGCTGATGATCGCATGGCACTAGTGTCAGGGATCAGTTTAGATCCTGAAGCAGCAATCGGTGTAACAAAGCGCTTACCACCCAAGTGGGTTGATGGAGTGGAAGAAGTAAGTTACGTACACTGATCTGACTGGTGACCCTATCATACCCGGTGCTTGGGTATTGTTCTCCATAAAAGAAACGTACTTACGATGTAGTTTTGACAAATGTAATGTTAACAGTTTTTTGTAATAGTATTTTTTTTTAAAGTTAGTTGAAGCAAGTTCTGTTTTGTAAATTTGAGTGCTGTTTGATCAGCTGCCATCAATATTTAGGAAAGACTTCAGACAAGTTAAGTTTAGTATCTGGAATGCCAGATTGCAAATGGATTGAAAAGGCACTATTCAGAGGCCACAGTCGTAGTAGGCGTGATCCCTGCATGTAGCCCAGAATTAAACTCCAAAGTTATCTGGAACATATCAGGAGACTGCCTGGAGGCATGTACTGGAAAGCCTTGTTCTTCTAGTCCTTAAAAAAAAAAAAAAAAAAAAAAGTTCCCTGAGTAAGCAAAGTTTTCCTTCAAAAGCTGAGACTTATGGTTAAAGCAGTAACAAATGCAGAGGCTTTACAGCACCCCCTTGAAGGAAGGCAACAGAGCAGGCCACAAAGTAGTGAAGACACAAAGCTTGCTGCTCAAGCTGTCTGTACCTCCTAGAAGAGCAGGCTGTCCTGACTGCCACCAAACAGCTGTCCAAATGAAAAGCTAGGAGGATGTGGACTGGGCATGTCATGTAGCATTTAGAACATGATCCTGTTCCCAGATTCCAAAAAGCTGTACCCACAAAACTTGCAGTCACGCCACTTTGTATGCACAACCCACCAGTTGCATAGAGCTAGACAGACTATCCCTAGGACAAACAGCTTGCTTGTAGCTTTATTATTAGAGGCCAGTTTAGGAATCTGCCCCTTGATTTTTACTGTTATGCTTGCTTAGTTTATAACACCTGGAGCTAGAGGTGAAGATAGAACCTGGATTTTTCACCTTCCCTGTGAAATTTGATTTTGGGGGATTGAGTTAGACCCAGGACTTGTGAATTTTGTTGTTATATGATTTTAAAAACAATATCGTATTTGGTTGTTGCTGCTTTGAAAGCATTACAGTCTAATCTACTTGATTTTAAATAAAGAATGTAAAAATGTCAAAAGAGCAGCAGTGTCACAAAAGGCACATCAGTTTTTAATCACTAAGAGGTCAGCTTTGTTTGTATGTGTTGATTTTAAATTGATTTTTGGCTGTTCTGGTATAGTGTACATACTTCTGTGAACGTTTCCACATAAGTTATTTGTCTGGTATTTGTCAAAGCTTTTCCTCTGGCATTACTCACTTTCCCTTCTCTGTTGTTTGGGTTGTTTTTTAGATTCAATATGATATCACCAGGATAAAACAGAAAATGAAAGAATTAGCCAGTCTTCACAACAAACATTTGAACAGACCTACTTTGGATGATAGCAGTGAAGAAGAACATGCAATAGAAATAACTACCCAGGAGATCACACAGGTACAGATGAAAGTGTTTTTAGAGAAGATGCTAATTGTTTTCAGTTCTGAAGTTGTAGTTATACTTTGCTCTTTCCCCATGTGGCAGTGACTTGTTCAAAATAAACTATTTTTAATAGGACCATTTTGTTGTTTTTACTAGGTAATTGTGAACCAGTGCTTCTGGGCTGTGTGTCTGATTATGTCACTTTTTCACCAAGATCCTGGACAAGTAGTTTACTCTTTCTGTGCCTTTGTTGACCCACCTGAAATAACCTACTCATCTGCCTTGCAGCAGAATGGCAAGACTTAGCTTACATTTGCAAATGCTTTATAAAAGTACAAAACCATTGTATGAAATTGCAACCTCCAGTCTGAACAGATATAATAAAGGAAGTATTTTTGGGGTGCAGAACTGCCTGCATGCCCTCTTGTGTTCCTTGATTCATAATACAAGTGCTCTCATTCTTTTAATTAGAAATCTTCACGCCTGTTGCAAAATCTAATTTACAGAAAACTCATTTATGTTTAGCTTTAGGGTTTTTTCTTCATCCTTGTGCTGTGATTTTTATACCCATTCAAATGACAGACTGGACACACTAGTGTCATTTCCCTTAAATGCCCATAAACTTAAAATATTAATCCCTTGAGCAATGTAATGATTGAAATGTATCTTGCCATATTTGTTACTAATGCAGTTGTTTTTTCAGCTATTTCACAGGTGTCAGAGAGCAGTCCAGGTCTTGCAAAGCAGGTCACGAAACTGTACAGAACAAGAAGAACGTGTTCTCAGGAATGTAGTGTCTTCCTTAGCTCAGTCCCTTCAGGACCTGTCCACCATCTTTAGGCACGCACAGTCTGACTATCTCAAACGTAAGCATCTGCCAAGCACCTGCTGTCTGTGAGATACTAACACATCTTTACCATCAGTTATTTTTTCTGTGTGGGGGAGACTGAAGCACAGGGAGGCTAAGGGACTTGTCTGTGATGACAAAGCACATGTAAGGACTGGGATTAGAATTCATAGGCTCCCAGCCTGTGCTCAGACCATTTGCTATGCCTCTGTTTTTCTTATTTATAAAATAAATATACTTAGCATGTCACACACGTACAGATCTGAAGCTCCTTGGTAACAAATCAGCGGAGTCCATCTCTCCTATACAAGCTAACTTAGTCAGCAGTCAAATTGTCTTATTGTTTCACAAAATGTGCTCTACGAAACTTACTTTGAGGTAGCTTAGTCTTCAAGCAGTAATACGTACTAGCTGACAAACTAAAACTCAACAGCCATACAAAAGAGAGAGAATATTGATACAAAATTGTATGGGCAATATGCTATGTATGCTGCCCATGTAATAGCCGAAAGGGTGTAACCAGGCCAACCCAGTATTATTTTAACCTCTTTCCTGAATATTAAATCTCTCTCCACCACGCACTGTATGTACCACAAGTAACATCTGTAATTGGGACTAAGATGTTCCCAAGAGGATTTCTTTTGTTAGAAAACAGCCCACAATGCCAGATAGGAAATACTTCGCCCTGCAAGCTAATCTAGGTTCTTCTGGGCCCACATCACCTCTTAGTTTTGAATAATACTGATTTATTTTTGGGGGGGGCGGTATTAAAGATGCAGCCACAAAAATATCTCCTTTTAATTGGCTGAATGTTCAAAGGTGCAAATGTACTTGAATCTTATGAAATTCAGTGACTTAAAATCTGGTTAGATCAACCTTAACTGTAGGCAAAGCTGGTCACTACAATTAGTAAATGGTACATGTCAGTTAAAATACAGATCATGTCACTTTGGAAAATCTGCCTAATAAATGATGTGACACTGTTCTGGTTGCATAACTCTCCTACGTATGTTTGGCTTTCTCATAAGCCTACTTGAAGAAGCACCAGTCTACTAATTGTATATTCATATTCAGTGCACTTCTATTTTAAAAGGATAATAGTGAATCTTAGTGACTTTATGGCTTGTGTGTCAAAGTATTATACTCATCCCAGCTTTTCTCTCTTTCAGGTATGAAAAATCGAGAAGAAAGATCCAAGCATTTCTTTGACACTTCAGTCCCACTTATGGATGATGGTGAGGACAACACTCTTTATGATCGGGTAAGTTAAGAAGTTGTTAAGGGGAAGTTAATGGCAGAGCGGACATGGGGATTTGGATGGACTGGGGTCGGGGAGTTTTGTTTTGGTTTTGCTGTGGCTTAAATGTCAGACTCCTGAGAATAAATCAACACCACATTTGTACATTTCTGACATGTACACCAAACCACATGGAAGTTCCATTTTTTTTATCAATGTAATGTCTTCCTAGTAACAGTATTGTCTTCCGAGTGGCAATATTTTAATCAGTGGGATTTTAAGGACATTTGATTAAACCAAATGTTTCTGTGGATTTTGTGCTCATGCTGATGAGTTGTGACTCAGATACGTTCAGTACACACATGCTAATTGAAAGAAGGGCACATTCTCATTCAGGGTATTGGGAAGTAGGGAATAGCTTTGATATTGCAACGTAAGAGACACGAGTTCGATTTCCAACCTTTTCTTGCCTTAGCTAAGAGAGGCTAGATGAGCTGCAGAGTCAGCATTGTCGCCCTTCCCTCCATAGTGCCTGGGAATGAGGATTATCATCAGTTGGCAAAAGTCTAGTTTTAAATGGATGCTGACACTGTTCCTCATGGAGCAATCCCTGAGGCTTGGTTTTCCCTCAGTAAGGACGTTTTCCGCAGAGTCCTTATACACAATGCTTTATATTTACTTCTGCCTTCGTACATATTCCATAATATGCACCTCCATCTACTCTATATCAGATGCATTGCTCAAGTGCCCACATCAGCACTTCAGGGATTATACATGTCAGTGGTAGCAGGATTTCTTAGTATGCCTCTTGGCACTGCAATATATCCTCTACTCTGATGCTAAGTGGAGAGTTTGTATGGAAAAATCTAAGGCTTTATTTCTGTTAACATAAAAATATTGTTCACATTACCTGTACACAAGAATGCTTGAAAATGAGTAGTGTTTTGTGAATGGCCCTGGGAGATGAATAGTAATGTTTGTCTAACATTAAAGGATTCAATAAATACAATTGTTGCTCCAGTACTTATACACAAACTTGAGGAGAGGCTACGGGACCTGAACCTGTTCAGCCTCCAAAAGAGAAGGCTGAGGGGGATCTAGTGGCCTGTTATAAACTAGTCAGAGGGGACCAACAGGCATTGGGGAAGTCCCTGTTCTCCCAAGCACTGCCAGGAGTGACCAGGAATAACGGTCACAAGCTGGCAGAGGGGGGATTTAGGCTAGATATCAGGAGGTGTGACTTCACAGTCAGGGCAGCTAGGGTCTGGAACCAGCTTCCAAGAGAAGTGGTGCTGGCTCCTACCCTGGGGGTGTTTAAGAGGAGGTTAGATGAACACCTTGCTGGGGTTGTTTGACCCCAGTACTCTTTCCTGCCATGGCAGGGGGTTAGATTAGATGATCTGCTCAGGTCCCTTCCGACTCTAGAAACGATGAAACTATGAAACTTCCTACGTTTGTATGAGATCTTCTGTACCACCAAGCATTTAGTAGGTAGTGCATAACTACTGCTATTTAGTATTTTTTCCAGTTTCTTGGTTTTATGCATGCATACAAACTTGCTTTCAGGCACTAAATTGACTGTCTTAGAAAGATCTCTAAATGGATGATGCTTTATATCATTTTTTGTGGCAACCCTACATTTCTATTACCTATTTAAGGTACAGTTTGTACACTAAGATTTTTCTTAACAGATTTTGCCATTATGAGAGTTCCAAAGGGATCTAGCACTGTGATTTTCTTTTTTCATATTGTTACCAGCATTTCATGTTACTTTTATTTTATCATTTTAAATCTTACATTTCTTCAGGGGTTTACAGATGACCAGTTAGTATTGGTGGAACAAAATACATTAATGGTGGAAGAACGGGAACGAGAAATTCGACAGGTTGTACAGTCAATTTCTGATCTCAACGAAATATTTAGGGACCTCGGAGCAATGATAGTCGAACAGGTACATAAACCCACAGTAAAAGTACTGATTGTAGGGTAATGCCTCTTATTAAGATTGCCTGTGTTTTCCATTATAAAAACCTGTTTTCAGTTGCTTTTATAACGTTGCCAAACTTTAACGGCATTTATACAGATGCATTTATCTGCTCTGCGTGCAAGCTGCTCTGCTTTGCCCAGTGCTGCATCACACACATTTGTATAAATGGCAAAATGTACGTCATCACTGAGAAAATGGCGGCAGTGCACTTTTGAACTAAAACACCTTCAGTGGTGTGGCACAAGCATGTGTACAAATGCCCTAATAGTTTGGGCTGAAGTTGCTTTCATTGGGTATCTTTCTGTACTGAATTTACCTAAGAATTTCAGCATTTGCAGCTTTTGGTTGCTTCAGGCTGCACAGAGAGGAATCGGACTTAAGGTAGGTGAGTACAAGAGCACACTCCACTTCAGAACCTGCAGTGGTTCCAGTTCCAAATCTCACCATTCCTCTGCCATCAGGAAACCTTGTGAAACCCACTAGCAAAGTGCGTTTCACATCCCTGTCTTGTGCTGGTCTGCATAGAGGATGACAATCTACTACTATTTTCAGTTACTCTTTTAGCTTAGATACATGTATGTTGGATTTAAAGATTCTAGCCCTTCTGATGCCCCTGTGGATATTAGTATTATCCATATAACGCAATTGCTTGAGTGTTATAGTTCGTTTTGGGGGTTTATTTTTTTGGGGGGGCGTTATTTTAACTTAAAAATAACATACAGGAAACTAGTACAAGACCATGGTCAAAGATTGCAAAATCGAACCCTCAAGAGTGCAACTTGAATTCAATCCCTAATGAGCTCCTTTATGCATATGCATTACACCATGGTCTTTTAATCATGTGATCACTTGCTGTTTTTGTCCACAACACTCCTGCTTCATTTAGCCCACAGGATGGATTTGCTCTGGACTTGAACCAGAGTTGTGTAGTAAAGATCCATGCTTAATTTGTTGCAAAAGATGGAAGCGTATAGTGAGTGTGATAGGGATTTGCGAAGGGGAAGGCGCTGTGTTTAAGGCAAGCAAATGTCACCCCAGAAAACTGAATCTTATCCTTAACTCTGCCACAGATGCTAGCCAAGTATCTTTAAATCAGACTTCTATAGTTAATGACTAATGGAGTGCTTGTCTTCTTCATACCCAACTTGAGATCTTGGATTCTGATTGACAGAAGTGCTGAATTGAAGTTGCAATTGAAGTTCATGAGAGTTATGCTTTAAGCATGTAAAGTGCTATGTAACGGTAAGTACTGTGAAAAATCAGGTCCAAGCATCTCAAATTGGGCTCCTCAAATTAGGTAATGCTTATATTTGCTCAGCTCTGCAGCTTCAATAATCATGTTAATGTATTTTTATGAGTAATATTACTGTATGTAATATTGCTGTAATTCTCCAAGAAAGAAAGCATGTCTGATCTTTTCCAATTCTGCTGAGACAAGTGAGTTCTGCAGGGGTTTGACAGCTCCTCATTTTGGTAATTAGTGGAGCACCTGGTGTTGTTTAGGAGTTTGGCTGTCCCTTGCTTTCTGTTCTTATCCCTGGCACAAGGAATTTGAGGTGAGACAAGCAACCAAGAAAATATCACTGCTTCCCAGGATCATGAAACAAGTTAGGTTGGAATACGTCCTCTGTTCTTTGCAAATAGCTGGTTCTGTATTAAACCCTGAATTGATCCCTGCTAACACATGCAATTTGAAGTCTTTGACAATAGCATTATTTAAGCCAAGCGCTTCTTTAAAGAAAACATTGTTTTTGACCATTCTTTCTTTTAAAAAATGCATAGCTTGCTGCATAATCCATCAGCTTTCTCCTGTAAAATCTGTTTGTTTCTCATTGCTTGATGCTGATCATTTTATAGTATTTACTTGTCTCTTGTCAGTGCTTATTCTGCCTGTTTTATTTAGGGAACGGTTCTGGATAGAATTGACTACAATGTTGAACAGTCATGTATGAAAACTGAGGAGGGCCTGAAACAGCTGCATAAGGTAAGCTGAAAAGGTATTTAAGATGCTGCATCCTTTCTATTCTTAACAGCCATCAAAGGCTATGCCGACATGAAAAATAGCAGGCGTCTTTTTTTTTTTCTTTTTCTGTCACACGTGGTAGTTGTTCTGTGGCATTCTGTAGCGATTTCATCTGTTCTTGCCTCTGATCCAACTGTAGTTGCAGCTTTCCTGGGTAGCATTTTTACATGTGATTCCTGGCTTTAAGCTTCTACATCCATATTTGAGCATCAAAGCAGCGGCTTGATCATTTGAGTTCTGACCTGTATCTAACTCCCACTAACCTCAGTGGGAGTTTGTGCCTAGCGCTCCTGAAAAATCAAGTGGGTTAACTAGATACCTTATGGCTTGATATACCTCACTTCACATACCCAAGTCTGGAAAAGTCCTGACTTTAGTATATTGGCAGTGCTTAGTTTGAAACTGGCTGTAGGAGTCTTCCCTCATTCTACTGTATTTATTTGGATTTAAGGCCAACCTTCTGTTTCTGCTCTGAACATTGTGGTTTTGGAGTAACTGAAAAGTTTGAACTTGGCAGCAGACTACGCCAGAGTCTTATTTAGGCTTTTTTAAAATAGTGTTTTGTTTTTTCAATTCAGTTCAGTCTTTGCATTGCTTGGAAACAAAATGGAATGAGTGGTTCAAGCTGAAACCTCAACTGCAGTGGACCATTATGTTTTGGAAACAGAGTGTATTGCAAACTTGTTTATGGTGTCAGAATTAAAAACCCATTTAAGAAGAGTAATACATTGCTTGCAAGGTTGTTTTTATATATTGTATGTAAATATGAATTGGTGACCATTTTGATCTTCTCATAAGCATTTCTTTAAAACAATGTATAAAATGGACTAGAAATAAGCAAATGCTCCAGAATGAAATAGGATCAGTCTTAGCTCTCAGCAGGTTCCCTTTTGCTCATTGATTAGAGCATGGAACTTTGGTGCAATTGGCATTTTATGCTGGCTGTTTTCAGTACGTGTGGGCTGCAGCCAAGCTATTTAATATGAATTTTCTAATCTGTCATGGGAGAGACTCACTGATCAGTAAGGTCACGTGAAACACATCCCTGCTGGTTTTAATAATACTGTTGTTTTCTTTGTGTAAAAAAAAAAAAAAAAAAAAAAAAAGTCAATTACCTTTTCTGCTTTAATAAGCAAAGCTGTTTCAACTTGTCCAGAAAGCACTTTTTATAGACATTGATCTGTCCTAAATTACACTGAAAGCTGGATGATATTAATTATTCCTCTTTCATAACAGAATTGTTATCTAAGTTGTTGTTTTGAAATGCCTAAAAAGCCAGATTTCCATCCTCTATGGCACCCATCAGTTAACTGCATGCAAAAATGCTTTAGTGAACCTTGTCAAAATCGTTAGGCCCAAAGGGAAAAAAGAACTTTCATTTTCTTTGGACTGCTTTGCTTTTCATCTTTTTATTAAACAAACTGGAACAATTTTTTTTCAATTTTGACTTAAATTTTGGGAAGTTTCTCCCTTTGTCTCCTGTTATCATCTATTTAGCCCTCTGGGAAAAGGAAGGGCAGAAAGGGGGAAAGAAAACCAAAAATCAGATAAAAACTGTTCAATTCCAGTTGAAACCAAATTAAAATGAACCTAATTTCAAAGTGAAGGTTTTTGTACATTTTTAATTTCCTTCAACGAATAACTTTTTATGATATGAAAAATCAAAAGTTAAAGTAATTTTTTACCAGCCTTTACTACTCAGATGTACTTGCATATCCAGTTGGCTGATCTCCATCTACAGTTTTCACATGTGGATATTTTTAAACATAATTTCACTTTCAGATGAGCTTCCATTCTTATGAAAAATAATAATGCATATTGTACCCCATTTCTTATAGCACCTTCCCAGGGATAAAAACAGCAGTCTTGTACAATCATCATGAAGTTAAATCCTCTGACATGAAGCCTTCTGAATGAATGAATCTGTTAGATAAATAAAGTTTCAGTGCATAGTTGTAAATACATCTGTGCCAAGTTAGGCATCTACTAATAGTACTCATTTGAGTTAATTTTGTGGGTCCAATTTGCTTTACGTTGAGATGTGCCAAATTTTAATTGCAACAGTAATAGTAAACAGTAACTTGAGGTAGGTGATAAATGAGGGTCATGCCATACTGTCCTTTTGCATGTTTTCAGAATTAAAGTACTTAACTACCTTTCTTTTGTGTTTATAGGCTGAGCAATATCAAAAGAAGAATCGGAAGATGCTTGTCATTTTAATTTTGTTTGTTATAGTAATTGTCCTTATTGTTGTTCTCATTGGTGTAAAGTCCCACTAGATGACACTTTTATGACTTTATTTTAGTGTGTATGTGATTTTTTTATTTTTTTTTTTTCTTCCCCAATGTGAATGGATGGACCTGCACTCCTGAAAGTTGCCTTTTGAATGTATAAGCCCTAGTGGTACAAAATCTGTGCAATGTTTCAGTAGAACTCTTTTCACAGTATATTCTTCTGTGATACGAGAGGCATTTGTAAAACTTGAATGGAAAATGTCAGGGCCTACAATAATGCTACCAAAATCAGTCATCCAGTTCTCCATCCAGCTGTATTTAGAACATGCTGGAGTATTTAAAAAATGCGGAAAGTAAGAGAAGACATTTACAGGAACGTACAATAATTTGTATTTTACTATGTGCAAAAAAATGTACTGTTCTCTGTAGTCCTGTGTGGCCATTTTTTAGGTTTTTAAACAATGACGGTTTTACGGGATTTAGTACCAAAAACTATGACTTCAAGACAAAATGCCTTAAAATGCACAACATTCTAACTGTTTGATTCCACTTACTTTCCTCCCTATTTTTTAAAAATAATTGGATGGACTAATAAAAAAAATTATCTTAATTTAGACAATGCGTACAAGGATCAGAGTGATACTTAAAGTGTAAATAACAGGACTTAATCATTGGTGTCTATTAATGCGTTTAGCTCATTAAAGAACTTCTTAAGCCTGAGTAACAAGAGGAAAGCTGTTTCTCCTCAAAAGAATCATGTACAATGTTTTTTTCTTATTGCAGTGTTTTGGTGTTATTTTTAAGCTCAGCCAGTTGCACTGAAATAATGCTTGAGCTACATCTGAAATAGAAAGGAATTCTTCCTGCCCACCCCCCTCCCCCTCCCTTATCTTCCTCTATATTTGGCATGTCCAATTATCCTACAATAGTGGATGCTGGACTGTTTGATTCCTTACATGCAGGTAGCACTAAACATTAATTTACACTACCCCCAATACTGCCCAGTATCCTATCTATCCCCTTAACCTAAATACATAAAAAGGTGTATTTACCTAGTGCTACAGTATCTATTACAGCCATTGTTCCTAGCAGAATTTTGATATATATATATCTTTTGTCCTCTTTTAGCCAGGCATTAGGAAAGTTTTGGGTGCAGTGTTGGCCATGACCCAAAGCCTGCTGCTGTAGGCATGTGTCAGACCACCGAGGCACTTTGAGTTTGCCATGTTTCTGCAGTGGTAGTTTGTTGTAGGCTATGGAAGAGGATGTAGAAAAATTCTGAGCAGTGGAGTATTCCAAAATTTAATATGGTCATGAAGTGTTATGCAATTTTAGGGCCCTTGCCTTAATATTTTTAATTTGTTTCCTCTAGGGGGCTGTTGTTTGTTTTGTTACTTGCTGTTCTGACTTATGCAGTGGTTTCCATATACTTACAGTGACACTGTACCCAAAGCCCCTAAAACTTAGGTCCATATGTCATTTGAGTGTTATGCATGCTGGATGGGAGTTCTCGATACTTAATCATGTACTGATCTCCCAGCTTGTATCCTGTAAATGGAACAGACTCGTACTTTCATTAGTAATGATGAGGACTTGGATGGCATATGTGGATCTTCTTTGATTCACTCCAGAAACAGACGTGTTGGTTAGAAAAGAGTACAAAGACATGATTAGGTTGTGGCTCCTTTTAAAATCATTTTACTTTACAGACTTTCCTTGGTCTGAAAAGATCTTGAGGTATTAAGAGTAGTTAGAGGGTCTGTACTTGCTGGGATCCATCAGTGTCATTTTTGTCTCCCCTTGTTGTGTATGACAGACTGCATTCATACTGATGGCAAGGATTGCTAAGAAAAGCATGTTCTGTGTTCCCCTGACTAACGAGCTGTGATTAACGTCGCAGACATATATTCTTTATAAGAATTGGCCACAGTAGTGTTTTATTCATGAAAAACAGAAGGTATATTGGAGCACACCTAACAGTTGTCCCTACGGTGGGTTTTTCTTTAGCTGGATAGCACTTTAGCCAGCTGAGAGTGCTTTTCTTTTGAGCTGACTTTCAAGTCTTATGAATGGTTTTCCTGCTTTTGGAGAATCCCTCATTGTCCTTTATGAATCAAATACATAACAGTAGGGCAGTAATAGTGCGGAGGCTGTTTTATGTTTTGTGACTGGCTTTTTGCAAGGAGACCCATCTTGTACAAAGTGCAGTGGGTAGAGTTCTGAACCAATCACTTGCCTGTATGTGGCACCAAAATTGCCTGGAGTTACACATTACACAAATCTTCAGGATAACTGCAGGCAAAAATTCTTGATTATTAAATTGTCCCAGCATCCAAATGCCTTGTACCTTGGGCTGAGTTCAAGTATAGAGAATGCTTGATGTAGAGAGCATGGCTGATATTTGATACCGTTTAAGTAACTTGTTGGGTGACCTGGTGGTTTTTTGAATAGGTGCTAGAGCATATGGAGCCTTTTATCTCCAGGTGTGTAAATTTTCTCAGAATGATTACCAGTATTTAGCTGATTTCATCTGATGGATGCTTCATGGCCCGTGTGGAATTAATGACGGTCCAGTTTCACATCTTGGCGCATTTGGCAAGTCTTAGCAGACAGTCCAGTCCCATTGGCCTTTGAGAGGTGGAGCAATGTGGGAATCCTTGTATTGCTGCTGTTGCCGCTGAACTTGTTCTCTGGCTGAAGAATACTTTGGTCTCCGGGGATTGCCGGTCCAAACCCTTCACTAAAATTCACATGACAAACTGTAAAAGAAAGAATACCATGTTCAGTCTTGTGGCTGGTGTGCAACTCCCCTGTGTTGGCATAGCCTTTTTGATGATTGTGACTAAAACTACTGTGTCCTTATTGCATTACTGCTGTCTGCATCGTATGGTGTGAAGCAGCACATAGCTATAATTTAATATGCTGTATTTGCAACTTTCTCTCTAACATGAGATGATGTTATTTATTTCTGTCTTGACCAGTGCTTTTGATGATTTATCATAGCTAATGAATTCAAAGAAGTAATAAAACACTTCCAACTTAATTGATCAATTACTATTCATTTTTCTTACATATTTATAATAAAACAAATACTTACACAGATGTTTGCTAAAGAAAAAGAATTTTGTGTTTGTATTTCATCTTTCCTCCAAATTTAGATGAAAGCCATGAAGACAAGACTCTCTTTGCAAAGAAGTGCTCTAATGCCCAATCTCGTGCAACAATAGCAGTGCCGTAACGAGACAGAATTAGAACATTTTAAAGACACAGGCACACTTTAATGCATTTGAGAGTTTAAAGCCAGCTGCAGTGTCTCACATGACATTACTGGATGAGCAAGAAATTGTTAAAAATATTGGTTATGGTGCTGATGTCTTTATGAGGGAAGGATCCCTGGGTGTGGGAGGATTTTATTTCCTAAATCTTTTCAGGTGTCTAAACTTCACTATTTTATTCTTGATATTTATTAACATATGAACACCAGCACAGGCAGTCTAGCTGGTGAGCTGAGCAGATGCTGGTGTGCGTACCCAGAGGTAACACATCAACATGGTCACGTTAACCCAGTGGCCATGGTGCTGTCCTGCTCTTAACCACCTCTCTGCAAGACACTGCAGAAGTAATCAGTTAAAAATATTCCCTGGCATGTGGGGTATGTCCTCTAGCATGACTTCTTCATGTTGGATCCCTCCCCTTTTCCAGTGGAACCGTTTTGTGTTTAGAATCTGCCATGTGAGAGGGTATAGGATTTGGCTGTTGATGTGGAAAGCCATTTAACTGAGAGAGACACCTGCAAGGGCCAGTAGAATAAAATTGTTATATAAATGTTCTTTACAAATCCATGACTTTGCCTACCTGTAATGAATACATTGGTAGTCTGCAGACCTCTTGGCTTGTACTGAAGTTCTTCACTAAAATACAAACCATCTTACAAAAACAAATGCCCAAATTACATTGAAGTACCAGTGACGCTTGCTGAAATGCGTTTTTTTGTTATAAGTTCAAAAACTACCAAGTATTATAAGCTAATGTCAGTAGGGTATGATGAGTTTGAAAGGCAGTCTCTACCATGCTCAACTGAAGTATTCACCCATCTGGCAGGTCTTGGGACCTGAGGGACAGAAGAATTTCTTAGACTGCATTAATTTAGGTTATACGGAACTGAAATATTTAACCCCTTGCTGTGCGTATTCTGTTTTGAAGTTGTTGGCGGGGGGGAGGGTTGTTCTCTTTTGCTTTTTTCACAGTCTTGTTTTTCACTACATCCTTTTATAGCAAGCTACAAAATGAGATGCGACCTAAAATTGGAATTGTGATTTTTTTTTTCCCCTAAAGAAAATTTAGTTAAATCTATCTTCAACTAAAAAGCCAACTGCTGTTTCATCTTCAAAGAGATGCTCATGCAGCTACTCCACAGGGTGCATCTTCTAGTGCACAAGGCATCTGAATAGATCTTGATCAATATAAAACTTTATGAGGTGGCTGTAGAAAGCTGCTGGGATTGTATGTGTATGTAATCTGTTCATTTGTAATCAGAGGAATTGCAGCGTTTGAGGGCGTGTGGGTCAAGAAATCTGCCATTAAACGTAAATTATATTTTCAGGCCAATTTCTGAACTCAGTTGAATGTAAGATATGTACATTCCAGAGGGTTTGCAAACCTGGGATCTCTTCTGTTTATCCATCACGGTGTCCTGGTCAGGTGATTTTAATAAAATATACAGACAAGCAAGAGTCACTGCTTTCAGGGACTGTTAGGATCTTCTTTTTAATGCACAGCTGATTGATATACATGGAGATAACTTATTTCTTATTTTGAATAGTGGTTTTTCAACGTTTTCCATATTCACAGAAATATTTTCTTGATTGAATGTCTCTAAATAATGTCTGTTCCCAGATAGTTTGTCAAAACTTTGATTTATAAAATAAACACCTTCTTAAAATAAAGAACCAAGTCAGTGTTTCTGTATGTTGAAGTGCAAGAAGTCACACAACTCTACTGATGGCCTGATGCAAGAAACACTTTTAACCATCATGGGGTTAAAAACGACTGTGACCGCAGAAAATTGGTCTCTGCTCAGACCCCGTCATTCTCAGCATCATTGCAAATGCATTGCTGCTAGCAGCAGTGGAAAAATTTTAGGAAATGTCCATAGTGCAGATAAGGTTTAGAAAGGGAAATTAGACTTTCTCAGCAAGTCCAGTGCCTTGATTAGAATCCTGATCCCACACCGGTGTAGTCCATGAATGTAGAAGCAGGCCCTAGGTGAGGAGTAGTGCTTTGAGCCCATTCCACATCTTACCTATAGAGCTCGGAAACATTGTAGGCTTAACTTTAATAGCCCTGCACCAGCAGCATTTAGATGAGATGATGCTTATTTTCCAGCTATTGGTCTTTGCACATCTAAATGCAACATGCTACCATACCTGCTGTCTCTTACATTTCTTTCCACTGAAAGTCCAGGTTTATTTGCACAGAACTGAAGCCAGAGCAGAATGTGTTCTCAGGCTTAGTGAGATAGCATCACAAAAGCTAAAGATGAAACCTGTGTCCTGGGTTGTTCCCTGACAATGTAGGATTGTTCTCTGTGATGCATTTTCTAGTTCCTAATCCTGGTCAAGCAATCTTAATAAAATATACAGACAAGCAAGAGACACTGCTTTCAGGGACTGTTAGGATCTTCTTTTTAATGCTCAGCTGATCGATATACTCAGGATTAAAATTGCCTTATTCAGACTGATTTTTAATTGTTTCAAGCAGGGAGGCTTCCACTGGTTCCCTTGGAAAGTACCACGGTTTAATAAGATCTTACTGTAAGGAAGTTTTTCCTGGAATTTAGCCTAAATTTCTCCTTTTCAAATGTCTTCCCATTGCTCTTGCTAGCATTCCCTTTTGCCACCATAAATAAATCCACCCCCTCTTTGAAGTTTAGATCCCTCACATATTTGTAGATTATCATGTGTCCATTCCCTGCTGCCCTTCCATTAATAGGAGCTGTTTGGCAAGTATGCAGAAATGAAAATACAGCCTGGTGGGTTTAAAATAAACATATTTCAGTTTACTACTAGAGGTGGAGTTTAGAAAACATTGTTCTCATTAATAACTCCACATGCTGCATCTCAGCTTGCCTTGGCGATATCCCCATTCTGGGCCTGCTCCTTCCACAAAGGGAGTTCGGGTCTAATACTTGCAGTTTATGAATGCAAAGGCGAACATTCAACCCTTTCTGCATCTAATTTAGTAACAAATTCATGCTTTCAAAAGCAGCGTTTCTCTCTGCTACTGGGTATTGAAAGCCCTGCCGGGGAAGGAAAACTCAGGCCCCTGCAAAAGTTGATCAAGGTCTTAAAGGTAGACGGAGGGCAGCTGCTACAGCGCTCCCAAAATCTGGGGCAATGGACTTGCTGGGGAGTGGGCCCAGGAGGTGACCTCCTGGTTTGCACAACTTGACAGTCCAGGGTTTTTTCCCCCATGTCTCTGAATTGTTGGTTTCTACTGTGTAAGTCACCAGGTTACAACTCCTCTGTGTGTGTGTGTGTACACGTTAGTCATGCTCAAGGTGTTAGTATGTGTCAAAGTTATGTCTTGTGTCTGTCAGTTGTGTGTTGGTACAGATGTGAAAGTTATGCAGAGAGAGAGTGTGTGTGTGTGAGAGAGAGAGACAGTCCTGTCCTGTGTAAGTCACGGGGATGTGTGTGTGTATTGGTCATGCCAGCTGTGTGTATAATGCCCTGTGCGTGTATTAGTCATGTTGGTGGGGGTGAAAGCCATGCCCTGTGTAAGTCATGGGGGGTACACATGTGTGATGTCCTTTATGTGTGTGTATTACTTATGCTGGGTGGGTGTGTGCACGTGTTAGTCATGCTCAAGGCGGTAATATGTGTGAAAGTTCTGTCCCATCTCTGTCAGTTGTGCCGTGTGTGCGCGCGCATGTTAGTCCATATGTGAGAGTTATGCAGTGTGGGCATGTGAGTGCATGATGCTCTTTGTGTGTACTAGTCATGCTGGGGGGGTGAAAGCCACGCCCTGTGTAAGTCATGCTGGGGGGGCGATGCTCTTTGTGTGCATCAGTCATGCGCGGGGGGGAGTGATGCCCCGTGTGTGTGTGTATAGTCCTGTAGGTGTGTGACAGTCATGCCGCGTGTGCGTGTGTTAAAGTCACGCCCTGTGTATGTCATGCTGGGGGGTCACCCCCCGCTGTGTGTACGTACGACCCTCTCGGGGGTCCCCCCCGCGCGGCGGCGGACGTCACATCCGGGGGCGGGGCGGGGCCGGGGGAAGATGGCGAACGTGCAGCTGGAGTTCGTGGCGGGCGCAGGCGAGGCGGACCCGCAGAGCCGCCCGCTGCTCGTGCTGGGCCAGCTGCACAACCTGCACCGCCTGCCCTGGGCCCAGCTGCGCGGCAAGCTCCAGCCGCGGGTCAGCGAGGAGGTGAGGCCGGGGCCGGGGCCGGGGCCGCCTCGGGCCCAGGCCGCGGAGCGAGCGAGCGAGGGGCCCGGCCCCGCCTGTGGGAGCGAGGCGGGGAGCAGCCCGCGCGCCACTTCGCGCGGGGCCCGGCCTCGCCGCGACCCGAAGATGGCTCGTCGCACACGGAGCTGTCTGTCGTGGCAGCAGGGCCCACGCGGGGACAGCGGGCTGCGGGTGTAAATCAGGCTCGGCCTCTCCCCCGCCCTGCTCCTCCGTATTCCCGCGAAGGGCGAAAGGTCCCGTGTGGCCCCTGCGTGGCGCGTGCAGACCCGGGCCTGTTCCCAAGCTGTTCGTTGACCTGAGGCCACCAGCCCCCCCCAGCCTGGAATAGGCTCCCTTCCGGGGGTGGTTCAGGCACCTACTCTGGGCTCTTTTAAGAAGTATTTGGACGTTTATGTTGCTGGGATCCTTTGCCCCTAGCTGACTTCCTGCCCCGGGGGCCGGGGGCTGGACTCAGTGACCCGCCGAGGTCCCTTCCAGCCCTAACATCTATGAAATCTATTTGAGCTCAGAGCTCGTGGCCACTGGGTACTGCCGAAGCCGATGGCTTGGCCAGGTTCAAAAAGGAAACGGATAAATCCTTGGAGGAAAGGAGCATCTGTCGCTATCGAGCACGGGAGCGAGGGCTCTGGCTTCAAAATTAAAACTCCCCAGACACGTGCTGGAGGCTGCAAGTGGGGACGGTGGAGCAGGGAAACCCTGGTCAGACCCAGTTCGCTACCCCTGTCAGCATCTGCACTGCCTCTCGCCCAGTCTTGTGTCACAGAGGGACCCATGGTCTGACGCAATCCATGGCAGTTCTTATTTTCTTAATTCCTTTTTTTTTTTTAACTTAAGAGAAAAATCAGAAACATTTTGTGTGACGGCACTTGGCAGCACGGTGACAGACCCTTTCTCTTGTAAAGGATTAGCACTTTGCTCGTACTTCATTAACTGGCCATGTGAAATGACTACAAATTTGGTGCTAAGAAATCAAACTGGCTCTTTATTTCTTTTAAAACTGTTGTAATTAAAAACGGCTTTGAAGCAGCCGTCACGCAGATTAGCCTGTCTTCGCGTTTGAATTTGGGATTGAACGTAACTCATAGAGCCTGAGGGAAGGGAGCAGAGATGCGTTTGTGATGGAAAGTAATTTATCTTCCTGATTAACAAACAAGTTTGCCTACCTGGGCCTACTGGATCTAAGCTTTTTGACACCAAAATGTTGTTATTACAGGTACGTGGAACTGATAGAAAAGTGCACTACAGATTGCAGTTTTCAGTTTCTTTCTCTTTCCTCAGATATGGCAAGCTGCCTTAAACACGCTGAATCCCAACCCTACCGACAGCTGTCCTCTCTACCTGAATTATGCCACGGTGGCTGCTCTACCTTCCAGGGTTAGCAGACACAATAGCCCCTCTGCAGCTCAGTTCATCACCCGCCTGGTTCGCAGCTGTCTTCCAGGAGGTGTCAACAGATGTATTGTTGTAAGTGGCATTTAGGAAGTGCATTTGGTAAAAAGCCAAGGGAGGACTGTCCTTGTATTTGAGAGTATGTGATTTGTAGAGAGAACGTATTCTGTACTTTAAAATCTTAGCAATATTTGTTAGGCTAGAGGTAATTTTTTTTCTTTCTTTTCTGAAATGGTTATAGCGGTAAAAATCATAGTAGGAACACAGTTATCTTGTTTTACAGGAAATTAAGCCAAAGCTATTGAACCAATATAACTCTTTTAGTAGAGGAAGTAATACAGCTTTCCAGTGTAGACAAAACCAAAGTATAAGGGCTAGTCTATGCACAGTTTGAGCACCAGTTTAACTAAATTGGTTCTGAATTTAGTTAAATGTGTGTTTTAACTAACTGTTTAATGTGTGTGTTAGATATGTGTTTTAGAGGCACATATCTACATGTTTTATTTATGATTTTTCTTTAGCAGACTTTAGCTAATCATATATGGGACTATGGGGACACTGTTCATTCAGGAGAAGGGTCCACACACAGAGAACCAGTATCGCAACTTCTTCCTGACTAGGATTTAAGCTATAACATTAGCACCCTGCTCACATCTTAAATGAATACAACCGTCAGCTTGTCACTGACAGGGACTTTAGGATTTGTTGAAGGACATGTGCCTTGTCTACATTAGACTTTTAAAGTATGTTAGTTAATGGAACCTAATGTCACACCTTGCCTGGACAAAGGCTTAGTTAACTAAGGCATCTTCTGTGAGTAGATAAACTCTGGATTTTTAATTTGACAAAAATCTCTTACAGACCAGTTTGAATTTCGGGTTTGGGGTTTTTTCCTCTGAACAGTTGTCAATAATCAGATTTTTCTCCAAGTAGACTGTATGGGCTATCTACAACATGCCTCACTTAAAGTTAGTTTGGGTACCAGTTGCAGTTGTTAAGTCTCTTCCCTAGAGTTAACTCTTGTACACTAAGATGGTTAAAACAGTACAGCTCCTCTAGTGTGGGCATAGTTGTACCTGCATAAAGGTTCCTCATGGTTTGGCAGTAAAGCTTACTCCATTTCCATGTGGGGATATCACGAAAGATGATCTCATGAAGTCCCTTCCAGCCCCTAATATCTTATGAAAGGTACCGATACAAGTGTAACTGCATCAGTGCTACATGAAGTAGTTAAACCAATCACAGTCTGTATGGAAACCATACCTACACTCTCTTCCCTTTCTCCCCATGGCACTCCCAGCTAGGATAAGAGATTCCTTTAAATCCGGTTCCAAACAGCTCTGGCACTTGATGACCATGTGTTTTCTTGCTTGTATTTCAGATGGTTTGTGAGCGATCTGAGGTCTTTGCCTCAGCTTGTGCACTAGCCAGGGCTTTCCCACTCTTCACCCATCGATCCAGCATCTCTAGACGCACTGAGAAGAAAACAGTAACAGTGGAGTTTTTCCTGGTTGGGCAGAACAATGGGCCAATAGAAGTGGCAACACTTAAAGTAAGTTCCTAGCTTTCCCGTTGATCACCAGCTTCCTTTGTTCCCTCTGTAGGGCAACCATGGTTCTTGCAGAACTGTTGCACACTGGTATGAATGACCATTTGGTGTCTGAAATATCTACTGCACCGAATATAAGTGACCCCAGACCATTTAATATAGTTTGGGCACCTGTGAGTCTGATCATGAAGATATAACTGCATTGACTCCTACAGCATGTCTGAACCACCTCCAGATGGTGCTGTGGAGTCAGTGAAACACTACACTGTACCCCAAAATGATTGTAAAGGAGTTGTAGCACTGGCATGTAGCCCTGTGGGTTAGACATGCTGGAATTCACTGAAGTGCTGTCTACTGTGCTCCTTTTTTGGCATGGACATACTCCTGAAGATCATGTTCAGAAATCAGATGCACATTTTCACCCTGCCTTGTACAATGGGTGTCTCAATGATTTCACTTTCAAAATATTTAATGGTCAAACAGTCTAATATTGCACCTAGTCAGGTAGATGAATTTACTTCCAAAAGGAAGTTGGGGGAGTTTTGTCTTAATGGGGTCCAAATTCTGTCCCTGACACTGCACATATGTATCATTGAAGAAACTGGGAACTGCACATTCTGGAATCAGAATTTGGCCTTTCATATTTTTATCTGATGTCATATACCTGCTGCCTTTTACTCCCTTGATAAAATTTGTAGCTAGAAATGAAATGCTGGGGAAATAATCCAAGTTTGAATGAGCCAAGAGTTTGTTACGCAACATGAATTTCCTTCTATAAAGTTAAACTGTAAAGTCATCTGAGTTAGCCATCTTTGAGTCAGAAGTGTAGTGATGCACTTGGACTAGTGAGTCGTGGTTATTGGGTGGACATGAACTCCTTATCAACTGGGTGTCCAAAGTGTAATGGATCATTAGAATTCAAAGTTCTTCCTGAACAGTTCTTTTAAGCCTTGCTGTTATAAACATTAAGACAATCTCCTATTATGTGCTTCAGGTTTTAATATTTTAATACAGATTGAAACTAACCCAACTGATTCAAGGGCTGGGGAGATTGAAAGATCCCACAGGTATGGTTTAGGCTATAATAAAGCTAAAGAGGCACAGACTGACAAAGGAGAAACTGTCCCTGAGTGACATTCCTTCCAGTTAGAAATGCTAGCATAAAAGGGGTGACTGTATATATTTCAACTGTCTTAAGTTCAAGGCATCTCCATAAAGTTATGTCGCAGAACCCAACCATCAGCTTCTTGCCCTCAAACCAAAAGATAAGCAGTCAGTATTAAAAATGGACCCTGTTAGGTAGGCAGGCCTCATGCCACTTAAGGCTTTGGGATTTAAAACAAACAGCTAGGCTAAAATTCTGTCCTGTCCTTCCCCTAAGGTCAGTGTCAATCCCACTGACTTCACTGAGGGTTAGGATTTCACCCCGTAAATTCAACCCAGACAGCTGGTGCTGATCCCGGAGCACAGATGTCACATGCTTTCCCTGGGAGGCACTGTTCACTGGGAAGACTGCCATATTCTGCACCACACCTGCAGTGCCCATATCAGTTTAATTTGGGGGCTGTCAGGGGTTTATCATCTTCTGAGTCTACCTTTAGTCAGGCTCTCTAAGTACCCCTTGCAGCCACTGTCAGGCACCACTTCTTTATAAGGATGAATCACCTGGCTTCTTCAACTCAGAGCACTTGCCCTGTGAGAATTATATGCTTTCTTTTTCTCTGTGGCCCCACAAGCCAGTCTGAACTAACTGAGTTTATCAGTCCATTAAAGGGAATCATTGAAGCACGAGGGGATTGCAGGAAAGCATGCTTCTGTTCCAAAACAAACCAGCATTTTTAAGTTAATTGGACCATATGGGAGGTTTCCCTGAAATCCACCTTTACTCTGTCTTTGTGTGTCCTCCCTCATGCTGGACTGCAAGGTCATACAAATAGCAGTTTCCTCACTGCTCATCTTTCTATTCCAACTGGGCCCTTTGGTTCCCAGTTATTAAAAGTTAATATCTCATCAGTGCAGCTTCTATTGTCATCTTCCTCAAAGGCCTTCTTCCTTCAATCATTAGCTATAACCATCGTACGGTAGACATTTTACAGCAGTTCAGTCTCAAGCTCTGTTTATCCGGGTCTGACTTTACTTAGTCAGAGGTAGAGATTAACCCCAGAGTGTTACAACATACAGAAAGAAGGGGAGACTGAGGCATGTACATAGCACCTAAAAATGCAACCTTTGCCAAAGGCCGCATTTATCACAAAAGAAAGCATTATCTATTGAAGCCATTAATTCTACCACATGTAAACACTAGTCTCCCTTCCTATGGAATAGCTAACCTCCACGGGCTCCCAGCTTAAACAGCCCATGGTTTATCTGATTCAGACAGTCTGAATCAGCTTCATATCTCCCCCATGGCATTCATGGGCTTAAGTTGTACTGTGTGGTTATTCATTGGGACAGTGAGAGAGATCATTGAACTGCTCCAGCAAAGCACTCTGAGAAGGAATTCAGTTTCCTTAGAAATTGAAGCACCATAAAAATAAGGGACACATAAGAAATGTATGAAGCTGGTTCTGTGGTCTGGCATCTCTTTGTATTGTGCAGCTGCTGCAGTTGCAAATTAGAGCACTTCAAGGGAATCCACATCTTGTACCTTTAGATTCCACACTTCTTCTGTACAGAAACCACACCATTTGCCTGTCCCCCCCACCTTGTTCTATTTCTAGTGTTTGGCAAGTGCTACGGAAGGAGTGAGGCTGGCTGCTCGGATTGTAGACACCCCTTGCAATGAGATGAACACAGATAACTTCTTGGAGGTTGGTACTTGTACCTTTCAGTAGACCAGCTTGTTTACAAGTCTCTTTTTCTCAATGTAATAATCAAGGATAAATTTTGGCCTCTTATTAGCTAAATCACATGCAGTGTCAGCGGTGATGGACATTCCAAGAAGCTGGTTGAGGCTCAGCTGTCTTTTGTTAAGCCAGGGAACCAATATCAGAATTGTTGTCTGAGCCCCTGGTTTGTTCTGTGATCTTGTACAATGAGGTCTTCACTGGATGCTCTCAGTTCATATTAATTTATTTTTCATTGATTTCTGCAGATGAGGCCCTCAGCCATTTTGCATTACAGTGTCCAGTCTGTGAAAAGGGGAAAATTACTCTCTTACCATGACCACATGTATCTGAAAATTGGAAGTGAAAATTGCTATGTGTTCAAATATAGAGACCTGAAAAGCTGTCCAGAGCATGTACTTTCATCCTATATTTTATTGTGGTCCAGTGCAGGTGACCAGCTGCCCTTTCTGCTTAAAAGCATCTGTCACCTAGCACAGTTTAAAAGCCAGACTCAGATGGCCTGGTGCTGTAAATCAGAGGGCTCTCCGTGGAAGTCAGTGGAATTAACTATAGGAAGATCAGTGTCAAGACTATAATATTAAATGCTTTGTGATTTTACTCCCAGCAAAAATTTGCATGTGAGCATGTCTTTAACTATACAGAGACATGAGCACAGTGTAGTGAATATGGATTTACTTTATCTTTTTTATGATAATGAACCTTAAAGGAAATCAAAAAAGTTGGCAAGGATCTTGGGATTGTTCCAACTATTATCCGTGATGAAGAGTTGAAAGAGAGAGGATTTGGAGGTATGTCTTGCTTAGAGTGCACCGTACAGCTGTGCTTCCTAAACTTTTCCTCACCGTGACCCCATTTATGACCCCATTTCTTCAGCATGGCCCCTCACTCCCCACCTACAGCCCCCTGCTCCCTTCAGCAGTGTCCAAGCCCTGGCTGCCACCTGCAGGAGGCAGCAGCTACTGTGGCCGAAGCAGAGTGCAGAGCCCGGCTTCCCCTCCCCTCTCCCCTGTGGGCACTGTCAGAGCAGAGCCTGTGGTTTGGGGTGAAGGATGTGGGCTGCAGCCTTGGGTCTCCCCACTCTGCTGCCTTCTCCCTAGGGGCTCCACTGCCCTGTGAGCAGGACCCAGTGCAGGAGGGAGGGAATACCATGCTGTGCTGCTGTGGCTGCCAAGCTGAGTCGCCCCCTGCTCACCCAGCAGCGTGTGGGTACAGCTCCGCCGCCACTGCTGCTGCCATGCCTCACCTTGACAGCCATGATGGTACGGCTCTCCCTCCCACAATGGATCCCACCCACTGGGCTGCAGAGACATCTCCTGCCCAGAGCTGGTCCAGTCCGGTTGCAGCCCCGCACCCTGCTGTGGGCACAGAAATCTCAGGGAAGACATTTATCACGACCCCATCTGCTGATGTGACCCCATTTGGGGTTGCGACCCACAGTTTGGGAGCACTGCCTTACAGTTTATTGCAGTGTGGTACCAACTCTTACAGTTTTTTTGCTTATGCAGATTGAGAACAATTTATAGTCCTAAAATTCCCAAGGGGGTCTGAACAGGGACAGGACAGTGAATCAGACATCTTCTCCTACATTTCACCACCAAATGGAGTTTTTAATCTTTCTTTTCCAGGCATCTATGGAGTTGGCAAAGCAGCTGTGCATCCCCCTGCATTAGCAGTTCTCAGCCACACCCCAGAAGGTGCTACACAGAACATTGCATGGGTTGGCAAAGGTATTGTGTATGACACTGGAGGCCTCAGCATTAAGGGGAAGGTATGTAAAGGAGAGAAGATCTGGCATTTCACTGTAATGAGATTTAAATGAATATAAGAATTTCATCAGAAAGGGGATGTAGAGGGTTTTTGGAGTTGAGCTCTGTCTCAAGGTGAAGGGCAAATTAATTTCTGGGAACATGTTGCTAAGCAGGTATTAGCTAGTCATTATTCCTAAAGTATTTCGCCTTAATCTCTGAACATATGGTTTAATCCTGGCCAAATCAATGGAAAGAATTCCATTGGCATCAGCCCATTTTATTTTTTTAAATGAAGTAGCAGAAGAAATTTGAAGTTTTCTAGCCCCAAGGCAAGTTCTAGTAGAAGGCAGGTGAAAATAATGTCAGGAAGCTTAACGATCTTCAAAATATGGAGTTTGGCTCATCCCATATCCAAGTCACATTGTATAAGTTTCACAGCAGAAAACCATGAGCTACACATTTTAAACACTTTAGTGGCAGCATTGCTACCTTATTCATCCTGAAAGTGTGAGGTGCAGAGCTCAGTTAATGTCTTAGAAAAGTGATTTAATTCGGTGTGGAACCTCATAGCTCAAACAGCCTGTGTGACATGGGGTATATTGGAGATGAGTGTTCAAGAGACAAAGATTGCAACAGAGTGTGAGCGTTAAAAGGAAATGCAACCAAAACTTTCCTATCTTGTTTTGAATCTTTCTATCCATCTTTATTCAAATAGACTACTATGCCTGGCATGAAACGAGACTGTGGTGGAGCAGCTGCTATTTTGGGTGCCTTCAAAGCCACTGTAAAGCAAGTGAGTAAACTGTTAGTATGAGTTAGATTAGTGTTGCTGAGGAGAGGCAGTCTTGTCCAGGGTATGTTACCTGAGTTCTAATTGACTGTCAGTGGCCTTTCAGAAAATTGGGGAAAGATGTTGATTAAATACTGGGAATTAATGTTTGTTATGTGGCCTCAACACAGGGCTTTGCTTGAGCACAGTCCCTAAGCAAAGATGCTTTCCTGGATTGTAGCCTATATAACTAACTATTATCTTATCCTGGGACCTTCATTGATTTCACTCTTTGTGCCAGCATTACACAGCACCGCTCCAGCATTGCTTTTCTTTCTGCCTGGTGGATGGGTAGTGAATTGGCTATCATGGATGAGGGATTTTTGAGATTCCTGTGTATTTAGCAAACAGAGATTTCTGTTACGAGTACTGGGAAAATAGACTTCATGTACCTGTCAGTGTCCTGAATCCCAACCTAGTTCTCATAACATTTGGTGGGGAAACAGCAAAGCAGCAAATTGTGGTCCTGGCTATTGATTTATTGCTGTGGTCAAAAGGTGGAAGGAGACCTTGCATAAAGCCAAACCTTGGAGTATTGTGAACTACTCTCTAAAAAAAAAAAAAAAAATGCAGTGCCAGAGAGATCCAGTTCTCACCATAAATCCAGTCTTGCTGATGGAGCAGCCCCTGCCTCCCAGCAGTGTCCAAGGTTCAAAGAACATTCACTTCTGTGGATTAATGTATAGTCTGTCAGAAGGCTGGTCCAGGAGATGGTCAGATGCCAAATTCCTGTTTCCCAGCAGCGTATTATGACTCAAGCTCTGTGCCTTGGTGATAACAGCCATATTGGATGTGAAAGGGTTATAACCTGTGGAGCATTATCTGTGTAACGTGCAGCTGGAAGCAGATTTGAACAGAGTGGGGGCAGGATATCACAAGCCAAGTATGTAGCAAGGAATTCTAGAAGGCACAATGTCTCCTACTGTTTTCTGTCATCTGGCCCAGTGTGCCCCCAGTGTGAGGTTAATTTATGGTTCCTCACTGCTGTCCATTTTTATGTTAGTTTTCAATAACTTCACTTACTCTTTGTTTAGCCCTTAGGACTTTAGAGGGTGAACTAATTCAGCAGGTCCTGATTTCTTTAGCAGATGAGATTTATCAGAAGATTCCTAATGAACCTGATCCCTAATAAAACTTTGCCACTGCTGAATGAAACTCCTGAGTGGGAATATAAATTCTCTCTCCTCCTTGCTTCCTCTCTCTAAACAACAGGCTCTTTGTGAGAAGCCAGAAGGAAGAGGGATTTAAGAAGAAGTAGAGAGAGAAGCAGGGGGCAGAAAAATAGGCATTATTTCTCAGCTCTCCAGAAAGTGCTGCTGGGCTCATAGCAAAATAGGAAGGTAGCAGTGTTAACCACTCTTCTTTTGGTGGTGGGCGTGCTTAAATGTGGGGAACTGTTTGGTCTTCCTTTTTTTCTCAGACTGGTGATCTAGGTAGTTCAGTACCTTGTCTCTTGCATTACCTGATCTCAGAGCTTGAGGCTTGGGAGACCCTGGGACAGGCAGTTACAGAATGGGAGGGGATGTGTGAAGTGTATGCACATTCTGTGTCTTAAGGTTGCCTTCTTCAGCATCTTCCAGCCAATTTCTCAATAGCAGGCTTTCTAAAAGGCTGTGGAATTAGAGTGCCATCTAGGGAGAGACTACTGATATAATTCAGGCTTTGCTCAGTGGGTCAGTGGCTTTCTTAGGTTCCTCTTCAAATGACTCACAGCTCACCAAAGACTTTAGATCAACTTTTATGGTTTACCCTCTCCTCCTGTGCTAATGCTTCCCCCAAAATTTCAGGAAATGATAGGGAGAGGAGCAAATTAGTAAATGACCCCAAATTGTACTAATCAATGTTATTTGAGGTTAAATAAATGTAATGGAAAGGAATAGGAAAATAAGGATCGGAGAAAAAGTCAGTCCATGAATGTGTAGCATACTGACACAGGTCTTTGTAATTTATTAAGCTGAAAGCATTTGTTGTCTGAGAGAGTTGGATCTTTCATTTGTGGCTCTAGATGATTGAGGGGTTAGAAATGTTGGCCCAGATGTTCCCAGTCTCTGCGTTTTGAGCCTTCATTAGGGTTGGTTCCATAGTTGAATGTCTTTGGTAGTATGCTGATGAAAATCCACAGTGCTGTAGTTTAGATAGGAATATTCTGATTCAAGTGGTTTGTACTCAGCAGGGACCTGATCTAAAGCCCATCACAATCAATTGAAAATTACCTTTTGAATTCTGTGGGCTTTGGATCAGGTCTCTGTTGTCCTTAGTGGAGCCTGTTAAAAATGTGCAAATGATTTCATTTGAAGAATAACGTTACAGATGCACACGTACTGGGGAGAGACAAAGTTTCAATTCTGATATACCTCGCCAGAGAGAACAAGATTGCGTTACTGACTTGTTCAACTGGCAAAGGTGTTTTGGCTTTCCTACCCTGCCCTGTTTTAGACACATGGCAGCTTCTAGGTATGCACTGCTTCTGCTAGGCTTCTTACTGTCTTTCCACTGAAAACTCAGAAGCTATCATTTTATTTATCCTTTAAGCTCTTTTCATAGCTCTAGGTCTCAGCTTCAGGTTAGAAGCCACTGCTCACAGATTTACCATGTCATAACATACATTCTTTTTATTGCTTCTGAGTCGTATTTCCTCACTGGTGTCAATCCCAATGAACAAGATCTTTTATGTTATATTGACTTGCATTTCTCTCCTGTTTTTGTTGCAGGGCTTTAAAGACAATCTTCATGCTGTTTTCTGCTTGGCTGAGAATTCTGTTGGACCAAATGCAACAAGACCTGATGACATCCATGTCCTTTACTCGGGAAAGTAAGATTGCATCTGTCCCTTTTACAGAATTGTTTAGGAGTGCCTTGTCTTACTCATTAATTTAAATTGCTTCATAATCATATCATTCAGACAACTCATGTAGGAACCCATTTACTTAGACTGAAAGTTCTTCAGAGCAAGACTAGGTTTTTGTTCTTTTTTTTTTTTTTTGAGCTTGAGTCAGTGGAGTTCTTTTACATGGCAAGGCTTTTTAGGAATTAATTCAGTACAAATAACAAACACCATTAATATAAATACCTGGTATGGTCACTCTCGGCTGATGTTGCTTTGAGATTCTCACAGTTTTGACTGAAAACAGGGACATTTCCACTCAAGGCTTAAAAGCGTTTTATCTTATTTGTAGGGTGGTGGGGGGAGGGCAGAATGGACTAATAAGCTTCACAAGCATCTGAGAAATTAGATGGTTTATCTGAATACAAAATCAAATGTGAAAAGTTCTGCCTTCTTCCTAGAACTGTGGAAATCAACAACACTGATGCAGAGGGCAGGCTGGTGTTGGCTGATGGAGTAGCCTATGCATGCAAGGACCTTGGAGCTGATATCATCCTAGATATGGCCACTCTCACTGGAGCTCAGGTAGTTGTGAACCAAACAGCAGGGCTTGTGGAAGAACAACTTTTTGATAGTCTGTGTAGCATGAAAGCCCATATGCTATCCCTGTAGGTTAGCAGGGGAATACTTCAGTTACAAGTTACAGGTCTTCACAAAGTGAACTAAAAACACAATTCAGTTAACTGTAGCAACAGTAGGTTGTGGCCCAGTACATGGGCCAGCCACTGAAGGAAATGCAGTGTACTTCTCCAGCATGTACCATTATAGCTCCATTACTCAAGCAAGATGCCCATGCTTTTGGGCTTCATATATCATATACAACTGACTCGAAGTGATGTATCTTCAGATGCATTTGAAACTGATGTATATAGTCAAGTAATATTTGTAGTTTTCAATTTTGTAGTTTTATCCTTAGATGACCTACAACCCATAATTAAAACAGTTTTCAGTTTGCCAAGTCTGGTTCCATTCCTGGTGAAGCCTCAGCAAAAAGCAGCTATTAAAGGTGGTGAAGATGTCGGCATCTATAGTTCAGCCTAGGGAACTTAAACTTGAGCCTTTTTCGTAGGCCTGAAGGGATTTTTAAATGGTTGAAATGCTGAGGTATTAGTAGTATTGTGAGTATTATACTTTCCTTTCCATAAGATGAATTGGAGAACTTAGTGCAACCGTAATAGGCTGAGCACAGATATTGCAAGGTACAAATATTTTTTAGCCACTGCAAGAGCTGAAAGATTGTGCTAGATAGATTTGTAGACCAGGCCTTCTTCGGGTGTAAATCAGCCAGGCCTCTTCAGAGTTAGCGGAGGTGTACTCATTTCTACTAACAGAAGGCATGGGTGAGGGCCTACAGGTAGATACTTGGCCATGCCCTGATTTACACAGGCTGTTATGTAATTTAGAGTGCATGTAACCCACTGTATATCATATTAATACAAGAGGAAAAAACCATAATGGACTAACCTCTTTTTGCATATCATTATTTCATAGAAGATGATAGGGGTGGGCAGGTGATCCTGTGATCACACCTCATTAGCTGGGGAGTTTTAATTTAGAGAAACAAAATGGGTTTCCAGGACCCTCTTTGCCCAAATCAATGTAAAAGAGTCTCTCTAAAAATGTCCTGTGTTTGTCAGCCAGTTACCTGTTTGGAGAACTCTAATGCTCAGTGGCTTCCAAGCCCTGAGTTAAATCCAGGACCTAACAGCAGACATCAGGGGAATTAATCCTTCCAATAGATGTGGTTCCAGCATTCAAAATGGCCACGTTACTTGTGACTGACCCAAATAGCGGGGTGGTTGTATTCATGAGAGAGCATTCGTGGCTGGGTTAACCAATAAACAAAGAAAAAGAGGAAATTACGTGGTTCTTGATAGCTGGGCTTAGCCATGCAACCTAGTTAGTATGAAGTAGAGAGCAAAAGATTGGAGACTGAACTATATTATTGGTACTGGATCATGTCTTATTCCCCACTAGGGAATTGCCACAGGGAAATACCATGCTGCCATCCTTACCAACAGTGAAGAGTGGGAAAGGGCATGTGTTAAAGCTGGCAGGAACTGTGGAGACCTGGTCCATCCTCTTGTGTACTGCCCTGAACTCCATTTCAGTGAATTTACCTCTGCTGTAGCCGACATGAAGAACTCTGTGGCGGTAGGCTTATTTATGTGTTATTTTATTTTAGTTCCTTATGTATTAAGCATTTTTCTGGGCCTGACTACATGGATAAAGGCTTCTCAGATGTGCTTTGACCCTTTAGATGTATGGCTAAAGGCAAGGCAGGAAACTTGCCTAATACTGACTTGCAAACAGCTGCTCTTCTCAGCTGTAGTGATTGTACTGACTTCACAGTGCATCCTATTTCACAAGGGCCAAAGTGAGATGGGGTTGGAAGTGGCCTAACAAGGTTTTCTGCATTACATTTTTGGCTGTCTCCCCCTCCCAGGCATGAGTACTGCACTGTCATTCTTCACAGTGAGGTCTGGCTTTGTGAATTGTTTTCCATGGTGCTAAGTAATGTGAAGTCATTGTTAGGAGTTGTTCTTGAGTGAAACAGTTAATTCTTAAAAACAGTATGTTGCAAAATCAAATCTTTACTCTTTGTGCAGGACCGGGATAATACTCCAAGCTCCTGTGCTGGACTTTTTATTGCTTCTCACATTGGCTTTGATTGGCCTGGAGTATGGGTCCATATAGACATTGCTGCCCCTGTTCATGCGGTAAGTGTGCTTGTTTGTCCTCCAAGGTGCTTGCTCCTAAGGAGAAAAACCTCTCTTGTCTGAAGATATCCTGATTGCAGCTCCTGACTGCAGTGTAGATGTAAGACATAGAGTGGAGAGAGGAGCTGGGTATCCAGATGTAGGTAATTTTCAAGGATGAGGTTGTTCCTTTGTTGAAGATTGTTCTAAGGGCATCCCTGCTTTATGCATTTTTGTTATTGGAGAGTAAACTGGGGTTTCTGTGTTTTCAGCATCCATATTTCTAGATTCCTGCACTTTAAAATACCAGTGGGATTCTTTGTTTTCTCCTTTGTGCATGGGATTTTCTGTTGTCAGAGCCACCAGAAATGCCTGTGTGCAAAAATATTGCTTGCTTTTCCAGGGTTCTCATGCCAAATGCTGCACATTACAGTCTGAGCTGCATCAAGGATGAGATTTTTTCAAAAGCAGCTCAGAGTTAGGCTCCCAAATCCCCTCCATCTTAGTAAGAGTTGAACATCTAACTCCACTAAGTGCTTTTGAAAATCCCACCCCAAGGTTTCTTAGACCGACTTGCAGTTGAGCATTCTCTCTGCCACTTGTAATCTGCTTGAAAAAGAGTACAGATGAGCCTGGTACAAAAGTGATATTAAAATCTGAAGTGCAACAACTTGTTTCTAGGGGGAACGCGCTACTGGCTATGGAGTGGCCTTGCTGCTGTCTCTGTTTGGTGGGGCATCTGAAGACCCTCTGCTGAACATGGTGTCTCCCTTGGGATGCAACGGAGACTCTCCAAACGAAGACATGGAGAGAGATTCTAAAAGACGGCGCCTGGTGTAATGCTCCCTAAGGCCTCAGTGATGGGGTGCACATGTTACCTCACTTTGCACTGATTCATTCTGAAGCAATGAAAATATTACACTTCAGAAATTGCCATTTTTTTTACGGTCATGATGAGATTTACTACTCACTTCTGAGAAAGCAGCCTATTCCTTTTGTTTTTTAAATTATTGGTGCACACAGTTACTGAACAATAGTGACGCTGCCAGCTCCAGGCTCCACTAGCTTTATCCAGGAATAGAGGAGTATCCTCCTCAGCACCTCACAAAACTTTACTGAGTGCATTAATGCATGAGAACCTCCTCAGAGTGTGAAGAAGCAGCTGAAGCTCTTACTTACAAAACCTTCCAATTTATTTACCTGAGGTTTTGTCTGTCAGACATTCTTGCAGGCTCCACAGCTTCTCAGAACACAAGATGAGGAAGAAGAAACCACTGTAGGTTTGACCTAGTCAGCTGCAACAGCTTAGCAGCAGAAAGTTTAATGACTGAATGCCTTCTATTTCAGTAAGGTGCCCTTCCTGCATGTTTAAATGTTAAAAAAATCTACAAAAAGCCAGGCCAGAACATCTCTTCATATAGGTCTCTCGCTTTCAGATAACGGAACATGTTAATGTTAAACAAAAAATACTTGGATTTTATTGAATAAAATAGGTTTACAGAGCAATGTGGCTGACTGCCACTTAATAAATTAATTATTAAAGCAGCTTGCATATCCCAGCCTGGATTTTCATGGCATTATTTGCATTTCTGAAAATATTGGGGATAGGAAAGCAAGAGCATGACTGTGCATTGGATATTCCCAAACCCAGCTTTAATATACCCCAGAAGCAGGCACCGAAGGGCTTGGTGGCTTTGGAGTGTGGGGGGCACTTTCTCTATTAAGAGGAGAGGACCACATTTATTTCACTGAGTGCATGCAGCAGAGATCAGGTTGTGCTTGCTACTGTACAAACACATACTAAGAGGCAGTCCTGCCTTGAGTAACTCATGGATAAAGGCTGAAATTGGAAAGAGAGGCATCAGGGGAAATGACTTGCCCACCTTACATAGTTGGCAGTAGAAATATCAGGTCTAACTGGGCCCAAGCTGCCTCTTCAGAGCTGCTTTTTTGGGGGTTGTCTGAAGATTTTTATCTGCATGGTGGCCAGAAACTGGGCCAACCTATTGGCATGAGTGAATAGAAGCTGAACCCTTGGTAAAATTAATGGTAGGCTTTCTGATTACATTCAGGCTAGTGATCTCAAGTTTATACTGTTTGCTGAAGGAGAGTAAGGAAGAACCCGATATGGAAATATGCTGCGGGAGAGAAGATACACTTAGCAGCTCCCTTTTGTGAATGTTATTTTAACCTTATTTGCTTCTCAAGCAATGTATATTTGCTTCCTACGCCTGATCTTCACAAAGGCATTGGCCTCTTCATTATCAGTTTGATTCCTTGGTCCACTTAATCATGGTTTCTGGAGATCTGTACAAAAAGATGAGCTTGGCAAAGAGTTGTTCTTCTAGCTCCAGTTCCCCAGTCTCCCGCACCAGGAAGATGTCTCTGCAGAGTTTCAGGATGCGGTCCACATTGGGCAGTTCTTCAAACATTATGGAACGGGAGATGCCACAAAAGAACTCACGAATAAACTTCCCAATGACAAGGACAACAGACATGTACAGACCAATGACACTGAGAAAAAGAGGAGACACCATGAAAATCCTTTCCCTTCCGCCTAGTAAGAATCATTCTGCATTATTCAGCTGGACCACATGCTGTCGTTCTATACCCCAAATGCCAGCTGATCTCAGTGAGAGTGAATAACTCCCAGATATCCCAGCAAAATAAAACAACCCACTACATAGAGAGAAAGCAAAGGCTTTTTGAGTACAGCGTTGCCCTTACCCATATCCTTCCAGGAATCCCAGGCTAGGAGGACTGACTTTGTCATTAAAGACGATGAGCTCCATATTCTTGCTGCAGACATTGTTAAGACAGGTTGGGCTCTGCTCTTGAATAATCCACCACTCGGTCGCTTTGCTTGAAGACGAATTACTGGGCAGCTGGTGTAGTTTTATGGTTACATTTCGGAAGAAAGCCATTTTCTCTATGTCTTTTGGCTTATGAGAATGAACTGTTTCACAAATGCAAAGGTAAATGAGGAGGAGCTTTCTCATTCTTGTCTCGTACATAAGGGCTCTTTCCCTTATCTTGCTGCTGCTGCCTAGATGGGATTCTGCCTTCTGAAGCAGCACACAGTATCTGTGCTCATGCAGTTTTGAGCATGTAAAAAATAATGGTGTCTAAGTCATGATTATGGATTCACTGAGAAGGACTTCCCTTTCTGCCAGTTCAGTGTGGATGCTACATGAAATGTGGAAGTCTAAATCAGACAGGGTTCCCTTCTTGTATCCCAGACTGGGCAGAGCTTCAGCTTTCCACCAAGAACCCCCCACTCCCTCCCTCCCCCCCACTTGCTGTTTTCATGCTGTTACTTACCGACTTGCAGTCGATGGGCAGTTTTAGCTTCTACTCCAGCATTAGCCCTGAAGTATCTTGGTATGAGGCCTGGAAGCAGTCTAGAAAAAAGGGAGTGCAAAAGCTGCCTTTGAATTGCCAGGTTCCTCAGTCTTACAAAACTAATCCTTAGGTTCATCACCACTTAGAAATAAAACTGAACCAATCGAAGGAAAGCCAAGCAGCAGCTCCTAGCCGCAACTGTTAGTGACAGTTGCTCTATCAAGCTGTCAAAGAGCAAATCACAGAAACTACCTTATGGTACGTTCTTGGTCCCCATTGCTGTGTTATATGAGCCACTTACAACATCCCTAAATGCTACAGCAGTACTATTTTCCCCCATTTTACAGAGGGAGAGCTGAGGCCCCAGTCATCAATGGTAGCAGGTACCTAGAGCTCACATCTTTTCTCTAGTAATTACACAGAGTGGAAGAGCCATGAGCCCCACAGCTGCAAGACCACTCCATAGCCAGTAACACCCTTCCCAGCAAACTATTCCCTCATTAAGTTATGCCCTTGTTGGCTGCATCAGGGAGGCCCAGAAACAAACAGGTGCTAGAGATCACATTCCTCCAAACCATAGAGATGGTTCCGCCAGGTACATGGGCAGGGAAGGGTTGGGAAACAGCTGCTCCTGTTGTATCTGCTCTGTGGAAATCAGTTACTAGGAGGAGGGTTACATGGATTATAAATCCATGCTTGTCAGCCCCAGCGTGTTTTAGCAGAAGAGGACAGTAAACTCAAGCTAATGTGTTAGTAGGAGTGAGAACAACACCCAGGCTCCCTCCTCCAAAAACAGGAAGCAGTCCCAAGGAGAGCGAGGGGCATGTAGAGAATGACACTTCCTTGCAGCAGCTAGATGAGCTCATCTACGACGTGCACCAACCCTCATTTTTGCGTTGGCACGTTTTGAAATTGTGGCCCAAACAGAAGCAAATACTAACATGGGCTCCTTCCTGACCCCCTTCAGCATCTGAACAATCTGCTCTCTTATTTCCTTCTCATCGTACCGCACTGTGTATTGCCCAGATGCCTCCACGTTCTTCACAAGAGATGCATTCCTGGAGAAAAGAAGAACAAGTGAGGTATAGTTCAGAACAGTACACAAAAGTGGTCCAAGATAAAGGAAACTGTAAGCTTCTCCCTCCAGTGATGGTCCATGGGTCCTATTCTGGAGGTCCCTGCAGACTGCAACAGATATTTAATGGCTGGGAGGGCCTTCCCACTGGCTTGGGCACTCTACAAGGCAGCTCTGGGCTGTCTTTCTAGGGCCCTTGCAAGCCCTAATGAAAGTCATTATTGGAGGCAGTGTTGGGAAGCAAGCAGGGAATAATCTCTCACGAGCCCTGAGGTAAGCACAGGACTAAGTCCTGAATATCTGTTAAGGGTTTGGAGATCTCCAAGGGAAAGGAGCAATTGTTCGTTGTGTTTCAGTAGCTCCTAAGCACTCCGGTCATGGGCAAGGGTCCTTGTGCTGCCTGCTATACGCAGTCCCTGCCCCAAAGAGGCAAAAGGTGATGAGGGAGCGTGGGAGAAGGCAACCTTGATAAGCAGTGGTCTCAGCACAGCTTGTTCTGTTTTAACTAATTAAAATATTGGCTGGGTAATTAAAGGAGTTAATGGAAATTGACTCCAGACTCTGAGAAAAAGTAGCTTCAAAAGGCAAAAGGAAACTGGTTTTAATTGCGTCCTTTAAGCCACATTGGCTGTGAGGCAGTTGTTACCTTTGAACTGTCCAGCATACGTGGACGTAGACAGCACTTGACTTGGAGAGCTCTTCTGTCATGATTTCCCGGCTCGCTGGACTGATGTGCCACAGCAAACTGGCATTGCTCTTTATTTTAGCAGTGACAATGTCCTCTGGGCTATAATTCACTATAAATTGCATGGCGGCCTTGGGCAGGGAGGAACAGAAAGGGTAAGACACTGAGATGGGAAGCTGTTCAACAAGGCCCTATCCACACAGGCTTTACAATGCATCCAGAAACCAGCTTGCAATTAGATGATGGGGGCCAGTGCCAGCTTCCATGGAGGTGATGCCAGGCAGCTTGACACCAGCATAAGATTGGCATAGTAATGTGAAGAGGAACCTTGCCAACTCACATTGCCTGATCAGGCCCATCTCCTGCCCTCTGCCAGGAGCACAGGCCTTGGCAGCAGCACAGATGTGCTCTCAGGGAGTTTGCTTCCAACAGAGAAATCCTCTGTTGGGTGTTTACAGCTGGTTCAGTTTGTTTGAACCACCTGATAAGCACAAAAAGGGTTGCAACTGGGTGTGAGAATGCGGTCAGCTAAGTTGTGTAGGAATAGGATCAAAACCATTAATTTGTGCAAAGTGTTAGAAAACCGTTTAACTTGCAATCGGGTGTGACACTGCCATGGAAGAGCGCACCGCTTGATGGATCAGGTTTGGATCAGCCCAGCGGTGCCTCCCACAGAGAGAGGTGCTGAGAGGGAGGACTGTAACTCGGCTGTCTACAGGCAGAGAGCAGGCTGCCTGGGGGATTGTTAGGCTCTGGGCCCACCACGCCCAGTCTGGGTAGACTTTCCCAGGACATGTTGCTATGGCTTCAGGTTGCTAGCATTCCCCCTCAGGTAAAGCCCTGCTGAAACACCCCACCAGCCTATTCCATGATTTGCAGGTGTTGCTGAAATCCCTCTGTTATCAAGACCTTGGTTAGATATCTTCCCTTTCCAGGCAGGTGATGTAGCCACCCAAAGCACTGCGACTCAGGTGAAGAAATCCTTCTGGGCAGGGTGGGAGGGAACACGAGTTCTCCATATTCAGTGAGCTGCTTGGTGCCACTTACCGGGTGAAAGGCGTACTGAGTTGTCAGGTCCATATATGCTGCTTGAGTGAAAGGGATCAGATTCCTCTGCTGGGCACTCATGGTGAACAATGGCTAGGAGAGAGTGAGAGGGTGAATTGCAGATATTTATGGGGCTCTCCGTGCTGCTGGGGACCCCTCTACATCCAAGGCAGTATTTCCCAATACCAGGTATGGAGCAGGAACCTAATAAGATTCACCACCTTCCCCTCCCTTCCCTTTTCTTTTTATTGCCCTTCCTTTCCTTTTGACAGCTCCTATTTCCCCTGTCTTCCCATGGTAGTACTTCCAACTGCTGCTAGCAGTTCTGCACTCAGGTGATCCCTAATCTAAAACCTTTTGGCTACTGTGTGCACAACACTTCTGTAAGAACCATACTGTACCTCATAACCACTAATCGTAATCTTGACTGAGATATCCAGGGGCTGATTGACTACTCCTGCCACTGCTTTAACGAGTGACATAAGCAGCAGTGGAAACCACAAAATGCAGATCAGGATGAAGATAAGGCAGGTCCCCATGCCATATTTCACAATCATTTTCTTCTTCTGCCCTGCAGGTTGAGGGTATCTCTGCAAAGAAAGAAATATAATTAATTGGTTATGGTGTAATTATAACTGCAAGAAAAGTAGGTAGGACAGCACAGGGAAGGGGGAGGAGAAGGAAGCTGGCAAACATCTGAGAACATCTGGAAAACAACCTGGTGATTTTGTGTGTACCTTTGGCAGCCATGTGTGATAGGGTGACAACTGGGGTGAAGCTTCTGCTGAAGTGAAGCCTTAAAAAGCCAAAAAATATTAAGAAATAGCACAGTACCTAAAGAGAGGAGGTTCTGGACTGTAGCAGCTGAAGACTTGGTAGGAAAGAGATCTCTCAGCCCTTCCTAATGAAATAATGGCCCACAAAGACAACCCTGCATGGGCCAGAATGATAACCTATAACCTAGCAATTCTCTTCCATCTTCACCTTGTGTGATTTTGATGTAGGCACTCATCTGCAGCATTAAATATTTGTTCTTAACCATCAGTTAGTAATGTTTTTAATGGAGTCTTTTTTTCTTTTTTTCTTTAAGATCAGGCCAACAAGTAATTTATAGATTTCTCTGCAAGTAAGTACAAGAGTAGCTTCCTATAACACAGGAGCCCCCACAAGTCTTGGTCTCAGACTCAATGCTGCTACAGAACTGATGCTGCAAGTAGTTTCCACACTTGAGAGGAAACCAAATTCCCACTTGCGGTGTCTGTGAGCTAAATCCAGAAGGGTACTTGGGTATGCTGTCACCTAGGTGCCTAGATCCAATACTTAAGTGCCATAGCGATCCTTCAAACTCTTGCTCAGCTGCTGCCTAATAATCCCATACTTGCTTCAAATTCCAAGACCTCTCTATTTGGGCTGGCAAGCATTTGCACTCACCCACATCTTGATGCCATTTCAGCCAAACACCACCTAAGCCCCAGTGGGATTCTCAAATCAGCCATTCCCACACCAGTTTCAGCAGGGGTATTCTCAGAGCACACTGGGCCTTGCTGGGGATGATGCTTTGCGGCATGTCATTGCACCCAAAAGCCTGCTGGTGAGGGGATCTTGTTTTCAGCTCTCCACCCTGCTTTATTTGGAGCAGGGGATTGAATTAGCATCATCTTCCTTCTAGGCAAGTGTCCTAGTCCCTGGACATCTCAGTTAGCACCAGGGAGCATTTTTATTCTTGAATGATCTGCCCCAAACGACCTAACTGCAGGACAACGTTCCTAGCTGAGAATCCTAGGCAGAGAAAAGTACCAAACTCCTGGCAGCATGGAGTTCGGCACCTAAGAAGTCTCTCTGAGGAGCAGGGTGGCACTTCCCGCTGGCTGGGTTAGGCAGGCAGCTCCTTACCCAGCTTGTAGTTTCTGGAGATCCGGTGCCTAAAGGTCTGATTCTCCCTTTTTAGGAGGTGCGCCTCTACATTGCTTCTGTATGCATTGTATGCTTCCAGCTCTAACTTGCAGCTGAAGTTTCCACTAGGTGGCAGGACATGGAAGAGTTAGGCATTGCAAGTTAGTTCTATAACAGCTAGAGACTGAAGAGGCTGCAATCTTTGAGTTGGAGCCCAAATCCCCTCTCCCAGCCAGGCCCCATAGGTGGGTGATAATTGCTGCTGCCGCATTTGACTACACAGCAGCTCACTAAACAGCTGTTACTTGCAGTGCCACTGTGCAGGGAAGGGTCTGCTCAAGTGCAAAACTCTCCCCCTCTCTCTCCACAAGTGTAAAGGGAGCAGATGTCTTCCCCCAGAGCCAGCACCGGCCTCAGACATGTCTGCTTCCGAGCCCGTCACCAAGAAGGGACTGCACAAATGGAACCACTCACCTTCTCAGACTCGCGCAAGCATTTCATAATGAAAATATTTGCATACAAATCCTCCACACATATCCAATTGGAAAGGCTGAGCGTGGTGTCCGTCCAAACCCAGTCCATGATTGCTCTCAGCTCTATCAGGAAAGGCACCATTCGGAACCTACCGGTTAAACCAAGAAAGAACATTAGCCACCTTTTGGACGGATGCCTGTACAAATACCAGGGCCTGAAGTCCTAGCAGACAGCTTACTGAAACTGGAAAAATCACCCTTGGCTTCGGTGAACTTTGCCTTTATCTTTCCATGAAAAACTGTTTCCTTTCCAATGCAGATGTGTAGCTCTATGTTCTGAGGAAGCAGAGAGTGCCTGGTGACTGCAGCAAGAAGCCCTCCTGCTTCCAGGCAGTTAGTGGTTAGTTCCTGCCTGATGCAAAGAAAAAACATCTCTCCCTGGGCACATTCTTCCATAACTGTCTATTAGGAGCAACCCAAGTCATCTGCTACTGGCCTCATCCACAGGCAGGACACTGGACTGGATGACACATTCAGCTGATCCCATCTGGCAAGTCCTATGTTCCCAGTTGCCCAGCTCGGAAGACTTCCAGTTTGGAAGCCAACTGTTACAGATCAAACTTCCAACAGGTCTTCAGCCCTGGCCTCCTCCTGTCTGTGTGTGAAAGTGCCTGTGTGAGTACTTCTTGGGTGCTAGTATCCATGCCAAACACTATCCTTATAACTAATCATGCTTATTATATAGGTACCTAGCAGCCATGCAGAACTGGGGCCATTGTGCAGTGCTGTAGAAACTCAGACTGCAACCAGCAGTCCCTGACACAAAATGCAGGGTTTACTTACAGATCATTTACTGATCCAAGTGGGCACACGTGTGCAAATTCTGTTACTCTGGTGCACAAATGACTGTTTCTGTCAGCTGAGTTGAGAGATAGAAATGCTCAAAAAATATCAGTGCCATTCAGCCTGCACAGGGGGACTCCAAGTTTGCAAGAAACAATGTTTGTCCCTTAAGTTTCCTTGCAGAGCCTCTTAATTTGTATAACGCACACAGAGAGCCCATCTGAGAAACATCTTTTTTCCAGTCTTTTTATAGTTTTTACAATATTTAACTGTGTGTGTGTGTGTGTGTGTGTTTAAAAAAAGCAGTGAGTACATAAAATTCATCCTAAACATTGCCAAACTGGCCAATGGCTTTTTAATATCACTACCACAAGACTGCATTTCAACATATTTCCTGTCTGGAACCATTCCAGTGGCAATTCCAGGAGTGAAATATATTTAGTCTGTATTTACTTGGTCTATTTAACTTTCGTTTGGTGTCTTTGGCTCATCTCACAACCATGCTATTTTAGGATGATTGATACAGTATTTACAGTAAATTCTGCTAATATTTCCTTGCCTCTTGAAACTGGATTATAGTATTTATGTCCCCATGACCAATGTTGGAAGCATAAGCAGCTATTCCAGGCAATCAGGGAGGATCTATCAGAGGGGAGACTGCCAGGAAGTGAGATGACTTGTCTGAAATGTTCCTTGAGGGATTATGTCGGATAGTAACAATCAGAGAAGGGCAGCTGCAGCAATAATTAATGTAGCTTGTTTTCAAAAGTGAAACAATGGCATTTACACTGTACTCTTGTTTCCTTCAAAGTCTAAACTTGGGGCTTGAGCTTAACTTCTGACAGGCTTCCCATAAACTACACATGCCCTGAAAAAAGAAGTTAGCATGTGCAGACTAAATGCTGGTTCAGTAAGGATTGTGCCACTGACTTTAATATGAGTTGGACTTGGTCCACAATATTTTGTCTCTGTTGCCAAAGGGGAATATCACCTCCATGCTTACCCCTGGAAGAGGAAGAGGTTTATGCAGTTGTAGCTCTTGGTTAGAAAGTTGCCTAGGACGTGCTTGGGATATCCACATTTGATCTGATATGCTGACAGGCCAAAGTAAATACACTTGACTAAGTACCAAAGCTGGGCCACGTGGTTTTTGTTAAACCTCCTGCAAGTGAACAGAACACAAATTTCATTACACTTTGTACGTGGCACTTTCTACATCGTTATTTTAACTTTCTGGTTACAGTGACCCCTTCGGACTAGATTTGAACTTGGCAAACATGAGATTCCAAGCAAGTTCTACAAAACCGTTTCTTTCCCCAGTCTGAAATAGTAAAGGCCCATCTCTGAAGGGAGTGTAGTTACCAAGTCAGCCACTTCAAAGTAGGTTACCTCCAAAGTTGGGAGACTGCTTCTGCCTGCCCAGGCTTTCCCTTGCCATACCAAAAGTCTGCCAATGTCTCCCTTTCCAAGGACAGCAGCAGTCTCATTTTCAGTCACTTGTTGAGCATGCAGATGAAATGTGTATCTGGTCATTTGCACAATCAAAATAGCCATACAACTGGAGGGTACAATCTGCACATGGAATTGCACTCTAGTGTTTTCTTTGGCCAAAGTGAACTACGTTCTCCTTATCAGGCCTGCTGCAAAAAATGAAGTTGTCTACATCTGTTCATTACTGATTTCCAAGTCCACCTACCTTAGCTTAAGTGCCAAGAACATAAATTTAGCATCTGCTGATAGTGCACAGAAATGTCAGACTTCAAAGCCATCATTGCTGTTGTTTGTTTTCTCACTGAACGCAATGACTGATCATAAGGGAGAAATATTTTCATATGATGCAGGATACGGTTGTACCTGTCAGTAACTCCCGGCAGGATGAAGAACATCCAGAAGTGAATGCCAAAGACGAGGACAACCTGGAACACACATTTCCCATACATGGTTCTCTTCAAGTAAATGGCCCGGTCTGCTATCATCATGCCAAACTGGAGCAGGAGCATCACCAGAAAGGGTTGAGGGACCTGGTCTTCTGACAGTGATTCAGTTATGTCAGCAGCTGCGGAGTATTTCTGCAATTAACCATAAGGATTATTGTAACAACCAGACAGTGCTAAACTAATAAGGCTCAGGGCTCACCCAGTGTTTTTATGTATCCGCTAGAGCAGGGGGGAAATCTGCACTCATGGGCATGATCCCTAATCAGGCAAGTAGGCCACTGGAAGCGAAGGGTTTGTATCTGTCAATAAGGCCGGATGTGGTATCAGATTTTGAAAGACCAGATTCTTCTCCCTCTGCCTATAAGCAAATCCCCACTTCGGAAGGATCATGTAGAAAATCATCTTGGAGGCACACATTGCACAAGGTTACAGGTGCCTCAGAGGATCCTGAAGAACAGATATTTTTAAACCTTTTTTTATTTGTATTTTTTTTTAATAGAATTCAACCCAATATAAAAGCATCAGCCCAGACTCAGCTCTGCTTGGGGTTTTCCCATGTTCCCCTATTCATTATTACTAAGAATGTTTTGCCTGAAGCCCGGATCTTTCCCTCTTAACAGCTTCAACTGTTATTACTGATGCTAATTCCCCTGCTTGCAGTCAGAATCACTGTCTCTCACACAGAGCAGTTCCTTCCAGACAGATGGAGGAAACCCGAGCAAATCCTAAAACTCATGTGTGAATCTGAGGCTTGAATACTGACTGAAATCCCTGGGTCTGTGGCTTAAAACTGAATATCTCAGCAGGCAAATAACAATGCTGAGCATAGAGCAAAAGTGGGGCTGTGCTTCAGCTCCATGAGCCTGTATCACTCTGGGACCTAGTCACAAGTTTTACGCTTATATGCTTTCTGGATCTCAAACAGGCTTCTTGTTCAATAAGGACACAATCCTGAGTGTGCCTTAGGATAGTGAGTGTCATCAGCTCTCACTGACATATACAGAGGTAAGATGCTTTGAAGGAGATTGACCCCTTCTCTTGTGATGGGTTGTCATCTCTGATCTTTGCATTGAAGAAATCTTCTCTCCTCACTTTATAAAAGCAAAGCAATGGCTAGAGAAAGGGGGGAAGTGAAACAAGCAATGAATGCATGAAAAATGAATTCCTGGCAAAGCAATGGCTGCTCTACAGCTGTGTTCCAGTCTCATTATCTACTCCTACACTGCGTCTTTCTCCATTGTCCCTACTAGTGACTGTTATCTGTCTGAGTTAGCCTGTCTTGCCTTTGTGAATAGTCCCTTTGGAGACTCCTTGCTCAATTTTAAGGATGAATCAAGAAACAAATACACCAAGAAAGAGCAGCTGTAAATCAAGGGAAATGCTGATGGTTTCCCTGGTGGTGAAGAGAGGAGTCTACTGCAGTGAGTACAAAGCCTGTTCTGTCTTTAGGCATCTACACACATTGTGGTTCTCCCTAACTCTTAATTCCCAAACTTACACAGACAGCTCCTCTAAAGTTTCCTGCAGTATTGAATTATGGAAGGACCCTGCCGACTAGTTACCACAGTCCTCAAGAAAAAAAAATCAAAACCATTTTCCTTTGCAGTCTGTTTTAAGAAAGGAAAGTAGAAGTGCATTTGTGCTTACGCCAAAAGCCCCGTATCCAAAGATAATGATTATAAAATTGATCGTATCGACAAGGAACATCAGTGCATAAACATCGCGGACAGGGCTGTATTCTGGGTGAATAATGTTGTAGAAGAACTGCCTGATAGGCCGATAGATTTGTAGGGCACTAGGAGTAAAACATAATATACATAATTTTAGTGAGTAATTACTGCAAAGCTTTTTAAAAATAATTAGATCAATATAGCCACCTCACATCTTAAACAGAAGATCCATAAAAACTGGAATCATCAGAACTCTGTTGAACTGAAATGCAACATTTCATTTTATTAATAGATACTACCAATAATGTTCCAGTTACGTTTTAATTGCCAGTTTCTTTATCTTCACCAAGTGTTGTTTCAGGTTCTTCTTGGCAAGTTTTTTGTTCCTGCTAGGCTTCTTTCTGAAAAGATTCCATTTCTTCCAGGCTTCCTTTCGAGGCTTGCCTACTGAGAGGAAGACGAATCAAGAACCATTAGTTTCATAATGACATTAGTATTCCTTTGCCAGAAAGGTTAACAATTCTTGTTCATTTTATTTGTTCCAAAAAGGCACTAATTCAGCCCTAAGGGTTCCCTTACAGGATGCTGCTAAAATGATGATCCCCTATGTATACAGTTTTGGGCCCATAATACACAATATTCAGTAGGAATTATTTGGAATTTCTGCACCCAAGTGATGGGTGCATCAGAAAAAGATAGACAGTGGTGCATGTACACAAGATAATGGCTGCGCGGTAGCTGAATATTACTGTGCAGTAGCACATCACAGCACTAACAGTACTATTGGGTTACTGCGCAGTAGCATCACTTAAACATTTGCCAGCTCTACTGCATAGTAACTGATTACTGTGCATTTATTTAGTACTTGCTTATACAAGTACTTGCAGTAACCACTGAGCAGTAGCATCTCACATAGATGTGCCCAGTATGGGTGAGAATAGAGACTCCAACCACTGAAGGCCCAGCTTCTCTGCTTGTAGGTATGTCCAGAGAAAGATGAACAACTGGGTAAGCTTTTTGAGAGAATTATTCTGGCACATGTCCACGAGGGCGCCAGAAGGGGAGATTATGCTTAGGGGCAACCAACACGGGTTCATCAGTGGCAGGTCCTGTCAGACCAACCTGGTGGTCTTCCACGACCAGGTCACCAAATCCTTAGACGCAGGGGTAGCAGTGGACATAGTCTTCCTGGACTTCTGGAAGGCCTTCGACACTGTCTCTCACCCCGTTCTCATTAAGAAACTGGGGGACTGTGGTGTCGACACCCACACAGTCAAATGGGTCGCCAACTGGCTGGAGGGCCGCACGCAGAGAGTGGTGGTGGATGGGTCGTTTTCGACCTGGAAGGACGTGGGCAGCGGGGTTCTGCAGAGCTCGGTCCTCGGGCCCGCACTGTTCAACATCTTCATCAGTGACTTGGACCAGGGGGTAAGAAGCACCTGTTCAAATTTGCTGATGACACTAAGATGTGGGGGGATGTGAGCACACTAGAAGGGAGGAGTAGGCTGCAATCAGACCTAGACAGGTTACAGGGGTGGGCGGATGAGAATGGGATGGGATTCAACACTGACAAGTGCAAGGTGATGCACCTGGGGAGGAAGAACCGGCACCATACCTACAGGCTGGGGAACTCCCCTCTTATCAGCAGTGCAGAGGCAGAAAAGGATCTTGGAGTCATCACTGATGCCAAGATGAACATGGGCCGGCAGTGTGGGGATGCAGTCAGGAAGGCCAACCGCACCTTGTCATGCATCCACAGATGCATCTCGAGCAGGTCCAGGGAGGTGATCCTCCCCCTCCATGCGGCACTGGTCAGGCGGCAGCTGGAGTACTGCGTCCAGTTCTGGGCACCGCACTTCAGGAGGGATGTGGACAGCATGGAGAGGGTCCAGAGGAGACCACTCGCATGATCAGGGGTCAGCAGGGCAGGCCTTATGAGGAGAGGCTACGGGACCTGAACCTGTTCAGCCTCCACAAGAGAAGGCTGAGGGGGGATCTCGTGGCCTGTTATAAACTAGTCAGAGGGGACCAGCAAGCATTGGGGGAGTCCCTGTTCCCCCGAGCACTGCCAGGAGTGACTAGAAATAACGGTCACAAGGTGGCAGAAGGTAAATTCAGATTAGACATCAGGACACGCCACTTTACTGTCAGGGCGGCTAGGGTTCTGGAACCAACTTCCCAGGAAGTGGTGCTGGCTCCTACCCTGGGGGTCTTTACGAGGAGGCTGGATGAACGCTCTTTCCTGCCATGGCAGGGGGTTGGAGTTGATAATCTGCTCAGGTCCCTTCCGACCCTAGAAACTATGAAACTGAAATTTTGGTCCCAAGTGTATTTTCTCTATCTTAATATTAAAGCGAATACCTCCCCCATATAAAAGTAGCTCTGTGTGGCTCCAGCTACCTTCATTAGCTGAGCCTGTCTGGCGTCTCCTAAAAGCAGTCTTGGAGAGGTGGTGATGTCTGAAGAGATGCCATGTCCCTGATTCATCCTCACTTTCCTCCAGGTCAACTCTGCTCTGCTTTTTCTTTTGTCTCCATGTCAACATTGTTTTCTTGGGATCAGGCACATCAGTGCCTTTGGCATCCCATAGTCCATGGCACTAAAGAGAGTATTTTAAGAAAAATAAAATAGTCTGGTACATTGTGCCCTTAGTACAGTATCTTTAAGTGACAGGAATCACAAATCGCTCTCCAGAGGGAGGAAGAAGCAGACACATAAAGGGGTGGAGAGAGAGTTAAGACTTGAGAACAAGGGAGGTTTCCTAGTGACCAAAGACCCAACTTCAACCCACAATGCAAATTTCGTAAAATTTATCAGTAAAACTCCTATTGACTTCAATGGGGTTTGGGTTTCCCACCCCTGCAGGACTCGAATCTCTTATTACTTCGTACAAACATCTCCCTTTAAAAAGATTTATCGGTAGGTAACCTGTGACAGGAGAATTAAGCACTTGTTTATTTAAATCTGGAATTTCATTCACCTCTTTTCTGAGTTAAGGACAGAAGTTAAACTTGGTTCCAAGCCCAGATTTGGACTTTAAGTCCATGCATCTTGAAACCCGGAGGTGAGTTTTGAATTTATACCAGGACTGAAGAAAAGGCTCACTCAGAAAAGTTTAATTTCTACTGAAAACAATGAGCACGACAAGAAAGAACTGGATCATTTCTTTTCCTGTCAAGAGAGATTTACCTTCAGGATAGACCTGTGAAAGAACAAAGCAAGCAGCTGCACGAGATCAAAATGCACATAGCCATCCTTCTTCTCTATCCCAACAATATTTGGCAGTGCGAATGGCTCTTCTCCATGGAGGGCGCAGTACAACTTGCTGGTCCAGGGAAAGAATCCAAACTGAGAAAAATATTTGACAGCGACTGTTATCTGGAGGGAACAAAAACATACAAAACAAGTTAGAAGGTCTGACCTCGAAGAGCAACAGCTGGCCTCCACAATTTTCAAAAAGACCTTTTTACATCTTCCAAGTATAGGGAAAGACTCCAGCAAACATTCCTGCTGGCTTAACTTCTAGAGAACAAGCCTTGATCTGGGACTCCGCAAAGATGTCGTCTCATTTTACCCCATTTATTTCCATCCCATTATCAGCAATTCGAACGAGAATTTATTGAACTTTAATATAAAGAACAGCCCCTGCTTGAAGCAAGTGACTCGTCGGTGGTACAGGGAGCTTCCATACCTGTGTATAAATGATGGCTATAACCCAGAAGAATTTAGTAGGCCTTGGAATGGATAACATAGCCCACATAAATACAAGGATAGGCAGAACCAAAGTAAGGACTGAAGCAGAGACCATGTGGTTCAGAATGATCACAAAATAACAAAGTATTTCTGACTTGGACACCATGGCGTTGTACAAAGCAAAGCCCAGTTTTAGAAGTCGGGGGAGACGCTCATAAAATTTGTCCGACTGCTCCAGTTCGTTGTCATGAAACATCCTGCACCAAAGAATGAAAAATATAAAATCAAATTAACTGTATTTCCAAATAGCCTTTTGGCTACCACACAGTATTTATAAATCAGACTTAAATAAATCAGAGCAGATATGGTATAATGAGATCTCTTCAGAACTTTACATGTAAAGCTGTAATAGTTTTATTAACTACACCTTGAATGAAAGCTTTCACTCATCTAAACCATATCTAAAGAGTTTCTGGCTCCCGGCTCTGCTCTCAAATACTGGAAACTCTCGTGCAACTCTGAACCTTATTTCATGAACACAGAATTTTTTTTCCCTCTGACTGACTTCAGTGGAGTTAGGAAAATGTGGGAGCATATTTTTCCTTATGACATGAACACAATTGTTTTACCCTAGGATTGACTTCATTGGGGTTCAATTTATTCCACCCTCTGACTTCAGTGGGGTTAGGAAAAGCATCTGCTAAGCCATTTCCACAAAAATGTGTGCGCACTTACAAGCAAAAAGCATAGTCAAGCAATATCCAGAGCAACTACTTGAGATACTGAGCACTTCTGATTCTCATTAACCTGAGGATCTTGTCCTTAATTTACCCATACAATCAGCATGAGCACACGCCAGTCATACTGCTTGTACCAGCAATGCGTACAAACTGCGTGTGCGGAGTTCTTAACACCTTTGGAGTGGAGCTGGCTTAATGTGAGAGAGTGATATAAAAAAAAATTATTTCCATCTTGCAATGTTCAAACAACAACCTATTTTTCTTTCTTTCCAAATTTCGGTGATTTTACTGACATTTTAAACTTCATGTGCTAAAAATGTGGATCACATTAGGTATCATTATTTTTTAGTTTAAAAAAATAAGTATTTTGAAAGCAGTTTTCATAAACATTTCAGTAAAAGAAAACCTGTGAAAGCAAGGGATTTCTGAAAGCTTTCACTTCTGGAAAAAAAACAAAAAAGCCCTTCCCTCCCAACCTCCCCAGTGCGGCTTCTAATGTGAAAACTATTTCCCCAGCTCTACCACAGAAGATCACTGTTAATATAAGGAGAAAATATAACCACAGAGCCAGATTCCAGGGTGTAAATTGGCTTAACTTCACTATGAACAGAGCTGTGATCATTGATACCAGCTGAGGATCTCCCTCAAGGGCCCTCTTTAATCCTAAATCAAATAAGTAAAAAAATTGGGCACAATTAAGCTGTCATGTTGTTTAAGACTAATCATCTTGCTATGGGTATCATTGCAGCTGGGTTTGTATTTAGGTCTCTCTTGCCTGTTCAGGAGCAGATCACTGGCAGTCATAACAGGAACTTCATTTAACAGCCTGCCTGCTACTTTGGTCTTCTGAATGGATGGGGAAGTAACATAATCTTCTGTTTCTAATGAACAGCTCCCCAGATTGGCAAGCACCACACAGGAAGCAGGACGAGTAGTTGTTTCTGGCTCGGTGCCTTTGATGCTATCTTCATTTTCTTCTTTCTCTCCTGATTCATCTCCATTTGTTTCTTCAGCAGCTTCCTCAGGTTCCCTAAATCCAAAGTGTATTTTTTTCAAAGTGCTGCTGAGACAGTGAGTTAAGCTTTTGACAGACAATAAACAACTCTTATTAAGTGAGGCTAATATAATGTATCTTGTGGACATGCCAGAATAACAAGGGCATACTTTCCAGAGCTTTAGGTTTGAGTATGATTTCCAGCATCCAAGTTCTCTCATTGTGACAGGGATTGGAATGGCTTCACTCGAGCACATTACTTTGCACACAATGTAAGGGACAGGGTTGTTCTTATAGGCTAGGGACAGAAGTTACACATAGAAAGTTTAAGTGATCAGAAACTGGTTTAAACCTGTAACAGAACAGACATTCAGTGCACATAAACCAGTTTCAAAATGGCCGAAACTGGTTTAAGATAAACCTGGTTGAATGTAGTATCAGACTTAACTAATTTGGGTCAAACCAGTTTACGAAACTTCTGTCCCAGATCCCTTGCTGGTTCAAGTTAAATCACAGCCCCCCAGCATGCTTTGCCCTGGGCTGGGCTGTCCTTCGGCTCTGGAGAGCAGAGCTGGCCCTGCCCCTCTGCTCCCTAGCTGCAGCAATGAGGGCTGTCTGACAAAGGGGTGTGGGACAAACCAACTTGGGATGCAGCCCAGTCTGCAGGGGAGGACTGCCCATCCCCCAGGCAAACTGGCTAGAGTCTAGGGCCAGGAAAGAGAGGTTAAATCCCCTTCCCCTGCTTGTATTTACTGCTGGCTGCAACTGTGGAGTACAAATCCCAGAGGCACCTGGAAGCAGGAAGAGGAAGTGATGAGCAACCCTGCAAAGTTCTGCTGCTGTGAGTCTGGACTGCAAATTCCAGAGACCTTGGGGACAGCACAAAGAAGAAATGAACACACAGCCAGAGAGCCCTGCTCTAGCGCCCTCCAGCTTCTGGCCTGAGCCACTGCAGGCATGTGGCTGCATTTCTTGAATCAAACATCAGTGTTCCCAGACAGCATGCTGTCTGTAAAACAAGAGTAACAGCAATTCCTTATTTTTCTGAATGACCACATTAAAGATTAAAGGATGCTCAGCTGCTGCAATAATAGGGGCTGGTGTAAGAAAACTATCAAATGTTGCTTGACTGTGAGTTTTCTAACTAAAGGGTGCACCACTCTAGGGAAAATATGAAGTAACAATGACATCGCTAATATTTACCCACCTGGATGCCATGCTCTCATAAGGTTGTTTGATGTCCTGTCCGCGAATCTGCTGGTACTCAGATAATATGTCTTCCTCACTCTGGTCCTCCTTTGCAGTTTCCACTTTATTTCCTTCACAAGCACTCCTTTGTACCTGCTGATTCTTCTTCAGGTTATAATATTGGAGAACGGTATCTGCTGAGGCTTCTTTCCCCTTAAAAGTTAATACAGAATTAATTAAATGGTAGAAATGCTGTCATGATGTCTGTCAGTGCAAATTATCATAGGAAAATAATACTTCTGGATCCTCATGTGCAACTCCATCCTCTAAAACAGGTGGGTAGTTTGGGCTTCATTGGGGTGGGGGGGAGCTTTTGTTCTTTTCCTGCAAGTCAGAGTCCTTCAGGCCCTTTGATCACTTTAAAATGCTGTGATGTAAATAATGCTCAGAACTTATTAGTACTGACATCAAGTCTCTCAAAGGAAGAAAAAATGGTTTTCAAAACCCAGCCAAATACAGAAAGGTTGGCCAACACATGAACATTAGAAAACCACATTGCCAGTAGCTGCTATAACGTATAAATCATCACTGAGCAGAATTTGGTAGAATATTTCTGGGAAAAGAAGGATTTTGAGACTGAGATTCATATTTCCAGTTTGATATGGTGTAATAAATTCAGACATCCTATTGACACTCAAACATGTAAAATAGTGTGTGAAATGACAGTGCTCTTACCCTATTAATTTCTCGCCATAGTATGCATCTTTCAATTCGGAGTACTTTTGCTATGTCCAGATTATCTTTACACAGGGAATTCACTGCCTCTATAATATCATCTAACAAAACTTGAACTAAGACCCAAGCAAGCTTGACTATGTTGATTACTCTTTGGATGATGTCTTCTGTCAAAAAGAAAAAAAAAATCATGTATGCTTACCCACAGCAAACTGCTCTGTGTGAGTTATTCCATCTCATGCAGCTCCCAAGCTCTGTCTGAGAAATACTCAGCACAGGCACAAAGGGTTGAAACTATCAGTTTTGGTTGTCCTTACAGCCCTCCAAATAGGGTAAATGGCTTCTGAGTTATTTCTGTAAAACAGGCCAACTCACCTGGCTCATCTAAAGGCTCTTCAGTCATTGATTGCTCCGTTTCCTCTTCAAAGGATGCCCCTTTCATGTCTTCTATTTCATATATGAACATAAACAGAATGACACGGGGGTAAACTTTACCTAGACCTCTTTCCTGCTACTCAGAAGTTAGGAGCCCAGTCCAATTCCCCACTGAAGTCAATGGGATTCTGACTTTATATGAAGGTCGCCTAACTGGGTATCTAGAAACTGTAAATGAATGCACATGGGAAGGGCACCATTAAGGGAATTATGGCAAGAGATAAGGATTTCCTCTTCACCCAATCTGCGGGGTGTGCTGAGGGCAGCGAGCATGGGTGTCCCTGTTCCCTGGCCCACCCATGTTTAAGTGACTATCCTTTACATTATAGCTCCTCTCATTCAAATGGTCCTTTTTGGTCTAATGTGTCTGGCAGGCTTCTGTCTGGAGGTGTCTGCAAATGTTTCTTATTACCTCCAAGTTGCTCTTTCTTCCTCTGCTCCCTGATTTCATCTTGTTCTCTTGTTCTTAGTGCCGATTTGGAGTTAGTCATCCAGGCTTCATGTGCGAGCTGCATGAGGAAGTGCCATTATTCTCTGGTTAGAAACCTAACACGTCCACGCAGCTCATCAACCTAAGTTGGATTTCATTTAATTTACTGCATTATGCCAGAAACTCCTTTATCTTGCTAGTGACTGCATCTACACAAGACACTGACTGAGCAGTAGTTTGTTACTACAGAGCAGTAGCTCATTACTACTGTGCGGCAACATTGTGTGGCACAAAGTGTGAGGTGATGCTACTGCACAGGAGTAACAAGCTACTGATCATCAGTAGTAATGAGCTAGTGTACGGTCAGCATCACCAAGAAGCCATTTGGGGACCCTGTTGCACAGTAACTCTGGTTACTGTGCAGTCATTTAGTACTTGTGTTCGCAAGTACTAAATGATTGTGCAGTAACAACTGCATAGTCAGCATCTCGTGTAGATGTGGCTAGATGTGGATCAAATGAGCTGCAGTTCCCTCCTCCTCACTTCCATTAATATAGACTCCGACCTCAATGACAGTTTGCAGACCCATTAGGCTCCTTTATAAACTGGGATAACACCTGTATAGTAACAACAGCAATTGCTTCTGTGGAAAGAGTGGTCGCTCCTTAAGGAAACGATCCCCCAAGCCCAAAGGGAAGTAATCCCAACATGAATCAAAGGGAGCAGTAGGGTGCAAAAGCCCCCATGGCTCACCAAAAGCATCTGGGAATGTCTCCTAGCTAAAAGGGAAGCGCACATTCAATGGCAGGGAGGGGCCATCCCCAGGGAGGACTATACTGCATTGCTCGGGGCTGCAGGGGGGTAGTCAGGAAGGCCAAGGCAAGGATGGGACTGGGACTAGCAACCCGGATCAAGGACAACAAGAATTCCTTCTTTAAATACATAGGGGCAAAAAGAAGGTTCCGGGTAATGTAGGGGGCCTGCAGGACATGCTAGGAAATTTGGTCATCACACCAGACATCAAAGCTAACCTATTTAACAACTTCTTTGCCTCCATCCTCCTGAGCCGGGACCGGAACAGCCACCCCCCGCTTAAATCCCAGGGCAGGCGCACCTAAGCCAAGGGTCAGTGAGGAACTAGTCAGGGAACATCTGGAGGGACTGGATGTATTTAAATCAGCTGGTCCGGACGATCTCCACCCCTGAGTGCTGAGGGAATTAGCTGAGGTCATTGCGGGACCCCTGGCACGGCTGTACAAGCACTCGTGGTGCTCTGGTGTGGTGCCACAGGACTGAAAGAGGGCCAATGTGGTTCCCATCTTCAAAATGGGAAGGAAGGAGGACCCGGGGAACTATAGGGCAGTTAGTCTTACCTCGATCCTGGGTAAGCTTTTTGAGAGAATTATCCTGGCACATGTCCATGAGGGGCCAGCAGGGGACTGCATGCTCAGGGGCAACCAACATAGGTTCATTAGCGGCAGGTCCTGTCAAACCAACCTGGTGGCCTTCTACAACCAGGTCACCAAATCCTTAGATGCAGGGCTAGCAGTGGACATAGTCTCCCTGGACTTTCAGAAGGCCTTCGACACTGTCTCTCACCCCGTTCTCACTGGGGGAGTCCCTGTTCCCCCGAGCACCGCCAGGAATGACCAGGGATAACGGTCACAAGCTGGCAGAAGGTAAATTCAGATTAGACATCAGGAGGCGCTACTTCACGGTCAGGGCAGCTAGGATCTGGAACCAGCTTCCAAGTGAAGTGGTGCTGGCTCCTACCCTGGGAGTCTTTAAGAGGAGGCTGGATGAACACCTTGCTGGGGGTCGTTTGACCCCAGTACTCTTTCCTGCCATGGCGGGGGGTCAGATTTGATGATCTGCTCAGGTCCCTTCCGACCCTACTAACTATGAAACTATGAAAAGCAACATTGGGAAAATATTTGGTAGTTTCAGTGTGGTTGTATCTATAACAATACCTAGCTCTTTTCACCTGATGCACTTTACCAGGGAAGTAAACTTCATTGTGTCCATGTTACAGATGAGAAAACTAAGCCAGAGGTCAGTCAAGTGACATGTCCAAAGTTATTCAGCAAGCCAGGGGCATAGCTAGAAACAGCACTTTAGCCTCCTCAGTCCTAGTCTAGTGCTCTAACAGCAAGGCCATGCAGTTGAATATTTTCAGAAATAAGCCCTAAACCTGGAATGCTGTTTTTCTCTTTGATTCTTCCTCCTTTCTCTGTTCTGTGTCCCCTTCTTCCTCTTCATCTTCACTGTCTGTCTCAAAGAGGTAGTAGCTCCCAGCTTGAATCACTGAAATCAGTTCCAGAAGAAAAGATGTCTGAGGTTTTTTTCAAAACTATTAACATGTTAGGTGCTCATCTTTCTTTGAAATTAATAGAGGTTGTGTATTTAACTCAATTGCCTGGTTTTCAAAACCCTAGACTATTTGTTTAATTTATGTTTGGATAGGATGAGCATCTTAGAAAATACTAACAATAGGTAAATTGGGCATATTTTTATCCTTACTAATATTTTTTGTTCCTTTTTATTAGTATTTTTACCCTTAATGCAATTTAAAGTAGCACTTAGGCTCTAAATAGGAACAACTGGAAAGAAAACCACCTTTGGATAGCACTGACATTAATCATAGAGTAGTAGGGGTAGAAGGGATCTCCAGAAGTCATCTAGTCCAACCCCCTACCTCTAGAAGGATCGTCCCTATCCAAACCATCCCATACAACCATAACCTAAACTCTTCATGAGATTACCTACCCTCAACCCTGACACAACATGGACCTAACACTCTACCCTGCCAAAGGCAAAGCAGGGGAGTCATAGCAGCCAACATCCTGCTTCTCTAAAATGTCCACATACACTTAAAAAGTCCTGAGGAGAGGGCCGTGCCCCCTGCTACAGAGGAAAGGAAAACCCCTTGCAGTCCAAACCAATCTGACCGTCAGGTAAAATTCCTCCCTGACCCCAAATATGGTGATTGGTCTGACCTCAAGCGGAGGGGCAAGGCCCTCTAGCCAGGACCCTCAGGCAAACCCCTCCTTAGCTGTAGCCAACACCCAAAGCCTCTGGGGAGGTTTAAAAATACCCTGGCACATGTACTGGGGGAAAAAAAGGGGTGGGGGGGGGCAGAAGCAACCAGCAAAGCCCAGAAGCATGGGAAATACTTATGGCAGAAATTAGGCATAGCTACACCTAGATCATCCCTGACCAATGGCTGTCCAACTTTTTTTTATTTTTTTAACAACTCCAGTCCACAATTTCCCTAGGCAGTCTATTCCACTGGCTCACTGTTCTCACAGTGAAGAAGTTTTTCCAGGTATCCAATCTAAATGTACTCTTCTGCGACTTCAGGCCATTGAGCCATATGCTCCTCTCTGCAGCAAAAGAGATAAGTTGCTTCCCCTCTTCTTCGCGGCATTTCTTCAAGGATTTGAAGACTACCACGTCACCTGTTAAGCAGCTTTTCTGCAAGCAGAATATGCCTCGCTCCTTCAGCCTCTCCTCGTATGACTTGCCTTCCAAGCCCTTGATCATCTTTGTTGCCCACCTCTGGACCCTCTCTAACTTCTCTACGTCCTCTTTAAAATGTGGAGCCCAGAACTGCCCACAGTACTCCAAATGAGGCCTAACCATTGCTGAGTAGAGACACACTATCACCTCCCATGTCTTGCACCTAATGTTTCTATTGATGCAGCTCAAAACCACATTTGCCTTTTGTGCAGCTGCATCACACTGCAGATTCATCTCGAGTCTGTGGTCTCCCAAGACTCCCAAGTCCCTTTCTACAGAGCTGCCATCCAGCCAGGTGAACTATCCTATTAGCTCTAGTCCAACTGTCCAATCTGTCAAGATCCTTCTGAATTGTGCTTGCCCCCTCCAATGTGTTTGCGATCCTTCCCAGTTTCATTTGGCTAGGAAAGTGTGAGGGACCCAGTGGAAAACTCTGTGCTCTTTGCTGAGCTGCACATACATGATCTCTTCTAAATTGTGACAGCTGTTAAGACAGCTACTGAAGAGCAGCTCAGCTGCAGCAAAACTTTTAAATAATGTAATTCTCAGGCATCCACTAATAATTATATAATTATAATTATCCCTTAGGATAATGCCTGGTTTTTCCAGTTTCCTGCCAGCTTGCGATGTGCACTGGCAAAGGGACTGCTGCTGTAGTTCCCCTTCTGCAAAAATGAAATCCATTGTGCAGTACAGCAACTGCAGTTGTTTGCTTGCCAGTAACAAAGAAGGGCCAGAGTTACTCCTGGGATACACTGGTGTAACTGAGAGCAGGTTATGGCTTTAGGTCTAGGCTGTTCCAACTCCATTTATGTAAAAGTCTATGGAATTTTTCCATTAGATCCCATACTCCCATCTGGGAGCTGACATGACTCCACCCAACCATGATATGCTTTGGCAGGTTCCTGTTATGTGCAACCCAGGTAGCTGTGTGCAGACCCCCTGTCCAGCAGGATATGTGCCTCAGAGGCTTTTAACACCAGGAGAGAACCTACCTGAGGTGTGGGTGACCCAGGGTTGCCACCACTTCTTGTCCTCATCTTCCTTCTTCTGTCCTCCCTCTGCAAAGACGATTGTAAAACTTGCTGAGTAAGATGGACAAGCAGATACTCATTTTCCTTTTAGCTTAAAAGAAGTTTCTCAATGCAGCAGGCTACACATGTGGGGAGTTCAGTGGGGCGTGTGGTATGGTCAGGTCAGACTTCTGTCTCCTTTGTGAGCCATGGAAGGGTTCTCTATATTTGCTGTGAATTATCAGCAAGGTGACAAGATCCACTGCATGGGTTGGAAGTTCATGGCCCAGAAACCCAGCACGAGGGGTGACAACAGCAGAAGGTAACAGAAGGAAGGTGCATTGCAACCCAATGACTTAAACCCAAGCTGCAAGGATGACTCTCACCTTCTTGGGCCTTGTGGATAAGCCCTGGTGAGACTAATGACTCTGGTTTTGGCTGAGGGCCATTTTGTCCTTCAGGAAATGTTTTACTGTAGAAAACACAGCAGAGAACAGAGGATGGACAAAGATAGAGACCATCTCCCATTCTATGCTGGGCTACTAAATGTGACAAGTTTAATGTCACCTGTATCTAGTAGCTCCTGATCTTCTGCCGAGGGTTTCACAGTTGCTTTTTCTGGACTTGGGATCCTTTCTTTCAATCTGTCCCCTTTTTTCTGCTTAGATCTGATCAGTTCCATTCTAAGGGTTTAAAAAAGGACAAAGGCAGGAGTACAATAATCATTAGCATTTAAGACACGCGTTATTGGCTTTACTTCAAAGCAGACTTTAAATCATTATCCTCCCAGGATCCTATCATATGAGCTCCAGTTTCATTATTATCATCCCAAATATTGTATCAATAATAGAAATGGTCAGAACATGGAGATTTTCCCCTGAAAAAAGTTGACTTTCTATCAATTCCCGCCCCCCAAAAAAAAAACCCTCTGAAAAATGGAAACCAAAGGATAAAAACATTTGGTTAAAAAAATGGCCCAAACCAGAAAAAATCCGTTTTTGAGACAAAAATGTTGTGGTTTTGGTCTTTTAAAGAAAATAAAGGTGGTTTGGTTTTTTGGGGTTTTTTGGGGGTTTTTTTGCAGGAGCAGGTTCTTTTACATATTTTGGTTCTGTTTAAAGCTCAAGTTTTCATCAAAAAAATCTTAATGGAAATATTGTCCATAAAATCAGCCTTAATTAGTAGTACCAGATCATAAATATGAAAAGAACTTGATCAAGGACATAGAACTGGGTGTGACTGAGGAGTTTCTGGCTCCCAGTTCTGTTCTCAAATACTGGAAACTCTTGTGCTGTTTCATACAACTCTGAACCTTATTTCATGAACACAGACTTATTTTACATCTATCTAAAATTATTGCTGATATAGGATGCTCTTTTGTCTTCATTAGGCTTAAATTAATATAAGTACATTAATATTCTATCGGGTTGATTCAAAGCCCATTGAAGTTGATGGCAATCTGCACAGGAACACCAGTAGGAATTGGCTTAACCTTTGAATGCAGACTTCCAGGAGCACTCCTTTGACATTTCAAATACAAAGTGTGGGAGAATAGCAAAGACTTTCATGCCTTGGGCCAGCAGAAGCTAACCTTTTCCAAAGCTGGCCACTTTCATATGGACACATGCAAGTTAGTAAGTCAGGAAATGATAAAAGGAAACTATTAATCTAAATACACATACTTTTGCTGATATTATTGTTGCTGCTTGTACTGAACTCTACTTACTTTGGATCTGGCTGATATTTGGAAGCTATTCATGCCAAGATTTAATAATTCAAAACAGGAAGCAGCTTTGATTAGATGCATGCAATACTATAGACAAACCCCAAACAGAACCAACATTTGTCTTCTAGACAGCATTTTACATTGTGTCAATACGTTTGGCATTATGTCTGAGAGTTTTGCAAGGAAACATCTGTGAGATTCTGAAGCAGATAAAATGAAATGTTTGATCAATCTTCACTCATCTGATAACTAATTAAGGAGGTTTCATTCATTTTGCCATGAAAAGTGGATCTCGTTATTCCAGTACTGACACTAGCAGATGACACAGATACCTTCTGGCCCGCTGTCCGCCTGTATACCTCTTCAGTGATCTTATGGTACGCAGGGACTTGACACGGGCAAGTACAATCACATTCATCTCCATCCTAGGGACTCCAAGACTACAGACTCACATTTGGTCCATCCTTTCAGGTTTTAAAGGAAGCTTTCCTTAGGGTGTATTTCTCATTGTCAGCAGATGGGTCCTAAATAAGCCTTGTCTTATAGCTGCACGAAGGTAGCTGCAGCAATGACGATTCCTTCTGTAGATGTAATGTGCTACTGTAAACCACAACCTGTAGCAGTGCAGATTGCTCTGGTTTCAAAGCAAGATAAATTGCACAGGTGCTAACCCCAGTTTTCACCCAGTATGTTTTTCATATGTCTATGTGTTTTCCTTAGTGGACCTTCACCACTAGCTAAGCCCCTAATATAGACAAGGTCTAACACTAGTTCTGTTCGGATGCCATCATTGAACAGTTGCTCTTATTGTCTAGAGAAGTAAAGAAGCTAAAATCTTGTGGGATAGACCAGATGGATGTCCTCTGGTGTGATGATATTGTACCATAGGCTGTGTAACAATTTCTTTGGGACCAACCATGGGCTAGAGTCAACAGCTTTCTTATCTTGCAGTCTAAATGAGAATCTAAAATGCCTCGTGCCATCTCTGTCAAGATCTCTAAATCATATAGAAGAATGAGGGCAAGGAGTTGAGAGCTGTTACAGTGTTTGGGTACTGAATCCATTATTCAAATCCCTGTCTCCTCCCAGCTGTCCCTCCTGTTTGAATCTCTACTATGACCATTATATAATCACCTTCAGTTTTGCATTTAGCAGTATTCCCAGTATTGGTTTTCTACTTGGATACCCAATGCAGTGTGATTTAAAATGAACATAAACTTACTGTCTTCCCATGACCTGTACTGATTCTTCTTCTTCCTTCAGTCTGAATAACACCAATTTTTTCAGCTTTGCTTCAAACAGCTCTGCTCCTCTGCATGCATGAAATAAACCAGGCAATACTGAAATCACTTCACTGAGCAGCACATTGCTGCCTTTACACCACTACAAAGGGGGAGACCCTGTTAAACACAACTAGGTAACCCATTCATCGTCAACCTGGTATATCACACTATTGCCCAGAGCTCATTGGTGAATTAAGAGCATTCAGAACAATCACTTTGCTCTCCTGCATTCCCAGAACACAATATTAGGCGTACTCCAAAGGTCCAAGTAAGAAGCCAATGTCCTGCCAAACTGGGCAAGTCGGGGTAAATCACTTGGCAGGAGCAGTTGGTAAGGGAGGGCTTTAGAGATACTAAATACTATTGTAGGGAGATCCTTTGTAAATGCAGAAACAGACAAGATAGAAATTAATGGCTAAGGAAAGAGACTGTAGGAGAGAGAGGGAGCACGAGGCTGGGAGCAGGGTCGTAGAACAGGAAAGGTAGAAAACACTCTTCACCAAAAGAGGTTCCTCTGTGGGGTCACAGGAACGTGCCAAGATCCAGAGTTGCTTATCATTTATTCTAGAAGACATTTCTTACAGTTCAACAGACATTTCTTTTATCTGCCACTTCCTGATGGTGCACAAATCTAACCACTAAGCTGGAGGCTGCACTTGCCAAACTGTTCCATTTTCCAGAACTACGGCAGCATTTTATGGTTTTTCAAAAAGATCTCCAGATTCTTCGCTCCTTCCTTACCCTTCTACGAGATGTGACTGCAGCAGTTAAGAATGAAGGCCAGGTTTTAACCTGGATGCCCTCCGCTCTTTGTGCCTCACTGCTCAGCCTGCTAGGCCTGCTTGTTGCAATGGAGTCTCTAACAAAGCATCTGTTCCCTAAGCCAAAGACCCTCTCTACCCCTCCCCCCACTCCCAAACCTTTCACCAAGGCCTTGCCAAGATTTCTGTCCCACTTTGAGTTTGCCTGCATACCATCATCCAGGGTAGTGCATGTGAATATGTCAGATTGTAAATTCTTGCACCAGGCCCCATGACCTATTTGCTTTTATAGCACTAAGTGCATTGCTCGTGCTTAGCAAATGTTTGCCTTGTGTTTTGAACATAATGTCTAAGAGACCCCCACCCATCAGCCTCCCCAGAAATCCACATCCCAGAGAAAGAACAGTACTTAATACAGAGAGAGGATATCTGTCACTGCTGGGTTTCAGTGCCTTATGCCCTGCATCCTTCAGGTGTACCTGAAAGCTAAGATGTTAGCAGCCTTCAGATCTGCCACGACATAAAGATAGTAGTAGCTTGTAAAGACTCTTCGCTGGACCAACAAGAAAGTGAAGCTTATTGCATCCCAGAATATCCCTGCTTTATTTTCAGGCAGCTCACATGTCTCATCCTCAGGAATTTCTGCACAGAAGAAAGCATCACATCATCTGCACAAATGCCCGGTACTTCCTCTGAGACAGCATAGCAGGAAAACTGACAGAAATATTTTAGCACTCAGCAACATATGGCCCATAACTAACTCCCAAATTCTGCTCCAGGTGGCATCAAGAAGAGCATGGATGGGGAGAGAGGACTGGGGTTTCAGGTTCAGCTTTTCTTATACTGTCAGTGGACATGTCTACATATGCGCTTTAATGTGCATTAGCCTATTTTAATGCACATTAAAGTGTCACTAAAACCATGCTATTTACTTAATGCGCATTAAAATAAGCTAATGTGCATTAAGCATCACTTAACCACCGGCTTTTATACAAGTCCTTCGGGAGTGTGTGGGGGGGGAAAGCCTGCTCTGATTAAAGCGCCCAGAGTGTCTCATGCATCGGCACCCCATGCTTCAGAATGGTGGCGGGGGCACTTTATCTAAAGCTCGTTTGACGAGCTTTAGATAAAGCGCCCCTGCCACCATTTTGAAGTGCGGGGACGCTGATACATAAGATGCAAGGGGCTTATAAGGCACAGCAGTTATGCTCCAGTAGATTTGATTAATCAATTCCGCTCCAACACGCTGTAATTACAGTGCATCAGAGTATCCTCCCTGCTCATGTATAGGCACCCCATGCTGTTTAGTTAATATGCATTAAGACAGGCTAATGTGCATTTTCCTAATACCTCACAATGGAGGGCACCTATACATGAGTGCAGAGTCTGCTTCAATGCGCTGGACTCCCAGTGCGTTGGAGCAGACTAAATTAATCGAGTCTGCTGGACCATGGCAATTGCTGTCTCCTGCATCTTGCTTTAGTTCAAGTCCCCCCACTGCCATTTTGAAGTGTGGGGATGCTGATACAGGAAATGCAGCAGCGCTTTAATTAAAGCAGTTCTTGGCACATATAAGAGTGCCCATAGGTACTAGATTTAATGCCCATTAACGAAAGCGCATTAATACTTGTGTAGATGTGCCCAGTAATGGCTCTCATTCAAAACTCACTGAAGACTAACTGCCTTTGCAGCAAACGCTTTGTAACCTGTTATACAATTCACTTGGAGGTTGCTTTTAAAATGGAAAGCATCACTGCTGGACTGTTTTGTCTCCTATACATATGAATCAGGGAATGGTATACAGTGAATACTTAGGAGCATTATAATTAATTTATACATTTCTCTGGAGCACCTAGGATTTGCTTGGCTATAAATCAGTTCACCAGAATAGACGATCCATAAGTGTGTTCTAGTATCTTTAAGGACAATGTGGAACAATCCAGAGGGGAGCAACAAAATAATTAGAGGTTTAGAAAATGTGGGGCATAAGGAAAGGTTAAAAAAAATGGGATTATTTAATCTAGGAAAGAGAAGCCTGAAGGAGAATTTGAAAGAAGTTCTTCAAATACAAAAAGTATTATTATAGAAAGGATGGTGAGGGATGGTTCTCATTTTCCATTGGGGAATGAACAAGAAGTAATGGGCTTAAACTGCAACAAGAAGTAGGTGATACAAAGGACTTTCTAACCATACCGGTGGTTAAGCCCTGGGGGAAATTACAGAGAGGTTGAGGAAGTCACTGGACGTTTTAAGGTGCTGGCTAGACAAACACTAGCCTAGCTTATTTGGACAAAGGTGACTATACCCTGAGTGGGACTAGATGACCCATCAAAGTTCCTTTCAGTAGTATTTTTCTATATGATTTACAATGACGGGTCATACACAAGTGTGACTAAACTTCAATAGCATTTCTGTGTTCTGCCTGCACAGCTAGGAACATGGTGCTTTTTGGCCGTATAGGAAAAGTGGACAATATTTTTCCTTGTTCCTCAGTAACAAAATATTTGCCTAAATCTACAGTCACATGAGGCCTCTGTTCTCCCTTCCAGCTTGTTCATGTTTGCTTTCCACTTACCCAAGTCATATCCTGGTATAGTACAAAACATGCCAAAGGTGTGTATTAGCCAGCAGTGGTTTCCCAGTAACTTCTCAAGATAGGCACATGCACCAATCTATTGATAGAAAGGAAACAGTGAAAAACCTTAGCAGCACTGAGCTTCAATGTATTTATTCACCTAAGCTCTCAGCTTCAACTACATTTGCTATTTGGATCCAACTGGGGTAGTGATTGAGTTAAAGGAGACTTTGTTTTTAATGCATCTTATTTAACTAGGAAAAATAATTCTCATGTATCCCAACCCCTTTCTTCCATAGAAGGAGGAAGGCAGGGAGGAAGAATGGTCTGTAATTACAGATATGGATGCTTTGCTCTGTTTGCACTGATAGAGGTCTCCCTGTGGAAACAGCGACCACATCACGCCACTGATGTAATATTTATTAACGTGCCATCACTTGCACTCCTGCTCATCTCAGCCCTGACAGTGTCCCTTTAATAATCAGCATTCTACAGGGACAGATCTTTCATTAAATTTGGATAATATTTTATTTTTATGGTATAAAAGGCATTACATTGAACCAGAAAAACAGGTCACTGCCCACAGAGAAAATAGGTAGTTTGTGCCCAGGATGCACCACAAAGATATCACAGAATCCCACCAGCTGGTCGTATATGTATATGTATATGTATGGCTGTAGAAGTACAGTGGATTGCTGGTCTTAAGGTTAAGGCACTGGACTGGAACTTGGGAGATCCAAGTATGTTCCTTAGCTAGACCTTGGAAAAGTTACTTCAGCTCAGATTTGTCTACTCAATACAATGTAGTAATGTTTCAGCGATCCCTGGAAGCAATGTAACTGCATTAGCACATTGCAGAGTGCTGCACTAATGTGCTTATATTGCTTCGGGTATCTAAGCTGTCTTGTCCAGAACTAGCTCAGGTATCCCTCCAAGACACTTCACTGTGCAGTATAGTTGTATTCCCAGGATCCCTATATTCTTAGCCCTTTCTGTCACCCTTAACTTGTCAGGAACCTCAGTGACATCAAGGCTTTATCTGTGAGGTGGTCACTGTAGGATCAGGGCCTTAGAAAGAAAGTTTTCTGGGGTGGTCTTTTATAGTGTGTTCATGTAGTGTGAGAGAGTGCTTATGCTAAGCAAGGCCTAGCATTAAAAACAAGGCACTAAAACTCCCAGAATGCTTCAAGGAGGTTGAGGAGTCAGCGATTGACATTCTGGTAATCACTTTCTGACCCTTAGATGAAAATACTGAACTTCTGACCTTTGAACAATGATAAAAATAGCAGACATGCCGCTTACATTGTTAAGAATAGGAAACTGCATGGCTAAACCGCAATGATGAAAAAACAACCGCATATTATGTCAGTTTTGACATTTTAACCCTGCAAAACCCAGCAAAACATATAGATGAATAATGTATTTAGGTTATAGAAAATTAGCATAAGAAATATAAAGGTCATTAAGGATTAACATAAGAAGTGTAATGATTATAATACAAAGCGTATCACCTGATATTATAATATAGATAAGTTAACTAAATAACCAATAGAAGTAAGAATTAGAAAATGCATATGTATAAGTGTTATCATATATAACTAATAGTAAAGTTATGTTAGATGCCTCACTTCCACCATGGGGACAGTTTTGTATCTTTTGCCTAAAAAAAGATAAGGGACTCCTTTTAAATGAGCTGTTGACCAGTTCTGAGACTACTGAATCAGGCAGCCGCACCTAGCCTCTGGGTTAGAGAGCAAGGGCTTGATTTGGGAACCTCGTGAACCAACAGACCTCCTTTAGTTTATGACTTTGTGAAACAATAAAAGTTTTAAATTGAACAGGTCTGAGCCTGTGCTTAATTCAGTCCTATATAATTCGGCATCGAGCTCCCACATGTAGTATTTAGTGCAGTGGGCCCCATATCTCTGCTGGTGCCTCTAGGCATCATTGTCATATGAATAATAATAAGGGAGTAGATTTTCCCTCAGTTCTGTGAAAGACAAAGAGAAAATACGTACAGCCAGGAAATTCTTCATTGCTATGACCAAGACTGTGTATGCAATCAGGTAGTCCCACGGTCTGAGAATATTCTTGACTGGCTCTAGTAGAAGATTGCTTCCAAACAGCATAAAGTAGAAGCAGGCCACAAGGTAGCCTATACAGAATATACTGATTTGGGTTGTCCCAGTGATAAAGATAAGGCAGAGCACAAACCAGAAGTGATAGCTGAATACAACCATTTTTGCCATATCCAAATAGGACCTATGGGAAAGAAAAGGTAGAACCTTTCCAAAAAGTTAAATCAAAAGTGCACCCTGAATCATAGCTGTACCCCACAGTGCCTATACACCACCTCAATTGAGACTAAATTAGTGAGCACTATGATCCCAAGACCCACTCCTATTGCACACAGCAAGGAATATTTACATTTCATGGATCACTTTATCAGCTAATGAAGTTTAAAATTCAGCTGGGTCATAAATACATTGCTGGCTGCCACAGGGAAGAGAAAAATGCTACTTGGAAACAATTCACACAGGATATACTTCAGTGAAGTACGCTGAAAAGTTTCACTAATGAAGTTAAGCTATAAACCTAATGTGATCTTTTAAGTAAGGTTGGAGTGTTGTAGCTGTGATGTTCCAGGAATTTCTTACGATACCTTTTATTAGGCTGACTATATAGTTGGGATAGGTGTTAGACAGGCTTTCAGGCATCAAGTGCCCTTCCTCATGTCCCTGGTTTTTTGACCAAGGGTTCCTTAACCATCTGTTCTTTGATGTTATGACTAATCATGAGGAGATGAACTTTTATTCAGATGCATTATATTTGGATGTAATAAGTATACTAAGGCAGTTACTTTGCTACATCAGACACATGGAATTTCATTAGACTGACAGAGCTTCGTCAGCGCTGACACAGTGGTGTGTCAACATTGGGTCAATTCATGGTTGGTGTCTTCAAATCAAGATGGGGCACATATCTGGAACATAAGATGTAGCTAAATGCAAGCTACCAGGCTCAAAACAGAAGTAGCTAAGTAAAACAATGGTCTCTGGCCTACAGGAAGTCAGACTACTTAAGCTAATAGTCCCCTCTGGCCTTAAAATTTATGTGTCTGCAAAAGGGCTGAAAATTAAATGCAAAACCCCAGACACAAGCACCCTCAAGGTTTTCAGCTGGACAGGGATTCCAGCCAGGCTCCAGGTCCAATTTCACAGCTTCCCTCTACTTCCATAAAAGCAAGAATTAAAACCTTCTAGCCAAACTTCCTCAACATCCACATCCCTCTTTTCTTTGTCTTATACTTTGCTCAGAGGAAACTTCCCTGATTCCTACCTGCAGCGCACAAAGTTTGGTACAGGGCTGTACTGGTTGAGGGCAGCTGGGTCTAACTCATAACTGATCTCCATGTTATCTCCCGCCTGCATTCTCACATGCAGTTTATTTTCATCTTCAAATACCTGGCACTGGAGGGAAGCTAAAAGCAGAAGCAGGAAGTCATCTGAGAAGATAGAAGAGACAGGAAACCAGCTTCTCAGCATCTTAGGACAAGATTATCCTGATGATGAATATTATGGCAATAATGGTTAGTCTTCAACAGCAGGAATTCCTTTGGTTAAATAAGGATGATTGGTACTTACACAGAAGGAATGTGGCTTCGGGTCTCTTGGCAAAATCAGGTAGATAGAGCCACTTAATGAAGTTGGAATGGACTGACCAGCGAGAGGTTCTCCATGGATAATCTGTTGGCAAGGGGATTATTTTTGTCACACAGGGTTTTTAGCTCATTTCGGAGTTTGTGGCCTCAAAAGGGAAATGACAAATATATGGGCACAAGAACTTTCTCTAGCTAGCATAGGATTAATGCTATTGCTACTACCGATCAGAGAGCTGAACCCAGTGCTGAAGCAGCTAGAATTGGAGCTGGGTCCAGCCCTTGGAGAAATCAATGGGAATCTTTCCGGTGACTTTAGCGTGCATGGAATCAGGCCCTAAAATGTTATGCCCCGCACGCAAGGTCCCACGTTGTGGTAAGTGGTGGCTTTGGCATGAATGGAGTGGGATCAACCTCACTGATCATTCACCCACCTGCACAGTGCTGTATTACCTTTGCAGAAAGCAGGAGGGAAACCAATGCACAGCAAATACTGGAAGGCCAGGATACAGGCAAGGAAACAGCAATATCTTGGCCAAACTTCAGCCATGGCTTTCCTCCGATGGAGCCACAGGAGGTAGATCAGCCAGCAGGCATGGATAAAGGCAAAGAAATCCATACGGCACATTATGACATTAACAGCAGCAAGGAGACACATCTGAAAGAATGGAACCATCCCAGTAAGACATATGGTGGCTTCCTTTGGCACACAGAAAACCTTCCTGCCTAGACCTGGGAAAATTTGGAGGTGGGGAGAGGAGCAAAAAATGTAGACTTGCAAGCACCACAACAGTTTCTGCCAAATTGCCCCTTTTGAAAGAACAAAAACGTTGTGGCCTTAACACATTGTAGGGAGCAAGATATGAAAATTCCTTTTAGTAGGTAGCTGCTGCCAAATGAAATTCCCAGCATGGATTTTGAAGCAGCTGACCCCAAGCTGAGTCCACAATACTGTATTTCTCAGTCTAGAAAGATGAGAATGCAGAAACTATTCCATCTTCAACCTGGTTGGAAAGCCTAAAGAGTTCAGTAACTATACAAATGTGACATCATGGTAATTGCTGTATACACCTGTATAGGGACGGTTTTTCGAGGGGGAAGGAAGATGGACCTCAGTGGAATTGTTCTGATTTATACCAGCAGTGAATTTTTGCCTGTAGTGTTTTGTGTTTTCTGTAGCTTTTATTGCCTGAGTAAGCTACTGCTGAGCCTTGTGTCTGGGGAAGACTATTCCTCTGGTGATATTTTCTTACCTCTAATCCAAATTTGTAAAAACCATAGTTGAAAAAGTACTTGATGCAGCTGAGTAACCCATCATCCAGGTGCTCCCGAGTGACTGACTCAAAAATGCTCCCTGTAATAGGTGGAATCAGCTGGTTTTGAGTCCTGTAGAAGAGCTGGTGGCGATGTACTGTCACTTCCATTGCCATTAATCCCAAAATGGTGAGGTGGTTCTGCAAGGGTAGTGAAATGGCATCAGATGGTAATGGCATCTGAGATGTGACATTGGGTGAGCAGCGTGGCAGGTGAAAGGAAAGGCCACGGTTCCCCCCAGACAGGGATCTGATTTTATTTTCAGCTTTTAAAAACTTGTTCAAACGTTTTTTTAAGTTTACATGTTGACAGTTGTTGACACCGTGCTGTTCTAAAACATTTAATTTAGAAAATTATTATCACATTTTATTTAGAAAATGTAAAATTAAATGTATAGATTTCTCTGCCCCCACTTTTTTTCCTCCATTTTTCAGCCAAAACTAGTTGACAGAAATTAGCAACTGGATTCAGCTGGACTTAGCACCACTCCCTTAGGATTTTTCAGCAAATGAACTATTTGCCAATCCTTCAGCACTAATCCGTGGTTTAATTGCAAGTTACACTTTCCATTTGTGCGCTAGCAGGGTGTTGGTGACTGCCTCTATGAGAATGAACCACGATAAGAATCCTACCTTCAGGCACGGCAAAACGCTGTCATCACACTTTTGGAAGCCTCCGTACCAAACTGCTGGGTCCACAGGCGCCACATACAACACCGATTTCTGCAACAGCTCATCCCGGTTGTCGTGATAGTAGGTTCCATTTTGGTAGAGTCTCTGTGGAGACAAACACGTGTGCCTGGGCACTAACTCCACTAATACGAGGGGAATATAGGCGCCCTAAGACTTCTCCTGCTGTATTTCTGATTTGTTATATATTTATTCCCATTTGCATGCAGAAGTTCATGCATATCAAAATAGAACAGAAGCCATATCACTCAGAGTCTCTGGTAAACCGGGATGAGTTCCTATACCAGAAATTTCATTTCCAGATTCCTGTTTCTTCCTTGGAAAAGACTCTTGTATGCCTAGCTATCATTTTTAAGCCTTATAAGCTGAGTGACAGCTCGTGTCTGGAGCATATGAAGTAACAAGAGAAGGAAAGTATGAGAGTAAGGGTGAGTTTGCCAGGGGTCATAAGGATTCTTCCTTGCTCTGGACCTTTCATCTGCTTAGAGCTCTGGTACAAAGAGGCAGCCGCCCGTTTGAGATTGTAGCAGGGTGACGGTTCCCTGATGGGCAGTAGGAGCTAGGGCCCAGCTCATTCAGTTCCATGATGTGGCCTCTCAAGCTTTTGGGAGTGGATGAAGATGAAGGAAAGACCAGAAGCAGGTGCTAAGGGAGAGGAAGCACTCCTGGGACAGAGTAGTACTTGGCTTTGGGGAGGGGAGCCAATTTACTGCTCCTTCAAAGTGCCAAGTTCAGGCAAGGCCTGGCCTTCTTCCACCCAGGCAGACAGACTGGGAGCAGGACTGGATCCTGGCTGGGGGCAGCCTGCATAGTCCAGGGAGGACTGTGCTCCAGAGCTAAAAGGAAAAGCCTGCTGAGGAGACAGAGTGGCTGGGCTGGGGGCTCTGGAAATGCTGAACATGGGGGAAGGAGCCTGGGGGATAGGGGTGCTAGGACTGGGAATGTAACTCCGTGAAGGAGAGCTGAGAAGATGTTGACTCTTGAGGGGAGGAAAGCTTATGGCTGGGACCACAACCCAGGAGGGGCAGTTGTGACTTGGAGAGCTGATTTACCTGACTAAATCAAGAGAGAAACTGAGGCAAAGTGCCCACGATTGAGGGTGTGTCCCCAAGGGTCCCAGTCGGAGGGACATGACTTCTTTTGTATGCACACTCATTGATAGGAGTCTCTCTCTGCGTCCTTACAGTACTTATATCGGTCACACATGTTCATCAAACAACAGGACTTCTACATCGATAGAATACAGATTCAAGTATAAAAAAGATTACTAGATTTTAGGCCAATTTTTCACACACTTTCAAGGCATATCTGCACATTGCTGTAGAAATGCCAAATTAGGTGCATAATTGCAAGTATCATTTTCACAAGTAGCTTTGCACCTAAACAATTTGGAAATCTAGTCTTGATTCTTCATAGGTGGTGATTCATACTAAATAACTCTGAAATTTAGAGAGTTAATCATGTTCACTAAGTTTTAAAGAGAGTGGAGTTTTCTCCAGACTTTAGCGTTAAGGTCCTGATCCTGGAAACTTTTGTGAACATGACTAACCTCATGTATGTTGTTAGTCAGTGCATCTCCTTGTGTGTAAAGTTAACCATATGCCTAAGTGTTTGCAGAATAGGGACCTGCGGGCTTTACAACACTCACCTCTGTGCAGTTTGAGGAGTATTCATGTGGTTTGACAAACTTCAGCTGGTACATCATTCTACAGATAACCATCACAGAGGACCAAATTGTGCAGATTCGTGATGCATGAGGCCGGAGCTTGGGATATGGCAGGGCAAACACCCAGAGGATGAAAAAAGGATAACTCATCATAGACACCTAAATAATTTTGGGGGGGGGGAAGCAGAATTGTTTTATTACAATTTCCCTTTTTTTAGTGTGTTTGTGGATTCAGAGATTCAGTTTGTAATACTGCAATGTGGTATTGTAGTATTGAACAATGCAACATCGGATAACAACCATAAAAACAAAAGTAAGAAACTACTTTTAGGTAAAAATATGTCCTGACAGGTTTGGGCAGTTGCTGACTGCTGGGCAGAAAGAAAAAGATTTTCCTTCATTTAGCTTCTTATGTGGCTTCTTCATTTGGCTTATGTAAGTAATATGTTTTTATTGAAATTTCTGTCTTATCCATATTTATTGATTGCTTTTACAAGGAACTAAATAACACTTAAGTTCCTGTTATGCAATATATCAATTTCCTACATCTATAAAATAAAATGGCTATGTGACAGTTGTCAAAGACAGTAAATGAAGCTGCGCTCACATGCATGGTAAGGCATGGCATGCTGCATACAGATTACACATGCATATTTTTTTATGTAGATCATTTATTTAAACATGGACCTTAACATAACCAAACATGGATGATTTGCCTGACAGTTTTGTCTAGGTTCTGTCTAAATGGCTGTTTGCCTGTGTATTTATCACATTTGTGCAGACAGCTATGAAATCCTGGGCCTGGATGACATAGCCACCTGAATTTCCCCTGAGGTTTATTCTGGTATTGCAGGGAGGAAAAGAAACCCTTAGCTTCAGTAATCAAGAAGGAAACTTTGTAGGCTGTTGTGTTCTGATATAAGCCATATCACATCATCATAAAATGTCTAAAACAAGTCACAAAGAGGCCCTTCTTCCTTGCACCTCTATCCTGGTTCCAAACACACACATAATAGCCTCTTCTGGATGAAAAGGCTTCTAAGAGGCAGGGAAGAAGCAAAGCCATGACTTTGTATGCTCCACCACAGCTGTAGAAAGATGTTCAGTTTGGACTACCTGCAGAATATACCTTGTAAACAGTGGGGAAACAAGCCTCATCTTTGTCGCACTGTAGTTGCATAAGCTGAAATTACAGGTGCTGAGTGACATGCAGCTCCCTACTGTAATTCATGGTGTTTTGCAGGAAGCACCATGAGTTAGTGTTCCCCTCAACCCAACAGATGTTCACTGTTGAGTCCAGAGGTTCGGGGATTGAGCTCCAGTTCAAGCTGCATGTCTGAAGCCTCTCTCCCCTTGTCCTAGCCCTCCCTCCCCCCTCCCCCCTGCTGTGGCGATTGGAGCCCCCCACCCTCCAGCACAGGCTGAGCAAACCCCAGACCAAGCTCCCTTGTCCCCCTCCCATTCTGAAGACAGCACCAGGGGCATGGCCGAGCTTTATCAGCTCAGTCCTGCTCCCAGCACGCACTGTCAGACATTAATGATGGTTCTCCATTTTGAAGCACCTTCATCTGAACCCTCATGTAATGAAGGCTCAGATTGTCACACAATTCAGCGCTTAATAAGTGCTGTGCAGCCATGGGGCATGGCTAGAGCACTTTCACAGGGCCAGTCGCACGACAAATGTAACTTCTGTCTGTGCCCAACAGATCAGGCCCAAAACATTAACACAATTGGCCACAGCTGCTATTTTAGGAGTAATCTCAGTCTCTTGCAACACTGGGGAAAAAATGTTATGTTTCAGTTCCTAGTGCTTCTCTCTGACCTCCTCAAGAGAGATCCAGATGATCCAAATGGACACAATTTTAAGGATGTGCAGCTCCAGGATCCTCCATCCTAACACCTGAATTTCACGAACCATCTCCAAAAGCTTCAGGAGACAGGAAGCTGACTTGTCAATCACCAGTGTCCAGTTACTAGTCCTTTCCCCTAAGAAAAAAAGTGTTAGGTTAGTACTTTAAAATAACCTTTAAGAATTGACAGAAACAGAAATAGGGATTTTCTGCTGTGTTTATGGCTTTGACTAATGGGCTGTGTTATCATCTTTCATGTCAGGAGAAAGGAAAAGTGGCATAAGAACAGTGTTGTTGTAGAAGTTAATGAAAGGCAAGAAACAGGATTAAAGCAGGTAACATCAGTTTTATATGTAGAAAACTTTTCATGTGGCTTTGTTTTTATGATTCATTTTTATGAAAGCCAGGTGTTACATAGCTGTGAATCCCAATTCTTTGACCATTTCTACTAAGCCTAAACCAGGGAACACATACAGAACAGAGATTGTATTTAGGGACTTGATACAGAAAAGTTATAATTTACTCACTATGCTTCATAACTGGACACCCACTCTACTACACAGGTTCCTTCAGCCCTTGCAAAAGGGACAAGGACTGAAACTATAGGCATCACCTAGACTACTCTGCTCCTGCCTACAGTGTGCTCCACTTATGTGCATGTGGGTAAGTATACAATTCACTTAAACTGCATAACATGATGCCAGTCCTTATTCTTTGGCCTGTTGCTTGTATTGTTAAGTAACAACAGTGATCTTCGTATTGGGTATGAGCATAAGCTGCCTAAATGCATAGAAACTCGACCCTGTTGTCATTTGTAATGTATTCAACAGAATTAACTCAGTTCACAGCTGACAATTTCAAGGCTGGTATTGGAGGCCTTGGGCTCTGAGAAACCAGGGTAGTTAATTATCGTCACACTGAATTGGGATGAGTGCACACTCTGGAGAAGCACATAACCTATTTCAGGTCCAGGGACTTAAAGGGTGTGATAACTCCAATCCTTGAAGTCACCTCTGAGGGCATGCCTAATCTTAACCCAAATCCTTATGCAGGCTATCATCCACAAACAACACCCTCAAACACAGGCCTGTTTGTGCTTTGAAGCCATGCCTTCTTGCTCAAGTAATGTTATAGTGAAAGCCTGAGCTGTGCTTCAGGTCTCCTCAAAGTGCACCCTCGTTGCAGTTAGTCTATATCCCTCGGACACTGATAGCCTCCCCTCAGTTCTCCTGAAGGACAGACAGCTTGTCCAACAACCACCCGGAGATGAAATCTCAGCACAAGGAAACAGGAGATATGCCCGCAGGACACAGGGGTTAGGAAACAGTGAAGACACAGTAAAGGGTAGGATTTTGGTGTGGGAGCACTCAGGCTCAGTCTAGGCTAACCCGAGTGCCCAAGCCCAGGTTCCCGCCACTCTCGACTAACTGGGCAATGTGGATTTATTTTCAGGAGTTACCTATAAACCATATCACAGAACCTTCTCCACGTTTAAACAAACAAGGGAACAAAATTCAACTAATGCTCCAAGGAGCTTCAATTAATCACCTGATTTCTCCGACTGACCCTCTCTCATGGCGTCTTCATCCACTGTTGCATTGCCTGTTTTATCCAAGCTGGTTTGAGTTTCACCAGGCGGTTCGTTGGCTGCCACACTGTAATGAACAGAAAAAAAGGCAAGTGTCAGCCAGCAGACTGCTCTTTCAGCCAGTTGAATTAAAGTCAGGCCAGCTATACCAATTGGGATCTATATAAAATCACCTGCTGCTAAACCAAAAGGGAGAACAGACTACTAAGTGGAGATAAACTATATTTTAATCAAAAGTATTTATCAATACTTTTTAAAGTGCTCTAAGTAGCCTTCCTCTGCTCATGCTAAAATCAGTGATAAAGCTCCCTTTGACTTTGATGGACAGCATTAGACCTGTGCAGAATGCTTTTGAAAATCCCATATTACCTGTTTTTAAATTACTGTCCTGTGGTGAGAACCAACTAAAGCAAATGCGTTCACATTGAGCCATAAAAAAATACAGTCTTGGTCTCTTATTTGGATTAAGTGTTCCCACAGTGTCAAATCGTTAAGAAGCAATATTCCATTCAAGGAGCTGTGGAGAACTTATTCAAACAAATCAACTGACTCCTAATGAAAACTATAGATCTTTGTCTTCCAGTTATCAAAAGCAAAATAGACTTCAGTGAAAATGTACAAAGAAATATCATCCTCTAGAACATCATGCTCACCCTTTCTGCAGTTTCACAATACTTTCTTTAAGCCTGAAAAAAAAAATAATACCAAGATATTTTTCTGGTTTTCTATAAATGCTAACAAAAACTCCTTACAGATTTATAGTTTCTTTCTTACTAGCAGGCCACAAAGTGATTTTACAAATGATGGATAGCCACATGCATTCAATATCCATGACGACAGCATTAGAAAAGATCATTCACTCTACCTGGTTATTAGCAAGGATGAAACAAAGTGGAGGGGCTACAAGGCGGGAGGGCTGCAATCCACCTGCCCCCTCTTAATGGGCCCTAGGCAAACAAACTCATGGGCCCGGGGCCAGTCAAGACCCCCCTCCCCAGATGAGGCGAGTGGAGGGGAGGAGAGGGCCATTTGCACTGCCACTGTGGGGGGAAGGACCAGGATCCTAGGCATGTGCCTAGTTTCCCTATGCATTAATCTGGCCCTGCTGCTGGAGCATGATAATAACCGTACTCCAGCAGCCTCCAGCATCTCGTGTATCAGTAGTGTCCCTGTGCTTAAAATGACAGCAGGAGCACTTTAAAGCTCACTCTAATTAATGCATCCCCCCACACACACCCAGTGCTCCCAGAGCATGTGTATAAATGCCCCCTGAGCCCTAAGTAACATCAAATTAATGGTTGGTGTAGCTATAAAGAGGACATTTGACAAAAATCCAAGACAAGAAGTGGACTCACATGTCTGCTAGAAGATGCACATTCGTTTCAGTTTTCTTTTTACTAGGAAGGAAATATAACAGAACCTCAGTTAATGTTCTTAGCAAATGGAAGGCAGGAGCTACCTAAACCTCCCGTGGTTAACATTTTTTGCATGCATAAATTAGACATGCTGTTATGCTCCAATTTGAAATGATGTTGTGTGTGTGTGTGTGTGTGTGTGTGTGTGTGTGTGTGTCAGAAGACTAATAAATGCTCATGCAAATATATAAAATAGCCATTTTTGTAACCATTTATACTGTTAGAGACATCTTCATGTGTTTCAAAGCTAAGTGATGCATGGGTTGGTTTACAGTACCTCCCCAGAGTAAATGCATCCCCGGGAACATTGCGTAGGTCAGTGATCTTCAGAAAATCTTTATGAAAATAGTGCAGCTGCAGGATGCAGGCCAAGAGGAAAGCTGATGGAAGCAGAATCTTAGCAAACAGTTCCACTGTGTCAAATTTTTCCAGACCCAGATCTTTTAACCTGGCCAATAAAAGGGAGAAAGGCTTTATGCATAGAATATGAGGTAGCTGATTACATGGAGCACTGCAGTACTGTATTTCTCACTGTAGTAGAGTGGCTGTTTTAAGCAAGGTCATCCTTCATTATGCCTTTGACACATGGACAAGTCATGCTGTTTCCTAGATCTGAGGCTGACAGCATAGTGTCTCTGTCACAGGTTTCCTTAAGTCAGTCATGGGCTACTGGCATCACAATGGCTAGCAGACACATCCTTTTAACTTGAATTCACATAAAGAATCCCCTTATCTTCTTCCAGCCCTTGATCTTATTCCCAAGGTTCCTTCCTCTTGTCGCCATTTCTCTAACCACAGGAAAGATCCAAGACCCATGTTGTAAAGGGAATGACTGCTACTGATTTTTGAAAAGCCACACTATCTGGCTACTATTACTAGAAAAACCCTCAAACATTTTAACAAAACAATGTATGGTAACTTGCCAGAAAAGCTGGCCCTTCTGTTGCAGTAGTTTGGATCTGAAATCAGGGATAGTTACCAAAAGATTTTGAAAAAAACCTGATGAATCCTGCAGACTGTGCTGGGGTTTGTATTCCAGCAAGTCACCCCTTTGTGGTTTGGGTCTGTACTCCATATCCTGCTGTCTTAGCCATGCTACTGAAAATAGAGAAAATGCTGAGAGCTCTATTCTTGTACACATTGCACCAAGGGAATAAAATAATGCGGCCTCACAGTACTGTTAATCTTCCAAATGGTGAAAATGTATCAAGCCTCCTCAAAAAAGTGCTAAGACCTCTGGCTTTCATTGAAATCTAAGGAGACACTCAACATCTTGGCTGGGATGATTTAGTCAGGGATGATCCTGTCTTGAGCAGGAGGCCGGACTATATGATTTCCTGAGGTCTCTTCCAGCCCTACTTCCCTATGATCTTGCTGGTCCTTTCATTGTGGTGTGCTCACAGTCATTAACTAATAAAATGCAATCCTAGGCAGACCACAAGACTCTCCTTCCTTCTTTAGGAATTTAGGAGCTGATCCAATGCTTCCTGAAGTTAAGGGAGTTTTTTTCCATTGATTTTCCTGAGCTTTGGATCCTTCCATGAGGGAGAGGAAGAGTTGATGATGGTTTGTTGATGGGGAGTTGTTTATTTAAATGAGGTCTGTGGAGTCATGGGGTGGGAATTAATGATACTTTAATTGGTGATAGTGTAATATATGTACAGACCCTTTACAGATAGGCCTCTGGTCCTGCACCACTCTGGCCTGCCACTACAGGGCATGCTAGAAAAGTGGGCCTGGTTTAAAAGTCCTTTCTCCCTCCTGGCAGCAAAGCTTTGAAAGGAGTGGTAGCTGCTGATGGATTACTCGGCACAGACCTAGGAAGCTGGCCCAGATACATGAGGCAGAGGGCTGGCTGAAGAAGAAACCCTTGGGCCTGGGCATTTATCTGTGGCTTTGTCTAGAGTTTAATTTGCCTGAGGGAAGGAGGTGACTAGGGCTGGGGCTTCTTGTTGAGGAAAAAAGGAAGTCTTATTCTGCAAGATTTCCAGGAGGATCATTTAAAAACATAATAGAGTCCTTACCTCTCTTCTGACACTGCCAAGGTCAGGAGAAGAAAGCCAGAAGTGGATTGAAACTGGAAGACATAGACGACAATGAGCACTACCATGGAATAGGAGACAACAGCGAGCCAGAAGCCCTTCAGGATTCGTCTCCACCACTCATAGTGAATCTGAAACCAAATGCATCTCAGGTTAGATACAGTTCAGTCTGTAATGCTGTCTAAAACTGTCTACTGACTGAACCGGGGTCAAAAACCCTGTGCTACCCAAAGCCCCAGACTCAAGGGCTTCTCTTGATGAGTGAAGGAAACTGGGATGTATGTGTGAGTAAATTCTTAGAGTTCTTAAGATATCTGACTTGGTGTTGAGGGTATCTGTGGCTTCCCAACAAAATTAGGACCTGTTTCTCTTGAGACTTTCTCTTCAACTGGAATTGAATTTTAGCCATGCCAGACAGTTCAGGAAGGCCAAAACATGGTCCAGCAGTCATACTGAGATAGTCAAATGCTAACACGGAATGAAAACCCAAAGGAGCAAACCTGGGAGCAAACTTCCCAGGAGCAAACTGGGAACTTGATTAATCTGTGGCAGACTATTGCTTTCTTTTAATTTCCCCTTTAACATTGCGTCCAATAACCCATTACCTGATACAAAGTCACGCAGAGCAAGAAGAGCAGAACGTAGAGAATTTTGTACACAACAACTTTGCCACTGAAGCTCACAACGAAAAACATGGCAGTGCAGAAGTAGATCCAGTATTTAACCAGAATTCCCTTAAGCAGAGAGCCAAAGAGTTCTAGCAGAAAATTATTTGGCTTATTTCCTTCTGTAATAAGAGGAATTGAAATCTATCAGGGGTGATGCAAGTAGTTATTTGGTTACTGTATCATTGTAGTAGCTTTATTATAATAAAATGTCTTGCCTAGTATGTTTAACATCCTGTGTTAAAGCAAATCACAAAGCTTTGGCTGATAATATGGATGTTGAAGGAATGGTGAAGTCCCATAAAATGTCCAGTACTTTTCGACATAAGGTAACTTACTTTTTTATTGAATGGGTGGCCCTCCTTGCCCTACTGCCACCTACCCCTAAGTCTTCGGTAGAGGTTAGCTGCCTGTGGTCAAGATAGGGGGAGAGGAAGCATTTTGAAGACACAAAGGCATGTTTTTGTCTTTAGAAACAATACCTTTAGGGATGGGGTGATTAATGTAATCCTTTCTACGCCTATCTAGCTCTAAAATAGACAGTGATACAATGGCACGATGAGAAGCTCTAGCAGAAGCTCTTTATTTCCCCAGGTCTACTGAGTGCATTGGTACACACTCCTCCCCAAACTCACCTGTTGCCCATGCTTTCCTGTGTGAAACTTGTGAAAAAATTAAAGTTGTCAGGAAAGATTTGAAATGCTTATCAGGCTGCAAATAAATGGCTGCTCAGTGTACAAATAATGTAGCTAATTTCCACATGCAGTTATCACAACTGCAAGAGCAAACTGGGTAGCTGTCTGTGCAAATTAGCTTTAAACCTGCACACACCTTAGCATGAATAAGCTTTATGAAAAGCTGACCCCCAGTTATTTAACAAGAAATCTTAATATACAAAGAAATCCTTTTTAGTAAAGGTGACACTTAAATACCTTGGTGATGGAGAGCTATAGAGCCATGAGTGAGTGCTGTGTCAGGGTGATCTGTGAGTAAATATTACATTTGCTTACCCGTCTCATTCACTGCCACTTCTTTGAGAGGGTCTTGCTTCTCCTTCGAACGTCTTTCGATTATATGCTGCTTTAGCAATAGCCAGAACGTGAATGCATATGAGATCTGCAAGGAAACCATACTTGTGCCTTATTTTTTTTTCATGGAAAGAAACCACAAAGGAATGCAAATAATTCCTCTCTCTACCTTGCTCATTTTGCTAATCGCTAGGAATCAAGGTCTCTAAGTCTAAGGCAAAAAGTCAAAGCAGAATGTAAAAAGGAAGGCTGGCCCAATGCCTGGATTTAATATATGTTTAAATGACCGTTACAGAAGATGTGAGTTTTGGTTGAAAGTTTTTTGGAGGCAGAGCTATGGTGTATATTGATACAACTTTTAACACACTGATATCCCAGGCACTACTAGAACACAAGTGGAGGATCAGAATTCACAAACCCAGTGTTTAATTTGAACACTATTGTTCTATTTTTTGCTAAACAGTGAATTTATCTTGAAGAAGGGGCAAAACCATCACCAAATGCTCATTCTTTCTAACCTCTGGTTTACCCTCTCTACAATTCCTCATATGCAGTAAATTAATCTTGTTATGGAAGACATATCAATTCATAGCTATTCTGCCTCCTTTTGTCTTCCTTACCAGTACTTGATCCTAACCATTTGCCCAAAACTCCAGGGCCTCTCTAACCAAGCCAAATTTAACCAATTCAGTACTGAACCATCCTCAGCAAGTTTAATAATTAGAGATAAGTCTGGGGTCTCCCCAAACTTTGGCCTCAGATCTGAGCTGGCCTCCATCTGTACAATGAACTGAAGCAAACCTCAAACTCAAACACCCTGAAAGTGTGGTTAAGTCCAGATAGAAATCTGTATTCAAATTTTGCAGTTTTGAAATGGATATGAATACATGTGGTACTGAAGTCCAAGCAAAGTAAACCACTGTGTCAAGCCTCTTCTCCCATAACCACTTCCTCAAAGCTGTTTAATTGAGTAAACCCCTGGCAACTCTCTCTGCCCTTTCTTTGTGTCTCATGTGGTTTTTGACCAGTGTCTTTAAAAATCTTTCCCAAAATGGAGGTGCAATTTACAGCGTAGATCATCTTGACTCGTTTTTTGAAGCCCTGTGTATTACCTAGCCTTGCAATTAAATGAGAAGCACTGAGTCCTTACCTTAGCAGCAAGGTGCAAACATGGCAGTGAGTACGGTTTTAAGTCAAAGTCAATGAGCACAGAGGTTGAAATTCCAGGAAAGACTTCTTCCTGAGAAATATTTAATCCTACAAAGAAACTGAGGACCAGCAGGATATTCCCATAGGTGACAAGGAATGGAGAGCTATACATGGCATAAAGTCGACGGTCACGAGCCATCCAAATGATACAAGCCCAGATAAGGAGAACAAAAGTCAGCCAGCTGAGATGGGTGATACTCCAAACCTTCAAACAGACAGACAATTTATGGGAAGAAATGCTGCTGTCCAAACCTTAATGAAACTAAACTTAAGTAGAGTGGAAAAGTAAAGACTTCAGACTGTAGTTTTCCACCCAGCAGTTGCATTTACAGCTGACTGCAACTTCTGAAGTGAAGATACTTATATTTTGCTTCCTTGTATTGCATAGCTGGGCAGCCAATAGCTCAATATACACACAGATACAGGTTCTCTATACCTAGAAAAGATAAATGCCCATTGCCATGCAAAAACTGGGCACAAAACTGAAAGCATGTTTAAGTTCGCTGCAAGTGTGGCCCAAAGCATTCTAGCAGTGTACTAATGCACATAGGACTGTTTAATAAATATGCTTTTCAGCATAAAACTCTAGTCAAGTCAAAGCAGTTGGAGGACATTCTTAGAACGTGTTCTAAACATGGCCTTGGTCTGAAGTCCTATGTACCAGATCAGGATCCATCCACTACTGTAACGCTCCTTACGAAAATTCTGCTCTGCAACTATCTTGTTGCCCATTTCTGAATGTGTTGCCCATCCTGCATTCACCATATGCAGAACTTTCACTGATCTGTAGAATATTAAGATTTGCCCCACAGGAAAGCAGTAGCATCTTTGTTTCTTACATGGGTTTGAGCTTCAAGAAGATATATTTCTTCCCACATCAAACACTTCATACCAAATTCCCTAGTAACTGTAGCACAAAGCAGAAAATTAGTGGAATGTACAGGGTATATTCTCTCAGTTCTATACCTTACCATCATGGCAATCAGTGCACTGGTATAGCTTTGATTCAAAATGAATTGCCCCAGCACAGCCAAAGTGCTAGTCCTATTCCCATCACTGTCTGTAGTTTCAGGGCTATCATGATCCTCTGCAAGAAACATACAGTGTACAGGCATAAGTGAGCATCAGTGAAGGGTCTCTACCATGTATCTGTGATATTTCATTGATAATTGATTATATTCAGTAGCCCTTATAAGTTTGCTGGGTACATGCTTGCAATGGCACATAAGGGACTGTGCAAAATATTCTGAGTCCTAGAAGCAGGTGCCTGGACTCCCTGGGCATCACGCCATAAATAAACCCTCTTCACAATCGGTGTTAAATGAATGCTGGCAAAGTCTTGATTTATCTGTCTAAATCTAATCTCCTTTACTGGAATATGTCTTTTCAATGCATATGCAAGGGTAAACATTAGGATGCATTTCATAAGAAGTATTCTTTATTTACTGCACTCCTGGAGGTACTATCTAATGCACAAGTTGCCCTGGCATCATCCACTCACTGGCTGAACTTGCCATATCATTAACAAAAAAAAGTAGTTTTTTTTCCTGAGATGGCAGAGATTATCAGCCAGAGAAAGATCAGGCTTTTCCTCCATCTGTACAGTTCATTGTACTGCAGAGGAAAATGTATAAACTGTAAGTATGAAAGATGCAATTTGAAAGGAGTATTTTCCTATTCCTACTAATGCTGCCACCTTTTCAAGACCTCTTTCACTTTGGTCTGAGACACTCTTAGTTACACAAACATCATATTAGGATGTATAGTACCTGATAGTGGAGGGGTAAGTCCTTCGTGCTTGTGGGCAGGGATCTCACAGCCTGTGTCCTGTTCACAATATAAACAGGCCGTGTCCTGTCCGTTTCCACTTGAAAAATAATTCACCTAGTAAAAGAAGCACAAAGAACTTTTCTGTTCCAGCCTCATCTTTCCACAGACACTGCAAACTGTTCTAGCCTGGGCTGGTTGAGTGGTAGATATGGAGCTGCTTTGGAGCAACCCATGAAAGCTGTGAGCTGACATGATTACTGGGATTCTAGTTTTATGAATATTATCTTAGAGTAACCAGGGGCTGTTAGGGTGTGGAGGACAAGAAAAAAGGGGGGAAATGGCTTGAAATAAGTCACTTTTCAATAAATATTTGAGAGTTATTAAGAGACTGAGGCAGGACAGGAAAAGATCTGGAAACACAAAACATCCAAATAACTAGAAAAAACTGAAAAAGGAGCATCTTCTTAAGGAAGGGGGAGTTATTGTGGGGAAGGGGTCTGTGGCACAGGCACATATGGGGGTCAGAATTCAAGCTGAACTGTTACCATCGAGGGAAGGGAAGTCCTTTTTCTCCAAATGTTTCAGAGCAAAGGTACATCTCTTACTAAGGTATTTATTTATGGGTTTAGGAGGCCTCACTTCCAGCATTCACTTTTGAAATGGTGGGTCCTGTTTACCAAACATGAATACAGGTTTTGTATCTGACCTGTTTGTCCCTTTACACCAAGAACCTCCTGGAGATATCCTTTACCTTGTTCTCCTCATTCTTGGCCACCCATGACATTGTCTCCAACTCCAAACTGTTGTGCTCTGCTGGTGGTAAGTGGACATCCTCTTCTCTATGTTCCTGCATGCAAAGAAATAGCACATGAAGATGTCACAGGCCATGAGCCACAGACCCATCCCATCTGGTGCCTTTGTTACAGACCATACATTTCAAGGGGAAAATGAAGAAATTATGTAGAAGCAAAGAAACAGCTTTTCCTGATTTCTCTCTCAAATGTGGTTGTATTTAAGCAGATACTGTTTGTAGCTTGTCTTAGCTCTACGCTTTAGCTATATATTACCATAGGATTTAAAGCCCACTGCTGTAGCAGCACAACCAGTGCATAATACAGTACAAGCAAGACTAGAGGATTGAGGAACACAGGCCAAGTTAATCCAGGATGAAGCTGCAGTTTCCAAGACTCTGTGATATTTGTTTTGATGATTGCAGTCATTCCTAGGAGCCTGAAGAAATAGAAGACAGAGACAGCAGTAACAATGAGAGTCTTTTTCAATGTTACATTAAGCCTAAAATAGTATTTAAAAAGCAATACCAAGTGCTTTAATACTAAATGGGACAACCTACTGAACACGCTATGCTATTGTTTTGGCTGACTATGCATGCTCTTCCCTTATGACCTTGAACAAGTTACGTAGCCTCAGCTCCTCCACTTGTAACATGGGCAGGATCAGCCCAATACCTTGAGGCTGAAATAGTATTTGTTAAGTGCTTTGAGATCCTCCAATAAGCTTAGCGTTTTAAAGCAAAGCAATAGAAAATAATGGTCCCTATAGATCTTTCTTTATTCCTTTGGCAAGTGTTGAAACGTTGCTTGTATTTATGCTGCCTCGATGGGCCTACAGAGGATCATTAGTGGATCTTTCATTACGTCTTAAAACAGCTTTAAGCATTATCCCTGCCCTTTTCTGCATAGAAGCTGGTGTCTTTACCTGGCATAAATGTCATCAGGAGGAATGAGGTCCTGAAAGTATGGCAGCTGGTATAGGTAAAGGGCAGTAAGGTGGCCAGCACTGAATATAGCCATCATCACGCACAAACTGCTGAAGGTGACCAGTGCAATGGGGAGGTGACAGGACCACCAAGAACACAAGCCCAAGAAAGTGAAAAAATAGGTGGCGGAAGTTGCAGAAGGAAAAATTATTCCTAGAGGGGGAAAAAACACAAGAATCCTGTTCCACATCAAGCAAGATACACATATCTGGATATTGCAGCTGCTTAGTTCAATAGTGGATTAGCAAGAAAATCCCCCCAAGTATAGATGATCCCCTCAGTTATCTTAAATAAAAAGTTTCTGAGACTCTCAGGGGTTTAAGTAGGGGGAAGAGGGAGGGACTCGCTCTGTGCAGACAGGTTCCCCACTCCATAGTCACTGCAGAAGTTGGACTGGGGAAACTATCCTCCAGAAGATGTGGGACAATCAGAAGAGCAGTGTCAAGGTCCGTCTATAAATCATACAAGGAAATTCTGCCTCACAGATGATGGCAGCTTTTCAGCTGTAGTGGATGCTGACATAGCGCAAACAAATAATTGGGCAACTGCAAATAACAAGTAAGAACAATAGGGGAAAAATGAGGACCACAGGTACCCACTTGTCTTTTTATTCTTTAGTGGACTATGACTTTTGCTATTTCAGCCTCTTGCTTTAACACTCTTACCTGCTACACCTAATAGAAGAGTTGCTACCACCTTTCCAGCATGTCTCAGCATGACATCAATTATACTTTTCAAGCCAGCAAGGAAGACAATGGCTTTCTGAACAAAAGCTGGCTTTTTAAAACCTGCCTTTTTCCCTGAATTATCTTCAGAGGAAGACTCCTCTTCGTAACTGTCTTCTGTTTCTGTTTCATAACCCTGTGAAAAGATGAATGTTAAGCAAAAGTCAAGCATCAGCCTGAAAATCAAAGTTAAACCATTGCCAAATGGTTCCCAAACTCTTTCATTGCATGTTCTCAGCCACAAAGAGAATGTGTTGTGGTCTGGATATTCTGCTGTGGAGAAGTAGGCAACAAAGACCTATGAAAAAATAAACCAAAGAATATTTGACTCTCTAAACACTGCATTTTGCAGTCAGGAAAATTTACAATACAAAGTACAAAAATATGGTCCTCTGAACTCATTAAAACTGGACAGCTAGTCAGAGGGAGAAAGCAAATCCTGCCCTCAGAGCTGATTCTTTTTACGTGCACAGCCAATGCATTTCTCGCAATCCAAATGTTTTCCAGTGGCTTATTGCTTTACATACCTGTTCTTCATTCTGTTCCTCGTCTTCAGAACCAAGCTGCATTTTGCAATTCTGAGCATTCCCCAGTTTCGTATAAAGCCGTGTAGCCACGATACTGGAGAAAAACATTCCAATATCAGGTACCAGTAGGCGAAAGATATTTCCAGCATCAACTCTGCTGAGCCTGCAGAGGGGAAAGCATGAGTGAAACAGGAGTCTAGTGCTTAACAATGGCAGCTTTATTTTTACAACTCTTTTAATTATTAAGCTGAAAGTGCTTTTTCCCTCCAACCATCCCAGAAATGCCACAGTGCAGTAATAAAGATGGAAAGTGCTCTTGGTGTTTCTCTTGCAACTTGCTTTGTCTCAATGGTGAATAGTATTATACTTGGATACTGGCCAGAGTTTTAAAATTTCTTCCTCTCCCATCTTCCTCATCCCCCACACACACAAATGGCTTTAAAGTTGTGACTCACTGAATAAGAAGTCCAAAATTCACACCTCTGATCTACTAATAGCATGTAAGTAAAAGTCATAGTTTTTGGTTTACTAGCAGAATGAGCAAACCACTAAGCATATTTCTGTGTTTGCAGCATAAAGGAAAGAACAGTTGATACTCTTTTAAAACCATTTACTGATATAAAATAATATAGCAAGAAGGTCACTGTAAAGAATTGGCTTAGAACATTTTACTTTGTCACTTTACTACATCCGGTCGTCTGTTTCAAGGCCATTAAGTAGGTATTTCTCTTTCAAATTACTTTGAATGATTTAGAATGATATAGGTCTTTCTGGGCAAATTGGTAAGTCTGGCAAAGCAGAGACCTCAGTAAAAAAAAAAAACAAAGGGAATATTTTTAATACTAGTGGTAAGAAGTCCCATTTCCAAGTCCTTTCCCTAACTAGGCATCTCCATTATTATGGACAATCCAACTGACAACATCTAAATGTACATATATTTGGCCATGCTTACTAGATCACTCAATACAGTAAATTAGTGTTTGTTTTATTTGTGTTTCTAATGCAATATCACCTAAGGGCCCAATCAGTGCTTCTTTGTGAAAGATGTTGTACAAACATGAAGTAAAAAAAACAGTTCATACCCTGAAGAGTTTGTTCTCTTCTTTTGGATGTGTTCAAGTATCTTTTGGATGGATTACAATTCTTTGAAAGAAAATACCAGGTGCTTGCAATGATAACTCAATGAGACACTTCTTTACAAATATAAATAAGCAAATCTGTGTCCAGTTTATCAATCATTACATTTTCTGCTTCATTGTGAAAGTAGGAGAATCCAGCCAGTGACCTACCTCAGAAGTCCAAAATGACAGAGCAGGACCTCCCATCTGCTGCCTAGCAGAAAGGAACAGAAAGGACCATTTAAAAATAGATTCAAATACCAAAATCCATTCTCATCAGTAGACTTGTGTTGTATTCCTGACTTCCTACCTGAATCCTTCTGTAAAGTAAATCTGTAAACAAATGAGTAGTTGTATGGCAAGCCAAACAAAAATAAGAAGGACCTTTTCCCCCTCAATTGAAGCATACATTGGCTTTAAGAAAACAATATAAAGCCCCAACACAAGAGTCATTAAGATGGATCATTTTATGCTGTGAGAAAATCAAGGGGATCTATTTTTGATTTAAAGAGTTTGAAAAGCTTCCGAAGATTTTTTTGCACAAAGCCTGTGGCTCAAAGGTTTCCAAAGCAATTCTGAGATTTCAGTAGGACTGAAGTATGTGTTTGAATACATTGTAAATTAAGACATCAGCTTCAGTTATGATTTGAGGGACATTTAGATCCCCAATGCCCAATTGTCCTTCCCCCCACCCCCCCCGTCCCCCCTCCTCCCCAAGTAGAAAAGTAGTGCAATGATAAACTGGAATAAGCAACCAAAGTCCCTTCCAACTTGCTGGAATCTAACCTCATTTTTAATGTGGCATTTGGCTAGTGAAATTATCAAGCTCTTTACTACTGAGTAAATGTTTACAGCAGAAAATTGACTTTACCATTAGGTAGCAGATAGTAGAAGGCAATCTGAAACGCCACTTGGAGCACAAGGAAAGTGAAACTCGTGTAAGTTATTGCTCTAAGCAGCTGCCTGATGCTTCCTGAAAAATAAAAGAAGATTGGCTTTGCTGTGCTAGTAAACAAAGTATGTAATGTCCTATAAAACATCTAATGAGGTATGTCCCTTGTTTGGAGCTAACAGTCTAAATCTGATGGATGCAATGCAAGGGGGCAAAAAACAGCTCCCTTCCTTTCCCAGCTGCATTGTGGGCAAGATGAAAAGTCCAAGCCTAAGGAATACAGACGGATCCCAGCACCCCCACCACACCTAGTCTGGGGTTGAATGGGACTGATAAACAGGATAACAAAATACCAGTGATATCCAACTATAGTTCTGCTCCTTAAACAGGCACATGCTCCTTAGAAGAATATAGTATACCTCATGCAAATTAATATAATATTGATAGTCTAGAACTGGAGGGAGGTTACCTACCTTTCATTGTACCAGGTGCAGGTTCAGGGAACAGTGGAATGAGCAGTAGGAAGATGAGATAGGGCACAGACAGTCCATTGTGTCTGAATAATATAGCTGTGAAACGATCAAATGTGGCTTTACTTGTGACAAAGAGGAGTAAGAAGGAAGCATATGTCTGTTTGCATGTTAATACTGGATCCACAAAGGAGTTCAGCTGTTTTGCTCAACAAGTGTTTCTCATTCCCTCTTCTGAACAGAGCACTGTATTGGTCTTCAGTGTGACAATCATGTGTTCCCTGCTTTGCAAGGGTGTTGTGAGGGCAAATACACCAGAGACTGAGAGTAATCAGGACTCGTGGTAGTGGTGATATCTTTTATTAGACCAGCTGGATTTTTGCAAAAAAAAAAAATTTAATTGGAAGCTTTCGGGCATAACCACCCTTCATCAGGCATTGCAGAAAAGATTGTAAAAGTTCTCCTGGGTAGAAAGGAAAGTTCATATTTCATAGGGGAGTTGAAGGTAGTAAAATCTCTTGTTTGGAACACTTCATTTTATATGCAGATTCGGCTCAGAGAAAAGTTGGAATAGTCTGTTTACTTCAAAGTTGTTCGGTAGCAAGCAGGATGTAGTCGTATTCCCTCTGTGCAATATGAAACACCGTAACCAGAAGGAAATATAACTACAGCCTGCTTGTCACCAAACAACTTCGAGTTAAACAGACTATTCCAACTTTCCTTTCTACCCAGGAGAACTTTTACAATCTTTTCTCCAATGCCTGATGAAAGGTGCTTGTGCCCGAAAGCTTGCAATTAAAGAATGTTTTTTGTAAAAATCCAGTTGGTCTAATAAAAGATATCACCTCTACCACAAGTCCTCATTCCTTTTGCCTCTAGACCAATACAACTACAACCTGGATACCAGAGACTGTGAGTGTGAGGCACTTGGTCTGGTACTAGAAGTCAAAGATGTATTATAATAAGCATGAAGTGTTGGAAAGGGATGAAGTGTGCTGTACTGTCCAAACTAATGTCCACTGGACTTATTAAATAAAACAATTTCAAAATGACTGCATTTTGGCAGGTTGTCCCGGTGAGCATTAATGCCTTTATAATCTTTGAAATGAGGTTTTCCTCATCAAAGTTACAGTATTTCCTCTTCGGCTGAACATCTAATCAAATATGCAGACTGGGTGCATGTAAATTTGTGTTATGGCAGCATGCAGGATAGCAGTGTGAGTATGAGGTGCTTTGTATGGTCAGGAAGGTAGTATGGGGTGGTTTGATGCAAGCATCTCCTTACTAGGGATTGCCAAGACTTTTTAACTACAGTATTGATGGAAAATTAATCTGAAATAAATTCAACCATAAGTTAACAAAGGAAGTTTTGTGGGGAGGAGATAAAGGGTCATTTGGGAATAATTCTATTGAGTAATGTAGGGTTAAAAATATTTGCACTTGAACTCAGTAGGACACTTGCAAGCCAGTGCAGAACGGGGCCAGTTATCTTTCATATTGCTGCTGACCAAAATCTCTCCTTCAAGTAAATGTTCAAAAAATAATGGAAAACCACTGGAAGTATTCATGTTGGATTCATTTCACGAGATGAATACTTTCAATTTACAAAAAAAGCACTAAAAACCTGACCTACTTTGCAAATTTACTACAGAAATTTGTCTTTTGTTTCCTAAACACAGCATTTGAGAGCAGAGAGTATTACTAAGAGTATCTTAAGTAAAACATTTGGGTTTTTTTATTTTAATAGTAAGAAATCAATCTACCATAACAAGAAAATATGAATTCAGGACATCAGGTTTGTATCACGCTTGTGAAAATGGCTAGGATAATAGAATAAGGAACTAAAATACTTTGCTCCTGTTTTGTCAGGATAGTTTTACATAGTTAATACCTATCAAAGAGTGGCTGTATGAAAGCAACAAGGTCTCAGCTGAATACATTAAGGTTATAAATAGTATATTGCAGTTTTAACAACATGTATTTTATAAGTAGGACTCTCTTTAGGAGGACACACCGAAAAACCTGCCAAGCAAACCTATTACCTGAGCCAGCTTGGATTTTAAGAAATGCCCCTCAAACAGAGACTGTGATACATTGGAAGGCTCTTCTTTATACAGAAGTTCACATTAGTTTTCTCTAAAAGTACTCACCCTAGGAAAGATATTTGGGAATACAAAGAGCATCTTCCAAGGTTTCTGGAGAAAGATATACTTGGCACTATATACACTGAATACCAGGTTCAGGCAAAAGTAATGCATCTCCTGTCTAATTGTGCCACCATCTAATTGTGATTTGTAAACTGGTCTTCCTCACCTATTTGCTGTCTGAAATGCTATGTTCCTCCAATGCACCACAACCATGTTTCTCTCTACTGTCTTTCAGACAAACTATAACCAGATAGAGGTCCCTAAAATAAACCTTTTATAATTTTTTTTTATCTTGATCTGTGACTGAAGATATATGCTCCACTTCATTCCTAATCTAACATCATTGAGCTCTGTGGGATTACACCAGAAATAGGTTTTGCCCATTCTCCATACCTCCCTCATATCATCTTAATAAATTATCCTTGAAGCGTAAAAGAAAATGTCTTACCTGCTATTAAGGGAATTGGTAAAACAAATCTGAAAATCATCGCAGAAGCTAAGTTTTTTCACCAAGATCTTTTCTTCTTGGGGTATTATAAAGATCTGAGTGAGGCATCCACAAACCCTGTGGCACCAGTGGCCTATACTGCTTAAAGAAGAGAGTGTTGTTATCCTGAGCCTTTTCTAACTTTGGTCCGTCTGTTCTTCCTCTTAAATGTGAACAGCAAACTGGATTAAAAATACGATCAGTGAGGCAATCGATCGCTGAGTAAGAAGTGGTTACACCAACAAAAAGGCCAAGATATGATACTTGTCCAGTAATCCCCATTTTCTCTGAGACGGGAACTATTGATTTCTTAATCTTTCCCACTTTAATCCAGACTTTTTCTCTTTATTGCTGAGCAAGGATTCTTGAATTCGGCTGTCAGATCGGCACTGAGTTTTCTTTCCAAAGCCCCCTTGCTTGGTTGTTTTCCAGGTTCAAGTAAGTTGTTAGAACAGAACCTTTCTTCCCCTCCAAATTGTGGTTGGGATTTTTTCTATAGACCCCAGAGATGATTGTCTTTTTTTTTGTCTTTGCCAGTAAATTCCTGCTAGCCAAAGTTTAACCCTGGAGTTCAGCCTAAATACAGGCAGTTGCATATGGGACTTTTACATCTTTTACAAAATACATAATAAATCAAGGGGAGAGAGAGAGAGTTCAAAGGCGGCGATCTAAGCTCAAATCCAAGCATCTTAGAAATGAGTACGTGTCTTTTCACATCTCCACCTACGGTTTGTTTAAAACTGGCATCAACTACAAAATTAGTTGCAATATGACACGGTTTTTCCTTTAGGCCTATAAATTTGTAGCTAATCAGAACACAGCAGTTCATAGATGCCTGGTCCAGTGCCCATTAAAATACCAGCACTCCTGCATTTCTGTTCTAACAGCACTACATGATTCTCCACCTGGAGCTGTGCAGATATCCTGGACTCTCTTGTCTTCTGGGGAGAGACGAAGGTGTTGAACTGTGATTTCAAAGAACCACTGAAATAGGTCAACAAAAGTCACCACAAAGCAGATAGCCAAGAGGAGTCATTTCAGGAATGCTGTACAGGGGAGAAACAAAGGAAAGAACTAAAAAGCTTCTCAGAAAGTCGTGGACCAGAATGTGTGTCTCTGCCACTTCTCATGTACATAAGGACCTGGAAAGATTTTTCCCAAGGATGCCCAGGTTTGTGGAAGGCAAATGAGACTGAGATCAACCCAGAGTCTGAGGATGCAGAGAAGACCTCCTTTGAAAGCCAGGATCTCTTCCCTATACAATAACCTGACCCAGACCCTGAGGACACCCACATGGACATCCAGCTGCCAGTCGTTTGGAGAAAACCTCAACGGTAAATTTAACTTTGTGGTGAATAAACACCAGGAGATGCTGTAAATACAGCTGGGATTTATTTTTTTCTGGGCACCCTATGCACGCAACCATTTTGGCAAGACATAAGGACTGTCTTTCTGGCAGCCACACAAACCAAACTTAACATGGCAGCTGCATGATGCACTTCATTGCAAAGCAAATGAAAAATAGTAAGAGCCCATTGTCACTACCCCCAGCAGGAGCTGCACCCACTCTCAAAGCTGCCTGTCTCATCTTGGATTCAAACAAGGCCTGGTAAACTGAATATGCCTTGTCCCTTTTTTTAATACAGAAAAAGGCACTATTGAAGTTAAGTCCATAGATTCATAGATGCTAGGGTCAGAAGAGACCTCAACAGATCATCAAGTCCAACCCCCTGCCTAGGCAGGAAAGAGTGCTGGAGTCAGATGACCCCAACCAGATGCCGATCCAGCCTTCTCTTAAAGATCCCCAAGGTAGGGGAGAGCACCACCTCCTTTGGAAGCCCATTCCAAATTTTGGCCACCCTTACTGTGAAGTGTTTCCTGATATCTAGCCTAAATCTGCTCTCTCTCAGTTCGTGACCATTGTTCCTTGTTACCCCAAGAGGCGCCCTGGTGAACAGAGTATCTCTGATCCCTTTCTGCACCCCCCTAATGAATTTGTAGGTGGCTACAAGATCAGCTCTCAGCCTTCTCTTGCAGAGGCTGAAGAGGTCCAGGTCCCTCAGTCTTTCCTCAGACCCTCTCGAGTCTATCAATGTCCATTCTTGTTTGCTGCTCTGTGTTATGGCTACTGAAGCATTTAACGGGGTACGTTTCCCCTCATGTTGTTATCAATCCATTATACAAAATACAGTTTCTATTATTCTACCATAACACATTACAAGGAATATTTCATAAGATACCACGATCACAAATCCCTAATATTTCATTATTCCTGAACCCACAGAAACCTCAGTGGTTTGGATGTCACACAGAAAGATGTCCGTGCAGAAAGCTCATACTTACACAAAGCACCACGTCCCTCTGTGACAACAGTCCCAACAAGTTATTTACTTACACCCAACAGGTGATCTACACACTTTCCCTGATCCTCTTCTTGCTTTCACCATACTTGTAGAAACCCTTCTAGTCACCATTCACATCCCGTGCTCGCCGCAACTCTAACTGTACTTTGGCTTTCCTGATTTTACCCCTGCACACCCAGTTAGCGCTCTTATACTCCTGCCTAGTTGTTTGTCCAAGTTTCCACTTCTTATAAGCTTCCTTTCTGTGTTTTGAGTTCCTTGGTAAGCCAAGCTGGTCTTCTGCCATACTTGCTGGTCTTCCTGCACATCAGGATGGTTTGTTCCTGCACTCTCAGTAAGGCTTCTTTAAAATATTGCTAGCTCTCCTGAACTCCTCTCCCCTGCAGACTGGCCTCCCAGGGGATCCTGCCCATGAGTTCCCCGAATCGAAGTCTGCTTCTCTGAAGTCCAGGGTCCTTACTCTGCTGTTTTCCTTCCTTCCTTTCCTCGAGAACCTGAACTCAGTCATCTCGTGGTCACTGCTGCCCATGTTGCCATCCACTACTACATTCCCCACCAATTCTTCCCTGTTTGTGAGCAGCAGGTCTAAAAGAGCATGGCTCCTAGTTGGCTGCTTGAGCATTCGCACGAAGAAGTGTCCCTAGCACTCTCCAAAAACTTTCTGGATCAACTGTGCCCTGCTGTATTGCCCTCCCAGCAGATGTTGGGGTGATTGAAGTCCCCCATGAGAACCAGGTCCTGTAATCAGGAAACTTTTCATACCTGTTTAAAGAAAGCCTCATCTACCACTTCCTCCTGGTCTGGTGGTTTATAGTAGACCCCACCACAACATCACCCTTGTTCCCCTTCTCTCTAACCCTAACCCAGAGATCCTCAACAGGCCTATCTCCAGTTTCATACCAGAGCTCTGACAAATCATATGGCTTTTCTAAATACTGTGCAACTCCTCCTCCTCTTCTCCCTGCCTGTTCTTCCTGGACAGTTTATACCCATCCATGACAGGGCTCCAGTCATGCGAGCTCCCACCAACTCTCTGTTATTCCAGTCGGGTCATAGTGCCATGACTGTGCAAGGACTTCCTGCTTGTTTCCCAGGCTCCGAGCATTTATATACAGGCACCTGATTGACCAGAAACTTCTGAATCTTTTGGGGTGTTGTCATATCCACATGCTATTCTGGGCTCTAGAAGGCCCTGGCTGCCACTGCTCTTCATCCCACACCCACACTACACTCTTTCTCTGACAGCCAATGTTGTTTCCTGTACTCAGGAATGACGTTGCACTGAGTGAAGATCTGAAAAATGCCTCACACCTTGCAAAGCCGAGTATCAGAGAAAACCACTGGGGGTCGTCGCAGGGGCACTTTGGTGCCCTGCTCCTATGAAGAGATACAGGTGCCCGTTGCCGGGGCAACCACAGTTTGGTCAGCTGACCAGAAGGGGGCAGGGCCTGACCTATATAAATGTAATCCAGGCTGAGGCCAGGGAGGCAGTTCCCCTCACGCAGCCAAGGAAGAAGGAGCTCTGCTGGAGTAAGTGGAGCAGGGAAGCCTGATGGCCTGAGCAGCTTCTGGTCAAGGATACCGGGTGGAGGAAGCCCTGGTAGGGAGTTGAATGATGGTTAGCCAGATGGCTTGGAATTTACGTTGTAGCCCAGGGGCTTGCGTTATCTGTTTTGTAGTTTTATAAAACCGGAGGACCAGGTGAGGCTATTAGGGGTTGGAGGAGGCCTCAGAGGGGCTCCACAGTGGTGGGGACCCCGGTGCCAGTGAGGGCACCGCATTTAGGGGTGCACTGCCCCAGCCCTGAGGAGGGGCACAGTGCATTGGGGGGGGCCAGGCACGGCTATGGCCACCTGAGCCCCAAGCGTGGAGAAAGGCCCTAGTGTGGGCGGAGCCCCAGGGAGGGGTGCACAGGCAAGAAGCCCAGAGAGGACACAACGTTCAGGGGGCACTGACCCCAGCCCTGAGAAGGGGCGCAGAGGACTGGGGGCCAGGTAAGGATGAGGCTGCCTCAGTCCCACAGGAACTGTTGACCCAAGGAGGGAATTTGGGGCCAGGCACAGCTATGGCCACCTGAGCCCCAATTGTGAGAGGCGCCAGTGAGGGGCGCCGGCTGCGTGACAAGCCCGGGGGCACCAGTGAGGGCACGGAAAGGAAACCGATCAGACAACGTCCAGTACATCTGCGAGGCTTGGGGCGTGGTACGGGGGGGTTGGAGCCACGCATAGCCCATAAGGCTGGGGTGCACCAAGTTAGTCCATAAAGAACCGGGGGTCAGGATAAACCAGAGCTCCATGTCCAAGGGGACAAAAGGCAGCCTCCCTTATAAAAAATACGTAACATCAAAGACGTGGTGGGCGAGAACGAGGGTGCTTTATTGCAAACTTGGCATGGTAGGGTGCGTTAGGAGAGATCACGGCCGCTCCTAGGACCCCACGCCGTGACAGGGGTATATGCCAGAGTGCTGTGTGCACACAAAAGGCAAAACTGTATGGGCACAAAAGTGTGGACTGAAGCAGGAAATCTCTGTGGATACAACTGCTATGGAATATGTTTTCCACAACAGTTAATGTGCACAAGTTCAGTGCAAAATCAATTGATTATGTAGGCAAACCCTAAAACTCTGTCTGGCTACAATGTGGCTTTGACTTTATCATGATTACAATCCGGCTCTCTTTTTTAGCATTAAAAATATGCTAGAAAGAGAACACTATAGTGAATCATTAGTAATATTTATATAAAAAAGTCATTGTAGCTAAGCTAATGTGCATCTCCTAGATATCTACAAAACTTATAGGGCATGTCCCCATAAGCAGGAATGTGCATGTCCCCAGGGACAACTAGCAGTGGGACATATTTGTGCCACTGCTAGTTGTCCCCAGAGAATGTCCCTGCATGCACACTCTGGTGTGCAGCAAGGTGCTCCAGGTGGGGTAGGGGAGGTTGGGCTGGCCCCATCAGTTTTACCTGGGGTCCTGGAGGCCTCCTGAGGCTGGCACAGTGATGATCTGGGTGTGCAGAGCCTGGCTAACACAAGCTCCAGTTTTGGGCAGCACAAATGCGCTGCACCACTTTCTTCTGGCACAGGTTTTTTTGACACCGGAATCTCCTGGTGTCAAAAAACCACCTGCCGCACTGCAAATTGGACATGGCTGTATATGGGCAATTTTTGGCCTCCATTTTATTTTCTACAAGTGTATTGAAAATAGCAGTACATAAGTAAAATGCCATGATACTGATTTTATATGGTAGGAAATGTCAGTACGTATTTTCCCTTCTTTTCCAGGGTTGTCATATAATCAGTTTACCAGTAGATTATTCTCTAAGTCTTATATTTTGCTACCTGTGCTGTAGAGTGATTGTAACAGTGGCATAAATAGGCGCAAATTGAATTATTCAGATTCTCACATACTGTCATTTCCTTGCTGCACTCAATTCTGTAGAGCAATAGTAATTTACATTGGCTTTGATTCTGAACACCTACATGAGATTCCTCATGTCTACGTGAGGAAATTTGCCAGCCTGGTTATACTAGTAGAATTGTATCTCTGTAGTTACATTGGCATAATTACCCTGGTACAAAACCTTCGCTCATTAAGTTCAATTTCTCCCATGTCATTTATTTGGTTAAGACATTCATTTTTGAGATTATGAAAGCTGAACTAGTTTGATTTTTTTTTTTTTTTTTACAGCTTTGTCTTGCTGATTTTTTTTCTAGTGAATAGTACAGGACCATGTGTTTGGTAGAGTTGTGCTGTAAACATAACTGAACGTTGTAGCTTTGTGGACTCAAAGCCATTCAAAATAATTAATGCTTCCACCTACAAAACCCAATTATGATCCAGTTTGAGGTTGACACTGGATGTGCAGGGCCTATTTATGGGACACTTACATTATTTGTAGGTGAAAAGAAAATTAAACCAGAGCTCCATCTGCAGAGACTATCCAGAAGGCTGTGACATGTTTGTACTAGTCAGTAAATGGCTTAGTTGAAATAATACAGGTACCTGAACCAACCCCAGAGTCACAGTGATTCCCTGAGCTGCGTCTGGTGCTGTGCAGCTGCATGCTGTCCCCTAACCCTGCACTAATAGGCATTCAGGAACTGGTGACTTAATTGCTCAGTCTGGCCAAGGGTATTTTGTCATTGTCTCTATAAAGCATCAGTCCCTTTCAAGAATACCAAAAAGAGGAACAAGTAGTTCTGAAGTGATGTTAGCATGAATGTGTTAACTGGGAGTCTGCTATTCCCAAATTGACCCCGTGTGTCAGTTTATACACTTTAACCCCAAGTTTGCTGTACTCTAAGTATTATGTTTAATAAATCCATATTACATGAAGGCTGATTGGGAGTTACCACTGTTGTGCATTTAAAATCCTACTGGAAAGATCATTATCTGTGAATAGCTACTCTGGCACCAGCTGTCTCAAGAATCATTTTGATAATGGGTGTGCAGATAAATGTCCATCAGCAAAATACCAAAGCTCATCAAATCCTGCTTCTCCAGGCTAGGGAGCAAGCACTTAAGATGCAATTGGCATCATAGAAAGTACAGCACATTTTAAAATGGAATGGAAAATAAGGCCTCTTGTATTATGTAGAAATAAATAGACTATTAACCCAGTGAGAGGATAATGTAATCTAAAATATAGATGTGTGCCCTTACAGGCACAGCAGTTTCCAAAAACTAGTGACCTATTTTTCCTTTATTTTACCTGACCAACTCCACAGATGTTACCGTAACCCCATCTTGGGCTGATGTAGTTAATGTTTGTACCAGGGAGCAGAATTTGGACCTTTATAGCTATAGGAAAGTGGCCTTCTAGAGAAAAATGCAAAACCTAAAGGCTCATATTTCCAGATTATGTTCATATCTAAATCCTTAATTTGTGAATGTTTGTAGCAAATCCCTAAATAAATATGCTCAGTGCTAGAAACTGGATAGCAATAGGTTTTTGATGCCCAAATATAAGACAAATCTCAGATGGAGATATATACTACAGTACTGTAATTGATTTGTCTCTTTTATATTGTCTGTGAATGGAAACCTGAAGACTCATAGGTGGAAGATGCTTTGGTGGGTTCTCCTTACCCCCATTCTTTTCCTTATTTTAAAAGAATCCAGGGACTGCAGAAGTTAGGCATGGGAAACATTTGCTAGATCTCATCCCCATAGCTGTGCAAATAAAAATGGCATATCCAGCCTGCACCACCAAACAAAAACTTTCAACAATGAAGTACTAGTGCAGACATGGCTCTGTAGTTTTCCCCTTATGTCTAGGTGGGATAAAATTGTCTATGCTTGATGTTCCATAAGACTTGGCAGCGAATCTTCTATCTTGATGTTAAAAAAAAACACATGGTTTTTTCACAGTAATATGAATCCTGAAATTCTCATGTGGTTTAAAAAAAGAAGTGATGGTTCCTTTCTTTTTTCTAATCCATGGGTAACTAGAGGCAGAGAAGTACTGCAAACTGAAGTAAATTATATACTATAAGCAAAGTTTGATATGAATATAAGCCAGGGAGCCCCACAGGCTAAACAGAGATAGTCAAAAGGCCCAAGGCTAAAGTGATTCGATTTTCACAGCTTGAACCAGTAAGCAAGTGAACAGACACTCACTTTTGATTCCAGAAATGCACCCACACACCTCCAGTGGCGCAGGCCAGAAACTAGGGGGGCACTAAAAGCACACCTTCCTGCTTGGCTGGAGCAAACTGCTTGGGCCAAGGACAGCTTGCCCACCCTGCAAGGGGGAGTTTGCAGGGGAGGTGCAAAGCGTCCTGGGGTGCTGCGGGGCTGGGAGTTGACTTGAATCTGGAGGGGATCTGGAACAGAAGTTTAATAAACTGATTTAACCTAAATCATTTAAGTCTGATCCTACATCTATCCAGGTTCATCTTAAACCAGTTTTGACCATTTTGAAAGTGGTTTACGTAGACTGAACTTCTATTGTGTTACAGATTTGAACTGGTTTCCAATCACTTATACTGGTTTATGTATAATTTCTGTTCCTAGCCACACTCTCCACTTCTATCCTATTCCTGCCTTCCTCTGTGAATTTGGAAGTCTCATAACTTCTCAGCATCTGCTTCCTCTCAATATAATCTACTGGATTCTCAGCATTATTAAGAAAATTAGATAATGTTTGGAACAAAACTAGTAAAAAGTCAAATGAAAATTCCAATATATTGTTCTAAAAAAATTAGGTTTCTTTCCTCCTTTTCATCAAGGTATAATGTTGTAGAGGGGCAATTTTTTTCTTAAAAAGTCCATCCCGTTCTAGAAAAGATGGTTCCATTATGGACATAGCAAAAAATACCTCTTTGATATTGTTGATAAAGATTCTGACTTGTAGCACAAAGCGGAAGAAAAATTCTCTGTATGACTTTGTTGGCAGCACTCTCGTTTCTGATCCAGATGGTCTATCTCACTCCAGTCTTAGGCTTCCCATTCATTACTAACACAGCAAAACCTTGACAGCACTGCTCCTTTAACCAGGGGTTCTGAAACCTTTTTAGACACAGGGTACCCCTTGGGAAATGCTATCTCTTGTAGTCACCTAATAAGTGAAACCAGAAAAATAACATAGCAATTGTGTTGCAGACAACTCAGAAAGACCACAACAAGTCAAAACGTTTTAAGCAGTATGGAATCTCTGGCTGTGTCCAGACAAGCGCAAATGTGCGGTACGTGGCACCACGGATCTGTCTGTAGTGCCACACACTGCACATGCTGGCGTTCCCCACAGTGCTACCTTGCAGCACCTGGGGGGTGGGGCGGGAATTGAGTCCAGGAGATCCTGGGGTAAAAAAAACCCACACTAAAAAAAGTGGGGTGGCGCATGTGGCAGCAATGTACACCACCCAAAACGGGAGCCTGGCCAGTCAGAGCCACGCTCTGGCTGCTGGCCAGGCTCCCAACTGCAGGAGTGCTGTGGCTGCAGCTCCCTGAGGCCCCCAGACCCAAAGGTAAGGCTGTGGGGCCCAGCACAACTGCTGTCCCCAGCCTTCCCTCCCCACCTGGGGTAACCTGCCATGCACGTGGCATGGGTGTTCTCTGGGGATATGTAGCAGCAGCACAAGGTGTTCATGTTTGTCCCCCCTGCTCATGGCTCAGCATGGCCCAGCCTCACTCCCAGCCAGTGGGTGATCCCACTGTGCCTTCCCAGCCACCGGGGCTGGTTTTGCTTGGGGCAGCCCAGGAGCAAAGTCCCATGAAGAAAAGCTCCTTCCTGGCAGCCCCTTCTGCCTACTGGAGAGCAGCACCCAGGACAGCCCCAGCCCCTGCAGTGGTGTGGGCTCACCCCCTTACCCCTAGTGTTATAACCTGTGCCCCTGGGCTGCCAAGACGGGTATGCCCTGCTCACTGCCCAGCAGCAGTGCATGCTCAGCTGGCTTTGCCCTGGCTAGCTCCGTGCTGATGAGACAGCAGAGGGGCAGGGAATTAAAACCCGCTCCATTCCCATTTGCTTGAGGCTGCAGATGGGGCTGGCCATGTCCCTCCACCACTGCTGGAGCAGCAAGGTACGGGGAATGCCTGACAGGGGCTGCTACATGCTGGCTAGGCAGACCCCAGCTAGGGCCCCCTGGGGGGAGTAGGAAAGAGAGGGGGGAATAAACTGCCTCCCTGGCCTCTTTGCCTCAGGGGACCATGCTGAGCTGGTGTCTGGTCACGCCCCTGCCTCTGCTTGGGCTACAGAGCAGAGGGACAGAACCAGCCCTGCTCTCTGGAGCAGACAGCACAGCACAGCCCAAGGCTGCAGAGCCTCCTGGGATGCTGGAGGACTCTGATTTAACTTAAACCAGGAAGGGATCTGGGATAGAAGTTCCATAAACCAGTTTGATCCGAATCAGTTAAGTCTGATAGTACGTTCAACCAGGTTTATCTTAAACCAGTTTCGGCCATTTTGAAACTGGTTTATGTGCACTGAACTTTTGTACTGTTACAGGTTTAAACCAGTTTCTGATCACTAAACTGGTTTATGTGTAACATCTGTCCCTAGACAGGGAGATACACCTGGACAAAAGAAGTACTTTGGTAGACTGAGTCTGCCACTTGTACCTAGTCTGTGCTGATCAGAGAGAAGGTTTTCCTGGCTAGGAGTTCCCAAATTCTTCCCTGGCAGAAAATATTAGGAAGATGGACATGATACAAGAATATCTGAAGTAAGCTTCAGCTCAAGAAAGCTTATGCTACATATATAGTCCTACTTTGGTCTATAAGGCATGGATGACTGGTGCCTCCTGAGTCTGCCAGGCACCAGATCGCCAATTAGGGGAGGAGGGTGTCCCCCAGTGGTTGATCGCCAAGCCTGGAACCACCACCAACGAAACTGGAAGTTTCACAGCTGGTGCTTCCAGGGGGGTACACAGCCAATCTCAGGGGGCACACATGTACCCCTGCTACGCGTCGCCAGTGCTCTAAGGTACAAATCTACCCTGCCTTCACAGAGAACATTATGAATCAGCTGCATGCAGCCTGGCTGTGAGGATGAAAAGTGACAGGAATTTTTTTCCATCAACCTTTTTTTAATATCCTTGCAAAAGCAGCTATACAGTAATGTAATTGGCATCCCCCTGCAACATTTGCATCCTGAGCATTGCAGCATTCACTAATGCATGTGGACTTGCAAGTATCTGAACTGATTTACAGCTGGCTGTGAGAGAGCTGGGAGAAATACAAATAGGAAAGAAATAGCAGAAATTATAAGAAATAAATTAGGGGTTTTTTTTCAATTACTTCCACTGCTGAGATGATGTGGTGTCACTGACAAAATATGAATGAAAATAGGGGCTTGGCCCTTTAACACTTACTTCGCTTTCCACACAGGCATAGGGATTGGTGCAAAGGGAAACACAAATTTACAAGTCTGTGGCAGCAGTGACATCTAGAGGACACGGGCTGCCTGCACTCACCTCCCCTTTATACAGCTAAGTGAGCTAGTTCTTTCCAAACCAGGGGCCAAATTCTACTTCCAGCTAATCTGGTTTTACTGTGACGTAACTGAGAAAAAAATTGACTCCATATGGATTTAATCATCCAGAGAAAAACTCACCCTGATTTTGTGCTTCTCAGTCCCTCCTAGGAGTTCCATAATATTTCATTATAAATAGTGTAAACTGTGCAACTACAAGCAGCATAGGAATTAAAGAACAAAACCACTGGCCTTCCTTCACTAGATGCATCTATAATTTCTGTCATACTGCTTAAAGTGAGGTAATTGGAATCACTTGTCAGAAAGCTCATGTTGAGAAGGACCTCCATTATTTGTTGCTAGAGTTGCTGGCAGCTGTCTGTGTTTTGCAAAAGAAATGCAGGTATTTTATCTCAAGGAGAGGTGTTCCTTGCACTGTTTTGCAACCGTGACAATGTTTCTTCAGAGTGGCTTAGGGAGATCACTGGCTGAATTCATGAATGTTATTAGCAGGTTTTGCTCCTTTGAAGTCAATGAAACTAAGTCCACTTGCAATAGGAGCACATGTAGCCTTGTATTGCCTGCTTTCCTAATGAGAAAGTAGATGAGCAGCTGATGGTGCAAGGAAAAATGAACAGAAGTGCCTTGTTTCCTCCACCTGTCTTCCGAAGAAGACCGGAAGCTCATCAAATACCATGGGGCTGTTTGTGATGGTAACGGACACAATAGACATTTTAAGCTTCTGAGAAGGTTTAGGAGATTACCTGAATGATAGTAGTTAGCCTGGGTGTGAGCAAAGCCCTATTCATATCCCCATGTCCCTGTACTCACTCCACACACTGTGTGTGTTAAGCGGGTGTGCACACACCCTGCTCACTATGGTGAGAAACTTTCTGAAGCCTTTGTGCTAATCGCAGAAAAACGTGTTTAGTTTTCATGTGAAGTCATGAAGTCTTCTGCAGGAGGATGCTTGGTGATTCTGTGATATAGCCTGTGTCATGTGGTTCATTCTAGCCTGTGTTGATGAGCTTCCCCTGCTCCTAATTAGCCTAAATGTCAAGCTCATCCAGACCTATACCAGAGGCTTTTCTGTGTAAGGTATTAAAGGCCAAAATCCATGTAAGAGCTCAGATGAACTCAGCAACATAGGCCTACCCTAAACATCATAGGTAAAGCATGCATGAATTAATTTGGTCCCACTGCGGTAGCAATAACTTAGGCTTCCAATTTTTTTCCTGTGCTCCTTTTCCTGATCCAGCTTGCCAGCTTAATTTGGGCAGCTCAGAAAACTTCTGTTTGTTCCAGCTGTATTTTCAATTTTGAATTTGTCATTAGCAATAGTTGAGCTGTCAATAATCTCTCTTGCCCTGGCATAGAAAACAAGTTGCAAGTTTGCCCTAGGTCCACACCAGTGCCATTCTACACCATTTCAACCACAAGATCCAGCCCCTCCGCCAAATCTACAGCAGCTTCTCCATGTAAAACACGTGAGTTCAAGGCACTGCAGGCTTTTAGCTTTGAAATGAAGAGGTACCACTTGGGGGTTAAACTGCTTGCTGTGAGCTCCTCCTCTTCTGAATCCTTCAAGAACTGCTGCACATAACCACACTGCACTATGTTTCAGATTATGCCCCAGTCAACTCCAAGACCCATTATGCCTGCCAAATCTAGCTCTTTACCTTGATATTGGGGTCCAATAGCAAGGAGTCCTGCAATAGCAGTGTTGGCAAGACTGCTCCAGTGCACACAAGCAGTGCACTCGCTTGATCCCTGTTTCCCACATTTTGTTATGCCTGGCAAAATGTAATATCCTCGTGGACAATATTTTTAATCAGGAAAGTATGTTCCTGGTGAGCTTGCCTTTCCCCTTTTAACTCTTTGTGTTTACATGAGAACAACAGACTAACAGGCAATGTGACACTCGCCTCATGCTTCCCTAGGAAACATTAACCTTCCAACTGCTTACAGAAATGATGAAATCTTTCTTGGTAGAACTTTAACTACCTAATCTCCCTTGAGTCGACTGGTTGCTGTTTTTAAAGCACTGGAAGATAAGCTCATTCTCTATTAAATTATTATTCCAAAGACTAAGCAGCACAAACTGCCTTTAAAACCAAAGGGCAGATTTGATTGTCCCACTTTTCTTGAAGGGACCGTTTGTTTCTGGGAGGCCCAAACTAATCTAGTGTTCCCCGTGGGTAACAATATTTGGGACACTGCCAGATTGTTTCTCTTGGGAAACTGATGATCGCCCAGCATTTCTTCATTCAGTGCAGTCTTTTTTTGTTTGCAGAAAATGAACACAACTTTCTACTGCTATGAACACAGCAGGAGCAACCAGTGTGCCAACTCTGCAGCTCCAGAAGCCAGCACAAGAAGAAAAGGGGAGTTCCCACTTTTATATAGAAAATCAGAGGGGTTAGGGTCACAAGCCAATGGGCCAAAGGGATGGAACAGGTAAAACATAAATACTGTGGTAACACACTCAGCACATTAATTCCCTCCACCCCTCCAGAAGTGTTCCCAAACTAGCCTATAGTCCCAAGAGTACTCAAACAGCAGCCTGCACCTGCCCCTGTGTCCAGCTCCAGTCTACAGTCCTGGCTGACCGAGCCATCAGATCTCCAGCTCCACTGCACGTTCCTCCTCGGCTTAGGGTTGACCAGGTTTCACGTGCACGTTGCTCTCTTAACCTTGCCCTGCCCCTCAGCTCTTGGGGGCTTCTAGGAGTTGTAGTCCAAATTACAGTTGGCGCAGCTCTGCAGACTGCCCCCTACTTCCTCTGGCTGTTATGCACATTATATTCACATTACACCAGTAGTAGGCTGTTTCCTTGTTCTGCATCTCCAGTCAGTACTGTCCAAAAAGGAGTTCTTTCTCTGTTGGCTTCAGCTCAGAGCCACATTCACGCTGCTGCTCTTCACTCTGCTTGCTTCCTATATGATACACACTCAAACAGCTGCAAATAAATCAGTGCCCCAGCTTCTGTATTTGTGATCAGTGTCCAAGAAAACCTCTTGGGCCACAAGGCTCAGCTTCTGCTCAGGATTACTGTGATGGCTCATGCCTCGTCTAGTAACCTCTGCTTTTTCCAGCTCTTTAGTCGGTCTTCTAAATGAAGGCCATCTGACTGTTTCCTCACTTAAATTGAATGTAAGGTGGCTACTCTAGACATCAATTGCAGTTAAAGCTGTGATCACCCATAGATCAAGAACGTACTGACAGCCGGCAACAATACTGTTCTAAGTCTGAATACTCATAAATGGTCCAAATGGGACTAACCGTCTGAATAAGATAACTCATACATGTAAGCATTTGCAGCATGGAGCTTTCACTCAAGGCTGAATAGACCGGGTACTTTCCAGAACAGCTGACTGACCCTCCTTGATTATACTGAATGTAGAGTCAAATTAAGGAGGTCATCACATCTAAGTAACTGGCCTTGCCTGCCAACAGTTGGTGTTATTTGACAAAACCTCATGACTTTGAACGGATGGGTGCCTAAGCATGTGCTAAATCCCACTGAGGTAATTAGTGAACAGGACTTAACACACTTTGCTTTTAGGTTATGGTATCCAGAAACAAGCCTGAATTGTGTCTGCCATTATGACACCGTAGTAAATGCTACAATTAAAAAAGAAAAAAAGGTTTGTTGGGAATGCAGTTGTCTTTATAGGACAATACGTATTTTGGAGGACAGTCATTTTTCCTGCTGCATATGAATCTTGTTAATTTAGTTGTTTTGTTTCCTTTCCTCTGGTAACTACTGCAAAGTGCATTCCAGTAAATGATCCCCATCTGGCCGCAGCCCAGTGTTCTTACAAAATTCTTTTCCCAATTATCTACTTCTAGCCATGGGCAATCTCCCAGTAAGTGAAACTGCCTACTTTTGTTTTTCACCACCTTTATTGATAAGGGCCAACAGATGTCAGCACAGTCTGAATAACAAGAGGCTTGTGTCTGGTTCAGTAGAAACATCCCCCCGTGGGAGTTTCAGCATAAGACACACAAGGTGGGGGATGTCAGTACGAACAGAATCAGTGTCCTAAGGAAAATGTGAGGCTCACACCAGCTAAAAATATCCAGTGCTGAGTATTTGAAAAAACATCGTTAAGGGTGCTTATATACACACAGACTCTTGTTGACAGAACAGAACTTCTAATTTATATTGTGTATGATCCTGAGAACCCTGTCTGTTTGTATCAGGAGTCCCATGACAACCCCAAGCTTATTAAAGGTACCACAATGCACTCCCACCAACACATACCACTGTGTCTCTTGGACAAGAGGGGGAGGACAAGAGGAGATGTCTACACAGATTAGAAGGACCAGGATATACACAATGTAATTAAAATGCTACATTTCTATATTCTACAATTCATGTGGCCCTCTGTGGAAGACAACAGGACTTAAGCAGATGCTGAAAGTCAAGCATCTGGCTAAGTGACTTCTCCCATCTGGTTAAGTGACTTCTTGTGTTTAGCTGTTTTCCTAAATCAGGCCCCTAGTCATTACTCAGGCAAATTGGATGGGTCTAGGGAGAGTGCTGGCCAATCTTTAGTTGGAAGAACTGAGATGATATTTTTGCTCATTAAATGAAACTGGTAAGCAACAGCAATAGTCAGACATGATCCCAAATTCACTGCTGGCATCAGCCAGGACATTTTCACACTGGAGTTGCACCTACTTAACCCAGAAGGGAATTCAGACCATGGTGCTGTCAGGTCTGATGTACAATAACCCGTTTATCTGCAATTGCCCCTCCTGAGTAGGGAAAACCATTTTATTACATGATGCCTAAATGAGCGGTGACTTCATCATGTTGGCATGATGAACTCTGGAGCAAAAAATGCACTTTAATTTATAACCTTAATACAGATTTGAACCCATGATGTGCAACCCCCACACACAGAGCCAAGCCCTACCCTTAGCTGTGCATGCTGATACAGTGTAGAAATCTGTTGCAATCCCCAGCTGTCCAGTTCAGACAGGATGCCTGAAATTCAGCCATCTGGCAGCATGTTGGCAAAGCGAATGGGAGGATACATTTTTGGTAGATCAGGATGTAGGGAGCCTTAATTTATAAGGTCTTCACACAGCTAATAGATACACAGACATTTCCATACAGTTATAACTGTCAAGCCATGTGCTCCCCATCTTCAGTGGATACAGCGGCATACATGCTTAGGCCCAATGTTTTAAAATGTTGTGCCTAATTTTAAGTGCCTACCTCTGGTTTTGTGCCCAAGTGACCTGATTGTTTTCAAAGGTGTTGAGTACACCCATCTCCCATTGGGAATCCTGGGTGCTCAGTGTCTGTGCAAATTCTTTCATTTAAATACCTATCATGAGGCCATCAAAGTGTGAAAAGCTGAGTCAATGCTAGAGAACTCCTGCATATGGGAGGGGACCACATTAGGGCTGATAAATATCTCAGGCATTAATGTTTCCCAACAAAAAGGGAAAATACCAAGTACATAATTTCTGAGCAGATGAATTCCAGGGGTTATTCCACAGAATCATATTTCCAGAAAAACTGAGGAAGTGGAGATTTGTCAGAGGTGATGTTTTCTATGGACAGTGGATTACAGGAGTCATTTATTTCACAACCAAATGAGGGATCTTTAAGGAAGACAAGAAAAAGAAACCATGCTCCCCAGTTTGAAAGAGAGTGCCCTGTTCCAGATGGTTGCATATGTTCGAATTAAACACACTCCTCCCCACAAGAAGTAAACAGATTTAGGAACCAGCAGAAGGATGTTGTAGTATACCAAAGGCCAGCCAGCTACAGCCTAGCACAGTGCTCTTCTGAATGAACTGAAAGAAATACAATCTAGAAAATTATCTGGATGGGTGGTTCTCAACCTTTTTAGATGTGAAGCACCCTTTGTTAGACTCAAGGCACCCCTTGGATAATGCTGGTTCTTAGTTTTCACTCATTTTTTTGACTAAAGAAGAACAATAAGAGCAGTTTTTCTGCTGCAAAGAACTCAAAAAGACCAGCAACAGGTTAGGATGTATTTGTCACTACGGATTTCTACTTGAAATCTGGGTGCGTCCAGACAGGTGCGCACATGCGGTATGTGGCGCCGCAGACCTTTTTGTGGTGCTGCACATGCAGGTGATCCCTGTGCTGTTAATTTGCAGCATGGGGGAGTTTTCTGACACCAGGAAAGCCCAGTATCAAAAAATCCTGCGCTTAAAAAAAGCTGCTGCTACGTGCACTGCCCAAAACCAGAGCATGGCTGGCTGGAGCCACACTCTAGCTGCCGGCCAAACTTCCCACTGCAGGATCACCGCAGCTGCAGGCCCTGGAAGCCCCCAGGGCCCCAGGTAAAGCTGTTAGGTCCAGCTGAGGCACTGGCCTCAGCCTCCGGTACCCAATTTGAGGCAACATGCCATGCGCCAGAGCACACATGCATGGTTTCCCCAGGGATTATTGTGCCACTGCTGTTTTTCCCCAGGGAAATGCACATTGATGCTTGTGGGGACACATCCTCTGGGTTTATCTTGTGAATCATATTTGGGCACATAACATAATGACTGATCTAATTATCCTACATCTTTTTATTTACTGTATAAATTTCCTCGCCAATGCAAAATTACCAGAATAGAGACTGAATTCCTTAGATTCCAGTGAGTTAGTAAACTGAACTATGGCACAGCAATGGCAGTTTCTATTATTATAATATGATAATGTATTTAAACAGAGTAATATTTTCAAAGACCCCCAAGTCCCAGAGGTACAGATGACTGAAGCTACTAACCCAACTAAGTGGGTAAAATTTTCAGAAGCACTTAGTTGAGTTAGTATATATAGGTCCTAAGTCAGCCTATCCCATATTTACCAATATTATTCTTCAAACAGTTTCACTGAAACCAATAGGCAAACTCAGCAGCCTGGTCTTATGGACAGAATGCAGGAGCTTTGCATTCTGTTCCCACCTTTATCACTAGTGTGTTTGTATGGTCCTGAATAAGTCCCCTTGGGCCAGCTCCTCAAAGGAATTGATTTCAGTGGGAGTTAGGCACCTAAGTACTTTGCTTTAGTGTTTCTGCTTCATTTTCCAGGCTGATATCAGCAAATAAGCAGAGCTAAGTATGACTTAGGGAGCAAAATGCTATGACTTAGAGAGCAAAAGAAAGCTTAGCTTGTAGAATGGGGACCTGATAACAATAATGCACTTATATAGCATGCTGAGAGCAGTCAGCACTTTGAACATGCCTGATTCAGCAGCAGTGTACATGTCTACAATGAGTATCATTAACCTTACTTGGAAGCTGGTGCACAAAGAAGGGTAAGGATTTCCTGTCCTTACAGTGGCTGGACACAAACGTTGCCCTTGTTTCCCTGCTTTACATGTGGTAAGTTAAAGGGTGCATTTGGTCTTCTGTGCATTATGCCTGGTAGTTGATGTGAGAGTTGTTCCCAAAGTTTTTCAGGATAGATTAAAATTGTCTAGGATAGTTTAGACAGAGCCGATCCTGCCTCAAGTGCAGGGTTAGACTAGATAACATCCTGATGCCCCTTCCAGACCTACTTTTTCTGATTGTATAACTTGCATTAAGTCAAAGAGTCAGTCTCCAGTAGGAGCCAGGATTAGATTCCAGATCACTCTTCCCCAATCTCATGCTTCGAATATGAAAGGTTAACCCCAATAATATTCTTTTGTTAATTTAAATGTAGCTGAATCAGATACAGCTGCCTTTTCTACAGCCTGAGGGCTGAATCCTGCACAGAGACATTTGTGCAGAACTTCTTCTGACTTCAGAGAACTTGCTGTACATGCATCCACAGGCAAGCCTTGACCTTTTCTATTTCAAATGTAGTTTGTGATATGAGGAGATCCATATGAAGTGCTCAGAGCAAATACAACTTGTACAAAAGAACCTGGGCCACTCAGATCAGTGTGGTTTGCACCCCCTCCAACTTCTTTCACACCGGGTTGTCACAGCTTGCTGCAGCTTTTACTTTTATTTCAGAGGAACCCATAGGTGGTCCCACAAAGCTGAGCAGGGAAGTGGCCCTCTGAAATAAAAACCAGAGCAAAGCCCTCAGCAGCCCTGCATGGCTATTTCTTGCAGCTGCATACACCCCCAGCTGGTTCACAAACTCTCATCTTTGCTGGAGGCAAGAAACCTAAATCCATGAAGAATCAGATTCTACTGGAATTGAGATCCATGTTGCATCCACGGTACCAAAGGGACAGACACCGTAGATCTAGATTTTGCCTGGCCCTTATGCAGGTACATGGTGAGGAGCCTGGGCAGAATGTAAGAAACTTCCTCCCCTTTGCACAGCCTCCATAAGGCAGGCCATAGAGCTGTAGTCCAAGCTTCAGGGGAGGGGAAGAGCCTACTCCCTTCCTGGGAAGATGCAAAGTTGCATTTTGCTCCCTTCTCCCTCATCATTCTTTTGCCAGAGGGGATGACAAACAAACAGCACCCTATGGAGGGATGATCAGGGTGCATGTTGTCCGGCTGGAGAGGATCCCCTCCCATCCCCATGCTCCCTTTGGTTAAGTGCAATTGTAGAAAACCCAACTCAGAGCTACCTACAAGACACAACCACTCCCTTCAGATTTTTTTAAAATTATTATAGTATTGTGCTCTCTTGCAAACTCTTCTCTGGAAAAGTATCTCTTCAAGTTTCATAGTAGGCATTTAACAATGTGTTGCCGCTCATCCCATCTCTCTCTTTATAGTCTTTCTTCCGGTAAGGGCCCAACATGTGGCCTGCTAAGACAATCCCAATAGTCCATCATGATTCTTTGTTAATCCAATTTTGAAATCAAAGAAATTATTTAAAAAGCAAAACAGTGAGTCTTCTGTCCTCAGTGGATGGTGATCCTTTAATCTGTGCATGCACCTGCATCTGTAGTCCAGTTTCCTGCCTGCAAACATGCTGAGGTTCTGTATCCAATCAGAGCATATCCCCATATCCCAATAAAGCCCTGAATTGGAAAGGGCACATTATAAGTGGCCCTGGATGATGTTTGATTGTGCACCCCTACTCTGAGGAGCCTTTCAAAGAAATTAAGTATGCAGCTGCACACCCAAAAACATAATGAAATGACTGGGAGGGCCTGTGCATGTATCCAGTTTATGTGCACAACCATGGCTATTGCATACAGGACTCTGGCTCCTTCGGAAGCCCGGCTTCACGTTGCTTTAGTGTTTCATGCATAGACTGCAAGTGAACTTCTCTTCCTGGGACCAAATTCTGGCCCACTGTGTAAACACCCCCACCACAGGCATAGCATTAGCTTGGACTTCAACTTGTGTGACTTGAAAACCACTCAATGCCTGTAATACACTGGTCTCTTGAACAGAAGTATAAAAAAGCCTATCCCGTTGCAATTAAAGTCAGTCAAAAATTTGCCATGGAATTCAATGAACCTAGGCTAAAGGCCAAAAACAGTATAGAAATGATAATAAGTACAGTAAGGTAAGTTAATATCAGAAGACACCTTTATAGGCGGAAGTTGAATGATGCCAATTATACAGTAACTATACACATGGGTATTGCCAGCAAAATCAGTTCTTACATCAAGTGGCAGAGTATGTTTGTTCTTTAGGAAAGAACTGCATGTTGCTAGACGCAACCCCCCCCCCACCCTGGTTTTAGTGCAATGGCTTCATGTTTAGACTTGGAGTTGATGACATGGGAAGAGAACAAAGTACTGGTGAGCATTTCTCCCAGTTTCAAATTGCTGCTCATTCCCAGCTATATTTGGGTAGAGTACAGTGCAGGCGTTTCATACAGGTCTCTCCAGGAGGATGAGTAGTGCCTGTGTGAAGCCCACCACTAAAGAGAGTTGCCGTACACATTTGGAAAGAGGTAACCGGTACCAGAAATATTTCCAAATGTTAATTACGCCAAACTGAACGATTCCTAACATTTCAAAGCCTCATTGTCGGGCATCACACAAAGCAGAAAACGTTTGTCCCTCTGAAGTCCTGGGGAACCAGTTCTTAGGCTGAATGCTCCCTTCTGTTTGATGCCTTTCCTTCTTCCTTTTTTCCCCTTATAGACAGTTAACTGCTCTTGTTCCTCTCACAAGCAGCACACTGATTGCCATAACATAGTGTGCCTTAGAGAATTGCCTGAGCTCTAAATATAACCTTACTCTTGTTTTAATACCTCTCCAAAAGCCACAAGAGGGGAGAAAAAAGGCTATTAATAATACTCTAGCCTGACCTTTATATTCCCTTGGCATACTATATTTTCTTCTCTGGAGTACACCTATCAGAGGGACAAAAGCTCAGTTGTGAAGGGAAAAGCACCACAATGAAGACCCAGAAAATGAGTTGTGCAGACACCTCAGTAATAAAATGTAGGACTGATTCACTCCTGGAGCGTAAAATACCTGCTTCTGAAATCTAGGGGTCAGAGCTGCATATCTGAGGTTACATTTTCTGATGTATGATAATCTGCATGGCTACCTAATCTGTAGTGCTTGTCTCCGAGGCATCAGTCACTGTAAGAACCAGGCAGCAAAGGAATGCATAGGTAGCTTGACCATTGCATAGCAGAGGTGTTATCATGAAAAGAAATAAATTGCAAAGGGTCAGGCTCTTTCCTCATCTTGAGTAGGGTACATGTAGTCCCACTAACTGCAGTAGGACTGCTTGTGGGACACAGTGTTACTTGTCACAAGAAAAGAGAACAGAATCTGGCCACAAATTACCTCTGGTACCAAAAGTGAGAAAACATGTCAAATGGAAGTAAGCTTGTCTTTGGAAGGTGCAACGTCCTCCTAATAAAAAAACATTTGGGACATCTGCTCTGGAGTTCCAAACACTTCTGTGGTTTGGTTTTGAATCCACCTTTATCCTACTTCTGGTAATACCAACCCCTTGAGAAGTTACCAAAGGGACACAGCAAGCACATGCAGCTCAGGTCTGAAATGTATGGATGGACGAAAGGAAGGGAAGGGGAAGAAAACCAGTCTTGATTAGAGCTATGCATTTAGGCTCTGAAGGGATTCCAGAAAGTCTCCCAAACTGGTTTATAGTGGGGTTTGGTTTTGCTTAAAAGTGCTATTAATAAGTTTGAAATTGTGTAAGATTTATTTTCTTTTCCCTGCCAAAGAATGGCAAGACAATGAGAAGACCGGCTCTCCCATTACCAAGGCCCAAAAGTGAGTCTGTCAAGAATGAGAAAGTTCACTAAAAGCACAAGTCAAAGAAAAATAAAACCAGATATTGGAATCTCCACACATTCCGCGGTAGTTTGAAAGGAACTTTGCTCATTTGAAAGCTAATCTGCCAAAAAATTGACAGAGGGTCACAAGGTTGGGTATAATATTTAAATCTAACTCATTTCATTTGTAAAAAAATAGTTAGATTTTAGTATTATATCTATCCTTGTGAACACTCTCCTATTTCCTGGTTACACTCTCCTATTTCCTGAGGGCTGATTAATAACATCTCCATATACAGGGGAGCAAGAGAGTGTAAGATAATGCTCCTTTCCTCATGTGATCATAGAGAGGTTGCACAGATGAATTGTCCAGAAATGAGAACAGAGCTAGTTCATAGGGCCACAGCCCACCCCTGCAAGCAAATAGATAGGATGGGGCTAGAGATGGATGGCATAGGGGACAAGCTGATAAAGTCCTGGCTCTTTCCCCCCTTGCCTGGGTCTAATGGTTGAGTCAGCTGGGCACAAAGCAGGCAGCAAAGGAATGCATAGGTAGCATGCTGTTGTAGCAGTGGGCTGATACAACACATTGCAACACCGTTGTTGAGGAGGAATTGAGAGAGAGAGGAACATTTGAATCACATTGCTTTCTGTGCAGTTTTTGGGGGTAGTGCAACAACATGGCACTCCGTTATGCAAGGCTACCAGCAAGGTCTCAATCCAGCTCTTCACTGCTATTTTCCCCCCTGAAATCCTCCACAAAATACGTCCCGAGTCTCCCACTGGTTGCACAGTGAATGCATAAAACCACTCAGGTGCAGAAGTGTTTGCAGAAGCATATAGCAACTCTTTGATGGGAACAACAGTTTTGTTCGAGGACAACAACACTCCCCTGCATTATTTGCACACCAGGTATTACAGCAATGTCTCACTAGTCTTTTCTTTCTTTTATGTTTGTAAAGTGCCTGGCACATGGACGATATTACCAAAAATCAGTGAGAAATTGGGGTGGGGGCAAATGAACAGCCAACTTTCTAGGGCCCTGATCCTGCAAATTACACACGCAGAGAGTAAATTAACTTGCAGTGGATAGCGAACCTCCTGAATTAACTAGGATCCTAGTGTACAGTCTTTAGCTCTTCCAATTCAAAGCCATCCCTTAGTGAGACCCCAACATGAGGGAAGGGTCCAGATGGTCCAGCGTAAGAGCAGGCGGGACCTCCTGGTTGCACCCTTATCAGAGCCTCCCACCCTGGGACCAAGCCCTCCAGCAGCAGGGGGCATTTGTGCAGTGCCAGCAGGGTGAGAATAGGCAAGCAGGACAACTGGCCAAGGGCAGCAAAGGTTTAAGAGCCTCACTGGAAAGAATCTCTGCGCCGGGGTTCAGCTGCGAGGGTGCCTGGCTTGTCCTCTGCAGGGCCCGTGGCAGGTTGATGATGTTTGGGGTGTAGGCCCGGGGCCAGGAAAGGGCTGCAGGGTGGCAGCATAGCGTGACCAGGAACAGTGAACAATGCACTGCAGAGGCAGGCAGGCACCTGGGCTAGCCCACACCCTGCCTCGCTTTGTGGACACACAGTCCATCCACGCCCCTTGGCACCAGAGAGCCCATCTGAGGGGCTCCCCCAGTGCCATAGCAAGGGGCGGGTGAAGGAGGTGACCACCCCAGATGCTGAAGCAAAGGGGTGCCAGCTGGGGCGGGGCACAGGATGGAGCCATGAATGACTTGTTTGGGTGGGGGGTAGGGACATGTGCGTGGGGCTGCGGGCTTTGCCCCGACACCAGACTGCAGTGTTACAGTAATGCACCCCCCCCCGCCCACCTGAACGGCTGCCTATTGCCGCTAGACACGGGGGGGGCGCTTCTAGACGTGCACTTGAATGCATAGTGGCCTAGTTAAAACATCACCAAAAAAGTCCACTGGTGGGGGGCAACCCCCCAGCTCGCGTCGGGTTTCGGGAGAATACGGTAACGCCTCCCGGTCACGTGTCTCTTTTCTATTTTGGCAGGAAAGCCCCCAAATAAGGAAGATGGGAGTGGGGGGGCGGTCCACCTTAAGCGGCCGCAGGGAGCGGCCCCCGCCCGGCCCAGCCCGGCCCGCGGCTCGCCGCTCCGGCTCCGGCTCCGGCTCCGGCTCCGGCAGCATGGGGCTGTGCTACAGCCTGCGCTCGCGGCTGCTGGGCGCCCACCCGGCGCTGGGCTGCGGGGGCGACGCGGAGCCCGGCGGGGCGCCCGAGCGGCCGGACCCGCAGGTGGTCCAGCGGCTGCGGCAGGACCTGGTGGCCAAGGAGAAGGCGGACAAGAAGCGGAGCAAGAGCATCGACAAGACGCTGAAAGCCGAGAAGCGCGAGTACAAGCAGACGCACCGGCTGCTGCTGCTGGGTGAGCCGGGGCCGGGGCCGGGGCCGGGGCCGGGGCGGCCGCTGGTGCTGCGCCCGGCTGGAGCCGGGAAGCCAGGCCGGGGGCTCCCGGCAGGTGTCGCCGGGCCGGGCCGGGCCCTCGCGCCGCTCCCCGGGGCGACACCGCGGTGCCCTTGGCAGCGCCCGGCCGCCACGTGCCGCCTCTGCCGGGGGCGCCGCGCCGCGCCGCGCCGGGCCGGGCTGAGCGCGGGGCCGCCTCGCCAGCGCCCGGGGGGAACGCATCCCTACCGCCCTGTCATTGTCTCTGCCCGCCGCTGTAGCGTGGTCTCTCTGTATCAGGGTATCTCTCTAGCCCTCTCATTGGTGAAACCACGGGGAAATAAGCGTGTGCGCGTGTGCATCTGTCTATGCACACACATAGTTCACTTTTGAAAGCCGAGGGAAGTAATTGTGTGTGCGTGTCCATGTATACATACGTACATACACACCTGGCTATGTGTCGTTTTTGAAAGCCGAGGGGAATAAGTGTGTGTGTGTGTGTGTGTGTGTGTGTGCGCGCGCGCATATACATACATACATACACGCATGCATAGTTCACTTTTGAAATCTGAGGGAAGTAATTGTGTGTATGTATATGCATCTGTGTGTACATACATTCATAGTTCATTTTTGAATGCCAAGGGGAAACAACTGTGTGTGTATACATTTCCTATAATTCATTTAGTTTTTGTTTTGGGAAGTGTATTGTTGATGCCGTGATGTACTGTGTTACGGAGATGCGGTGTGCACAAAGCTGTGGAAAAATGGGGCTCTTGCATCTTTGTAATATGTGATTCATACAGTAAAGGCCATACTTTGGAAAGGAGACAGTCTCTGAGGACAGAGTGGGGTTTTTTGGAGTCTTGGTTTTGGTTTTGGTGTTTTCCAAGTCTGTTAATTACCGAAGAGTAACTATTTTTAACTAGACTGCTCTGAAATATTTGGCGAATATAACTTATTGGTCACCCCTTTTAGCACACAAGTTGCCTGTCTGCTGAAATTGTGTCACTGTTGGACTTAGCTGGCTCGAGGTTGCAGCATTTCAAGTGTATTTGAGTCCTAATGTTTCCATATGGACCCCTATAACGCAGTATTTTGCAATAGGCAGTGATCTGGCCACACCTTGTGAAGTGTGGGATTAGGTCCTTATTCAAAACCATTTTTTATCTGTGGATTTCCTCCAGTGCTTCCTGACTGCCTTTCCATTGACTTCAGTGAACTCCACGTTAGGCCTGAACCTGACAGTTTTGGACAGATATTTTCACTAACCAACATTTGCTATTGAACAGGTATGCTAGAATCCAGATGTTCCTTTTATGAGGCGAGTCTGGTTGGAGCCTGCGTACAAGTGAAGTAAACCGCCTGGGACAGTGAGTTTTGAGAGGTGTGAACTGCATCATTCATCTTATTAAGGCTGTCAAATCTGAAGCACAGAGAAAAGATTACAATTTCAGACCCCCAGTTCTTCAACAAAATCCATGTTGGTAGATTCGGACACCTGGGCTGCAACCCTGCTACGGCTGTCATTACAGATCCGGCCTGTATGTCGGTGATTTCACTGTTGATCATATTAGCTGAAACTTTTAGCTAATGTGACCAATATGGCAGTTAAGTCTGCTGAGAGGTAAACTTTAAGCAGGGAAAGAGGCATGACAGGCACAGATTTTAGTTCAGTTAGGGGTGAGACTTTTTTGGAGGGGAGTTGTTTGATTGTTTTTTAGGTACCCTAGCTGTAGCAGCAGTCATTAGTGTTGGTCCAGTTCACAGAAATAAGCTACAGCTATGTAAGCGCCTTTATGACTGCATCTGTCCAATTGTGTCTCTAACTGGGGGGTGTAACTTAAAGTGGTAAAACTCTCATTGTTTGCAGCTAGGGCATTAATCTTTGCTGTCTACACAAAACAATTGGCAGATACTTTTGTACCCAAGTTAAACTGGTTAAATGTCTGGCATGTTATCACTTATTGTGCAACCCTGACATATAACATGCAACAAAGGTAGTGTCTGCCAGGGGCCATTGTCCTACCTTTCGACAGTGGTCTTCCAATCAAATGGCTTCCCTTCAGCTGCCCTCCTCAGCCCCACTTCTTGTACCACTCTAGCCAAATTTGTACTTGTAAAACTACAGGAATGTTGTGGGGGGTTTTAGCTCCGTGTGTGTTATTCCAGTTTCCATGTGTTATTGTTATAGGTGTAAATCTGAGATGCTTGTAGCTTGCATGCAGATTGGATAAGGCAGTGAAGGTAGGACAGTGCTTGAGGGACAGCAGGAAGAGGAAGCTACTGTTGCCTGGCTGGGACTGAAAGTAAGGGAGGATCTGATGATAGTCTTAAGAATAGAGCGAGACAGGATGATGGGCTAAGGACACAGAGGACCCACTGAGACCATGATACCTGCTCTGTTTAAAACTTCATACAGTTCCAGTAATGAAAGCTCTAACTCCTGCTCCTGCTTTCTCATCTCGATGCTTATGGCCTTTCAGGCTGCCACACTCCTGCCTGTGCCCATGACAAATGTAGAGCATCAAGGGAAACAGGAGAGTTGGGTAAAGCTTCTTCTCTTGGGCTGCTAAGGGTTAAATGGAGGCTGTGTTGTGTATTTTGAACAGCTCTCTTCCCTGTTTGCCCCACTCTCCAATGTCAGATGGTCTCTGGCTGCAGGTTTTAAGCCCCCAAATCTTGGAGATAAATTATTTTAAACACTAGCAAACTTTCCCACAACACTTTTTGTTCACATTAGTTAAGATTGGGACATAAGGTCCTACCCCAGTGCAAATGGCAGAAAACAAAGGAACTGAAAGCTGAGGCAATTTTAAATGTCCATTCACTAGCCTACTCCTTACCTCGGCAGTTTGAGCCCTATAATGGACTTGTGCAAAACTGAGCCATGCTTCTTGTTCCTGCAGTGGAACTGAAAATCACACTGGGAACTACAACATTTAGTCTCGCCCATTTCTTTGTGCTCTAGCGTAGAACGAATGCACACAAAAAATAGTTGGACTGTGCCTGATTCAATAAGTGTATGGTTTAGATCATACGTCTATGATATACACATATGTATATGTGTATCGTATACACCCAGGGTGAAATCCTGATCCCCTTGATGTCCATGGAAATTTCTCTACTTTAGTGGGGCTGGGATTTTATACCTGACCATTTTGAAGGTCATTGTTTATATACTAGAAGCTGATAAGGAAAGATAAAGGTGGTTGACCATGTTAGTCTGAAGTGAGGCAAAAAATAAATATAAAAACGAACCTGGCTGTTATGTCCAAGTTGTTCCGTATGATCATATGTCTGCTAGCTCTGTGGGTCTCATGCTAATTTGTTCCTGTTTGCTGTACAGAGTCCTGAGGAGGTGGTTCCTCAATTTCCCAGTAGAGCACAGCCCAGTCCTAAGCTGTTGCCTACAAAAACTTGTGCATCTCTGAAACAGTTAGTTGCTAAGGAGTCAACCTGCCCTGCCTTCTGCCTGTGATAAGGAAGCGGTTGTGTCAGAGTGATATCATAACCAGGATCGTCCAAGAATTATGCTTTCAAAAGTAAAATGTTCTTCACCAGGTCACCTGATGAAGCAATGAAAAATGTCTTGCATTTGAAAGCTTGTCTAACTTCATTCCATCCATGAAGTCAGTCCAATAAAAGGTATCCTAAAACATTCCTTGTGATAAAGAAAGAAATTTCTAGTATGCAACCGTTTTATTCATCTTTCCAGTGCACTGTATGGCTTATGCAGTTATAGCTAAAGTTGTGACTTTCATTACATGTAACCCTGGGAGCTCAGAGTTAATATTGTGTATTGCAGGGTAATATTTTTTGGGTTGTTTTGGTATGTGTATATTGAGAGTGAACGGGTTGTCTGAGTGGGGCGAGCAAGGTGTAGGAGAGATGATAGGTGGCAGAGGGGTAGTTGCATGCAGAATGTGGAACTGCTCAAAACTTGGAATTTCCGTTCTGTGGGAAATGCTGATATTTTTCAGAACTTCCTCCCACTGCATATTGGAATGGAACTGTGACTTTTCCAAATTTCTTCTTAAAAAAAAATTGTTTCAGCAGCACTAAAAGAAATATATTTTGATAAGGTCACTTATATGGTCCAAACAGTTCTATTTTTTTTGTCTCTATAACTTAGACTTTTTAATATTGATGCAATTTATAAAATATAAATATAAGTTTGAAATAAAGTGCTTCAACTTCAATGAAACTGTTTTGATAAAATATCCAATTTTAAATGAGGACAAGAATTCTGAAAAGTGTGTTGCACCAACATTTTTCACTAATGGACTGTTCAATCAGAAAATTTTAGTCTAGCTCCTGGGTTGGCAAGCTTTTATCAACAGTGAGTTGAATGAATATGGCTCAGCCTTGCAATGGGCCACGGCTGCTTCCAACTCAGCTGCCACTACCACTTACCTTGCCATTTATTCCCCCAGCCTCAGCTGCCACAGACTGCCACCTGGGACCAAATCTAGCCGCCCTTAAGTTGGTGACCTCTGGTCTAGCTGCATTTGGGCATAAATGCTGTCTTACTGTGCTTGTTCCATCACAGAAACCTAGACTCTAAGACAAATATGACCAGTCTTTGAGGCTTTATCTAAACACAGAAGTTTGACCACCTTTAGTGTAGCCATCGTATAGTTAATTTCTATATGCAGTCTCTATCCCCAGTTAACTTACGTATTGGTATAGTTTATTTTCATACCAGAAGGGGAACAAGCTATGCTGGTATAAAAATGGTGCTCTTACTGGTATATGAACACCTACTTCACAGTTTGTACCACTATGACTATTTCAGTAGAAAATCTTACCGACCCACCCCCCCAGCTGAAATAACTACTCTGGTACAAATCTGTGCATATGGACTGGGACTGACTTAAAGGGGGTTGTTTGTGGGAGTTTTGGGAGTGCGGTTTGTGAGATAAGGTAACATAATGCATTAAGGGTACCAAATCAAGCGTTTAAAAGTTAGGAAACGCCAGAATTAAGGTTGCTTGTGTAACCATAATTCACCCTTCTATGTATTTGCAAGCAAGTGTAGTCTTTAGTCATGCTACAACACAGTGTTTAGTTATATGGCCACATAGTATTTTAACACCCCCTCCCCCTTCAACTCCTACTCCATTCAATATGTGAGAGCTGTTCATTTTTTTCCTTTATTCTCACCATAAAATGTACCATCCCATGCCCTATTTACAACACAATATCCATATTATGTACTGAATAAAGAACTGATAAATTCCTTAGATTTTTTTTTTATGGCACTGATTGCTGTAGGGTCTGGCTGTGTCTCAAACTTTAATGTCACAAATGCATGTCACCCCCCCCCCCACACACACACACACACTTAGACGGGGAATTGGGGGCATGGAGTGATCAAGGTCTGAACATAGCTATATAGGTTTCATTTCAGGAGTTTCCTTAATGAAAAGGTTGTATACAAGTCTGCATGGGAAATGCAGTAGTTTCTCTCTCTTGCCAATTTAGTTCTTGAAACAACTGCACCATTTGAACTGAGATTTTAATCTTGGGCAGACACTCAGCACAGCATAGAACATTTTAACCTGACTCCTGAAAGTTTGGCGTAGTTATAAGCAACTAAGAGGGACAGATGGCGTCCAATCTTTGAAGTAGGAAGCACCAGGCAACTTGGAGGTTGTGCTTGCAGCTATCAAGGATGACAGATATTGCAGATGGATTGCTAATACACAACACTGAGGATAAAACGCTCTCTAGAATTTGGGAGGTCCTGCAATAGCTGTCATGGGATAGGGAAAGGGGTAGGGGTGAATTTTTTTCCATAGTGCTTAGACTCTCCAGAATGGCCTTTTTGTGGCAGAAAATAGGCACAAAAGGAGCATTAATGAACAGATGCGTTATAAATGTATTTATGCTGCAACTGGAGATGGCCTTTAGATAGCTCCAATAATGATAGTAGCGCAAACCCACCCGAGACCCTTGGATGCTTGTGCTGTAAGCCTAACTGCTGCAATTGCACCTGCTTGCAGTGTAGACAAGCTGACTCTTTCAGGCTGCTTCACTTTAGATTAAGGTGTAAAAGCCAAAGAAGAAAAAGAGCATAGAGTGTGTTCAACCAATTGGAGTCATGTGAAAGTAGGCAAATGGCTTGGAGTGAGAGAAACCTATGGCAGGCACTGCCTCATCTCTGAGACTTTTGAATAGGGTAGGATATAAATCGAAATAAATAGATTACTGGACGTATCTTTACAGGAGGCTACCTGGGTAAAGCTTTTCCCTGCACTGAAGTGGTAACAGGTTCTGTGTTAACAAAAACAGATTAACTAAGAAAACGCAGGACTCTGCATCCTTGACATGCTCCAAATTGGAAACAGTCTCATGAGGGCCCAGCATTTGCCTTTTATTTGGCAGAGGATGAGCAGTGATGATGACAGATTCTCATTTTGATCCAAGCAGTTAGTCAGTATTCAGGGTCTTGCAGGCTGTCCTGTTCAGAGAAATGAATGATGAAGTCGGGTAGTTCTTTGGCACAGTCCCGAGGGAATTCATTACAAGAATGTGTGTTGGCTTGTTTCCCTGAAGCCTGTAGAAGTCGGGCGGTTTCTTCGCTCAGTATTCCACACCTCTTCCAAGCCGGCACTCTTCCCTAAATGAGTTCTCCTTTGCTTTCTTCCCGGTGCAAAAAGTGCCTCTCAAGTTGTCCTCTTTGGCCTCTTTCTGCCACCTTTTCAGCCTGTTATTGTGATGTAAACATACCTACAACTCCACCAAAGCAATACCTGCCCCTCTGGATTTGCATTCAGCCCCCAGTGAAATCTTTGTGCCCATGCAGCTGAGTCTGCCTGACATGTGGCCTCTCTTGGATGGTGGTTTCTATTACTTCAGCTGTCTTGTTCCAAAAACAGCTTAACTGTTTCTTACATTTATCATGAAGGATGGGTGACTATTACACCCACTGGCATCAACAAGCATTCACTCAGCCCCTGGCACAATGATAATAACATGGAGTGGATGACCACATCTAATTGAACAGCATAAAACACCTTCGGTTACTGCCTTGAGAAACTAATGCTCACGTGGAATAAGCCCTGGCTGGGTTCAGAAGCAAGTAATGAATAGGCTGTGGATCTTATAAGGTTCTTCTTTTAGGGGAAAAAAAATTCTAATTTCCAATACAAGCAAGTAGCCTGACAGAAAGGCTGACTCAGAGTAATAATGCAAGCTTGTTTGTACTGGAAATCCCTGTTTATAGCCTTGAGTTATAAGTTCACAAGGTAATTGCCAGCTGAGCACAGTAACAATTAAATGGTGACACTTAGGCTGTAATTTTTTTTTACTGAGTTGCTAATCGGGGACTAGTATGGCAGACTAAATGTGGTTGGTATGGGTATACAGCATGGTTAATACTTAGTAAGTTTGGCTTCTGGCTGTGCCCTGGTTTCTGGCAGAGATCTAAGCTGGCACACAGATTTCCTTCTGTGGCAAGGTTGGCACTTCTATTTTATATAATGACACGACCTCTAAGGCACTCCTGCATAACTGGTTAGTCTAGTCCGTCTTTCTTGGTTCTCTGCAGTGGACACCGGGGGGTACATTGCCCTCTGTGTCCAGTGCCCAGCAACATGAGATGAGGACTGAAATCTAGATTGGCAAGAGCAGCAAGCGCTTGCCAGGCTTCACCTTCTACATGCCTTTGAGATGGGAAAGGGGGGCAGCTTTTGGTGTTCTTCTCACAGCCACTGCAGGATTTAGTAGCAGCCCCCCGACCTGTTTCCCCGCAGCCAGGGAAGACCGCTCCCAACACACGTGTTTCTTCCATTTTCACCTTCTGGGACAAGGGCACTTGGATTGGCAGGAAAGGTTTCTGTCTCTAGCCTTAATGTAGGGGTTCCTCTAGGCCCCTCAAATGTTCCCACACAAGCTTTTGGTTGGCTTCTGAGCAGAGCCCTGATGGGCAGCAGCGGGGCGAGGAAGATGGTGGTTTCACCCACCACAAACATCAGCCCATTTTCCCAGCGAAGATACTGTCCCTGCTGTTCCCACTCTTCAGGAGATTGCACCTGGAAACTAGGCTCAAACCTTTCTCTGTTTAACTTTTAAGAATCACGGCGAGACCTGGGTTTCTTTGTAGAAGTGCTAACCCTCTGCAATGCCAGCCGGAGTCACTGGGAGTCTGGTTTACACTTGTGCCTCTTGAAACTTATATTTGACTGCTGACCCTGACCCTTCTTCAGCCTGTCCTTTGTTTGCTGCTTCGAAATTTTACGCTTCAGTCTACCTGGAAATGGTTTAATAAAACGTCCTCCCCTTGAAGTATGTAGTTTTTCAGCTTTTAATTTGGGCTCAGTGTGCTATTTTTAAATGCATTTTAGCTATTGTTTTTATGCTGCTATAGGTATGTTTTCTGGTGTTCTTGCAACTTGGCCACTGGGTATTTTGCCATTAATTTCAACTAGAAAAGGCTTTGTCTCGTAGAGATATGCAAGGTTCAGACCTCACTGACAGCTAAGCACCTCTTCTGCACCCTCAGCTCTCACTTTGTAGGAATAGGAGCTGTAGGTTGTGGCCTAAAATCCTGACTGCAGCACTTGAAACTAAAGGGTGGGCTGCACAGTATTTGCATGAGCTAAAATTATCAGCGTCTCTGCTACAAAGAGCAAGTTGTTCTTTGCATAACTGAGTTCCATATATGGATTTATGGGGCACCTTTGCACAGCCTTCTGGCCGCCGTTCCAGTGCAGTCTGCCCTAAAACCGTTTCCAGACAGACAATGGTTCAGCTGCTAGCCTCCTGCTTGTATTAGACTTCTAGCAACAAGCCTAAAATGTAATATTGGCCAGTGACCACCATACTCGCTGTAAGAAGGAAGAGATAATCATTCATACAAAAATATGAGCAGCTTCTCTCTGTCTTATGGGACCAGGAGTATGATACTTCCTTACCCTCATACAGTACTTTGAAACCTGTGGATGAAAATCACTATATAAGAGCACAGTTCCTTCAGATTATATCCTGGTCCATGTTTCTGTTGTCATTTTTGGGCATATGCAGCACAGTACCTAGACTCCTGGCAGCCCTGGGCAGACTTTTGGTATTGGGCCCCCCTTCACCAAAGATAATGATGATAATAATTAAATTACCATTTTCGGGCCCCATTTCTGTCTGGGCCCCAGGCGGCCACCCAGTTCGCCCATGGGCATATGCTTATACACAAGTACATACAGTTACTGATTGTAAAACAACATATGACTTGGTAATGCCTCAAGGGAGCAGAACTCCAATTGCTGCTTAACTGAAAGATGTATCTGAAATCTGAGTACACTGGACATTTAAATCCATGTGCCACTCGCATTTCTGAAGTTCAAAAAAATTGTAACAAGAGGATTTTAGTTGTGACTTACTCATTTTAGTGTCAGTGAGGTGTTTGGGAAACATGCCAATAAGCATGTTATAAATAGGACAATGACAGCTTTTTTTAACTTCCTCTAATGAGTTCCAACTGCAAAGAGAACCTGCAGTAACTATGCCTTAGCAGCCTTTTGCAAGCCGTGCATATCATTTAAGGAGGCGCTGATGAATGCTTTCTCCATCAAAAAGAGGAGCGGGTCTTGGCCTGCTGTCACAAATGGGTGTTAGGAGTCACTCCCACCATATCCCTTCCATATTGCTGAATGGGTAGGATGGGTGCTGGCTAGATGGGGAGTGGGAAGGGTAGGGATTCCTGTATAGCTAATACATCAGGTTTTGTCTGTGCTTTTCCCTAGCAGTGATGTAGTAGTGGTCAGCTGCTAAAACTCTAGGTAAGACTGTTAAATTTTGACCAAAAGTGCAGGAAGTGGAGTAATACGTTTTCCCTGCCCTGATGGAGTCTTTCTCCCTGCCCACCCACTTAGGGCCCACTTAGCACAATCAGTCCTGCTGGAAAGGATTTGTAGCTCCGAAACATGTTTCTGGAGAATTGCTGTCTTTCACTTGGAATTAGCCAGACTTTCTAGAAAGAGTGCCCCTAGTTTTCAAGAGATTGTCCCATACCATCCCCCCAAACCGCAGTTTGAACACTGCTCAGATATTGCTGAGATACTTGGAGTCGTCTTCAGGAACAAAGTGCAAATGCTTCCTAGCCAAGTGCTGCTCCAGAGAAGTTTTGTTTTATAATAATCCTGTCTCCGTCTGTGGTTCTGTTCATAAGGAAGTATATCTTGTATTGATGGAGGAAATGACTAAGAGAGTCTCCCTGTTCTCCACTCCCATTTGTTAGCATATGTTTCTGGAGGGTGGGTTTTAGTGAAATTTAACGGGGGAGGAAGGGGAATGATAGGACACATTAGTTAAAGTATCAGCACCCATCCCCAAATCCATTAAGCCACAGCTTGTGCAGTCCTGCAGGTATGACTGGAAAGGCATTTTTTGTAATTAATTTCTATTAAACGTAATTTTATTTTACAATGCAATTTTAGATGCTCTGGTGACCAGAGCACTTACCGTATATCTGGGCACTCCAACAATATCCTCTTCACTGTTACTCTGAGCTATGCTGCACTGTGCTGATACCCATTCCCACCCTCTTAGTGGCAGCATTTCTCAGACCTGCACTTATGAATAAAAGCAAAATTCTTGTAGCATAAAGTAATAGAAACACTATTCTAAATACATTGATCATAGCAGCTAAGACCTGAACTCTGATGTGGCATTAATTTGCACATGAGAGATAGGAGGGAAAAAATGTTACCTGTACCTCTCTAGCTCCAAATAAGACCAGGCCTTGTGCAGTGGCTTCACAAGAAGATGGTGTATGTGTAAGTAACAGCATTAGCTAATATGTTAACTAACACGTGGTAGTTGTAACTTGAACGTATTTGATCACAGATGGCACAGGAGGCATGGGCAGCCTCTGTCTGTGGCACATGACAGATAGTGCAGAGAATAGAAAGCAGAACAGCAGATCAGGTAGGGAGTATAGAGCAGGGAGCAGAAAGCAGAGCAGCAGATTGGGTAGGGTATCTGAGTAGCACTGGGGAAGGATGCAGGGCTTAATTTGTGGCACACCTGCAAAAAAGATTAGCCCCCACTCAGGTGACTGAGGGTAAGACCAAGACCAGCCGACATGTTAAAGCCACAGTTTGCCTTGTGTATGCCAAGATTGTCATGTGTTAGATATTCACTTTCCATTATTATCACTTGACTGGGATTTTCGATGCACATCCTATGGCCTGGGAATAATGTTCTGGGTATACAGAGCAGTCCCTAGCATAGCTTGGACTAACAGCAGCAGAAAGCTTTGTTCCTATCCTCAAGCTGTCTCTGGGTTGGCAGAAGAGGCCATACCTCTCTTCATCGCTCCTGTGAGCTTCCCTGCGTGAGGTTATTCTTCTAATGCATCTAGGTTGTCTGTGTGCTAAAAGGGTCGGGTCTGAAGTGTAAGTCTTTCCACTTCTGTAAAATGATCTTCCTATGATGTGGCGCTTCTGATCACAGCTTTGTTTTGCTGTTCCTTTTTTTGTGATCTCACTTCTCAGAGGTCAGGTACTATTCAGATCAGGACAGTCACGTTCTTGGTGTTTTCTGAGGTTGCCCATCCTTCCTACAGTCCAGACGGGGATGTTCCATTCCTCAAGGTGTTAACCTGGTGGGAGTTTCTTTGAGTCAGTTCTGCATTTGCTTGCATAATCATCTGCAGGATTTAGGTGTTGGTTCCAGTGTTTTCGGGAAGGGCTCTGTAAAACTTTCCATAGCAGCATAGGATAGCTCTCCCCAGGTTTCACAGAGCAGCAGACTTCTGCTCCAAGCCACACTTCTGAGTTGAATCATTTGAGATACCGGATTCCAAGTTTTCTGCCCAGTGACTTTAAACACAAGAGAATACCCAGTAGTTCTCTCTCAAACCTCACCAAGCATCTCTTAAACAGTGATGAGATGATTCCAGTGGCTTTTGTAGTTCAGCCATTCTCCTTTTTTGCAGTGTAAGCACTGGGGCGAAAAGAGCCAATTTTAATTTTTGCAGTGGTTTTAGAATCTACAGTATGCTTGGGTTCATCTCTGTTCCAGAAGGCCGTAAAGGAAGTTCCACAATATATTTAGGGTGAAATGCAGTGAAGATATTTTGCTTGTCCTCAGAATCGTTGGTACCACATGAGCTGAGCCCAGCTGCACAGAAGCAGCTTCAGGTCAGCCTTGACTAGGTAGGTGGTCAAGGGGACTTAAATCCAACAGCCTTAAAATTGGTATGAGCACAGGAGGTGGTGCTTGCTTGGCTTCCAGCTTAAGTTACTGCCAGTCTGTCAAGCTTCTAAGCAGCCAGGGGCTGGGATCTCAGTAGTGCAAGCCACAGACCACACTTCCCACTACTGCACTGCATGCACAGGCAGCTCCTCGCTCTGTTTTCCCCCCTGCACCATGCATGTGGGTGGCTCGCATCTCTGCTTCCCCACTGCACCATGCCACGGGCTCCCCCAGCGCTAATGGCTGCACTGCCCCAAGCTGCTGGGGCAGGAACAGGGAGCAAAAGCTGACGGGGGTGGAAACCTCGAGTCCCTGGCTGTAATAAGGGGAGCAGTGGCTGAAAAGCTTGAGGGCCACACACACTTCAACCTCTTGTAGGCCTAACGGGCCCTGAGTTAGAACAACTTCAGGACTGCTTGAATTTATGCTGGACCTGTAACAGCCCACAGAAGAATAACCAGAGCACTCCAATACTCCTGCACGTTCTTTCACTCTCAACACCTGCTCAGAGATGAGGCAGGGAAGGTGCTGATATCAAGCCATTCTGGGACCAGCACATGCATTTCATTCCCTCTCCCCTTCACAGACCCTTCCCGCTGCTGCGTGGTATAAAGAGGAGGGTAGAAGGCCCCACAACTGAGACTCCTGCCCCGTGGCAGAAGTGGGTAACTAACTTGTTCCAGCCTAAGGGGTTGAGCAGCTGCATTTTACTCCCCGTCCCTTGTTTGATACCTAGTTGTGTGGGATTTATTTATTTATTTATTTTTAAGGAAACCCAACTAACCAAGGTTTGGGGTTATTGTTATTCAGGGGCTATAACAGGCTTAGGTTGCCTTGAACTGCAGTAACCAGACTGAGACTCGAGGGGAAACTCATTCCTTTTCTCCTGTCTGACTGTTTACATTTCTTTGCACAGGCCGAGTTTTGCACAAACACCGGAGCTGGGTCTTCTCATTAGTCACTTTCACCGAGTGTGTAAACTCCTCTGGCTCCCTGGTGGAGCTACAGACTGTCTGGGGGTGGTGAAAATATTTTGATGCCGAGGCGCAAAATATTGCACAAAAAAAATATAAAACTGGGAGAAATTTATAGAACGGGGAGAGGATCCTGGTTTTGAGTTGAACAAGTTGGAAAATAGAGGAAGAGCGTGTGGGTGCACCGTCCTGCTCCAGCTCTGTCCCCCGTGTAGCCTGGAGCAGTCCGAGGGCTATCCTGACCTGCCCTATGCTGCCTCTGGCGCCAAAAGGAAGCTGCAGGCAGCCAGAGTGCAGCTGTGGCCCCTGACGTGAATATAATAGACTAAAGTATGGCAGAAATGAGGATAGAAGGTGAGGGACTTGGTTGCTTGCACTTTGTGATGGGGAAAAAAAGGCTTCTCTTTCCCCTTCCCAAACAATTGTTTTGGTTTGTAGGTTGTTGGGGGGCGGGAGGGTCCCCCTCCACGTTTGGTTTCTACATGAGAAATCTCAGATTTCACTGCAGAATCTGTGGGACTTCAGTGTCCCTATAGAAGGAAAACCAGGGAGCAGAGGAAGCCAGCTGCAATAAATAGTAAGAGCCTGATTGTTTGCTTGAACTTGACAGGCTTTTAATTATAAAAGGCAAAAACCTCTTTAAAAATATTAACCCATCTCCCCTCCTATTGAGGACTTCCCTCATAGAACAGTGGTGTCAAGGCCTCATAATCCCCATTTCTTTTCCTCTTTTTTTTTTTTGTCCTCTCCCCACTCTTTTGATATGTCCAAAGGGACAATAAAGAATCATTTTCAAATTTTTTGAATCAAGACGAAACCAAGAGATTTTGACGTTTGGGTTTTTTTGCTACCATTTTAGCCTCTGTGTAATTTGGTTTCATTTTTCAAATGCAGAGGTTTTGATTGGACTGCAAATACTGCAGAAGAATGTCTTCGTTTATGTGTTTTTTGTTTTAATTTTTTTAAGTGATGGAAACACTTTGTTTTGTCTCTTCTAATAAACACTTACTTTTAGAGCAGAAACTTACTTACTTTTAGAGCAGTTTTAAGTAGACCCTCCTTTTAGCTCCTCTGGGACTCCAGGATTGTAAATAGCTCACATGGAATTTTATCAGAAGACCAGAGGCAATAACCAAAGATAGCGTTTTCTCTAAAGCTCACCGAAGTCCATGGGGTTTCTTTAATTGTGTTCACTGGGCTTTGGATAAGGGCCAGAGGCTCCAGTCCTGCAGCCACACCTGTGAGTAATGTTACTCGCACAATCCATTTAACCGACTTCAAATGGGGTTATTTGTGTAAGCAAATATTTACAAGATTAGTTTTAAACTAAGGAATTATTTTTTAATTGAAGGGAACGTTTAATAGAATCTTGTGCACATTTTCTTTTAATAACCTTATACTGTAAGATCTGGAAACCTTGCTTTTTAAACAGATCTAAGCCAAAAAAAAAAAAAATTGCAAATATAGATTTAAGATTCAGGCTACAGGGCTTGCTTTTGTGGAGGGAAAAAGCAGTGTAGCCTGATAAGTTATGTATTTGACCACATGCAGTTAAATATCATTTGAAATATAAACTTCCTTGTCTGAAGACTGGCTTCATGCACCAAGTCAAATATCACAAAAAGCAGTTCTCCTTTTTTCCCTCCCACCCTGCACAAGTATACCTTAACGCTGCAGAATCCTGGAAATTATACAGGGCATGTCTTTTAAATGTTGATTTTGACTTCTTGCCTGGGACCAAGTGTAAAGTTTTTCCAAGGAATTGCTTAGAAGACTCACAATGGAACCCAAAATCTGCTGCCAAACCTTAACTTTAGAAAAAAAGGGGGGGAGAAAAAAAATCTGGACTGTTTAAAAACTTCCAATCGTTTGTAATTAAATCCACTTCTTTTGTGCGCCGTAAATGTATACTTAGAAGAAGATTGCTTTACATAATACTTATGCGGTTTAAATCTTTTTTTCAGCTGCTAAAATCAAGCGACAGGGCTGGCTATTTTAGTCGGGAAAGCAAATTTAAAGGTTGCTGCAATTGAGAAGGCCAGGAACGATGTATCCATTCCAACCCAGCAACATACCTCTCCTGCCTGCGGCGACGACATGCTAGGTGGGCAAGGGAATCCTCTTGCCTACCATCCAAACGTGTGTAAAGCCTGACCAGCTGAAATTTGCATAGAAGTGATGGAGGTGTGGGAAAATGGTATTTACTGCCCATTTTAGCCAGAGAGAAGCAAAGGAGCCATGGCAGAGGAGCAGTGGAAGCTCAGGACTGGAGTAGTTTTCAGTTGAAGTGGCCCCTGCTATGGGAATGTACACCTCCTTGTAGATCCTCATAGTTGTAGCTTCTGACTCCCAAACTTGTCCTGTGGCTGTGCCAGAGGCAGAGCTCCGTGGAGTGTGGACTTCCCTCCCCCACAGGCAGGGAGCACATGAGGAAAGGGGGGGCCTGTCTCGGGGGGGGGGGCGGTGTCCAGCTGCTGGGAATGGCTTTGTGGGGTTTTGGGCTGTGCTGGAGAAAGCAACTTTGGTAGGTGGGCCCTCTTTCCATTGCCTGCTTCCGGTCTGCAGGGGACACCGAGAGGGAACGAGCAGGGAGGGGAATGTTTCATAGTTGTTAGGGTCGGGAGGGACCTCCAATAGATCATTGAGTCTGACCCCAGGCAGGAAAGAGTTGCAAGCAGGGACCTGGCTGCTGCCACCGCTGTCCTCAGCTGAGCCTGGATCCCTGTGCTGCCGCTTACTGCAGCCCCTGGCTGGCAGGGGGCAAGAGTGGCTCCGGGGCTTCCCCTATCCTGGGTCAGCTGGCAGCAGCAGGCCTGTCCCCCCCTTCTTATGCCTGGAGGCAACTCCTGCTGGAGAGGGGAAGGAGAGGCGCTGCTGACCATTGGAGGGGAAGGAGTACCCAAAGCGGGGTAGCGGGTGAGGGACTTCAGGGACTCCAGTCTTTGGCAGCTGCTACTGCTGCAGCACAGTCTGCCCACAGCGAGGTGGGGGTAACAGTTGCAAATACCCCTACAGCTCCAGTCGCATTACCCACATCTTCCTTTTCAAACTCCAGGATCTGCCTGTGGCCTGAAGTGAGCAATAAATGTGTAATTGCACAAATGGAAAGAAAGATGCCAAGACAACAGCAGGCCATGACGGTCATGGCCAAATCCCAAGCTCTCCAAACAGCAAATCAGAGCTTCAGAATTTGTGGGGATGAACTTGTGGGCAAAGGAAAGGTGGAGATTGCTCAAGGGTTGAATGGGAAAGTGAAGTTCTGTACCTTGTCACAGGGACCCAGACTGTCTGCAGCTTGAAGCTGACTCCGTGTTGGGGTTGTGTGAGGAACGCTACAGTTCTGCATTTGTTCTGCACTTGCTCTGTGGCTAAGTTAATTGAGTCTCCATGGCTGTTGGTGTTACAGCTTTCAGCAGCACTTAAGTCATGTCTCAAAATATTTTGTAATTGTTCTTTAATGGCTAAAGATCACATTTATCTGCTGTGGCCACAGAGCTGCCATCTCATCTATCCTTGTGGTTTTCTCAGAATTTGCAAGGAGGCTGTGTGAGAAGTCTCTCTCTTGCTCTGGCTGTGAGCAGAAAGGCTGGAATGTCTCCCATTTTATAGACTGATTTTCTTTCCCCCAACACCCACACGCTTGGCTTCACAAAAGGGAGAGTAAACAAGATTCCTGCATTCTGCAACAAGGGGATGAACAAAAGCCTTCAGAGCCTTGCTCGGACCAAGTGACCGCTCTAGTGTAGGCATCAGGCTGTTGGCAGGTTTGATGAGGAGACAGAAGGCCTCCACATAAGTCTGAGAACAGTCTATTGAAAACTAAGCTGCATGGCATTTTTTAATTGCTTTTATAGCTTTTAGTGACTTGGGAATTGGGATTCTTGTTCCATTAGCTGAGGATCAAGCATCTTGCACTGTCACAAAGGTACCCACGACTAAATACGCTGTGAAGGCAGTACTTGGATCTCTGTCTGGGGGAGAGTCCTCATCATGGTGACTTAGGGGTGAAAGAAAACAGTGTGTCCTTACCAAATGCATAGTTGTGAGGGAGCAAGGTGTTCAGTGGAAAATCAGCTGCAGGGGGTGTAGAGATGGAGGATGTGATGGTCAAGGTGAATTATCTAGTGAGTGGCAGTAGAGAAGCCATGGAGACTTGCAAAGCAGATTTGGGAGGGTTTGAGATGAAAATCCCTGTGCACACTGAGATTACATCCCATGCCATATGCTGGAAAATAACAGAGATGTGAAATTGGCTGCTAATGATCCAGACACCACCCTCCCTACCCTGTGAAACATCCGCCTATGGAGATTGGCACTGGCTTATGCTCCATCTCGCTCAGTTGAAGTCAGGGCTGAGTTTGTCCTGGAATAATCCTGTGCTGCACGGTGCAGAGCAATCTCTGTTGCACTGACTGTGGAGGCTGGTGTTGGTGCCTGGGCCAGCCGAGACCATGTTTCCTATTAATGTAATTGAGGTAATTATATACAACTGTCCGTGTTCTCAATCCACTTCATGATAAACCCAAACTGGCACCTTGAGCGCATTTCTGTGACTACTTTCCTCTGGCTGCCTGTTTTTTAGGGGCCCTGTTTTGTCATCTTTGGGCTATGAGACTCAGTCACTGCTGGGGAAGGAATGGATTCACTGGGGTTAGATTTTTCTTCCAGACTGTCTGTCTATTTTGAAAGACAGTGGCATTGCTTATGCTTAATTGTCCCCTTCCCTGAAATCTTGGAGCTTGGGTGCCCAATTTTTATGATAGGGGCTGGTTTCTTTTTCCCAGTCTAACTCCTGTAACCCTCTTGTAGTGCATTCTCTCTCTGCTAGTTTTTAGGCTGATATATTCTTTTGAATGCAGTAAGATGGTTTTGAATTTGGATTCTTGAGACAGGAAATGCCTTCTTCAGAGCTGGAAATAAAAATATGAAACAACTTGACACGCAAACATCAGTTCCTGTTGAGGAGCGCACACTGAGTGTTAAGGGTAGAATGTAAAACCTGAAATGTGGATAATGGATGATGCCCTTTGACTTGGCCTGGATTTCTCCCAGCATAGTACATCATACAAACATACTCTTTTCCTGTGGCTTGCCTATGTTGCTTATTCAATGAATAATAGAACAAACCTCAGCCCTAAACTTTTCTCTCCAAGCTGGTCGGTTCCCTACAGGACCACCTCTGCTCCGCCCGTTTCCAGCTGCCAGTGCGAGTTGGCAGGAATTGATCTGCGTTTTCCTATATCTGGCTTTGGGTGGCCCAAGAAGGAGACATGTATTTCTCTGCAGAAACAGCCTGTTACAGCCACAAAAGTCTTCATATGACAACTTTTAGAACTAAAAGGGCTTTAAGTCTTTCTGGGCAGTATTAGTATTTCAATAGGGTGTTAGTCTTACTTCCCTGACCACCCATCCATAATTCCCACCCCTTGGGCAGAGCAGAAGATATACTTCTGAATGACATTACATCACCTCCCTGTCTTAAAAGACCAAGCGTCCCCTGTTTCACCCTTGGTTCCCTGCTTGCACAGCCACTTTTCGTGGCCAACTGTAGTGATTATCTCCATAAGTATAAACTCAAACATACTCTGAGTACTGATTTAATGCATTAGAAATTTAATAACAGGAACTAAAACTCGGAGGGGAGGGGCGGGGGGATCCAAATCTTGAAGGAGTTCTAACATAGATGCTTATTCATATCCCTTATTTCACAGGGTATAAATATCTTTGGTCAGCATGATAACATAGTTGCATAAAACCCATTTTTTTTTTCTGTTGACATCAGTAAAATCTATAAAGGTGTATTTGAGAGTACTGATCAGTATGCAATAGCAGGATGTGATGATAAGGACTATATATATTATCTATATATATATATATATTTTTTTTTCTGGCATTTTAAATTGGAGTTGAGTAACATGTTGGTTACCTTTTGATATCTACAGTGTGAAATGCAATCTCATAGCAAAACCAGGGAGCAGAATGTTTAATGTTAATGGTGTGTGTGTGTGGGTGTGTGTGTGTGTGTGTGTGAACTGCTTTGTGGTCCTTGCTTTCAGACAAGGAACAGACTTTTCACCTTTCAGTCATCCCTCCCCATAACCTAGTATGCACAGAGCATCAGCTTTGGATGGCCACATTGTGAAGCAGGTGCTTACAAGTGTGTTTGATGAAAGACCACTTGCATGTGCTTACATGTGCTAGACTCCTTGAACAGAAATATGTCTTCTTGGAAGTTCCTGCTGTTCCACTATCCCCAGCGACACCCCTGTTCTGCTGGACTGAATGTTGGGCCTGATCAAAGGTAATACAGATTGTCTCACTCCTGAGCAACAAGAAGGAAATAAGATTTGCTGTAGTAATAATAGATTGATTGCAGCTAACAGAGACTTGCCTTTAGCGTAAGCAGCATGGGTCTGATTTTTGGACTCAGTGCAGCCTTTTATTTCTGGTGACACATTTGTAGTATAGCTGATGACTCTTGTGTGAATATCTATGCAGCAGCATATTATAATTGTGTGTTTCTTTGGCCATGAAAGCATAGAAGGTGCAAGTAGTTTGGGGTACGCCAAAGGCAAATAAAATATTCTTTTTAAATCACAGCTCAAATGACTACATTAATACAAAATGGTCATTAAGATTTTACATGTTCAGCAGCCAGATAATACGTCATTATGGTCGTCGGTGCAACAGTAACTTGGCCACACAGTCTTTTCTGTTAGAACTATAATAATTTGTGATATGTCTTGTTATATAGCCACTGGCCTGCTGCTTTTTATATACCGCACAAGTGCAACAGCACTGAAATGCCAGTGTCCAGCAGAGGGCAGGATGCAGCTAATTACAATGATTTCATTTAAATACGAGGGACAGTGTCCCAATTTATTTATTTTTTACAAGATGGTAGAGGTACACTATAGGTTTTTTTTTTCCTGTATGGGTGTTACCTTACTTTCACTTGCTTTAATCCCAGCATCCTGTCTCTATTCTTGTTTTCCAACCATACCTATCTAGCACACTCTCCAGACATACTGATAAGATTGGCTCTGTCTCCAAACTACATGTACCTAACAGTAATAGTGCACATTTCTTCTTACACACCATAATGTCCCCTTTTCACAGAAATAAGTAAGTGTATCCATTTGTTCTTTTACTCTGGACTCTACTGGCATTTTTATGGATCTGATTTATGCCAGTATAAAAATATGTGCAAGTTGGAACAGAATGGGGCCTCTGAGCATCCACCTTTTTCTCCTTTGTCCATCCCTGTGGTATCTGAGCTTACGTGCTTCCTTAGGTGCCTACATCCAAAATTTAGATCTTCAGAATTGCTGAGCTACAACCTAATTCTTCAGGCATCTAATGTTCCCACCAGTAAAGTGCTCTAGCTTTGTTTTTGGATATGCTCAGCATCCATGCCACCCAACTAGGTGCCCAACATGGGGCTGATTTCCATGCCTGCCTTAGACTGAGGGGATTCAGCCCCCATCCACCCTGAGAGGGTCATAATTGCCTGGCTGTAAGCAGGTTTTGAGTGGGAGCACTCTCCACCTCGCCTGGTGAAGCCAGATCTGTATTCAGTAAGGAATTCAAGCTGCACTAAGCAAGAGAGAACCCAAGAATATGTTGAATGTAGCTTACTGGTTACGGTCCTTGACTGGGATGTGGTGGTTTTGTGGGCTTGGTCTGTGCTTCCAGGAATGTGTTTAATGCAACATTTCCTTTAGGAGAGGTTCTGGGCTGGGAACCTCAAATGGACAGAGACATCTTCCTGCAGGGTTTGGGCATCCTGCTGCTTGGATGAATATGTACTCAAGCTATTGCAGAATAATGTTAGGACCACTGCTGCCTCTTCCTCCTCCCAAAATACAGGTGGTAGAAACAGCTGAACCGCAGCTGAAGGTCTGTTGCTGCAACTCCCAAGCAGAACATGGCATCTTTTCACAGCTTGGGTTAGATGGCAAGAAATAACCTTGTTGAGTGGCGAGACGACCGTTGGCATTTCCAGCCCTGCCTAGTGTCCTGGATTTGCATCTTCTGCTCTTAGCTGCTGAACTTTTCCCCATACCTTCTATAAGGAGATGAGGTGCCTAATTCAGGGCTGCTGTTTTCACTAGGTGACTTTTGTGAATCCAGCATTATGTACCTGGCATGTATTTTACCACATGGCCATGCTGTCATGCTGTTTGTTGTACCTTTATATGAAATTAATTATTCCTTAAATCTCTGTACTTATCTTGAGTCCTAAATTTGAGAAGACAGTCTCTTAGTTGTTTTTAGAGGTGCATCAGTATGTTGGTTACATATCAAACGGGCACCATTAAAAGGAAAATTGACATTATTGGCTATTGGAGGTTTTTTTGTTTTGGTGTGGTTCGGTTGTTTTTTTAGGCCAGCATAGTTAATAATGTCACTGATTTAAATACAATATGCCTTCTGGTCAGGGCCCCACATTTTGTGCACAGGGCAGATTTGGGCTACCCACTGTGGGCTCAGGGCTCTCAGCTTTGCTGCCTTTTCCTCGGGAGCCCCACGCCAGCCGCACATCCCTTTCCCCGCCCCATCAATGGGAGGCACATCTTGCTGCCCCCACTGCTACCAGAGAGCCCTGAGCCCACAGTGGGCAGTCCGCATCCACCCTTGCACTGCTCATCCCCTCTCTGGTTAAAAGCATCCCCGTGCTTAAAAATGGTGGCGGTGGCACTTGAGGTAAAACTCATTTGACCAGCTTTAGTTCAAGCACTGATGATGACACCATTTTTAAGTGATCCCATGGAGTCTGGATGAGTCCTGCTCCCCACCCTGTCCCTGGTCCCATTCACCATCCTGGCTGGGCAGTGCCCCCCAGCCCCTGCCCGTGTCCCACTCCCTCCCTTACCGTGGGGGCCTCAATCTGCCGCCCTTGTGCCCCTGCCTCCCCCCATGCCCCTGCCCTTCCACAGACTTACCTGCAGGCAGCTATTCTCCATGCTGCCCGGCTGCACTCCTCTAAGTCGGTTATCAGATCGGTACCAGCCGATATGGCTGGTTAATAATCTGCTATCAGTATTGGCCAAGAAAATCTTTATCGGTGTACTGCTTGGGTTTTATTTTTCCCCCTCTATTCAGTTCAGAGCTCAAAACCTATTAATTCTGTTGAAGTTTCTTTTCATCTCCCATCTTAAATTTCCTTTTGGCCTTTCCTTAATCTTCCAGTAAGAACAAGCCAAACTCCCCTAACCTTTTTTCATAAATGAGATTCTTTTGACGTAGTGTCATCTTTGTCACAAAGCTTTACCCATTCCAGTGCAATAGTGTCTCTTGAGGTCTATTACACAGCTTTGCAAACTGTATTCCAGGTGGGCCTATATTTTTTCAAAATCAGCAGCTGTCTCAATGGCTGCAGTTTGGGAACCAGAAAAATAAAATGTTTAGCAACCATTTGAGAGGAAGATTTTAATCCAGTGAAAAAGTTCAGGCCCAATTTTCATCCAACTTCTACAAATGCTTTTGTATTTATTTGTGGAGAATAAACAGAATAATTTTTCCTGGTGAATGGTGGGATGGGGGTATGCATTTTTGGAAGCCAGATGAAAATATTAATGGTAATATTAATGGTAATATAAAAAGGAATCTCTCCCTGTCTGTGGGAGCAATTCAGTTGGCCTGAACTTTTGCACAGAGGCAATAAGTGCTGTACATTCCTTGGCCATTAAAGGTATGTTTAAGTTGCAGAATTAACCCAGGCTCTTGCCTATTTTTCACTTTAACCCCATTCTTAAGCATGCAGTTATAACTTTGACCTGGGTTCAGAGGTGCATTGAGCCCTGATTGGGATGTGACAGAACATGGTCTCTGCTTTAAACTACTGGCACTGCACAAAAAATGTAGGTTAAATAATTGCATAGTCCTCCAATACACCCAATACACTTCCCACGGTGCCCTCTTAAAGGACTGAAGTTCTCTTGCAACTAATTTAGAAAGAGCCTGAGGGGTTTCAGTCCAAGGGGGAATTTTGGGTGAGTTGAGGGCACAGTAATGTGGGCAGAGCTTTGCGAGGGGGATGCTCTAACACCTGCTAGACTAACTCAGGTGCTCAAACCCAGTGCCAGTCACTTAGGTTGACTGTGCAGTATAGACAGCCTAAGCATGTTAATTCATCCTGTTTGACCTCAATAGAAAAGAGACCTTGGATGTAGGGATCCAAATCCAGGGCCCTTTGATAATGTCACTTGTGTGAACATACTGGCTTTAGTAGTGTTGAGTGCCTTTCAATCCAAATCCAGAGGCATGTCAAGGAAACCAGGATTACCTCGCACAGGAAGTTGCTGTAAAGGCAAAAGGCTATATTGCTTTTTCCTATTCCTTGAAGTCCAAGAAAAATCTTGCTGTATACAAGCTGAGAAATTGTATGGAGAAGAAAATTAGGAGAGTATGATGTGCCTTATGTTTCATTAAGAGATGTCCTTTAAATAATTTTGTTTAGGAATTGTTCTCATTACAAAAGAACAATGGACGTTTTCAGTGTCTCCTAATCAATCATGCTGTAGCTCAAAGCAGTGCAAATCTATTTAAAATCAATTAGTGAAGCATTGCTAAATCATGACACTTCAGACACCATGAACTCCTCTCAGAGGCTGCCTTCAAGTGAGGCAGAGGACCAAAAGGAATGGATTATTAACAGCCTTGCATTGTTGGGGCGTTAAGTCCCATTCTCATTGGGGCAGTTAATGGTGCAGCTGGTACTTGTGCAAAGGATACAAACAAGAGGCAGCTGCAAATACAGAACCAATTGGGGGGAATGTTATTTTTAAATTGTATTTGAAATGCTTCCAGTTGCCTACAAACTGTAGAAAACTGATAAGGCCAGATTTCACTCTTAAATGTAAGTGCAACACCCATTGATTTGAGCAGATACTCCTGACAGCAGAATCTGGCTAAGTAGAAATGCATCAGACCATTTATTTAAAAACCATAACGATGAAGTGGTTAGGTTGTTGTGTTGGGTGAGTAGTGCACCAGAACATCAGGTTAGAAACCATACCCAAAAGTCTGTGTGCTTTTTGGGGCAGAGGCAGCATGAGACAGGGAGAAACTCTGGAGATTTTTGAAAAAATGTGAAGGGGAGACTGGTGCCTAACGCTTTTTGGCTTAAAATGAGAGCTGGATATCTAATCTCCCCAACGCCCTCTTTTTTTCTTTTTTTCTTTTTTTTGCTTTGGAAAAATAACCACTAAATACAGGGATGAGTCTGAGTAATAAAGCTTGGTTTGGAGCTGAACTTCCCCAAGGATCAAGGATATCCATAGCAGACACATTTTAATTCAGACTGAATTCTGGTTTTATGGAGTTGATATGAAAGGTCTTAAACCCTTTACCAATTCCCAAACATGTTGCTGAAGTCTACACAGATGTGCAAGGTGGATGCAAATCTTTAGAGGTAAAAGGGCTCTTCTCTGATTCCAGCCTGGAAGGCATTGAGAAGCCACACAGAAGGCTTACTTATTTTTAAAAACTAGCCTAGAGCTGTTATGGGTGTGATTCCTTCCGTGTTACAGACTGGATGAGGTTCTGTGTACAACCCTGTCACAGGTGAGCTTGGCCAGGCCTGGATAACCAGAATTTCATATGCATCCAACCCTCTGCCCTTCGTTCTGGCTTCAAACATATGCCCCCCCAAACTGACGGCCCAGTTCTAAAGACTAAAATAAAAAGCTTGAAATGAAGTCTTGTTCAGGCTCAGGAAAAATAGATGTAACGGGTGACATCCTAATCCTGCGGTAGTTAAAAAGAAAAGCAATTTTTAGAAAGAGCTCCAACATGCATTCCTGATTACGGTTTTTAACTATTAATTCTTACTGTTTACCATCCACAAAACTGACTGTAGTAGTACATCTCATCTGTGCAGGTAAAATATTTCTCACTTTTTGTGCTGTTAGTTTCTATTTCTTATCCTGATTTTAAAAAAAAAAAGATTCTGGGAGAGCTTGCTTGCATTACCTTCATTTTTATTAAATGTACCCATGCTTCTTTCTGTTGTAGACTGTTGTTGTTATACCCTGATCCTGCAAACGTGTACAAAGGTAGCCTCATTAAAGTCAGCTGGGATTTGAAGCACCCCCCGAGTTTGCAAAAAAATGCACCAGAGAAAGCCCTGTAATAGTTACAGTGCTACAATGAAAATTCTTGTTGAGTATATTGGCCAAAATTCAGAAATAGCACTAAAAATGGAAGTCCTGTGATTATAAAACAGAAATGTTATCAAATGCAACATTGTAATGGCAGAGCTTGTGAATAGCACATTTTGTCAGACAAGCGAGTTAGTGGCTTTTCTTAAATAACAGACTTTTTAATCCAAATTGCAAAGTCTGATTTCATGTTGGATCAGGAAGCCTAATAAATTCAGGAAAACCTTCAACATTATCATGGCATTTGGAGAATTTTTGCCTTTGATCAGAGGCAGCGACATAAGGTTTTTCACGTCTCCCCTGGATCAGGCTCTCACTGGCTTGTGGGGAGTCTGGGTTGGCCTGCAAGAAGGATGAAAGGAGAAGGGACATGAGAGATGCAGGGAAGGTGATGGAGCTGTCGCCTCTTTACAGTACTAGCAGGACTCCCCACAGGCTGACATTTAAAATTTTGGACTTATATGGAGTTGGCGAGGCAAGAACTTAAACCGGATCCCCAAAGGCTGGGCACAGGGCTGTGGCAGGTGCTGGGAGGAACCCTCAAGAGGAAGGGGTGACTTCCACATCCCTGCAAGTCGTTCACCTCGGCCTTCTGCGGAGTGGAGCCAATTTCACGCAGAGCAAATAATCTGGAAAAGCAGTGTCAATCCAAAGCTAACTAAACTGTTTTCTACTCCTCCCCCATTTATCATTTCCCTGTGTAAATATTTTAAATGATAACTGGTGCTAACCTTGAATGTTTAATGTTAGAACCAACCTCTGCTCAATGCTTACCGCAGTAGTGGGCCAGTCTGTAACAGCAAGAACATAAGTAGCTGCGAACATGGGCAACTGCTCTTGTAACAGAAGACTTGAATTCATAACAGAGCTTAACTAAACTTACTACAGCAGCGCCCTCAAGTGCTACCACGCAGTTGCAAAGTCTGCCAGGGTCTCTGTTGTAAGTCGCTTCTATTTTCTATTTTTCATTTGTAGGGGTCTGATTATACCATAAGATTTCATGTCAGCTTGACTGTGTGTTCAGCCCAACAAGATATTAAAAAAAAAAATGGTGCTGTTTCTGTATGTTTGCTGCAAACTGTGTTTGTTTTAAAAGAACAGCTCTTAAGTAATAGCGCAAAGAAAAAGTGCATTGATTTCAGAGTTTGCTTTTAAACTGTTGTACTTCCTCTTATGTGCCCTTGTGACAGTATTTAGCAGAATTTGCAGATTCATTGGACACTGACAGGGTTGTGCTGTGAGCGTGTGGATGGCATTGCATCAGGAAGAATTTGTCCAGATTTGGGTTTAGTTTGCACACTGATTTATGAATAATTGTATCAGTTAAGGTGCAGGTTTTTTGCTGAGACCAGTTTTATACGGGGGTGAAAACGGCAGGGGCACATGAGTAATTATACTTCTAGAAAGCATCTTGATACCGATAGACTCTCATCCACCGGAGAGCACTGTATCTCTGCAGTGTGTCTCTCCCTAGGACTGTTAAAGCAGAGAAACTTTGGAGACAAAGCCTTAGTCTTTAGCCTCAGGCTTCCTTGCTGGACTGCCATTTATTTTGGTAAAATCCCATCTTCTTTCTCGCCAAATAGTTACATTGCTGAATGCGTAATGGGCTCAGTTATTAAGTTTTTGGTCACTAAACTCCCGTTCTTTTCAAGGTTGAAACGTCTCTCTACGGGCAGCATGTCGACTGTACATGATTCTCTAGAATTCCCTTTCCCCTCAAAGCTGGCAGCGCCTCCTCGTGCCTCCCAGCTTGTGCTGATCCAAGAAGGTCAAAAATACTTTATTTCTAAACAAAGACAACATTACTAAACAGCACCAAGGAGCACCTGCAGGAGCAAATCATGTTGAGCTTGTGGAGATTCCCCAAGGGTCCGGGCAATAATGGCACCTAATAAGTAGCTGAAACCTCCTGGGCTTTGTGGGGGTAATGAATGTTTAAGATATTGCTGGGAGCAGAGGGAGTTGCTTCTAATAATATTAATGTTAAAAATCATGTCCCAAGCTTTCAAAGAGCTGCTTTGTAAGGATACCTCAGTGATCAAATGCAGTAATATTCTGCAAATCTGTATTTTTATAAAGTCTTACTGTGTGGGTTTATGGAGATGTATTGCGAAGATTGACACCACAAGGGAATTCATCTGTGTAATAAAGAACAGGCACATTTGGGCCATATTCTGCCCAAAATTTGTGCCTTGAATGAGAGTTGAAATATAGTCTAATGGGTAGTGGGTGTAACTACATAATATGCTGGTGCATAGTAGCATCCAAAAAAAACATGCAAGGAAGGTACTGCGAAGTAATGTTGGTTAAAAGGACTTACTGCATAAGCAAGTACTAAATGACTGCACAGTAAAAACTGCACAGTCTGCCGCTCGTGTAGATGCAGCCAGTGTGTCCTGGATTTTCCACCAGTACTGTTAAGGGAGAGGGGTTTTTACTAATGAATAAGGGCTGCTTTTTCTGAAACAGCGCTCTGGAAATTGTTCCTGCTTGTCAAGAATGTTAATGTTTCAGGCTGTGGCTGTGGCTGTTCGTTTCAATTTAAATGTGGGGGGGTTTAATACCTTTTTGGCTAAAATCTCCTCCTAGCAGGAACACACATCTATAGGTTAGGCTAAATATGTTGTAGTCCCAATTTACTGTGGGATACTGGGCAAGTGGTTTAAATTCCCTGGATTAAATACAGCTGGTATGTGTGAAGTGGTGGAAGGTACATGTCAGTAAAAGAGCTTAAAAGTTAAGGCCTTGCCTGCATGGGAATAGTTTTCTTTTTTAACATAACTAGTTTTTCTGGCATAGACTCTAGTACATCCGTGTGGTGTGTATGTAGGTGGTTTTAATCTATCTTATTCTATTTGAATCCACTTATGGCAGCTTTGGGTTTGTGGGGATGCAGTCCTGTTTGAAATAACTACTATCAGGCTACAGGCAGTCCTGCCAAAGCTATCCCAACTGCACTTTCTCACAGCTGGATTGGCCTCTCTCTTGTTCTTCACCAGTGCGTGGTGTGCTGCTCTGGGATCATTTAAACTGGACTTCGCTTCCCTGGTGAAGTGCTGGCAACATCCAGGGGGTAGCTCTTTTGTGATTCTAAGTTTTATAGTAAGTTCACATTCCTGAAGTCCTTTTATATCACCTTCTGCTTGGTCCATGCAGAGGTACTGGGCTTCCATGCCCTTGAGAAGAAGAACATGTCACAACTCAGTTTCACAGGAATCACCAAAACGTTTTGACCGTCACTTGCAGATTTTCACAACTCTATAGCCTAATGCCCTACCGACATGGGGGAGCGTTGGGGGAATTATGAAAAATGCTAGAGGCTAATATCAGCTTTCAGTAAAAGGCCCAATCTGCGTGCCTACTATGTGGAGATCACTTTTACTTGGACTGCATTCCTTTTTCTCCACTATACCTTGATCTAGCGTCGGAGCACTTTGGACCACTTTCTCTGACCAGCTGAAGTATTTTGCAAAGATTCACTTCTCACTGGCTCTTTGCAGTGTGCTAGACGTCTCCTCGCTCCTACGTCATTTTTTTTCAGGCTGTCTCTCCCTTACTTTCTGATGTTTTGCAAAACACAGTAAGTAGCCATCATGAGGCAGACATGCCTTAATATTTTCTACTTCTGTCATGAGATTCCCACCTTCCCTGTGGACTTGCAAACGCATGGTCCACTGTCACTCTGTGGCTACGTACCGCAAGCAGTTCTTTTCTTCTATTTGGGTGTTCAGCTACAGGGTTGTAAGGGCGGGATGCAGGAGAATTACTGGGTTTCTAGCAAAGATTGGAGAAATCAGAACACTCGTAATAGCCATAATGATCTTGAGAGGGAAATGTTTTGTAAAATGGAACAGGGGTGAGGTTTCTAAAGATCCCAGCATTACCCCATGTTAATCCAGACTACCCCATATTAATGTTGGTGAATCTACTACAGTATTAAACTGGAAATTTGCATCTGCTGTTCGAGGGTTCTTCATAAGTCTTGAGGAAAGTAACCAATCTGCATTCTGAAAGTTATGATACCCCGCTGGTCACTCCAGTGTAAACCACTGTCCACCAAGCCATGCCAGTTTGAGCGGAGAACTAGTGCTCCATGGAGTATTTCTGCTCCAGAAAAATATCACACGGAAGTAATTACTCAAAGTTCCTCCTCCTTTTCCTCCTCCAACACCCCCCCCAGCAGTATCAGTGCAACATGGTAGCAAATCATCTCCATCTCTTTCCCCAACAACTGACAAGGTGACCCCCGATACATTTGGACTCCCTGTTCATCTTAATGGCTGTCAGGATGGTGGCAGTCTGCAGTGCTACCTGACAGTGGGTCACAAATGACACGGGCAAAAACCAGAAGGGTTATAGGAGTCATGGGCATTTGTTAGTATGACCTCCAAGTCTACAAATTTTATGTTTTCCCACAAAGCATCTGACCGTATATTGAATGTATTCAGCATAAGAGCTGAACATGGTACCAGGCAGTATATCTGCCCGGACTTCTGTTACATTGAAAAGGCACAGAATCATGGAGACCTGGTCATTTGTATAAGAAATGTCTTGTTCACCAGCACAAGAGTGGATGGCTCTTGGTATAACTGTACAGGGGGAAACATGCCTGAAAACAAGGTCTAAAACAACATGACCTGCCTGCTGCGAATCAAGAGCAGCAGCAAGAAAAGCACCTAATTCAGGTATAAAAATGTACTTAAAAAAAAAAGCATCAGTTTTGTCCATGCTCAGTTTTTCCATAAGATAGCTAGTATTTTTCTTGGAGTCTATAGAGTTGTGGGATCATGTGAGAATCTCTGCCTCTGTTTAAAACAAAAGCAAATTTCTAACCTTCATGGTTGAGGAGAGAAGATGGAAAACATGACTCAGACCCCAAAAAGCCCCAAACCAGAGGGTAAATACAACAGACACTCTTTACTCTCATTTTGGAGGCTTGACTCATGATTTTTTGAATAGTTGAGACTAGCCATACTGGCCACTTTAACATATAGGTGCATGCCACTGAGATAAGATGCACTATGACCAGTGCAGACTCCTTTACAACTGCTGGCTGAGGTCATAACAAGGTTGTAAAGAGAATACTTACTTGCCAAAAGCGTGAAGCCTTGCAGATTTATTAAGTTAAGGTTCTCATTATATCGCCTATAATATTCGATACAGGGAAGGTGGGGGGGTTGTATCTTTCTCTTGCAAAGGACCAGGCCCTCAGTCATCCCGAGGACACCACTCATTTTAGGTTCAGCGGCCACGTCCACACATGCAGAGGCCTGCGCTTCAGCACAAATTGCTGCAGCCCCTGCCCCTGCACACGTGCTTTTATGTGGGACAAATTGTCGGCAACCGGCAAGCTGCCTTTGCCCGGCTCTTCAGCCAGGGAGAGCTGGAGGCTGGGGCCGGCACTGGTGCTGGCCCCGCGAGTCTTACCTGGTCGGGCGGCGTGGGGGCCGAGGGGGCATGGCTGGACAGCCTGGCCCCTTGCGTGTGTGTTGTGCCACTACTTGGTGCAGCAGGGTTTGGGGGTGGTTCTGTTCACCAGGAAATCCCTGCAGCAAACTGGTGGCCCTGGGGCCGCGCGTTTGAAGGCTCACCCCGTGCGGCTCGCGGTGCCACGAAAGTGCGGGTGCCCAGACTCCCTTTTACTGCAGGGCATCCCCTCGGCGGCAAAGCCCGCGCACGTTGAAGGCGGCAGGGAGCATGATTTGCAGACGCACGTCCCAGGGCTTTGAACTTTTGGCCTGGTGGGCTGCCGCAGCTCTTCCGCCCCAGCTCCGGGCTCCGCTCCGGGACTTCTGCCCGACGCCTTTAAGGCAGGTCTGAGCCCGGGCACCGGCTGGAAATGGCTCGTGCGCTGCTATTTTTAGCGGGGCGCGGGCGCGGGGAGGAGCCGGCGGTGGGCTCGGACTTCGCGCTGCGCGGAGCTCGGGGCAGGGCAGGGCGCAGCCGGGCTCCAAATAGCCACAGCCGGTTTAAAAATAGTCTCCGGGCGCCGCTCCCCGGGGCAGGGCTGGGGCAGGCCTCGCTAAACCGCTTCAGATGGTTCAGTCCGCAGCGCCCCCGCCCCCCGCCGGCTTTGGGGCCGGGCATTTACTCGGGCTAGCTCCCAGGAGAAGGTGAATGGCCTTCATTGTATTCGGTGTGCTACGCCGTTGGCTTTTAAGCTATTCCAGAGAGAGAGAGAGAGACAGAGAGTGAGTGTGAGTGTGTGTGGGTGTGTGTGTGTGTTGGTTTTTTTTTCTAGATCACTTCAAATGAGTTGATCTCGAAATATTCTTCCGCCGAAGTCCTTTGAGCAGTGGGACTTCCAATAGGGTCGGGTTTCACTTGCTGCAGAGGAGCTGGAGAGTGTTTCGTTGTATTCCCAAAAAAATGGGTATTGGTTTCTGTCTGTTCATGCAGAGCGTCCCGGGGTGCTAAGAGGATCCTTGTGCACAGATGCTGGCCGAGTACAAATTCTTGTATGCAAATCCCAAATGGACTGTCACTTCCTTATCGAAATACTGTTGTAGAAGAATATCACAGCCTTTCTCCTTGGGACGCTCAGCAGGGAACTATATGGACATGTTAATGTATTGAAAACCCAATAAAAATACTCTGGCTTTTATGAGTAAGAAGCATTTTTGTTACCAATTTAATAATTAGTTCACTTTAACAATTATTAATGAATTGCCAGATGTCTGAAAAACATCTTGCTTGTCTCTGATCTTCAACAGTTTTTAGTTAGGATGCATGGGTTGTTCCAGAAATCATTATTCCAGAGACTTTTGGAGCTGATTTTTTTTTTCTTTCCGTCTACAATGTACTGTGCCAGAAAGGAGGGGGTGAAACAGGTATCACGTGCTGAAATGAGACTCCTAGGAGTCTGAAAATGGATGGGTTAAGAATTTATGATGGAGCTTTGAGAGGAAGTTGATGGAAAATGTAAAGATGTGTCTATATACAAGATTTCTTGTATTTGCAGGTTAAATTTAAATGCATCTGTTTTGATCCTCAAATATACTTTATACCATGATATTTAGTATTAATGAAATGTATACATTACTACTGAAGCATTATAAATTGCACCGGGAGAAAGGATTGTTTGTGTGTGCGCATTTTAAATTTGAATAAAAATTGTAGTCTGTCTTCACTATTGTAGTCTAAAAGGTGCATATCAATAGTTTGAGAAACATGCCTGCACTTCACCATCACTTGGTGGAGGATACTGGTGTTCTGCCCTTTTGAGTTGCTTTTACTTCCTGCTCAGAACAAATTATTTCCTAGATTGCTCTGTTTTTCTACCATTTGGGACACAGTTGACCTGTCTTTTCATGTGGATAACTTGTTAACAGCTAATTAAAAATTAAATTCTAAAATATTATGTCAGCAAAATTCCACAATTATATGTGTGTCTGCTGCAGCTTTACAGAGATCAAACTTGTAATTCTCAAGTAATACTAGAAAGTAGTAGTAGTAACCCCTTCTACAGTTGGCAAGATGTTGAGTCTTTTTTAAAGATTTGTATAGAAGAAAAAACATTTTAATGCCGATTTACATTAAAATGGCTCCTAAACTAAAAAATAAAAATGTGATATTTATTTGTCTTTCCATTCTAAAATGGAGCACTTCTAGAGCACTAAGTGAAATATATTTAAAAAAAAAAGTGTTTATTTTTTAAAGTGACATAATAGAGGACTGAGTTTGTGTGTGTGTGTGTGATTTAAAGTGGGAGAGTTTAGAGAAAATTCTATAAAAACTTGAGCCAGTTTGGTGTGAAATCCTCTGTCAAGATGCAGGCTTTCCAGCTTTACTTGTTTTTAAAGTGACCCTTTGGGCATACTGGGGATTCAGAATCAGGCCCTAGCATACTAGCAGGGAAATGAGCTGTTTAAGAGAAATTGTAAAGGAATGGAACAGAAATCAAGGTAACTAGACAAGTTAAACTGGCTCAGTGTTTGCTTGTAAACTTCCATGTTGCTGGACTGGCACAAAAAAAAAAAAAGAGATTAAACAAATTTTGAATAAATCCTTTTGAGTGGGACTTCTGAGTAGAGGAGGTTTTACTCCAATTAGTTACTGAACTGAAAAGAACCCCCGAACAAAAATGTCAGGAAGGCTAGTTCTTACTGTCTTTTTTCCAAGATGGAAATGTTACATTTCCAGAAAGTGGGAAGAGTATTTTTTCATTTTCTATTATAATAGTTGAAACCTCACTTGTAAGAACTAGATAAATAAGTCAAACCAAATCTTAGACCCAAATGAGAATGGTTTTAGAATAATTAATCATGTTCTTTCACCAAAAAATGGAAAATATTTTATTTAGAGAAAAATATTTCTGTGCTGGTAAGAGTATTAGTGACCAGATTTCTTATTAAAAACAATAATCAGTTGAATATTAGACTGTTACTTAATATAAACCACATAATTTTTAATGTGTAAAAAAATAATGCTTGGAGAGTTTAAATATAATATTGGTTTGAATAGGATGTATTTTTCATATCTACACAATCAGCCCTTTGGGGCAAGGAGTCAACTGTCTTCCAAATGGGTTGTGTACTCACAGTGTTAAACAAGAGGAGTTTCTCAACTTCAAAGATAAAGTTACAATGTTTTAGTATTGGAAAGTACCACATATAGGAAACTGGTGAATTTTGAAGGGCGGGAGGGGAAGAAGAGTAAGTTGGAAGCTGGCTGCCGCAAAGCCATTTTATGTTTGAACTCTAGATGTTAAAAATCAGCAATGTTAATCTGATTTAAAATAAATGGAATCCCAGACGCATTTAGGAAATGAATTTTCTGGGATGCTGTAATATTTCACTTATTTTCAAATTGCACCTCCTAAACAAGAGAAGCAAAGTATCAGTGATATACTAAATGGAGAGTTGGGAAATATGATCCGTTATCATCTTTGCTAGGGCAAAATTCATGAAATTTGAGCAAGGACAAGCGGGTTTTTTTTGTTTTTTGTTTTTCTTTTGGTGAGGGAACATAAAGTTAGCTCATTTGCTGAGATTCAACTCCGGAAAATCACCCGACATTTACCATATAATTCAGACAGACTGCATTGGCCTGGTGGATAGGTAATCATTAGAAGCTGAACGCTGCTTTGTCTTCCCATAGCCCCTGTCTCTGGCCCAGCTGCATGCAGGGAAGCACAAGAACAGAATCTTAAGTCTTTTATAAAACCAAATGTATTATCACCATATAGTCACAGTAGACAAGGGGGAAATTGTAAGTGGTTTGGCAAACAAAAACATTATTGGTCAGGTACAGTTTTTTGCAGAACAAACCCACTGAAGGCTTAGACTCTGCCCCCACCCCTTCTTTTTAAATAAATATACTTGAATTGTGGGAAATTGTGGCTGAGGAGGTTTGGGTCAAGCTTTGGGTATTGGCGCATCTCATCTTTATACATCTTGAAAGAATTGTCTTTTGAAATATGCTTCCTGCTTTGGCAAACTGAAGAGAAAAACTTTAAAATTCAGATTTAAAACCACTGATTAAACAGACAACTAAGTAACATTTGCAATAATCTTTAATAATAGTAGATAACTAAAAGTTAGGCTCTCAATCTATCTTTAATGCATTTTTGCCATTAGGCATGGAAGCAAACTCCAGAGGTAACTGCCATGTGAAAACCTTGCAGTGCTTAGGCCTAGGTGATTTTGAAGCATCAGCTTTAACTGTGAGTTCCTCTTGTTTGATTCCTGTGTCCCTGCTAAGAGTTTGAGTTGTAGTTTCTTCAGAGTTCTTGCAAAATCTTTTTCACTGCATTATGTGCAGTTAATATTCAGAGATCAAATGATGACAGTGATTCACTTCCTTCCCTGTACAAAGCCTGAGAAGAGTTAGTCTTTGTGTGCATGGGGGTACCATGCTGTGGGAGTCCAGTGGTAGGAAGAAAGTGATAGCAGTTGACCCTCTCCGAAGTTATTCAGCCCATCAGCTGGAAAAGTGGTCTTGATTCCTCCAACCTCCTTTGTAGGTAATTCCAGCCATAAGACCTGCGTGAACAAAATTACTCGTGCTTTTTTATGCAGCTCTAGTTAAGGTCTGTCAGCACTTGTAATACGAGTGATTGCTTTCAGGAATTCTCCTCTGCTGTAGAAAGCAAGCGTAGGTAGAAACTTGGCCCCACCCAGCTGTGACCTTCCCCCCTCCGCACCTCGTCTTTCCAAATCTGGCTGCCTCAAAGTGAGACTTTTAAAGCTAGTTCTTTTGTTTTCTGTTTGCACTTGAAAGCCATGTTCAGATGAGCGTGGCCATGCATATGTGTTTGCGGTGCTGCATACTGCATGTTCACTTGTTCTCCGTGCTGCAAGGGAGCAGTGTGGATGGGGTTTTTTTGTTTTTGTTTTTTGACCCTTGGATATCCACAGGGTCAAAAAAAAACCTGTGGAAAAAGGTGGAGTGGCGCATGAAGTGGCAGTGTACGGTGCCAAAGCCAGAGCCACACTCCACTGCCAGCCAGGCTCTGCGTGGCAGGATCACTGCTGCTGCAGCCCCAGGAGGCCTCCAAGCCCCCAGGTAAGGATGCTGGGGCCAAACCAGTGCTGGCCCCGGCCTCCCCTACTCCACCCGGAGTAACTTGCCATGCACCAGAGAATGCATGTGGCACAGGCATTCCCCAGGGACAAGCAGTGGCAGCACAAGGGGTGCTGTTGCTACTTGTCTCCAGGGAACCACGTGTCCATGCACATCTGGACGTAGCCTCAGTGGTGAGAATTTCAGAAATGTAGAATGCCCACAAATCCAATGGGAAATGTACATGCTCAGCATCTCTCAAAATCGGTCTGCCTTTATTTAGATCTGTGGTTTTAAAACTGGGTTCCATAATGGGTGATCACTCAGGCGTGTGCTGCCATTGCAGGCTGTGGTCCCTGGACCATGTGAGCTGATGTGAAGCCAGGGGTAAGGGTGAAGAAGTAATATGAAAGTTTGAAAACAACCAACTTAGGTGAAAAAGATACAGATTTAGGACCTTTATTTTAGGCAGCCAGGTTTTTAGCTTTTTGAAGCTATGATCTCTATCAGTCCATTATTCATCGTGCCAGTGTGTGAACTAGATTGGATGCATGCTTCTGCTGCAGGTTGAATCCTGCTTAACTGCATGCTGTAATTCAGTTCTGACCTAAAGATGGGGGAAGTTTCAGAGTGGTCTGACTCCTTCAGGATCTGATTCCTCGAATGAAGCAGTATCACAACAGAGGAGCTGCACGGTAGACTACCCCACAGCAGCATATATGGGAAAACCCTGTTCAAATTTTTTAAAGCTATGCAATGTGGGAATGCTGAATGTGGGACGCTTATAACCAAAATTGCATGCTTGTTCAGTTTTTGCATGCTGATATCTGAGACGGTAATTCTGGTTTGAGCTACAAAGCCCAGTTGCAGCCCTTATGCAGGATGCAGGCAAAGTTCAACCTATTGTACTGGGACCTTTGCCTCGGTAAGGAGCACAGGTGGTAGCTGCCTTGTCGCACCACTGCTGACTTTCTGAGTTCCCGGAGCCGGAGCATGAGGATGTTGTCATCTGTTTTTCATGCTAAATGCTTTTTTTGCCACTTGTTCTAGAGGCTCTCTTGAGAGCCCAGTCATTTGTAAGAATAAAAAAAAAGTCAAGTTTATACAACAAGGGGTGCAATGTGTTGGTAATATAAAGAAGATGTTGCCAGAGTGTTACTCACTATGCCACATACTAGAAAGAACACAAAATGTTGATGTTGGGCCCATTTCAGCCCTGGTATGAGCAAGTCCAGGTCTGAATCAAAGGGAGATAATCCAGGATTCAGTTTCCCTCTTTATAGCATATTCACATGTTCCAATATTTCAGAAAAATTTAAATCCCCAGTACAAATGGCCTGTTTTCCCAGCCGTACCACGTCAGCTATCACTGGACACTTTTTTTTTTCTACAAAAGACATCAGGAGTCTAGCAGTTAGATGTACCCAGTGCCTCTTTCCTGACTCGAGTGTCTTCTGAAGAAAAACCAAGGAGGTCCTTTTTCCTGCCACAAGGCGCTGGGGAGCAGAATACTTCAAGTGTTATTCAGATGTATTAAGTAGCCTGCCCTTGTCTCTCCTTAGGCTTGTTCTGTGATGTGATGTAGTCTGACAGTAATAATGTCAGGTAAAGGCACTGAGTAGACTAGTAAAAGGGCTTGTGGCTGATGTTGGGTCCCAAGGAACCCATGACCCAGACGCTAAGGCCCACTTGGTTTTCCTGTCCCAAAAGTATACTAGACGCCTGGGGGAGTGACTGCAGATACAACATTTATATTGAGATAATGTTTAACTGTCCTGTATCAAATGCTGGATGGATGGAAAGGAGTTTTACTATGACGTATTAGTCTGCAGGAGGTATTTGTTTTCATCAGAAAACTGTCCAACATTATGGTGCATCTGGGTAGCGAGGTTAAAAGATCAGCACTGAAAAAAGAAGAGTGTTGCAATGGCAAATGTGCTGGCTAGGAAGTATCTAATCTGAGGATTTATGGTGAGCTCATCCCCATAGTATCTGAACACCTTACAAGGATTATGGAAACAATAATAGGTCAGTAGTCCAGTTATTGTTTGGGCTGTTTGGGTAAGTGAAATCTAATTACTTACTGTCTGCCACACAAGCTGCTGACCTCTGCTAAAAAAACTTTGGTGAATTGAGTTCCCTTCCTCATACATGGCATCAAATAGTACAAGAGACGGACAATACAAATGCCTTGACTTCTTCTTCCTTTAAATTCCTCTTCTGGCTATATTCTTCCATGTATACTTTGAAAAGATACATGTGAAAACTTTTTTTGTTACATACTGTAACTAACCCAGGAACAATTGTCCTCCCCTCTGAAACAATCTATTTGAAGATTCAAATTGTCCTCTGGCAAGCTGCCTTATGGGGGGAAAGTTGCAACCTCACCAAGTGGGGCAGACGAGAGTTGTTCATTCCTTACTTATTGAGACTTTACCTGGCCTAGCTGTTATTCCCTTTTAGAAACTCAAAGGTTACACAAATCCCCCACCCCAAGAGAAAAAGTAGAATACTTTAATTGAAAAAGGTGTGTTTCTCACGGGAGCAAATGGATCAAGCAAGTCGAATTAAAGCACACAGTAGCTGCTTTTCTTGAAATATTTAATACGCTTGGTTTGCTGTCGTTGGCCTGCTAACCGCCTACACTACTTCTAAGCCAACAAGTGTTCAGAAGTACCTTGTGGTGCTGTTAGTGGCTATCCTGATGTTTATCCATTGATTTGGGGTTGCAATGAAAACACTCCTTTGATGCAAGCTTGGCTAACTAATGCAGCAACAGAAGTGCTAGCATGAGCAGAATGGGAACCTTTTTTTTTTTTTTTTTTTTTAATCTAGTGGACTTGTCTAAAAGCTGTAATTTCTGCAACTCTTCCAAACAGAATTCAAATTTTTTTTGTTTTTTTGTGTTGGTATTTCTTTACTTTGCATGTCCCATCTCACTATGCGTTGCTTCTGTCCTTTGACATCCTCTTGTGTGTGTGTTGGGGGGGGGTTGTTAAAATGAACTATTTTACCTGTAAGAGGGTGCTATCTTTTTAGCAGTGCTGACAGAAAATATTATGAGTACCTACTGGTTAGAAGAGAGAGGGAGGGGGAACACACAGCAGCTAGGTGCAAGAGAGCCACTTGAGAGCAGAAGATGCCTGGCTCTGCCAAATCAAAAGGGGCAGCTTCAGAATTCTGTGCTTGGAAAAAAATAAGATAGTGTACCCATGCAGCAGAAAAGAATTAGTGGAGCCTGCAAAGTTTCAGCATTAGGTACATCATAATCCCTATATTGTGAAAAATGTTGATGCTGTTATTTATATATAAATGGGTTGTGCTGGCTTGAAACAGAGCAGCACATGACTTCTAAAAGGTTCTGGTGTTTACTTGAGGACCCATTTATACTAGAGTTTGAGCAAGCTGATGTTTACTTGTTGAATGGCAACTCCAAAGCAATGAACCAAAATGCATCAGAGAAAGAAGCCGATGGTTTAAACCACAACGAAATGCTCAGGAGCTAGGAGCACGTGAAGTCCAGGTCCTCAAACGTTCCCAGTAGCAGTGGCACTGCTGTGTTTCTGGGTGGTTTTAATGCCTTCTCAGGAAGGTATCTGGGAAGATGTATTGCCTCCTTTTAAAATTATAGTTCCTGTTTTGTTTTGGTTTTTTTAAGGCTAGATCTATCAGAAAAGCAGGTTATAGTATGAGTGCCAGTTATTTCCCAAAGTACCAAATGTTTGAGAGAGCAGAGGCAATAAGTGTATGAAGACTAAAATAAATCCTCAACGTTTTTTTTCTTCCTTCTGTTAATCTTGGAGATGCTTTAATTTTTTTTTCCCCAGTGTCCAACACACTGGCTTAGAGACAAATCCGAATGGAAAATGAATGACAGGCTGTCTTTTTTTTTCAGTTGTTCTTTTAGTTGGTAGGGTCAGAAGGGACCTGAGCAGATCATCAAGTCTGACCCCCTGCCATGGCAGGAAAGAGTACTGGGGTGAAACGCCCCCTTGTCTGTTTTGTGGTCTGGCGAGAAGCTAAGCTCTAGCTCTCCTTCCAGTTGGGAAAGCTGCTAGAGCAAGGGTTTAGACTTTCTCTCGGGAAGCAAAATGCTGTTGAGAAAAGGCTAGTAGAAGTTTAAATGATCCAAGTCTTTAAGAACTTCAGAAAAATGCTGAAGCAGTAAGTATTGGTGATGCAGGTTTTTTGGTTGTGGGTTTTTTTTCCTTGTGGAGCATCAGATGGTTGAATTTTTATCCTGACCTGTGCATGGCTACTTTAGCAAATGTAAAGGAAAAACTCCTTTTCTGGGTTTATAATGAAGATGCTAATGCTGAAAAGTGAGTTAGTGATTTGCCGCCTCCTGAGCTGTCAGTAACACTCAAGTCCTACCTTCTTGTGATGACTTGGAAAGAAAGTAATAAAATGCAGACATTGCTCAAATCATTCTGCTCCTCCTTCGAATGTATAGGAGATTTGCTGCCAGAGAAATGTGTGCAGTTGACCATTTGTAACCTCTTGAGTGTAATTTCCATATGTAAGTTACTCTTTTTTTACCAATGTCTTGCCATCATTTGAAGAGAGGTCCAATTCATTTTTGTGTATTGGTTCCAGTGAATGCTGTTGGTGTGTGTAAATGTAGTGTTTTTGTCTGGTTTCTGGACTTTTGCTATGCTCCTTGGCAAGGATGTCTTAGGATAATATCTTTTATTTGGACCAACAATGCCATTGGGATAAAGTTAGACAAGCTTTTGAATGCAAGGTATTCTCTGTCAAGGCTTTGATCACAGGAAGCCAAGCACAGCATAGTGAAAAACTGCAAAGGGGAGGGGGTGAAAGAAATTCTCCAGTAGCAGACAGAATTAGCAGAGCAGAAGCTGATTGCTGATAGATCAAGGCCTATCAAAAGGGAGAAGGGGTCATTCTTGCCTTTCTTGTGTGGAAAGAATTCAGGAGTTGGGTAAAATTATGTCATATACCCAATATCAGTGTTTAGTCCTTGGTTCTCAGTGAACAGCCAGCTTATTAATTGTTGTTCCCAAGTTTGCCTTTACCCATGCTCTCGAAATTCTAAGATGTCTTGGCCTGCTCTTTAAGATGGCAGGTTGTCATTGCCCAAAGCCCCTGCTTCTGAATGTAAATCCTCTTGTGCCCTGAAAAGCTTTGTTGTTGTCATTTTGGAAACTTCTGTCCAGCTGTGGAGGAAGTACTTTGTCTTTCTTCTATGTTCTCAGTGTTGCAAACACTTGATGATTATGCCCACTGATACAGTAGCCTCGGTGTATGTGAGGGTCCTTTTGGCAAACATCTCCAATCATTGCTGACCCCCACATGACTCTGTAAGGCACTCCTGAAGCCTTTTTTAACCACCAAAATGCAAAATGCCAACAGACTCTCCCTATGCCTGAAGAAGGGTGTTTGTGCTCAAAAGCTTGCAAAGAATAATTTGTCCAACTATTTAGTTGGCCTAGTAAAATATCACATCTATCCAAAGAACCTTGTCTTTTTACCACCAAGTGATTTTAAGCTGCACTTGGAGCAGGTGATGTAGGGATTAGACTTTTCCTCCTGTCTGCAGTGTATGTGGATCACAGCTGCTGGGAAGTACAATGAAAATGGAAAGGGGGAAGTTTAGCAAAGAGTCTACAGGAAACTCTGGACAAGGCTTCAGTTACCCAGTAAATCAAGGTGGAATTTGGTGCGTAATCACTATGAGCTAAGCCCCTCCTGTTTCTCTGACCAGCTTTTCTCCCTTGGTAAAGGCAGCTTTCTTGCTCCTTTCTTGACCCTAAGGCCTTTTAGAGACAATTGGAGGGTAATTTCAAAGCAAATGTCAGCAGATCCTTCTGAAAAGGAAATGGCACTAGCAGTGTTGAGATATGAGCAGTAGCCACAGAAGGAAACAAATGCCAAGTGGTAGGGAAGGAGGTGGGAGCATGAGGAAATGGGATTGAGCAATCAGGTTGGAAAAGAGAGTTCCTTCTAGAGTCCTAAATTTCCATGGGAAGCAGGAACATGAGGCCTGTGAGTTGTTTGAGCTAATGAGAGAAGTTAAATCAACATTTAAAATAAGTACAGACAATGAAAAAGCCTGAGGCTGAATTGATTCAGTCTTTGCAGGTTAGTCTAAACTGCAAAGATTGAACCAATAAGCAGATGACCAGACATTTACTTTTGATTCAGGAAATGCAGCCACATGTCTGCAGTGGCTGAGGCCAGAAGCCGGGGGGCACTAGAGCATGGCTCTCTGGCACATAGCCAACATGGGCTATGTGTTCACTTCCTCTTCCTGCTGCCCCTCAATGTCTCTGGGATTCACAGTCCGGACTCACAGCGGCAGGACTCTGCGGGGTTGCTCATTACTTCCTCTTCTTGCTTCCAGGTGCCTCCAGGGTTTGTAGTTCACCATCACAGCCAGCATTATGTAAGCAGGGCAGGGCAGGGCAGCTCCATACTTGGGGGAAGGGAAGTTTAACCCCTGGCCCTGGCCCCAGACCCAGGAGAATGCATGGCCCTGGCAGAAGACCTGATGGCAGCATCAAGCTGTGGAGTCCTCATGTGGTTATCTCAACAAGCCTTTGCCAAGCCTTGTGGTAGAGCTGCTTTCCCCTCTTCATGATTGCACTGGGTGGGCCTCCTCAGTTTCTTTGCAGGGGCCTGGCAGTACAAGTACATAGCTCCCCATGTCATGTGCATAGTTGGATGTTTCAGAGTATAAAATATCCTCCATCTTCACATGGGGCAACAGCCACTGAAGAATGAAGCGTGAGGTTTTTTTGCACGTGTGTGAAGTAGCCTCAGGGTAGGTCTAGAGAAGCATCTCCTGGCTAGGTCAGTCCTAGGTTTGTGTGTGGCATGGTTTTGGAAATTGCTATTTAATTATTATTAGCAAATAGACTGAAATGGCTCCAGTCAGACAATCAATGCAGATCTATATTTATCTCCCTTTTGGAGATATAACAAGATGGGGTTTAATATATCTTTTGGAAAAGATAACACAAGCTGCTGCTGATGTAGATAGCGAAGATCCTCTTTGGGGTTTTGCTGTGGGTTTGCTTTATCCCAAAGCCAGAACTCTTAGGATTAGCAAACATAGCTGGGGAAAGTGAGTAGGTCTTAATTTTGGATAGAAGCCTGCCTGTGCAGGGGGTGGATGCTTGTAGAACCCACGACGCCACAGCTGAAAAAAATGGGGAGGGGAAAGATGGGGGTGGAGAAAATTAAGGGCTTTGTTGCTTTTCCTTTTCAAGAGCTCATACAGACTTTCTACCCTCCATTTGATGAAGATTCATGTGTGTGTGAGAAACTCATTCTAAATATGGACAGCTATAGAACAAATAGTACCAAGCTAATTTCCTCTTTGGAGCCGAGATGGGTGAAAGCAGTGCCCTATGCGTTGTTTTTTTTGCACTGTATCTGACAACTCAGACCACTCCTGCTTGCCAAACTACTGCACACCTTCCAAATAAATCAAGAGCTTGTTTTCTATGCAAACAGGAGGACAAATGCAGGGATTGGCAAAGTTGTGTTTGTTCAGTGTCAACAATGCACATTGCATAGTTTTTGCATCTTCCAGCACAGTCCTTGTTTCCAAGAGGACTTTGAAACAGTCATTGTTACAGACTGAAGAATTAAACTTTTTGTGGTGGGTTGGTTTTTTGGCTTTTTTTGTTTGTTTGTTTGTTTTTAAACTGAATCAAAGCAACTGGTTTGGATTCCTTAAAAAGGGGTATGAGAGTGGTTTGGAATTTAGTTTAATAAAAGTAGCCAAATCTTTCATTAATTTCAACCAAAAAATAAAAACAACTGTAATTGCCCACAGAAAATGTCCACTATAGTTACCCCCAACTCTCTGTAAGTCTGACACAGAGGGCTGTGTATTGCAGAGGTGCAATTGTCAGATTACTCGTGTGTGCGGAGGTCATAGTTGCTGTTTCAATAAAGGACTGGACTAGCAATTGTGTAGGAGCTTCTGAGCTCCCCCCTGTCCTGCCAAATGCCTACATGTTTGAACTCTGTGCAGCAGGCTGGGCCCCATGATCTGGGGGAAAGAGACCCTGGGGTGCGAGGAAAGAGAAGAATTTACTTGGCTCCTGTGGTTGATCCCAAAGGCTGGGGTGAAAAATTCTCAGACCCAAGAAATCATTAGGTCATTTTGTTTTGTTTTTGTTTTTTTTAAATGATATTTCCATCCTGGGCTCTGCTTCCTTTTTAAGAAGTTGCTTTCAGTGTGCATGCATGTGTGCATGGCCACCAGGAGGGCTAGAAATTTTCCTTTTTTTTTTTTTTTAAATAATGATAGCTTAGACTTTCACATGATTCCTGAGGTGGGACTTGTCATATCTGCCATCTTTTCTTCCAGACTTGCCAGCACTGTAAAAGTGACTTGAGCATGTCAAAGGATGCAAGTTTAGTGCACGAGCCTGTTCAAAACTGGTCTAAACTAGTTCACTTGCCCCACTTTATGGATATAACTGAAAGCAGGAGACCTTTGTTACTCAACTGCTTTATTGTCTAAGCTCTCTGCTTTAGGGTGATTACCCACATTTCCAGGAAATGAAGGATCACAATGTGAAAAGTCCAGGACAGAGTTCATTTTAAAGGAGAGCATGCTACAGTGTCTCAACCCTTGTACACAGGATTTATTTCCTGTTAAAAAAATGGTAACAGTACTTAAGCTGGGGGGGGGGGGGTTCATTTGCAAAGCATCTGTAGCAGCAGGGAAAAAGCATAGTTTGTATTGTCTTGTTTGGAGGCCAACTTTCCCCATACAATTTAGATGGAAGTTTGAATTGGGCACTAAATAAGGGATATAGGGTGGAGTAGGATTAAGGAAGAGAGGGATGTAGGCCCCCCTGTCAATCATGTCAGCAAAAGCCATGTAACATCAATACATTTGTAACAAATATTTAATAAGGAACTGAAATAATGGCAAGGTCAAAAGCAGCCATTATCATCTATGACCTCTTGCGTAACATGGACTGTAGAACCAAACCTTCTAATTGCGTCTTCAAGCTCTACTTTTGAGTATAGCATGTCTTTTAAAAGAAGAAATCCAGTCTTGATTTAAACCCTTTAAGAAGTAATGAATGCTTTCAAATGTAGACGGCAACTCTGAAACATGTTCCATGTACATTATGTATTTTCCCACCTGCTTTAAGAAGCCCCAGTTATTTCTGTGATGGTGGCAGCACGCTAGTACAATCCCACCTGAAGTTTATCGGTAGGTTTTCTTAAATCCCACTCATAGGGGTCTTTATGTATTAATCTTTGCACATTTATTTTATTTTTGAGAAAACAAAGTTTTGGTTTTTGTCTTGTTTTTTAAAAGCATTTTGGGAAAAGTAGTACAATTACAAGAGAGCCATCAGAGTTGGAAGAAAAATATTCTGATATCTATTTTCTTTTTCTTGGCATTATTTAGAATCCCAAACTCTTAATATTTTTTCATTTTCCAGCCGAAAGCTGGACTCTGGTAGAGATCATTTTGTGTTTGGAACAATGTACATATTTTAGTGGCTGCCCAATGTGCCCCTGGACAGCTGAAGTTCATGGATGCTAGCCTAATTTGCAGTATGTCAGAAAACCTCACCACTGATGCATGAATTGTCCAGCTTTGTGTCAAATGTTGCTCCTTAAAATCTGTAATGTTACTTTGTATTACATTTCCTTTTGCTTTTGAGGAGGAGGAGTGTGCTGAGGTGGGAGGGGGAAACCCTAGAGGAAGGTTGTAGTATATTTTAATATACATACCGCAGCATACAAAAGGAAAAAATCCTGTATTTATTTAACCTGCTTTGAAGTCCATACCTTGGTAAGGTGACACAGATGGTTACAAAAAATGTCCTCTTTACAAAGCTTGTTTTTAAAGAGTGAAACTGCTTTATATCATATGCCATGTATGCTAGAAATGCTGATGAAAAATTGTGCTTAGTTGTCTGCATAGACACAGCAGCCTCGTGTCTTCAGTCTTAGCTGTTCTGAGCAGTGGGTGTAGCATTTTTTTCTTTGTTTGTTTGTTTCATTTTGGCTTTTTTTTGGTTTTTGTTCAGGGAATCAAATCAACAGGCAATTTGACAAATTGCATTTTCAGAACATGAAATGCAACCTCCTTATTTGACATGACCCAACTACCTAAAATGGCTTCATGGTTATAATCTGTTGCAGTAGCACATGCATTTCTGTTGCTGAGTTCTAAATAAATGAATTGGCCATCTGCAATTAATTCACATTGTACAAATAGTTTAAAGACTGAGTAGTCTGTATTCCGAACAGAACAATCTATTTTTAGCTTTTTCAAGAGAATCTGTTCTGCTCTTTGTAGAGTCAGCGACATTCTTTCAATTTTTTCAGCTTAATTAACACAAAAGAAATCGTAACCTGAGAAGGCAGCAGAAACAGGACCCCTAAAAACAGAATATGTAAGAAAGCAGATGATGGTAGCTGTGAGAGACTGGGAGGAGAAAAGTTTGGTGAGAAGTTTATAGGTTTATTTGGTTGGGTAGGATAAGGAGAATTACTCTGTGCTGTAATTGCTGATTTGCAGAATACACTCATACATGCTGTAATGGTTGATTTGCAGAATACACTTGTACATGCAGAACCTAAATCCTGAATTCATTCAAAACCTGATGAGGGATACACATAGGAAGATACTTTCATAACTTTGAGGACAATGTGCAATTATAGAAAAGGCAGAGAGCATGTTACTGCAGATATAGCAGTGATGCATAACATTACGTAACAGATCCTGGCTTAGTCTTGAACTTGGAGCTGTTAACTTCTGCATGTGTGCACATGCGCATGTGCGGGCACTTCCTGCAGGATTGAATCTTTGCACAGGCATATGCCTGCATCCTGACTGCATCTTTTCAAAGTAAACAGATGGTGCTCAGATAGAATTGTATAGACACTGTTTTCATTAGAAATATGCATTGGCAAATGCAAGCTGTACCTGCATCTCTAGGTAAATGAAAGATATTGATTAATTAAATGCTGAAGGCAAAGCTTACTGCCTAGTGTGGTAGTAGGAGGAATGCTAGTTCTGGAGATGAAGTGAAAACAGAAGACTGAAGAGCTAAAGATTCAAAAAGTACCAATAACAGCGAATAAATATTAAGTAACTGGCATTTCTTTAAAATAACTACATGCACAAGCAAAGGGGTGCTTATGTGCACAGAGAAGTGCAGTATTCAGCTACAGCACTTATCTGGGTACAGTAAATCAATATAGTGTCTAAAAGGTGAGCACTTGTGAAACAACTTTTTAATGAGAAGATTGCCTAACGTACCAACTGCTTTTTGAAATACTCAATTTGAGGAGGGAAAATGCTAAATGCTTACCCTCTAAATCTCAGCAAAAGGTTCCCTGGAATATGCTAAGGGAAAAATCTGAAAAGCACCTGATTTCTTTACAGGCCCAAATGCCATTGACTTTCAATGAGACTTAGCATTTTAAGTGAACAAGTCACTTCTGAAAATCTGACATGGGCTTCTTAGTCATTTAGAAATATTTAGGTGGTCTTAGTCATTTTTAGAAGTGTATATATAGGCTTATACAGTCATTTTTAGAAGTACTTAGGTGCCTAAAGACTGGGTAGAATTTTCAAAAACATCTAGGCGTCTGAATTAGGCTTTTGAAAATTCCAGTAGATTCCTGCGTCTTTAGTCATGTAAATATTTTGAAGATTTGTCCCTTGCATACCTTGTAAAAATATTGCCCCCAAACAGATTTAGCAGTACTTGGTATGAATAAATGGTTGGATTTTGACAGTGAACTGTCCCCGATTCCTTCTACACATTCTGTGCAGAACAGAACTTAATGCTTATCACAGAAAAAGATGCGCACACAAACTGTATTTCCCAAGTACCTAGTTAAATATAGCTGCCCAAACTGTAAGCACCTCCTGATACATGACACTAGATAGAACCCACGACTAGCCTCCAAAGCAATGTGTCATCTTGTCTTAATGATATTTCCTGACATGATTTAACTGATTTGTCTAATTCTGCCTGGTTCTGTGATGTAATATAAGCCCTTCCTACAGAAGATTTCTTTAAGTAGAAGCGATCAATAGCTCCACTTTTGAAAATAGTAAGCTCAGCCTGTTCCTGTGTCGAGCTTTTGGGGGAGTCCCTGGCAGTCAGAAAGCTTGGGTGTATCAGTAATTTTCCATCTAGTATTTTTGGAAGATATAAATGATTGTAATTAAAATATTTTGTCAGGAAGTATTCAGATCCATTTGTCTTTTTACTTATGCCTAGTATTTGTGATTTCATTTATGCCCCTGCTGTCAGTTTGAATAGCGTGGGGTGGGGAATTCTTTCTCCCACTGCAGCTTCATAGTTTCTAGGGTCGGAAGGGACCTGACCAGATCATCTAGTCCGACCGCCTGCCATGGCAGGAAAGACTACTGGGGTCATATGACCCCAGCAAGATGTTCATTTAACCTCCCCTTAAACACCCCCAGGGTAGGAGCCAGCACCACTTCTTTTGGAAGCTGGTTCCAGACCCTAGCCACCCTGACTGTGAAGTAGCGCCTCCTGATATCTAACCTAAACCTACCCTCTGCCAGCTTGTGACTGTTATTCCTGGTCACTCCTGGCGGTGCTTGGGGGAACAGTGACTCCCCCAGTGCCTGCTGATCCCCCCTGACTAGTTTGTAACAGGCCACAAGATCCCCCTTCAGCCTTCTCTTGTGGAGGCTGAACATGTTCAGGTCCCGTCGCCTCTTCTCGTAGGGCCTGCCCTGCTGCCCCCTGATCACGCGAGTGGCCTCCTCTGGACCCTCTCCATGTTGTCCACATCCCTCCTGAAGTGCGGCACCCAGAACTGGATGCAGTACTCCAGCTGCGGCCTGACCAGTGCTGCATAGAGGGGGAGGATCACCTCCCTGGACCTGCTTGGGATGTGTCTGTGGATGCATGACAAGGTGCGGTTGGCCTTCCTGACTGCCTCCCCATACTGCCGGCCCATGGTCATCTTGGAGTCAATGATGACCCCCAGATCCCTTTCCGCTTCCGTGCTCATGGTATCTCTAGGAATGAACTGTGCATGCCTCCTATTATTTGTGCCTTTATTTTGTGTTTAGGTTTTTATAAATGACCTGCTGTCTAGATTCTGAACCTACAATTTTCAGAACTGCATGTCTGTCTTGCATCTAAATTTACTGCCATTGCCCATGTTATCGGGCATGCAATTATGGATTTGATTGAATGTTAATGACTTTTAAAATACTGTATTTACATTTTCTGAAAACTTTTTTTTACAACAAATCTGTAGGTTAAGGGGTTTTTAAACAATAGAAACAAGCTCTGTTTTCCATCTGTGTATGAAAACTTCATCAGTGTTCGTATTGTGCAGAAGGTTATAGAATTGTTTAGCAGAATAAAGAACCTACTGATGGATCTGTGACTTGAAGAGAAGTGGATCATTAGTGAGTGAACTGAACAGCTAAAAGATATTGAAAAGGAAGGAGTAGAGCTGTGAATTATTATGGGAAGCCTGGTTTGCTAGCCTCTAGAAATTTTCAGGTAAGGAAAGTAATGTATAATATAATTCAGTTCAAAGCTTGTCTTAAAAAATAAGACTTCATAGTGTTGGTTCTGACTGCAGTAAACGTTCAATGCTGATGGATATTGTTGATATGTGATAATTGTCAAACACCTAGTGTACAAATTTGACTAACTCTGGGCTTGGGGGCAGATCCAGAGGGGGTGCAGTGATATGGACGCACCCGCTTTCAGTAAGCAACGTCCCATGAGCAGCAGAAGGGGACCTTCCTTTTTTTAAGTCCCTGAATTGGGTAAGAACTCCTTTCTCTCTTTCCCTTTGTGATCAGGAGAGCTGCTCCTGCCGGCTCCAGCCAAGCTCTGCATGGAGCTGGGCTCAGCTGGAGGCAGCAGCTGGCAGGTTTCTCCTGCTAGCCTGGGAGCAGATGCAGGGCAAGGGAACCTGCCCATGGCCACTGCTGTCTCTAGCCAAGCCGGCTCTGGATTCTGGAGCCTGGGATCTTCCCCTCATCTCCCCACTCCAGGTCAGCTGGGGACAGTGGGAGCAGCAGGGGGAAGGGAGAGGAGGGGGCATGCCACTGTGCTTGGAGGGGAAGGAAGTGGGGAGGGAAGACTCTTACTTGATTGAAGGACTTAAAAAAAAAAAAGGAAAAAGCCCCCAGCTGCTGCTCCCATGTGGTGGTCTGCCTGCCCTTGGCTAGAGGGTGGGAGAAGGCTGGGAGTGGGGGTGCACCCCCCACCCCGCCCCTGCAGCACCAGTTGCTATTCCTGAACTTCCCCCTCCTCCAGATTTTACAAAATCTGGGATCCTCCCATGTCTGGGCCTGATTTGATATTTAAATAGAGAACAAGGCCCAACCGGCATGTTTTGAAGGAGGTTTCAGGCAGCAAAGAACTGAACAGACTGAAGGAGCATGAGCGGATATTTCCCTGACACTGTCGGCAAGTATAGAAAGGGATCCTGCTCATCTCAAAACGAGCAGGGGTCTAGCTAGCTCAATACCAACCTAACGTTTTCAGCACAGTAGGACTGGTTTTGCTGCAACTTTGTAAGAGGTTAGGTGCTGACATAGGAAGTACAGCCGTTAAAGTGTATTAATATCTAAAACTAGATATTAGAAGATGGGCAGGCCTGAGTTGCTAGTGAATTAGGGCCTCTATTACTACTGTTGTGTTTTGTTGTTGTTTTTACCTACAAAACGGTTTCATTTTGCATGCCGTGTGGGTGAGTCTTTGTCTATAAAGTAAACATCCTTATGAAGCGAGTTGCATAGAGGTTTATATCATAAAGCCTTTGTGAGGAGTTTTTCACTGGATGCTTTGAGTACATTTAAAAACATTAATAGTGGAAATTGCAACAACCTTACTACACTGTTCATTTAGTTAGGCTTTGAGAGAGGGTGAACTTTACCTTTCACGTGCAGTGAAATAGAGGAACAAACAGGAGCGCCATCCTGAACAGAGTTTGACTTTTTTGTTTTAAGATGCATAACAGAGTCTGTTTAAAATATCTTCTGCAAGCAAATAGATTTTAAAAAACCTAGTTAGTGTAACAGTTGTAAAACATGTATAGTAGTCAATCATAGCACTGGCTTTTATTCTCCAGCTGGGTTACTTGCCAATATAAACAATGACTTAAAGGCTTTTTTTTGTTTGTTTGTTTTAATATTTTTTTTTCATGGCATTTCAGACGTAATCTGCTTTGAACCTTCCCGGTTCATCCATAATTGCCAATGGGAACAGATGCTTCACCATTTATTGGAATAACAGTATTCCTGAAGGAAACGGACCCAGTTGTCATTTCATATATAGCATAAAGTTTTCCTTTAGCTTAATAATACTCTTCTAGCTTTGCGCCTCTAGAGTAATGAAAATATTTCCTCTATTTTTAAATGCATAGATTAAGCTCATTATTTTTTACACTAAGTACCCTTACAACCCAATGTTGCTGTTGAGTCATGTTACACACTGTACAGTAGTAAAGTCTTTAAGCCACAGCACTGTTAAATAATTGTAAGTCCTTTTTGCTGAATCACTTTAAAGAAGAAATGGGCTTATCACAGGGGTTGGCAACATTTTTGGTTGGTGCCAAAAACACCCACTTCAACTTGTAAGATGTTGATGTACCAGGGGTGGGAAGCTACGAGAGGCCCAATCCTTATTGTTGCCGTAGCCCTGGCCCCTTCACTGCTATCTACCCGGAGGCACACGTGCCAAGCAAAATGCCTTTGAATGTCACACTGTGGCACCCATGCCTAGGATTGCCTACCCCTGGTTTATCACCTATTTATGAAAGCACCACATCCCCAAAATGTCACATGTTTCTGTATATTATGTAAGTCTTTAATCAAATAAGTTATTTAAATGTTGTCAAGGAAGTGGAATAGCTCTTTGCAGCTCTACTGACCTAGTCTTCCTTCAAAATAGAGTGAAACACAGTAAATATAACAGCAGGACACCTAAGCACCAGTCTAGCTTTAGAATTAAAAGTGAAACTTTCATATTTTGACTTGGTTCTAGGTAACTAAATATTCTGGAAGTGTGTGCTAATCTTGGACACCACTGTAGGCCTGCAGATGCCTTGTGCTTAAACCTGGACTCTTCTGAGGATCTGTTTTAACCCAGGTCGGGCCTATGCCATTGCCTCACTCTTGGGTGCCATTAGAAATGATGGCGTGGCTGTCACCGTCTGTTCCCTCACACCCCACATATAGCCTGACAGCATTTCTGGCAAGTTGTCATTCGTTGTTCTGTCTGTAAGCCTCAGACACATTCTAGGTTAATGGGGGGAGGAAGAAGGGAATTGTATACATTTTTTAATGTGGATGTTCAAGAGGAAAGGAAAGAGATGGGGAGAGTCCTGTGCATACTTTTGCCAGTTCAGGAAAGTGAAGTGTTTTGTGCCAAACTCCATCATCTGTATTTCTGCAGGGTTTGTACCCTACCATTTGGGAACAGTCGTATGCTTTTTTAATCAGTGGGCACAGTAGACGTCTGTCCTGCTTCAGAGAAGGACTCACACTAGACAACTGCTCAATCTGACATTCCTTCTTGTGCCACACCTGAAATAAAGAACTTTGAATCTCAAGTTACATTTCAGATCCTGGAGAAGAAACGGGTCTCAAAGTCGAGAGAGCCATGAACCAGAGGTCATGTTACAGATTCGAGCACCATACTGCCTTAGACCTAGTTCCTGCAGGAAGAAGAAATCCTTTGCCAGGGTGCGAAAACCACTGTCTTGGATGCTGAACATGGCACCAGTAATCTTTGGAACCAACCTCAGGACAACAAGACCTGAAAGTTTTTTATACTTGCTTTCAAGGAGCAACATGACCAGGTCACAAAACGCCTCGACGCAGGAGGAGGGGTGGATGTCGTATACTTGGACTTCAGGAAGGCCTTTGACACAGTATCCCACCCCATACTGGTGAACAAGTTAAGGGGCTGTGACTTGGATGACTGCACAGTCCGGTGGGTGGAGAATTGGCTGGAGGGTCGCACCCAGAGAGTTGTGGTGGATGGGTCGGTTTCGACCTGGAAGAGTGTGGGCAGTGGGGTCCCGCAGGGCTCGGTGCTTGGACCGATACTCTTTAATGTCTTCATCAGCGACTTGGACGAGGGGGTGAAATGTACTCTGTCCAAGTTTGCAGATGACACTAAGCTATGGGGCGAAGTGGACACGCCGGAGGGCAGGGAACAGCTGCAAGCAGACCTGGACAGGTTAGGCAAGTGGGCAGAAAACAACAGAATGCAGTTCAACAAGGAGAAATGCAAAGTGCTGCATCTAGGGAGGAAAAATGTCCAGCACACCTACAGCCTAGGAAATGACCTGCTGGGTGGCACGGAAGTGGAAAGGGATCTTGGAGTCCTAGTAGACTCCAAGATGAACATGAGTCGGCAGTGTGATGAAACCATCAGAAAAGCCAATGGCACTTTATCGTGCATCAGCAGATGCATGACAAATAAGTCCAAGGAGGTGATACTTCCCCTCTATCGGGCGCTGGTCAGACCGCAGCTGGAGTACTGCGTGCAATTCTGGGCGCCGCACTTCAAGAAAGATGCGGATAACCTGGAGAGGGTCCAGAGAAGGGCCACTCGTATGGTTAAGGGCCTGCAGGCCAAGCCCTATGAGGAGAGATTAGAGAAACTGGACCTTTTCAGCCTCCGCAAGAGAAGGTTGAGAGGCGACCTGGTGGCTGCCTATAAGTTCGTCAGGGGGGCACAGAAGGGAATTGGTGAGTATTTATTCACCAAGGCGCCCCCGGGGGTTACAAGAAATAATGGCCACAAGCTGGAGGAGAGCAGATTTAGATTAGATATTAGGAGGAACTTCTTCACAGTTCGAGTGGCCAAGGTCTGGAACGGGCTCCCAAGGGAGGTGGTGCTCTCCCCTACCCTGGGGGTATTCAAGAGAAGGTTGGATGTGTATCTAGCTGGGGTAATGTAGGCCCAGCACTCTTTCCTGCTTATGCAGGGGGTCGGACTCGATGATCTATTGAGGTCCCTTCCGACCCTAGCATCTATGAATCTATGAATCTATGCAGCAACTCAAGCCAGTGTGGATATGCCCAGTGTCCTCCTAGGTACCAGAACCTTTGTATCTCGAGTTTTAGAGGTGGGATTCCTGTCTGTCCCCAATATACCAATGCTAGAGGGCCATGCTCAGCAACAGAATCATGAATAATGCTCCATTTTGGACCCTGGCAGTGTGCTGCCACCAGTCCAGAGCTGAGGACAGGGAACAGTACTAGGACTTCCTTGCCTGTTAGGACATGAACAAGAGTTTTAGAAGCTTTGGTGAAGTTGGGCAAGTGGTGTCACAGAACCCTAACTGCTGGCAACCTAGATGCATGCAGGAAGCCCACCTCTGACTGCATACAGACCTGAAGGACATTGGGCATATCAACCTCTTAAAACTTGGAGTCTTCACACTAGCATGTGTGGCATTCCTTCCAGTCCTGCAGCATTTCATAGCGCAGGTACTGATGGACAGTATACCAGCGGTGCAATGCGTAAATAAGCAGGGTGGAGCCACATCTTTCTTCCTTGGCAGGGAAGCAATCAAACTGTAGAAATGGTGTCCCCTCTACTACAATAACCATAGTAACTGTGCAACACCCAGGAGCCAGCAATGGCTTGGCACTCTTCCTGAGCAGATTTATTGTCCTCAGCCACGAATAGCCACTGAAGAAGTCCATCAGCCAATTAATAGTTCAGCATTGTAAAAGGCATCTGATTTAGATCTGTTTGCCAGTAAAGGCAACACCAACTGGCTAAACCAATTTCCCAGAAAGTGCATGGTACAGGGCTGGGTGCCTTCCTTCTAGCAGAAACCAAGGCTGCTTATATGCCTCTACAGCGATTCCACTGAGCTGTAGCATGACTGTCAAAGCTAGGAGAGACCAGGCCGTGCTCGTTTTTGTGGCTCTCTGCTGGTCAAGATGATTCTGGCCGACACATTTATTGCAGACATCCATGCAATACTCATTAGATTCATGGACCAGCCAGACCTGTTTTAAGAAACGGAGCTAGGTTTTCCACCCAAACATGAGGCCCCTATGTATTCCCAGAAGAAGAGGAATACACTGCACTCTCTGGACATAGTCAGGGCTCTGAAAGATCTGCTTGTGTTAATGCAACTATAGCTCACCTTCACAAAGACGGTCAGAACGAATCATCTCTCTCCTCTTGCCGTGCTACCAGTTGACCAGTATAACTTTCCTACCAAATCCTGAGGACTGAAGAAAATCTCTTCCTGTTTCAGAAATTCACTAATATCCAAAATCTGCAAGGTTGCCAGAGGAAACAGTCCACTCATGTTTGTCAAGCAGTATGTTTGAGACTCAGGTGCTAGACTTGGAGACCAGTATGCTGATATCGTACTGAAACCAATGTCACTTTCAGGATGGTGGGAATGAGAATACTACCTTCCAGTCATTATTGATGGGATCTATGTGAATTAAGGGCACCTTACCTTACAGTACCTACAGTTTTTCAAGATCTTTTACAAAATTGGTATGGATCCCATGACCCATTTTCCATTTCCTGCTTCTCCAACTCCATCCCTAAACTAGAGACCAAATTACAAAGGAAAGGAACTGTTCTGCCCTTTATGCCTGCCACAGCACCATGTGTCAATTGGAGCCATAAACATGCAGGTGAAAAAAAAATACTCCCAAGGATGCAGCGAGCAAATGCCTGCATCTAGTGGAATCACACCTGTGTCCAGTTTTGGGCACTAAACTTTCAGAAAGGCTTTGAGAAACTGGTGAGGGTCTAGAAGTGAGCAACTAAGATGATGAAGGGGTTAAACAGCAAGTGGTCTGAGGAAGGGTTGAAGGAACTAGGTATGTTTAGTGTTGAGAAAAGGCAGCATGAGAATAGTTTTCAAATATTTGAAAGGCTGCCATAAAGATGATGAAGAAATATTGTTCTCCTTTTGTAACCAAGGACAGGACATGTGGCAGTGTGTAGCCAGCACAAATGGAAGCACAGCACAGTCCCGTCCTGCAGGCTTATGCAATACTCAGCTAGCAGCCCTTTGCTTGTGTTTTGCTTCCATTGGGAAAATCTATCCTGATCTTCATAATAATCAAGATAAAAGGATCTGATCTTCAAAGTGGCTAAGCACTTGTAGCTCACTTAGACTTCAGTTTGAGTTGCGGTTGCATGGCCTCAAGATACGGTTGTTTGGCTCCCGTGGGCACGTCTATACAAGATACTTAATCTGCAGTAGACTAATTCTACCATGCATTAGCGCATCACAGCAAAAACCATGCTAATATGCAGTAGAATTAGTTTATTGCACATTAAGCATCACAACAAGACTATGTACTGTTGCTACTGTGCATTAGTGCCAGCTATTGTGCATTTATGTAGTACGTCATACAGAGGTACTAAATTTGAAAGGGGAATGAAACAGTGGCACACTAATGCATGTGCAGGTGGCCCCATATTTACCTTATTCGGTTCACTGGGTTCCCTTGGAGCAGGGTCAAGCCCTTTAGTGATGTCAGAAGAGCAAGACAAATGTCTGCAAAGTATGGACTTCCGTAGGAATTCTGTATCTGTGCCTGCCCAATGGGAGTCTTTAGGGATGTGTATTTTCTAATCTTAAATGTGCATTAATGTTAGGACCGTGATAAAATTTATGGAAATACTGTGGAGAGTGATATTTTGTTGTTGTTCTAAAACTAAATCACAGACCCCTTTTGTTACCAAGAAATTAAAAAGACTCTTCATTTTACTTGCCATGGGTAGAAAGCGGTAGTTGGGTCAGTCTGAAGTGAAGGTGCCCTTGCTTTGCCCTTTCTTCTGCAGTTGTTCAGCTGCTGCAAGCCAAATCTGACAGTAGAGGGAGCACGAGTTAACCAACAGCCACTACTTGCAGCACACAAGATGTCAACATTAATTGCACCAACTATCGACTCAAACAAAGAAATAAATAAGCCAAAGCCATATTGGTTTGTGGTCTACAGAAAATGGAGGTTGGGGCTGGAGCTTATTAAATTGAAACAGGCCAAACAAAGTATTAGGAAGGAAATGGGAGGAGTTGAAAATGGCACCTTGATATGAAACTTCTGCATGTTTCAAGGGGGCTGTATTTAAGAGCCTGAATATAAACCTGCCCCTACAGTGTTAAATCTAGGTTGGATTAAAAACCAGAAAGGGACTTTTTACTGGTTCTGGATTAGATGCAACTGAAACTTCTGTTGAACGGTTCATGCCATTTTGGTGCCATGGAGTCCAAATGAGAATGCTAATTCCAAGCTAGCCTGGAATAGAAACCAAACCCAGCATTGACTTTCTGGTTCACCTCTGCTAAAGTTAAATTATACTATATAGAAACCAGCCACATAACTGTAGAAAGTAACTGATTGTCACTTTTTATTATAAAATGAAATGCTTTACTTTCATGTTGAAAATAATGTACAAATTGAGCCTATTGCTCATCTTTTGTTTTTTTAAACATACAGCCTGTCTCTTGTACAGAATTTTCTTGTACAGCATGTCAAAGGTGATGGCATTTTTTAGTGCTCTGGATGAGCTTAGATTGGTTGCTGTTCTTAAGGCTTCTCAGGAATCAACTGCATTATTGACTTTGTTCCATCTAGAGAATGACATTACATGACGAACTTTCTGGTATAAAAGCCAGACTCAGTTGCCTATAAACAGCCAGGAAAGTTTAACATGAAAAACTGTAGCAGCTACCTTTTTGGGTTGTTATATTAAAGAAAGTGCAGGGCAGTGTTACACACACTTCTCGGCTTTCTTTATCAGAGTTTTTCCAGTGAAATCACTTGCATTGAAGTTAACTTTTTTACTGCTTAAGAAGATTATATAGTTTATAGAAAAATTCTTCAAACTGCTTAATTTTTAAAGCTTTCTCTAATAAGAAAACTTCAAAGAGGTTCCTTTCAGAATAGCATTAAAGTAAAGCAGGTAAAGTTGTAAAATGTTTCCACACTGGAATGTAGTTTAAAAAAACATTTTTGTAGCCAAAGACCAATGTAAGCAAGTGTTTGGTGTTTTTTTTCTAAATGCAGGCTTTTGTAGTTGATTGTGCAATGGCAAGGATACGTGCATCAAATTGTGCCTTCCACTTTGTTTTGTGAACATCGTTTTAGGACTGAAGTTTCATTTAATTTTTCATTCTGTGTTTCAACTTCCATGTTGGATTAAGTCCTTGGAAGACCAATCTAACTTTGACAAGGTCAGTTTGTGTTAAACACTACGGGTGTTTATAGACCTGCTTGAGGGGAGGGGAGGAGACTTTAATTAGAGTGGCTCCAAGAGCTCTAATTAAAGTGCCCGGAGTATCTCGTGTATCTCCGTCTCAGCGCTTTAACTAAAGCTTGTTCAATGTTGTTTAGTTAAAGCACCCCTGCTGTCATTTTTAAGTGCTGGGACACTGATACACAAGACACCAGAGTCTGCTGGAGCATGGTAATTGCCACACTCCAGCAGAATTGATTAATCGAGCCTGCTCCAACTTGCTGTAATTACGGTGCGTTGGAGCAGCCTCACTGCTCATGTATAGATGCCCTATATGCATATGCTAGAGTATAGTGCACGTCAAAAAAAAGCTAAGTGAGAAGTCTATTGGGGGCTTTTTGTTTGTTTTTAATGGCTTCTAGTGACAGACGAATTCCCTTGAAATAATTTACTCTTTTTACACGGAAGCCAGTGGGATTGTAAGGGAGGGATGGAACCAAGAACCAAACCAAAGTACCTGGGTAGCAGTGGGATCACAATTACTTTAAAAGGAGGCTTCTTTTCTAAGTAAGGGTGCATTTCATCATGACTTCTATGCAGAGTGAAGGAAGGAGGGACAGCCCTCACCGGAACCAGAATTTGCAGATGGGGTGAGATCAGACCAAGGGATTGCATTCAAGACCTCATAATTTTTCCATAGATCTGTGACTATTTTTTAAGGGTAAAGTGTTATGGCTATGCTAAGCCTGTGTTTCTTGTTTTACAGCCAGGGTCTATCATCAGGACTTTAATTTTTTTTTTAAAGCACTCCCGCAGCCAGAGTGACTCTGAGGAAGTTTGTTAAAGGAACTGGCAGCTTGGGAGGACTGTGGCATCGGTATCGGGCATAGCCAGTTTGCAGGATCCAGCTGCTCAAGAGGTCACACAAATGGTTTGTATTTGAAAGTCTTCTTGAGTGGCTAAAGCTAGGAACAACCATGAGCAGTCCCTGTGGATGTTCCCAATACTCCACCCTCAGATGGAAACAATTGTTTTCTTACATAAGCATGAAGTACTATATCATCGAGGGGCCTTATTTGTGGACCAGGATCCAACTGTGCTAAGCACTGCACAAAGACTAAATGAAAAGAGTTTCTGGTTCATAAAGCCTACAATCTAAGTAAAAGAAAGACAAGGCAAACTAACTGGGGAGTCCTGAGATAATGAAACAATATTAATAAATTAAAATAGCGTCGCTTATGGAGAATCTAACCATTTTTTGTAGGTATTCTAAAAAAGGTGGATTTTGATGGATGATGACGAGGTAAATGAACAGATGCTTGTCTCTGCCTTTCCCAGTTGTAAGAGGGAACATAGGAAAAAGCGCAAAGGTGCTTGTTTGAAAACATAAACAAATGAGCAATACTCTCTGCCATGAGAGTCCAGCCAGAAGTGGGAATTAAAACAGAATTAACAACTGAGAGAAGCAAGATGGAAAGGGCTTTGATGGTGAAAACAGGGGATATGTGTGTTGATGCAACAGAGAAGAGGCAGTAGAGAGATGCTGAGAGAGGGGTGATGTGGACCAAAACCAAAGGGCTAGGAATGTAGCTGGATTTTGGATGGATATCAGCAAGGTCAGGCTGCATTTGTTTAGGCCAGAGGAGAAGGTTGCAATGACAGCTGTGAGATGACAAACCTGGATGAGAATTCTAGGAGCGTGGGGAGGAAACTGTGTTCTACAGATGATGTGCAGAATGAATCTGCAAGATTTTGAGATTAAAAGTGAGGTCTAATTGCAGATGATGTCTAAGTTATGGATGTGTGACAGGCAGGATGTCAGTGTTTATTGAGAACAAAGGTAGCAAGGATGGCTAGAAAAGAGAGTTCTGTTTTAGCCAAGTAAAACTTAAGCTGACAGCTAGACAACTATAAGGAGATGTCACAAACAGGCTAAGATTGTGGTATCATTAAAAAAGGAATTCAGAGTGCATGCAACGATACCTATCTGCTGAAGTTTTTCTATTGTTTTTTGTAAAAGCTGTATCTTTTGGATACTCCCAGTTGTCCGCACTATAACAAAATAGCTGAGTTAACTTAACATTAAGAAGGAAGTTGCTTTCTTGCTTTTAAATGTGGCTGATCAAAATAAAAGTATTTTCTAGCTGATATTCGTCTTTTCAACCATAGCAAAAATGGAAAGCGATTTGGGTTTTTTGGTTTTGGGGGTTTTTTTGGTTTTATTTTTAAATCATCTGCATTCACAAGAATACTAGAGATAAGGTGGGTGTCGTCTTAATTTAGTCCTGGCAAATCAGGACATTTTAAACCACGTCAGAGAAGTGCAAATTGGGGAGGTCCACCTCTGAATTAATTAAAAATAAAATATTGTTGACAACGGAGTGGAAGCCATGCAATTTGGGGCAATTCCAGGAGGTATGATGATAATTCTGTATTTATTGGCACTTCCTTTCCAGTGAATTTTGGGGCAGGGAATACCATATTTGAGGTTCTGATTCTTTTGTCTACTTGATTTTTCACAAAATGCATTTCACATATGAAGATAACTTTGTTGTCCCACCACTATCATTTACTGAAGCACAAAACTTGAGTTCTGAATCCTCCTTTGGAAAAGTGGTGTCCTTTTCTTTGAAGAAAATTTGTTTGAGAATTTGCTTCCATAGCAAAGTGTTGCATTGGGTACAAGGATTTGGGAAAGGAAGGGCAATAAGACCTGTGCTACTGAACCCTTCCACTTTAGCTAACTCAGTAAAAGAATCATAGAAGATTAGGGCTGGAAAGGACCTCAGGAGGTCACATCCCCTGCTCAAAGCAGGACCAGCCCCAGCTAGATCATTCCAGCCAGGGCTTTGTCTAGCCAGGTCTTAAAAACCTCCAAGGATGGAGCTTCAACCACCTCTCTGGGTAACCTGTTCCAGTGCTTTACTACCCTCCTAGTGGGAGAGATTTCCTAATGTCCGAGCTAAACTTCTCTTGCTGCAGCTTTTCCTTGTTCTGTCATCTGCCACCCTCCTGTTTAGAACCCCCCTGCAGGGAGCTGAAGGCTGGTATTAAACCCCACATCAGTCTTCTTTTCTCTAGACAAAATAAGCCCTGGTCCCTCGGCCTCTCCTCACAAGTTGTGTGCCAGCCCCCAAACCACTTTTGTTGCCCTCCACCGGATTCGCACCAGTTTGTCCACGTGGTTTCTGTAGTGGGGGGCCCAGAACTGGACACAGTACTCCAGATGCGGCTTCACCAGTGCTGAATAGAAGGGAATAATTGCTTCCCTTGACCTGCTGACAACACACTTACTGATGCAGCTCAGTATTGCCATTTGCAGTCGTCTTTACAACAAGGGAACACTGTTGGCTTTATATTCAGCTTATTGTCTCAGGTGCTTTTCTGCTGAGTTGCTGCTTAGCCAATTAGTCCCCAACCTGTACTGGTGCCTGGGATCGTTCCACCCTAAGTGCCGGACTTTGCACTTGTCCTTGTTGAACCTCATGAGATTTCTTTTGGTCCGACCTTCCGATTTGTCAGGGTCTCTTTAAGTCCTAGCCCTACCCTTCAGTGTATCAACCACTCCCTCCCTTTCCTCAGCTTGGTATCACCTGCAGACTTGGTGAGGGTTTAAGAATTCATCTTGCTCAGTAAATTCATTTTCTTTTCCAGTCAAAGGATCAGAGTAAACTGTTCGTATTGCTGTGGGTTAAGAGCACAGAGTATAGGAATGACTAGCAATAATAACTGAACTCTGCTATGCCAGAACACATGCTCATTCCCTCAATGTAGCCCTAAAAAAGTGAATTATGGCCATCGGGTTTAAATGCACCTACTACAGCATATGGAACTGATCAATGTGATTAGATAGTCCCCAAACCCAGCTTCTACATTAGCATGCAAGAAAAAAAATGAACTAAACTACCCTGGAGTATGCTGCATAAAACAGTGCCATTCTCTCGCCTGTATTGAGTAAATAATAGCTGCATACTTACCTGAGAAGAGACTGAAAAATCCACTTGCCTATGGCAAATAGGACACCTTCCTGTGCAGCTGTGGATGCCAGAGCATTCAGCTTATGCAAAAGTTAAACATTCATTTAAAAAAAAAATTCTCACCCTTAGGCCTGGAAAGACACAGACCAGACATGTTTGTTTGTCCAGGTCTGCAGCTGCACACATCCCAAGCCATTGCAGCTTTGAGCTGCCAGAGACAGCAGAGAATGAAAAACTTCTTTGGAAGTTAGGTTAGTGGGCTATGGATCATAATCGTAATTCTGTTCTTTGGACTCCTAGAATGAAGTTTCCATAAGAAAAACCTTGCATCTAGAAGTTCAACATCCACTCCCCACAAATATAGTCTAACTCTCAGTGGCCATTTGTTTCTTCCACAAGCATTAGTCCCAGCAGGAGATCACAAGATGATTACTGCCATACCTTAGCCCAGTCCCCCTCTCTGAGGTTCAACTGCTGCCAGTTTGTTGTGTGTGGACCTAATCAGTGCATCTCAAGTGCTTTTAAACCTCTTGGACTTATGACCTTTTAAAAATAGCACAGTCCTAAATATCTTCCCAAGAGCTTGATCTCACCTCCTGAAAGTCTTCTGTTTCGTCGGTTCTTTGCGTTTCTCTCCTCCAGCATTTGGTGGTGTTGGTTCCCTTCAGAGAGATTTCTTCCTCCTCCATAGGGTCTAACCCTTTTAGACCATGTTTGCAGGCTGAGACTCTCTAGTCCTGTTACCCAGCCAGGTTCCTGTGTCAACTCTTCTAGTAGATAGGTTGGTAGTTGGGAGAAAGTTGGAGATCTTAGGTCTAGATTGCGCTGCCGGGCCCTGCCACAAAACAGACTTTCTAATCCATTAGGGAGGATGCAATACAACATGAAAATTACAATCAAAATAGTGTATAGAAAACAACATGGAGTTCAGTTTGACACAGACCTGTCTCTAACTTGTCCTGGTTGCGCTTGTCCCTTTCGGCTTTAAGAGCGAATCTATAAACTCGCTGGCTTGAATATTCAGGGAAAGCAAAACAGGAAACTCAAACTCCATTTTTCACTCAAGTGCGCATTAATGGAAAATGTTATGAGGCATTCTCTCCGCTCTAATAATAATACACATGTCCATTCATGAGATGGTCCAGACAGGATAGGGGATTAGCAATACAAAATTTAAGGCTGAATCCTAAAATGGCAACACAGGAACCTTATGCTCCAAAATGTCCTCTTGCTTTTTCGTTTTATTCCAGCTTGACAGCCACTGATTCTCCTATCAGTGCTATATTTAAAATGGGGAGACAGGAAAGCCTGGATTTCATGCGCGCTTCACCTGAGGCAGCACTGTGCACATGTAGCACCTATGCAGTTTTGATAGAGATATTACAGAGAATGAAATCATTTGAAACCAAATGAATAAAGGCACATGAAAACTGCTGCTGGAAGTGGGAATGAACTTTCTGTTCATGTGCATGGAGTTCATACCCCTAACACATTGCAGTGATGCACAGGGGAGAACACTGCAGAATGAGTGCGCAGCTATGTCATCTGTGTATATAGTGTGCAACTCGGTCAGTGAGAGGGGCCTACACGCAACATGGGATCCTCCCTCCTCTGTGTGCCAAAAGACACTCAGCCCCATGCCAAGTAAGCTACAAGAGGAGGTCACTTGAGGGGACTATAGGAGGCCCTTCTGTGTTAATTCTTCCTTGGATCTAGATACTTGTAAAACCCTGGTGAGGGTGCAGGGGACCAGTATTGCCTATTCTAGTTTATTGGCTGGCAAGAAAGCCAAGGCAGTGGATGGTGAATTTCATCTGAGTCTCTGCACAGGTTCTGCCCTTTGTGAGGGTGCGGGTGCATTTTTACCTTTACTAATATGCCACCGTGTGAGCAGGGGAAGGTGATGTGCACGCAGTATTACAGCAGTCTGCCTGCAGAAAGCTTAGGAACATAAAGTACTCTGTATGTTCGCTGAGCACCGTGGGGGCAGACTCTGCTCATCCCCTCAGGGGTGGGCTCTTGGCTATGAACCTTCTTCACTGTTTATGTGGCATCACCTGAGCTCTACCTGACCAACTGCTGCAGAACTGGATTGGTCAAATGCCAATGCGCACAGAGCATTTTGCATTATAGCATCAAAGAGCAAAATACAAACTAAGAGGTAGCATTCAGCTTTTGAGTTTCTGCCTTTGAGGCTGTAGAAAGAAGGCCTGAAATGTGTGAACTTTTTGTCTACCCATCAACCCCCAAAATGTAGTCTGCTTGGGAGAATGTGGGGGTTGGGGGATGTGGAAGTACTAGGAGCTTTCTTAGACCTTCACATAAGGGCAAGAAATTTTAAATTTTGAACAGCGTAATTCCTTCTGCCTAATGTTTTTAATATCTGTTTAACTCAAAAAACTTTACAAAAAGAAAACAGTTGTAACGGTCTCTTAAAATAAATTCCCACTTTGATAATGATTATAAACTGTATCACAGTAGGGCTTTAAGGTTTCAGGTAGGCTATTGTGGACTGAATGGCATCCCATTCTACCAAAGGCTGTGCCGACACATAAGAAATAGCTTTTACCCCAAACAGTTTACAATCTAAATAGCCTAAGGATGGGTGGAGAAAGGCATGGAGAGAGGGAGCATGAGGTCACACAGCAAATTGGAGGCGGAGTGGGCCCATATGTCTTAACTCCCAATTCCGGAGTAGCAGGAAAAAACAGGTGCTGCCACAGCTGCACAGATGCTCTGGCAACCTGAAGTCACCTCTGCCCCTGTGTGTGGCAGCTGCCCCTGGCACCTGACTGCATCATTGTACCTCTGATGGAGCTTCCTAGCAATAAAACATGCACGCAATCCATAAAGCTGTTTTAAGCGTGAAAGTTTGAGTGTAGTTTCATTTAAAAATGTAAAAGAGGGAAAAGAATGTTTACATTGTATTAAAACATGTGTGACAACACAACAACCTCTATTTAAAAAATCTTCTTTTTCCCCTTCCTGTTATACTCCATAAAATGAGAATGCTAGGCAAATAATTAATAATTATTATTTGGGGCTAATCTGAGCAGTGCTCCATGAGCAGACTGGGAACCAGATTGTAACATGGAGTCACAGCCTGCCTTTCAGCTCCTTCCCTGCTCTGGCTGGGGAAGCAATACATGCCAGCTTTACACTTGGCATAGCTTTCTCACAGTATGCTGGGGAGGTGGAACCAATAATTTAGCCATTCCTCACCCACTTGAACAAGAGGGAAATAGGTCCTTGCACCCTCTTCCTTCTCTGCAAGAAAGTAATAACAGTCTAGCCCTTGGACAGCATGCCCTCTTGGTCTCCCACCAGTTCTCTCCTCCCTCCCTGCCCTACCAGCAAGGTCTTATGCAAATACTTTAATTGCAGCATAGTTACAATGATAACAAATTACAACTGAATGATATTTTAAAAGCCAGAAATGGCATTTTATAGAGAAGATGCATGTTGGAATGAAATGTGCATGGCAAATGTTGCTGAACACAAACCGCTGCTGAGAAAAGGAATAGTCTAACCCTTAAAAGCAATATATCTATCCTATGTGCCATGTTGTGTGCTAGGACATACTTGAATTTGTTGTTTCCTAAGAGACTGTAAGTTAGATATGAAGAAACAGTTTGGTGGAAAATAGAGAAAACTAACAAAAATTAAATGGTAGATAAAGCTAATAGATGAAAAGCTGTAATGTTATGTGTTTGTTATCCTACGTCTGAAATCCTTAGTCAGTTAGAAAAGGTTAAAATTGAAGATTGGGAGCAGGACTTTAAATGAAATCTTGGCTAATTCTATTAGTAGATTTTTGGGCTTGCCCTTATTTAAACAACAACAAGAAGAAAAGCTGTAATAAGATAGGTTTGGGGGCGGGGGGGTTGCATGGAAAAAATCCTCGTCTTCTGTCAGAGGGAAGCATTTCCTATTAACTGTTTTGGAGTATTTGAACTGAAATGTTTTATGTTTGTCCTTTTGTTGAAATATTAGAGGCATATTTAATTTATTTATCACAGACACTACATGTTGGATTGCACTCATGCCTTTATTGCTTTCCTGTACAAACACATGCTGCCTGATGATAGTTTCTTCCCTTCCCTGGAACAGACTGACAATACTTTTAATTTGTTATGTAGCTCACCTGGCTAATGCTTGTGTGTTTGTGCTGGGGATTGCCAGAAGAAAAATACTAGGCGCGTTGCTTTGTTTGTTTGGGTTTTTTTTCCTTTTTGGATTATTGATTGGTTCAAATGTATTTGTTTCACCCTTAAACTAGCTGAGTTTTCTCAAATGTTTCTTGTTCACCATGTCAAAAGGCACATCACAGACTTTGAAACAGTGATCGTTTTTATCATTAAGTCTTGTTCTTGCAAGAGTCCAAAGGATTTTGCCTTCTGATAGAGGGAGACACACTTTACTTGGGTGACAGAGGATAAGCAGGTGACAGGATTCAGTGCAAGGAGGTAACTAAGCTTTTTTCTGGTGGATGAGGCCTTCTCCTAAGGATCTAGTTGGGCTATGACAAAACTAATCAAGCCAAAGGATGGATCTGAGTCTAAAGCATAGCCTTAATTTCTTACTGTATCAGAAATAATACATACATACTTAGGTGTGTACGTAAGTAAACACACGTGTAGTGGGTGCCTTTTGGAAAGCTCTACCTGGTGGCAGAGATGCTCCTATAACGTAGTTAGAGCTGTTAAATCCTTGGGTCCAGGAGCTTGTGGGGCAGGAGTTTGAGTAACCGTAGAACTCTTCCCAGTGAAAATTTAATGGCTATTTCTCATTTTCTCTTGAAGGGCCTAATCCTACAGGTTGTTCGGTATTGGTAGAACTTCTTGAGCACCCTTTGCATATAATTATATTTATTAAATAGTTTTCCTTATCCTTTAATTCCTGTGGCTGCAGTAACACAGAGAAGGTAGAAAAAATGCCCTTTCCCAAATACATAACAGGTTCAGAGCTAATTTATTGCAGAACAGAAAAATGAAGGCCTCTGTATCCTTCTCTCCCATAGATTGCATAGGATTTTTAAAAAAAAAAGAGGAAATAGGGCTAGCCTTGCCTCGAAGGATGCTTGGAACAGGGGAGAATTCCTGAGTTGCAAGAAAGATCCAACTGCATGCATCTCAAAAATCACAAGCTGATATGGTCAGCAGTTCCAGTTCAACACTGCCACAATAGAAAGGAAGATGACCTAGTGCTTCAGAGGGACTGGTTCTATAGCATTTAAATGCTAGTGGTACTCAGATGAAGAACTGTCTTGCTGATCTGAATAGGCACATTTTAAATGAAAAATCAGGGAGGATCTGTGTTTGTTGGTTTTTTGCACAAAGAAAACCTAGTTTCTTACAAAAATATTTTGAAGCCTGAAATATTGTACATGAAGCTGACTCTCTTTTTTTTTTTTAAGGCTGATTAATTAAAATCAAATCAGAGTCAAAGTAGAATTGAGAGTACCTGTTCTATGTATGTGCACAATGCTGTTCATCTGAGCATTGCATCCTCTTACAGAATGGCCAATGGTAAATGGGTTACATGTGTCCTGGAGATGGGAACAGACACAATTGTACAGTTAGGTCACTGCTACTGTTTCTTCTTCTCAGACCACAAATTTTATCTTTTCTCGGTCTTCTTCCACATCTCCCAGCAGCTGAATGCTGATGATCCCAGGTGCCAAACAATGCTGAGAACCTTCTTAAAAGCTTCAATGCTGCTTGAAACTGGTTGCCAGGGGATGCTTTAGAGTGAGTTTCTTCTGTAGTCTGTGTCGTCCCTTCCAAATCAGCATGTTGAGTTGGTTGCAACTCCACCCCCCCACAGCCAAAATTGTGGAGTCTCAAGAAAGTATAGAATTTTCCCAGGTAAAAACTAATATCTCTGCCTTGTTCTTTTGCACTGAAGCCTGCAAGGTGCTCAGACCCTCAACTTCCACCAAAGAAATTAGGAAATGGAGCATTCCAGGACTGGGCCCAAAAACTGTATGCTAAAATAGAGTATGTCATCATCTGTCGGATTCTGTTTTCATTGACACCAGTGAAAATCCAGAGTGCCTCCCATAAATTCAGACTAATTTAATTGATGTCAGAATTGGAAGCAGAGGGTTCAGTTCAGCCAAATATAAGGAAAATAATATTTTCCCAAATGTGCATTTGTTGAACATGGGGGGGAAATATTCAGAAATTAAAAAGCTGATATTAAAAGGACAGTGACTACTTAAAATCTAGACCATTAGGAAAACAGTAAGGTAAGCATAATTCTTGAAGCTAACTTTTATACCTGGATTTTTTTTCCTGGCAGTTTATGATTTTACAATCCCATTTTTCCTCTGATTATGTGATGATCACTCATCTCACACACCATGAAAGACTGACTGCCAGCACAGAATATATAGCGCAGTGATTTTTCAACCAGGGTATCCTGATACCTCAGGGTACTCTGAGATATTTTTAAGAACAGTGTGGAGTACCATGCAATATTAATTCTATTCGCTGTACAAACACCTTTACAATACAGTATATATCTAGAGAAATGTCAAAAACATTTGGACCTGTGGTGAGCTTTCTGTTTTTTTGCAAGGGAAGAATTGGATTTGTTATTTTTCCATAGTCAAAGAGTGAGTGAAAGCTAACAGCTGGCATTTTGCAAGGAGGTCTCAAGTTTGAGAACCACTGATACAGGGAAAACAGCTATGTGCCGTGTTGTATCAAATACACAAAGTGTATTAAGGGCAAAGAAAAACATGGTAGTTGTCCTCTAGTCCCTTTTTAAGTTGTTATAACTGTTGGTGGCAGAGCAGTTGTGTATCTGGCATATGAAGGCTTAAAATCTTAAAATTCACTATGTCTCTCTCAACTGGTTCTTTCACAGTTTTACAGTCATTAATATCCTGCTGCTTTATACCAACATATATTTCTCAAATTTCAAATTAACCTCTAGTGCCACCCTAGTTAGGAAGATGATGATCTACACATGCCCATGTAATGTCCCTCAATATTCTTTAGTCTTCCTACTAAAAAAAAATTAAATCTATTAATTGTTTTTAACTTCATCGTCTGATGTGACAGCTACATCCACTATTATGCTTTTTTTTTTTTTGTATCTCTTGTGTTCACACATTCCTTAGGCTGAAGGTTCAGTGCTGGTATTTATTTCATGGCATACTTCATTTACACAGGTTGCCACACCTGCTTTCTGTTTGACTGTAACAATCTGCAATAGGTACTTCTTGATTTTCCAAATGCTTAGCTTTTTGTGTATATGAGTAGGGCCAGGGAAGTCAAAGTGTGCAGAAGTTTGCAGGTTCAAATCTGTGCCAGAAATCCCAATAAGAAACTCAAGAGGCACATTGGTAGCCTCGTTATTTTATTTTATTTATTTTTAAGTAAAAGGGAAGATAGTGCACCAAAAAGATTTTTAGGCTCACCACCCAAATGCTCCTCAAGTCAGTACCCAAATAAGTAGAACTCGGTACACATTTAAGTTCTGTTGTATCCTTGTAACTTTTCAGTGAATGAGGAACAATTCTTAATAAAAATGTATGTGGCCATAGAATATATGATTTTAAAAGCTTTTTGAATTGTTTAATAAAAGAAAGTAACACTTTTTTAATACAATAGGCAACATCTTGGTCCTATTTGAAGTCAGCAAGAGGTTTGTAAATTAGTTGAAGATGTCTGTCTTAAATCACTGTAGTTTAGGCCTCATTCAAACTAGAGGAACTTGGGTATGTGCTCGAAGGGGACTTTCAGAATTCCTTTGTCTCACAGCTGCTACACATATACAGACCACTGTGATAATTTCAACATGCACTTAAGTCACATTTCTGTTTAGTTTTGTGCTCAGTGCTCTCATGGACAAAAATGCTTTCATAACAAGGAGTCGGTTGTCAGTGTATATTTTGGCATGTGTTTTATGAAGCTCCCTGTTCTGTAAACTAATCCCACTCCTTCAGGAGCTTGCTTAGCCTTTTTTTTTTTCCCTCCAGCACCAAGCACTACCATATTTTGTGAACGCACTTGTAAGTCATTTGAGGCCTCACTTAAAGATCCCTCATCTGAAAGGGAGAGGTGACAAAGGAGATGCAGCAAAACTTTGACAAGGTGAGCAGGTTTCTCCTGCTGTATTAAGTGGCACATACTAGCAATTCTGCGTTCTCTTTCTACCTGTTAAAGGAGAAACTGATGAGGCTTTTGCTCACTTTCCAATCTGAATTTTACTGGGTCCCATGCTTCCTTGTAAACAACCTAGTAGGTTTTGTGCCATTTGAAAATAACTCAACATTACATTTAAAAAGAATCCAGGATAACTGATATGTGCTGTACTTAAGGTGAGCCCTAGTCACTAGGTTTGCCTCGGGATCTGTAAAGACTCCAGAGATATGATCCACTGCCTAGTGAAGTAGCAGTCAGTGCTTTGCATTGGGTCCCCTATGCCCAATCTTTCATGATTGTTGCATGCACAAAATCACTGAAAGCTCTGAGAATCTTTCACAAGCTTTGGGGTGTAGGTATGCTCTTCCTGTGAGATGTGCCACCTTCTGTGGAAGAGCAATAGAGTCAATGCGTTTCATGACGCACACTAATAAACTGGACTTTCTAGGTGTATATTCAGGCAGCTGAGATAAAGGGGTTGTGAGCATTGTCACTTGGTGCACCCTGGAATAATGTAATTATGGAGAACTTTATCTGCATTTGGAAAATTATTTACTTTGAATAAGGCATAAACATTTTCACTAATCCCAAGGAGAAAAAAGGGTGGTAGCACATTTAGAAAGTCAGTTAGCATGCACACTGAACTGGCACTGTAAGTGTTAGATAATCTTGCTTTGTTGCATGTTTTAATGCTTCTTAGAAACTTACAGATATTTTTTGTTATCTATCATCTTTTTCATTTGTTAATCACTATTTTTTCCTTGTGTTTTGAACAGAGCTGACAGTAACATGCTCATTTGTGTTTTGACAACTTCAGCTTCTGTTCCAAATATTTTTGCTTCTACACCAGTCTATTGCAAAAGTTTGAGAGCAGTGTTTGCTGGTAAAAAGCCAAAAGAAGGAACAAAGAGTTATGCAAAATTTTAGGTGCTACTGCAATAAGCCTTGATCATAAAGACACTTGATTTTGAGTGCATGACATTACTTACAGAGTTGATCAGATGCATAAACACTTGTAGGATTATAATAACGGTGACCATTTCTTTAAAGGAGCCAGGTAAGAGGTTAATTTTAAGGTCCTCCTCTATAAACAAAAACTGACAGCCCCATGAAGTCTTGCTGAAGTCGGGACCTACATAGCTTCAGCTTGTAGGATTAGAACCTGAGCAAATACCTTGCTAGAAAGTTTGGGGAGTCAGTATTCTACAAAAAGCAAAACCATATATAAAAGAGATGGGATCTGTTAAGATGTACTCTAAGGCCATCTACACAACTTAAAACAGGAACAGAAACTTGAAATTTCCCTATTTACTTCCGTGGAGCTATTTCCAGTCTTAAGTTACATCCCTACACCCATGTGGTCATTGCCAGATCAAGGCATGCAGGTATGAGATTGCAAATGCTCAGGTGCATAACTTTATTCATCTATAAGTGGATGGTGAGTGAAGTTGTTCCCAGGCACAAGTGCGTGGAAGCTGGGCCTTTCTGTCATCGGGTAAAGGCTCACAGTGCAATAACCAAAAAAGATGTACACGTAACTAGTGACTCTCCTATGAAATATGAACTTTCATTTCTGCCCAGGAGAACTTTTACAGCCTTTTGTCCTATGCCTGCAGGAAGGGTGTTTGTGTCCAAAAGCTTGCAGGTTTGGTTTTTTTTGTGCAGAAATCTAGTTGGTCAAATAAAAGAGATCACCTCTACCACAAGTCCTGCTTGTATTGGGATGAGGACTTTTCTGATCAGGGGCTTACTTATTAAACAAATTGATTTTGGGCCTGCGGCACTGGTCAGTGAAGAAACACATACTGTTTATGAACTGTAATCAACCTAAAAGCCCCTGGTCCTGTCAGTACTTCAGTCTCTCTTTCAGTGTGAGTACTGCCTCTAGGAGAAGATGCATATGCATTTGTATACAGGCAGTCCTCGATTTAGAGTGTTTTGAGTTGCAATGTTTTGCACTTACAACATTTATAAATAGACACGCCATTTCAAGTTTCTGACCTTAGTTTTGACTTTACAATGCTTGGTGTGACACCATGGTGCCAGTAAACAAGTTCACTGCGTTCAGCTCCCTGGGGAACATCTGTCCAGACTTCTGTGGACACTTTCTTTAAGAAAGCAGATGAGACTCCAGAAAAACCTGCAGCCAAGACTCCTGAGAAGACTCTGGCCAAGAGCCCTTCAAAAAGTTCATCAAAGTCCTTCCAAATCAATATTCACAATATAAGTACATTAATGTAGCTATGTTACTCGTCTCTAATTGAGTACAAAATTCTGGGTTATTTTGGGTGAAAGTAGAGAACCAATCCCCCGTTTATAACAGTTTCCGATGGGAAAACTGGTTCCAAGTTAGGACGTTTTGACTTAAGATGTGGTTTTCAGGAACCAATTGTGCCTTAAGTCCAAGGACTGCCTGTACGATGAAAGGAGGAAAGATTTAACAGGGGTCTAGGTTGTAGCTGTGTTGGCTCTAAGGACAAAGGCAGACAACGTCAGTGACTCGTGCCTCTTGAGGCGGGCATGGAGCCTGCCGGCGGTGGTGGCGGCAGCAAGCAGGGGCTGCCTGCAGGCAGCCACGGTGACGGCTGCGAGGCTGCCTGAGTGGGGACAGCCCACCGGTAGCTGCAGTGACAGCGGCAGCAAGGGTGGCCCGAGCAGGACCTGCCTGCAGGTAGCTGTGGTGATGTGGGCAGCGAGAGTGGCCCGGGTGGGGACCATTTGCAGGCGCCTGAGGTGCCATCAGCAGCGAGCGTGGCCCAAGCAGTATCTGCCCGCAGTGCCAGCGGCGGCAAGCGGCCTGCGTGGGGACGGCGGTGCCAGCAGTGACCGGGGGGGGGGGGCAGAGGGTGGTGAGCGACGACCACCCGCAAATGCCGACGGCAGCGTCCGCCGGTCTGGGGGCGGGGCACGTGCCCTGCTGCGCGCGGCCTGTAGCAGACAGTTTGCTTTGGGCGAGCCTGCTCTCTCTCTCAGAGCAGCTCAAATCCTTGGAGCTCTTCCTGGCAGGGCGTGGGGTATAAAGCAGGGAGGCTCGCAGGGCCTGACCCAGGGAGTAGAGCCGGCGGCGCAGGGACGCCCCGGGCAGGCCGGCGCCGCGGAGGGAGCAACCCGGGTTTGAAGAGGGCGCCTCTGCTCCGCCGCTCCTGACGTGGGGGCGTCATGTGAACGGTTCCGCTCCCAGGGTTCAGTGTGTGCGGCTCGCCCCACCCCGCCGCCCGCTCCGGCTCTCCAGAAAAAATAAATAAAAAACCCGGGCGCGATGCGAGCGCGGGGAGGAAGCGCGGCCTGAGGGAGGGGGCGCCGCACGGACTCACCCGCGCCCGCCCGGCCTGACGCAGCAGCGGCCGGAGGAGGGGAATCCACCCCCAAAAATAAAATAAAAAAAAAAAAAAAGAAAAAAGAGCAAGAGCGGGGGGGGGGCTCGGATTGGAAAAGCCACCATTAGGGAGGAAGCGGCGGCGCGGAAAAGCCCGGATCCGGATCCAGAAGCGAGAACGAGACATCTGTAGGACCGGGGGGCGGGGGAGTTTCCCCTCCTGCCTTTTTTTTTTTTTTTTTGGCGGGGGGGTGCTTTTTAAAAAAATTTCCCCCCCACGTTTCTCCGGTATTTTTGGAGCGGGGGGTGCAGCGAGGAGGAGGAGGAGGCCCGGCTGAGCAAAGTCATCGCCGTCGGCCCCCCCGGCGGCTCCGCGCTCCATGTCTGCGGCGCCGGGCAGCGGCCGCCCCAGCAGCGCGTGAGCGGCGGCAGCAGGAGGAGGAGGAGGGGAGCCCGGGAGAGCGTCTCCCTCCCTCCCTCCCTCCCCCCGGCCTAGCCCCGGCCCCCCGCCCCAAGATGGGCTGCCTGGGGAACAGCAAGACGGAGGATCAGCGCAACGAGGAGAAGGCGCAGCGCGAGGCCAACAAGAAAATCGAGAAGCAGCTGCAGAAGGACAAGCAGGTCTACCGGGCCACGCACCGGCTGCTGCTGCTGGGTAAGGGGGGGCCCGGGGCCGGGGAGAGGCTGCTCTTTGTGGGATGACCCGCAGCCCCCGGCCAGGGGGAGCGAGGGAGCCTGGAGGGCAGCGGGGAGGAGATGATGCAGGGAAAAGGCTTCCCAGAAGAGCTGGCAGGTCCTCGGGGCCTACTCCGGCTCTTCCCGCTGCAGCACAAGGGAGAACTTGGCCTCCCCCCACAACTGGCTGTTGGGGAGAGGGGCTGGGAGGAACTCCCCCTTCGGAGGGAAATAAATGCACCTTACTCTCCTTGTAAATGCCCCCCAGCGCTCTTTCCTTTACCCCAGTGCTTTTCCCTGCCCTGGGCAGGGGGTTGGACTGGGTGATCAGCTAAGGTCCCTTCTGACCCAGACATCTACGAATCTTCCACCCCAGGGTGGGGAAGAGAGAGGTAGTGGCAAATAGCCTCTGAAGGGGTGGGGGGTGGGGAGCATATTGGGCTGGAAAAGAGGAAGGAGGAAAGTATTTGGGCGACTGTGGCAGGGATGTTAATCCTGAAGAGGAACAAGACGGGCAGTTACGGGGTGGGGGCCATGCGTGCGGAGGGGAAGCTGTGTAGTGTAATGTCAGGGTTGCGGTGGGTAATGGGCTGTTACTAACAGGGTCATGGCCACATACGCTGTCCTCTGTCTCGTTTGGCGTGTTATTTCTTCATGCTGCATAAGATGAAGGTTGAGTGTGTTGGGAAAGGGGTGTATGCCTTGATAGATTATTTTAACAGCTGATTTCAGTTGTTTGCATGTGCTTTGGTTTTCGGCAGATATATTTAGAAATACAGGTTGAACAGGTGTTGAAAGGGTCCGGTGTTAAAAAGAAAGAACAAATTAGAAAATGTTTCCCAGGCAGTCCTATTGTGGTAAAATAAATTTTAAGATGTGGCATAAGATACTGGCAATTTCTGCTCCTATAGAGTGTATTGCTTGGGAATGTATTGAGGGATTTTTAGCATGGAGGATAGGTTAGGCCTCAGTAAAACTGAATTGGTTCTGGTGACATCTTAAATTAATTTTTCAGGGGTGCAGACTTAATAAGTTACTGTTAGTGAATTGTTTAAAGTGCTAATTTGAAGAAGGGAAGAGGCTTGACATAAATGGAGAAATTACTAGGAGAATTACAGCAGCATCTGCAGCCCTGAAGGGTTTGCCAGTGTTCTCAGTAGAAAACCCCTCTTTTCAGTATAGCTTGGCTTTCAGTTTCAGGGAAACCAGCCTCCTGTATCTCAGGCTGAATGCTGTACATAAAGGGAAATCTCAAAAATCGGTTTGGTGGCTTAAATAAGTAACAGGATCTCAAAAATAGAAGCCTGTTGGTTTTGATATGCCTTTTTTTAGCTTTGGTAGCTGAAAATGGTTGAGATACTTACATAAATGAAAATTTGCAGGCGGTTTATGATGCTTAAAAGGTCTCTTCACATTTATTTTTTACTGTGAACAACCTAGATATGATTTGAAATGGTAGCTGTCGTATTATGTGAAACCCATAACGTACATACATTAATCGTAAAAAAGGCTGTCTGTGGTGTTACCCTTCCTTGTAAAGCACTTGCAGTTGGCAAATGAGGAGCACTGCAAGCACAAAATAATATTAGAGTATGTTATAAATGTGTTCAGAATAAAACTGTGCAGTTCAGTACGTCCTGCCAGATGGATCTGTAATGCTGTGAAGAGGTGTGTGCTTGCTTTTTTTCCCCCTACAGTTAGCATGGAAAGCAGTGGGTCTACCCATGGTAGTAAATTTTAAGCACATGTGAAAAGCGTTTGCAAGAACAGGGCCCTAATGTACCCCTATTGTCCCATAGTGGTCAACAAGTTGTGGAAATGGGCTTACTCAGACCAATGTATGATGCTTTATATAAGTCCCTAGATGTTTTATTTGACTTAAAGAAGTTCAGACTCTGTCAAGTCAGTGACACACATACTTTTATGATATTTTTTCAAGGAAAGAATGCAAAGAAAAAGAAACTGATCAGACAGTGAGATGAAATGTTGAAATCTGTCTAATGTAAAGTTACAGGGGAAATGTGTTTATTAATCAATCTGCTGAAGTATCCTAGGACATACAACATGTACTGCAACGTCTAGGCTATTTCCAGCTGTGAAAACCCAGTCTCTCTTACCTGGAAACATTTGTCCTTTTGATTGGTTTTGGTGCATGTCCTAATTGCATGCTGTAGTTTGTATCTGTGTTTGCTGTAATGGCTCAGTAAGGTTTAATGTTCACCTACCTGCAAAATGATGGGCAGAAGCTATTCTTAGCCTGCTTGTATACATGAGTCATTGAAAAGGGGGACAAAAAGAGGAGTGAGACTTGGCATTAGGGCAGCAAAATGCCCAGAGTGGCTTGTCTGGAAAGAGGACTGGATTGTGAGGGTCTTGAAGCGGGGAGGAGGAGGGAATCCATCTGGAAGGGGGAAGGGAAAGAAGCGAGCAGAGGTTAGTGTGATAGATAGAAAATGAACTTTGAAATAAAACTGTAAAATACAGTTTTGAATGTGAGGCTCAAAATGGAGGCTTGTGCTTGCTGTTAGTATGTGCTGGGGAAGGCCTGGCATCTTAAAAACAAACTGTGCCTCTGTGAACCCACCCTGTCGAGTTGTGTATCATCTTTCTTTTGGTTAGACCCAGGCTAACAGCATGGGAAAACAAGCAGCCGAAAGATGCGAAAGAGCATCTGCATGTATATTTTGCCAGGTCAGGGTTTACTCCTGCAAAAAATGTCTGTCTGCTTTGCATAGAAAGCCACTGATCTGTGAGTGGGGATGGTTCAGTTGAATTTTGTTGCTGAATCCTTTTCATATGCAGAGAGAGTGGGTGCAATGTGCAGACTAGAGGGTGTTTTTTTGGTAGGGGTGTAAGAGGTGGGGCAGAAATAGAATGGGGCTGCTTGTAAGAAGCTCACTAAAAGTGAAGGAGCTTTCTCTGCAGTTCAGAGCGAGTGTGGAGACAGAGGAAGAGGCTGGGTGGGGGGGATACCGTTCAGACAATGCAGTCTGGAGAGGGCCTTCTCTGCAACCCATTGGGCTGTGAGTGGTTTGGAGCATGTGGAGAGGATGGGGAGTTTGCTTACAGGATGCAGACTAAGGTTGGAGGAGGGGGATTTTATGTAGCTCTTCAAGTGGAGGAACAAGGGGCTGCTATCCATTTTCAGGTAACAATTTCCGTATCCTGTGTAAATTTAAAGGGGTTTTTTTACTGTGTGAAAAAAAAAACTTTAATGGAAAAGATTTTGAGGTTTTAATTGAAAAACACTGTAATCTAACAGGGACTCCATTTTGGTCTTTCTCTTCACTAGTATGTGGTGACAAAATAACTAGATTCAGACCTTTCATTTTCATCTTCTCCACAGCATTTTGAAGTTGTACTTCTCTGTTCCTCCAGGCCCCTCAATCTACTTTTGACGTTGAACTGGAAAAATGGACAGTGAAATGATCCAAGATTTGGATCTGACACATGACTTGAGCTGGGCATTTATTTTTAGCTACAGCTGCAGCTTCCAGTGACAATTACTTCTTTTTCCTTCACTTTTTTGCTCTTGTGCTGAGTAATTCTTTTTTTTTTTTTTTTTTTTTAGGTTTGCCCCTGAAGAGAAAAATATGCTGTGCTGCTGCATCACTCATGTTTTCATCTGAAACTGATTTACTTTCATTTTCTAGGTGCTGGTGAATCCGGTAAAAGCACAATAGTCAAACAGATGAGGATCTTACATGTGAATGGATTTAATGCTGAGTAAGTACCTTCATTTATTTTCACCACATACTTTTGGATGTATGTACCATATGAGAGGGGTTAATTTTGCATTGTATCTTGGTATATTTTTTTCCTAATATTAGGACTGATGGACTTTGAATGTGTATGCTAGGGGGGAATAATATTTATTATGATATGCTGTTTAATTGGGAGCCGTGTCCCAAAATAAATACGGGAGATTGCTATACAATTATTTGATTGGGGCTCCATGTATCAGATTAGGACTAAGTTTTTACTACACTGTCTTTCGCAACATGGCTGACACTGATTTATCTTTGCTATAGCACATTGGTTCATACAGCTATAAACATTCTTTCTTATTAGAGTACACATGAACATTTCTTTACTTACCGGAACAAATACCATATTTGTTCTATCTTCATTATGCTCTGATTTGTGAATTATTGGGGTGCTAGGTTATATTTCTTTTCTTTTTGTCTGTCTTTTTTTTTTTTTTTACTCTGTTGTTTGGTTAGATTGATGGTGTTTGTAGCATTTCTGAAAGCTTCCTGTTTCTACCTGAAGACCTCTGTTCAGTTATTTGACAGTTTTCATTGGACTGCAATGTTAGACAAAGCCCTTATTACTTTCTGACTTTACGTATCAGGCAGAATGCAAAGTAGAGGTGCACCTTAGACTAACTGAATCATATTGTTAAATAGCATCCAAACAGAGCTGTACAGTTATCTGAAAAGTTTCCTTTTGCTCTTCTTCGGCTTTAACTAGCTAGAAAAATTGGTGGAAATTTTGGCTAAAAGGATTTGTGTTTACTGGGTTTTTAAAATTTATTTCTTTTCTTTTTTTCACCCAAGTCTGGGAATGTGCTAGTTGCATATTCCAAAACCTGCCTGAGGGAGGAGTGTGCTGTTATAATAGCTATAATTCTGACTTAATTTTCAGGTATTGAAATTTCAAAGTACAGCATACTTTTGTTGAATTGTATTGTATCTTCATCCCTTCCCCCCCGTCATAATATGTTTTTGTATTGTTTAATAACTTAATTGTTAGTTGTTTAGTGTATGAATCTTCTTCATTTAGGCAAGTTCATTGTCTTGAAGTAGTTAATTCTTGAGTACGAATTTCTGAACTAAACATTTAGCCAAGGAACCTGCACAATACTTCCTCCTGATCCCGGTATACTAGTTCAGCATAAGGTAGGCAGTCTTTTGGAAGAAAGTTTAGACTGCATTATAATATAAGTCGATGCTCAATATTTTTAGCTTCTATTTGTTAAAGATTCTGTTTTTGCCCTAAAAAAACATTTTTCCCCAAGTATATAGCCCTCATTCATATATATGTATATAGCAAATTCTCAGTCATGTGAGTGGTCTCCATTAGTTTGACTGCAATACAGTGGAGGTTACAAGTTGTTATTTATTCCTTGGCATAGATATCCACTAGAATTCCTTTTGCTGCCCACATACAGGGATGCGGTGGTTAATTCTCTCCAGTGACTGAGGTTAGTCGTGTCACATGGCTTAAAAGTCTGATAGTGCTGTCAAAAATTTGGATGTCCTTGTTTTGGTTGCTTCTGCGACAAGCAGAAAATACATGTTGTAGAAAATGTTTAACATGCCAAGTATGAAGTGGATAACGTAGTGAATAAAAAAAAAAAAGTTTTTTTTTCTTTGTGTGAGCTTTTTAAAAAAATAAATAATTTCTGCTAGTTAAGGAGCCAATCCAATACAAAGTATGTTAGCTTACTGTAACAGTTATATAACTTCTGCCTTGAATTGTGTTGTGGCAGTTGTCCTAAGTTACTTGGATAAACTTGGTCTTATGTCCTAAGTGTAGCACTTTAACTAGGTAAAATCTGTATTGTTCCATAAAACTATAAAATTGTCCTCTGGGATTTAATTTCTTGATTGTTGAGCTAATTAATTATTTGATAAATAGTGAGGAATCGTGTGTGCCAAGTAATTACATGTTTAATAGTTAACTACATTAAGATGAATTTGAGGGTGGTTAAAGTTTTAGCCAAGTTAACTACAATAAAGACTGTTTCAAAAATTGTTCTTGTAATCTGCAGCCTCATTAGGAAGAGCAAAAATGTTTGTCTTTTGCAGGTGGGAAGTAGGGACAGTAAAGTGTTGCTGTGTAGGTGAACAGTCATGGGATACTGGAGAAGTAGGACATAGCTACCAACAAAAATCTTTGTGAAGTGAGATTTTTGGATGCCCAGCATTAGCCTTACTGCTGCCAGTACTTATGGAAGGGGTTAAATTTTGTAACGCTGTGGACTGAATCATCTATACAAGCATTTATGTCGTGGGCAGCAAGAGTACAGTTTTCTTGTTCTGTCCTTCCAGTGTGCCCTCTCTTTGCTTGGATTATAATTTGGACTTCACGTCCACCAAATCTTTCTCATCGCCACAAGACGGACAACAACAGGGCCCCTTGCGATTTGCAAGGGTTTAAATTTGGCTAGTAATAGCAGGAAGCCTGTGACTTCCCTTCCTTTCCTTCCCTCCCTCCTCAACATTTGAAACCATCTTTTCATGAGAATTCTGCAGGGGACCAGGTCTGTGCTGCTGCATGTTGCATTTTTCAAATAAATGGTAAGAGTGGAGCTGACATGATCCTTCTCTGTCTGGCTTTGTGTAGGATTTCATGCACTTGTCTCTGACAAAACAGAAAGGACTAAATCAATTGGAGAAGAAAATGGGGCAGGTGGAGAAGAGGGCTTATCTAATGCTGTAATCAGGATTAGGGGGCAAAAAATGTGATCCCAGTGCATCTGGGAAGATGATGTTCCTGCATTGCTTTCTGATAACCCTTTCCCTTTGTCCTGGCTGCAGTTGTGGTTGACAGGCTCTAGGAGATGGGGTCACTGTTTTGTATGCCTTTTAAAAAAAGGAAAAGTAAGCAGGGGTCATGGAGAATTTGGTAGGGTTTTGAGGAGTATTGGGGAAAGTGGAAATATTTGAGCAGAAATGAGACACTGTTAAGTAAGATATTTATATGAAATCCACTTGGAAGGATGACAAGAAAAAGATGGCTTTGTGGTTGGTAGATTGGGGTTGTATTTCTAGCTCAGCTAGTCTGGCTGTGCAACCTTGGATAGATCAATTAACCCTTCAGTGTCTCAGTTTCCCCACAAGTAATGCCCTGTTAGGATTATGCTTAACTCTTGCACAAGCTGATATTTTCAAGGTACTGAATAGAAAGGCTTGATAGGGAAGCAAATTATTGCTTATTAAAGCTGATGTAAGAAGCTGTATTGAATAGCTCAGTTTTCACTGCTGTGACAGATCATGTGTGAATTTCCTATTTCCATTTATTCAAAAGAAATTAAGACATAAATCAATCTATCCTTTAACGTTTTGGAATTCCCTCTCTTTGCCCTCTTGCTCACACCCAATTTAAAATATGTTTGATGGGGCATGGAGATAGTCACCGATACACATTTGAATTGTCTGTCTACTCTGGACAACAACAAATTAAATTGTGGTACCCAGTCATTTCATAAAGGCCTGTGAACAGCAATCAGTTAGTAAAAATGTATGGTCAGTATCAGTCTGGACTGGCTTTAAGAAAAAAAAAAAAAGTGACTTAGAAATAAATGACTCCATCTCTCAGTACATATTGCCCTCTACCAGATAGCTTCCTATCATGCACAATCGTTAACTTGCTATGCCTGTCTTTGGAAATCAATTTTCTTCTTTAAAATCACCAAAATAAACAAGAATAAGTTTTAGAAAGCAGAACTGAAGTTCCAATAATTCCTATATATTCTCTGTCCAGAAACATAAATACTATGTTCTTTCCCTTTGTCATAACACTTATAACTGAGTCTTTTAAAACTTATTAGTTACAGACAGCATGTGATGCCCATGAACATTGTTTCTCCATCTTCACAGTTCATTTAGGACTGTGTACAAATATAATCTTTTTCAGAATGGTCATGTCAGTTCATTGCCAGGAAACATAAAAGTGACTTTATCTGGTTCTACACTGTTGACAGAAATAAGTTTTTTCTGGTGGCCAAATAAAGCTCACAAGGTGTTAATTTTTCGAGTCAATTTAGGTGGCCAAAGACTTCCTGCTAACAGAAGGCAAAGACCATATTTTTCTAGTTACTGTTGTCTGAAACAGAGAGAAATGTTACTGTGCACAGAGGGACAATGTTTGATTGTGAAGTTTTTCTTAAAAGATTTCCTAAAAATCCTGTTCAAACTTAGTTAACCAGTCATGGATTCTGATAGGGTTTATATTGTGGAATGTGAAATGGGGGGTGGATGAATACAGGCAGAGGGAATTTCTTGCTATTTATTATAAACCTTGTCCTAAGAATTGACACGGTTGTCTTTTGACAAGGCTTGTTACACAATAATAAACTGACAGTGTATCAGTTGGGTAAATATTATGATAAAAAGCTTGGTACTGCATACATCTTGCAATGGTTGCAGCTGCTGTTTATGGAAGTTAAATGTTATTTTCCATTTCTTTAAGTTTGAAAGACAGCTATATCTGATTTAAATTTAAAAAAAAATCAGTTTTTTGGAGCTTGCATGCTGTGGTATAGCTATGCATGAGCTGAACTTTTATGAAAACATTTTAATTTCTGGAAGAGAAAAAAATTACCCCTCCTAGGAAGATGAAGTCCTAGATTCAAAGAAATGACAGCATTAAAATTACTTTCCCTTTCTGTTATAAAGTGGGTACAAAACTCTGACCTTCCCCCCCATGTTCCTTGAAGGTATAGATAGAGGATATCTTTGCCAATGTACCAGTGGCAGTGTGAGCTGGGCAGTTGTTTGTGCAGCTTTGACTTCCTGGTCATCTTTCTCTACCGTATTTTTTTCATTTCTGCTATTGCGGGTCTTGAGCTCTGGGCATGAGAGGCTCCTTGGGACAAAAAGAAATGGTGCACGTTGCATTCTCCTGGCCAGGGGTGTGTCTAAACATATTCCACCGGCAAGCCTCCAGAAGCACTCGCTAGTGGTACGCAGTTTCTGTCCTGTGACATAATTTGGTCTACAGATGTTGACGTCCTCTGCTGAGCACGAGCATGTGAGGAAATGATCCGAGGCTCACCAAAGTCAGCGGAACAAGAATACGTTGACTTTAGTAGGCTCCGGTGCTGTCCCTAAGCGTATATTAACAATATGAACTGAGCTGATTTGTATGAATTAATTTAAAATACTGTATCCCACAAGCAGCTGAAACATTGAAACAGTTGACAGCTCCTTTAAAGCTGGGTAATCCTGCCTGTTTCCTTTATGCTCCTAGAAGACTCGTGCAATTGTACGTAGCGAAACTAAAGCCCGCTGTTGAAGATGCAGACTTCATTTTTTAAAAGCCATGTATTGCTAGCAAGAATGTTTTACTTCTAAATTGATTGGCTTGGTGATTCATTCTCCCTTGCAAAATTTGCTAGCTTTTAGCTATATAGGAAAGAATAATAGTACTTTGGATGGCAAGTTATGCCTGTTTGTTTATTTTAAGGGGGGGGGAAATCCTTCTGGTAAAAAAGTTGTTAAACCGCCAGTTTTGTGTTGTCACAAGTAAAGAAAACTCTTTGTCTTCTAAATTATTGTTCCTGGCCTTGTAGTTCGACACTTGTGCTTGTATTTAAATGTTGCAGTTTTCTGATAAACGGCTATGGTAAACTCTTCCTTTTAAACTACAGCCACGTGTATCAGAAACTGTTTGATTTATTAAGTCCTTACAGTACAACATATTAGGAGGACTGTCCAGAAATATAGCAGTAGAATTCACTTTGGTGTTGAGCTTTAAGTTTCATGCTTTTTAAGTAGGCATAGACAGTTTTTAACCTAGTACAGACTGTTAGTTGTAGTCAGCTTTGAGGGCAATAATTATGATTATGAATAGTAGAATAAACATGACTGATGTAATCTGAGAAGCAAAAAGGAGAAACATAACAGCACTTAAAGCTTATTGTATACTGCAGATAATTTGTTAGCAATTTCTTTTAATTTTTATTTTTGTGGTAGTAGTGGTGTTTCAACCATAAGTTTTGGCAAAAAGTAATGGCAGTGGCCTGTAACTCGTGCCTTTCTAAGTTCCTCTTGTTCTCATTTCCACCTGCTAAAAACTATCTGTCCTTCCACTTAATTCTGTACAGGCTTTGGGTCATAATTTGTGAATGACCAGAGATGAAATGATTCCCAAATATTTGAATTTAAAGGAAATGTAAAACTTTCAAAGTAGTCTTTCCTCCTCCTCTCTCAGTTTTTCAGTGTAACGTTACAGTGGCATATTGCTTCCTCTCTATCTAACTTCTATTACAAAGCAGCAGTCTAAGGTTATATTACTGAATACTTATACAAAACCCCCATGTATTTCCAGATCTGAAACTATATTTATAGAAACGTTTCACTGGTCATTCAAGGTTTCCATGCAGTCTCTCCCTGCAGATCCTTCTGAGGAAAGTTCAGGGTGTCTTTCTTCTTCCAGCTCCTTCAAGAATATGACTAACATGCTTGTGCTGGCTTCTTATCATGTTATGTCCTTTTTCAAGAATTATGGTTTTATCATGAATTTTTCTTGAATCTTTATTTTCTCACGCTTCTTGAACAGACAGCCTAGACCAGGGATGCTTAACCAGTGATCCATGAGCTCCCCATGGGTCAGGAAATTTGGCAGCAGGGGAGTGGTGGCCATTAATACAGCTACCCTCCCCGCTGCCGAATTCCCAAACGCCAAACCCTGTGCACTTGGTTGGAGCCTCCTGGATCCAGGCCGTGCCCCCTCAATCCATGTCCCTTTTTTCCCCATGGGGCTGGGTCACGTCCCTTCCCTTCCCTTCCAACCCATCCCCACTTCCCCACCCTCCGTGGGGCTCACCCTGGGTTGCTGCCCTGCCCCTCCTCTGCGCGCCCAGATGGTGGCTGCTGCTCTGGACCCAGGCGCTGGATCAGAACCACAATCTGGCCAGTGGATAGACCAGGGACTGCCTGTTTGGGCATTCAGGGACAAAGGTTGAGTACCGGTCGCTAAATGATCATTTGTTTTTACCAGCTGAAACTGTTGTTTTCTTGACGTTCCTGTTTGGGAGAAATGAATGTTTTTTTATTCATGCACAGAATCTTTCTGAATCTCCTAGCCTCATTTTTACCTTTGAAACCATTCACTTTATTGTAATCCCTGGAAGTCCTCTGTTTCAGCAGATGCCTTCCATCAAATATGGTCTTGCAGATGGAGACATTGTAACTTGGATTCAGTATTTCAAATTCCAGTGTATTGGTTCTATGGAGGAACCTTTTTAATCAATACAATACCTTTACTGTAGTCTCCTTCAGCCAAGCTTAATGTATTGATATTCATATTTGTCTGTTTCCAAGATTCATGGAGGGGCTAAAACCAAGCAGAGAGGTTTCAATTTTGATAAGGAAGATGAATTGTTTTTTTTCTGGTGAATCCTTTACTGGTAGTGATGCAGATATACATGTTGCTGTAAGACTCACAGCCTTCACAAGCTTTAGGGTTTTTTTGTTTTTTTTTTCCCTACAATTTCTTAGGCCTTCTTTAAAACAGAGGCAGGCATGGTTAACTCTTTGAAGTCTAATTTCAGCAGGACCTGTTGCAAACTATTTCCATCTTTATTTTTAGATGTAGCTTGTCTTCATATGTTAGGGATGTCTAGGCCACAACTTTGAAGAGGAAGAACTGAGAATAAGTATATTGTAAAGTTTAACCTTCATCATCTACGTGTCTCAGTAACTCAACTGAAGACATATTCACTGATAAGAATTTAATTGCCTTGAAAATCTCCTCATTTACCCAAATGAATACAATGCTGCCTGTTGTGTTCAGGCAGTAAAGGCCTGATTCAGTAATACAAGTTTGTGACTTGTATGCAGATTGGCACTCCCTTTTTAACCATAATTAAACACTTTTGCCTTTAGATATCAGCAAATATTTAATTGTAAACACTTAAATATAATTAATAATACTTCTATTACATTTTTGGGAGCTACAGGACAAAGTTGTTTGGGGTTTTTTTTATTTCCTGATTAAACTAATTGTGAATGTATTTTCAAGATGTTCTGTTGTGTATCGAGTATCCTTGTTATAGCATAAGAAATATTGGGACCTGATGTATTAACTACCTGTTGCTTACTGTATTCTCCATAGAGCTGTAAATAAGTCATTGTGTTTGGTTGTATTTTCAGTTGAGGCACCAGAAAATAATCACCTGTCCCTGCTGTACCCTTGTAGACTCCCAAGAGCACCGAGCTAATGGAGCAAGCGGAGGTGTGGAGTATTTTCTTCTGAGGCTGTAGGTAGTCTCAGTAGACTTCACATTTTGTCTTCAGTGGCAACTTAACAACTAGCTGAGGGATTTTCCATATGACTTCCTTGTTAGATTTTTTTGTACTTTTGTTCCTAACTCTTGTAGTTTTAAATAAGCTGTCCTTGTATACAGGTTTTTCCTTCTCCTTACCACCCCCCCCACCTCTTCCCAAATACACTTTCATATTAGATTCTAGCAATCTAGTGCATGCCCTTTTATAATCATTTCTTCATAGGCTTAGTGTTTTACAGTCACTGGAAATGTTAGTGTAGAGTGTTGCGGTTTGGGTTCCAGTAGGCTGCTTTTCTAAGTTCACATCTGGGAAGATGGTCTACTCTTGTATCTCCTGGTATTTAATTTTCCCTTCAGTTTTTTATAGACAAAGTGGTGTAATGGGATACTTGAGTACATTATGTAAGTTCAGCAAACTGTGTGTATATCTATTTTTTAACCCTGATTGAAGTAGTTTAAAAATAAACATGGTAGCTAAGCTTGATTTACCATGTCATTACTGTGGAAAAATTAAACTACTTCAAATCATTTCATGAATTTTAATTTAATTGCATAACAGTGATTGGCATAACAGCTTAGATATTTCTGTATTTCACTTAAGCTGTTTAAGGCAATTTTATACAAAGACTAAAACTTTATATTTAGTATGTAATTATATTGTTGAAATATAAGCAAATATCCCTAATCATAAACCCATAGCTCTCAAGATATCAATTTGTAGAAAAGCATTTGCTAAAGCACTTAACCTAAACTCAGTTGGTAATCTTCGTTATGCAGAGGAGGAAGCTGAGGCACAGACAAGTTAGGGGAATTGCTTACAGTTCTTGAAGGAGCTGGAGCTAGAATTGATGGGCCAGGTCTGCTCTCTGTTACGTACGACCAGACAACTCATGCAGCTATAACTAAGAGTAGAGTTTGCCTCCAGGTCTCTTTATCTGACTGCCTACGTGTGCAAAGTGGGCCCTATTCAATTTGGATTTGGCCCTAATCGGGGACAGTGATTCAATTAATTGATTTGATTCACTGTCCCTGATTTAATTCCCCTGAATCCAGATCTGAAGATGTGATGCTGATTCGGAGAATCAGCTATTCGGACATAGACACAGCTTTAAATGTTTTTTCTACATACCTTGAGGTAGCAGGTGCAGCTTGTGATTGCTGCGATGCTAGGGTGCATGGAGCCTCCATGTGCTTGGCGGCAAACCTGGAAGTGGACCGGAAGTACTTCCGGTCCACTTCCAGGTCTGCTGAGAGCGGGCAGAGGGGCCCTACACGCCTCCTTGGCTTGGCAATAAGCCACAGGGTGACCCCCAGGTGTCCCCCCAGACCCAGGAGACACTAGTCGCTGAGCCGGGGGTGGGGGAGGGCACAAGGAGGCCCCCCCCCTCCACACGTTCCCCATCAGACCTGGAAATGGACAGGAAGTGTTTCTGGTCCACTTCTGGGTCTGCTGCTGAGTGCTCTGGAGAGCCCCTTTGCTCCTGTCGGATGCTCCATGCGCCCCAGCATCGCAGCATTTACAAGCTGCCTGCTACCTAGAGGTAAGTAGAAAAAACATTTAAAGCTGTGTCTATATTCAAATCTTTCCAAACCTCTCCAAAGCAATTCGGACAGTTCCAATTTGATTCGGAGAGATTAAAGGGTCCTGTGAGTCAATTCAGATTTGGCCACCAGATCAGGCTGAATCTCCGACGAATCGAATCGGGGACCGAAGCTTCACGCAGCCCTACTGCCTGCCCCTTTGTATATTTGATGGTATAGGGCTGCATTACAGGTTAGGACAGGGGCAGGCAATTATTTTGCACAGAGGGCCGCTTACTGAGTTTTGGCAAGCCATCAAGGGCTGCATGGCAGGCAGCCAGGGCAGATTAATATTTTCTAAATTTTTTAGGGGCCCTATGGGCTGGATAAAATGACCTGGTGGGCCACATCTTGCCCACCCCTCTGTTAGGAAAACAACCTTCTAGGCCTGCATCAGTGAAGATTTTAGGTGCAATGTTATGTGTCTCATTTGCCACAAGAAATATTAAACATGTTACACAGATTCCTTGAAGTTCTGCTTTATGGGAATGATTCTCATTTTGTAATTTTGTCTGAATGGACAGTGGTTTGGTAAAACTGGAGAAAAATCATTTTCTAGTGATTTTTTTTTTTTTTTTTTAAGATGTCTGTTGTGTGTATTCTTTCCTATGAAAAGTTCTGTAAATCATCAATATTAAAATATGAGCATAACAAGGTAGCTTGAAATAGATTCAAACCTTTTTGGGTTATTTTGAAACCAATTTGAAAGAATGAACATTTGTTTAGAATAGGGAAAACCGTTGGGAGAAAATATTCTAGAAACTCTTCTAGGGGGAAATTATTGTGCAGGAACATCAAAAGAGTTCGTCCAAACTGTAGACTTTGTTTTGTCCTCCACAGTTTTTTGAGTCCAGGTTCTAAATTCGTTGTGTGTTAGCAGACTTTGATTTTACTTGTACACACAGACTCTAAAATGTTCCATATGGTTTATGTTTTGTCTCCACTTGCATTGAACAGTTCTGGAAAATATACTTCCTGCATCATCTCACTGTTTTGATGTGTTGTATATTTACTAAAGCAAAGGTAGCTCAGTAGAAGTAAAGTGAAAGACTCGGTTTAGTTATGTGACTTGCCCATTTTGGTCAAGTATTGGTACTGGCTTGAGGACCAACTGAAAGGAAAAGTTTGAGCATAATTTTCTTTCTGCAGTTGTTGGTCTTTTTGAAACCAAAAATAAGTGAAGCAAAAATCAAAAAAGTGAAGTTGGAAACAGAGAGCTTTCTTAGACCAATTGCTAATAAAAATTGACTTTTTAGTAAAAACACTTTTGTTGAGAGAGGGTTAAAGTAATGGACTGTCTTGTCTATCTATGCCTGTTAACCAGAACCACTTTATAATAGTTATGTAAAATAAATAACTGCCACAGCATCCCCTCTGATAAATGTGGGAATACAATCCCAAAGCATAAAGATAATAAGCAGATATTTAAAAAACATATTAGCTGTAACTATATATTGAGGTGTACATGATCAGATTGTGCATAGTGATATAGAAAAGGTAGAAATGTCTAATATTTCAGTGCAGTATTTGTAACAGCAGGAGGATATAGGTGGATGGGGTAGAAAGCTTTACAGTGTGTAACAGATGAGGAGATGAGGCTGCCTCTGCTAAACTGAACTGTCAGGAGTCTTTAAGGAACTAGCTGAGGAACTCCCTGAACAATTAATGTTAATTTTGAATAAACTTTGGAAAAATGGGGAAATTCCAAAGGAATTAAAGACTGCCAGTATACACTAGCTAGCCTGGCATCAACCACGGGTAAAATAATGGATAACTTATTTAGGGATCCTATCAGTGAAGACACTAAACACATAATTAAGTTGGCATAGTCGCATAGATGGCACCTTTTCTGGAAAAAAATCATCGTCTCTTTGACTAGGAGTATAGATCTAGTGGGTATGAATTATTCTGATTTCTTCAAGGCTTTGAGGAAGTTCTGCATGATATTTTGAGTAAAAGTAATTTCATTGTTGTTGTCATTGCCCTTTGTGGTAAAAGAAGACTATGTATTTCATCTCGTACTCCTTTGGCAATTGAGTCTTTGATGCCTGTTGAGCCCAGTTTTTTTCAGACATTTATGGTACCAGTCTGGACACAGGATAGTGTATGTTGTGGTGGGAGGGCTGATCCAGATGCGGAAACTTTTTGTTCCAGATGCTATGTACTCTGCGGCACTGTCCAGACGACTGCGGCCGTGCGGTGTGTGGCATTGCAGACACCTGTGGTGTCACATACTGCACGTTGTTCTCTGCACTGTAAGGGACCAGCGTGGGGGTTTTGAGGTGGGAGGGTTGACCCCTGGGGGGCAAAAAACCTGCCCAAAACCAGAACCTGGCTGGCTAGAGTCATATTGCAGCTGCTGGCCAGGCACTGCATGGCAGGATCCCTGCTGCTGCAGCCCCGGGAAGCCCCCAGGACCCCAGGTAAGGCTACTGAAGCCAGCTCAGAGTTGGCCCCAGCCTCCTGTACCCCATTTGGGGTAACCTGCTGTGTGCCAGGCTCCCCGGGGACAAGTAGTAGCAGCACAAGGTGTCCCACTGCTACTTGTTCCGGGGAACCAAACTTCCATGCATGTGTGTACACAGCCTGCGTGTCTGATACCCTGGCACTTGGAGCAAATGGTGCTTTTGGGGGCTGATTACATTCATGGGTTTTTTATTACTCATTTCTAACAATAATATTGCATGATACAGGAGTTTATTTTAAATTGTCCCTATGTCTTTTCTGTTGCCTACCACATGAATATCAGGCCACAGTTGTCAGTAAAGGATTTTCTAGAGGAACAAATAAGAATGCCATCTTATTTGGGCCTTCATAGTCAGAGTACTTATTTTGTATGTTTGATTACAGAAGGACTTCAGAGTTTGCAATTCTATTACTATTATTAATCTTGCATTCAAGAGCTTGTCTAACTTTATCCCAAAATCCTTGCCTCTTGCATAATTTCTGGGCCATCACAGCTACAATATCACTCGTATGCTATTGTAACATTTAAAATCATGCCCAGATTTTGCACTGATTGGCAAAGCAATCTGTGGTGACTGGACTCTTCCTGGGAATGTGCAGTTAAAGCAACAGTTAACAGGACATACATGATAGTTTGCTGACAGATCTAGCAATGCCATAGTGAAGAATGAGGACAAGTATTGTTAAGGGGGGAGCCTTAATGCAATCCTTGGTTATACAAGAAGGGAATATCTGTAGTAAGTGGTCAAAAGTATGCTTCCGGCTGCACATTGTTTGGTTAGACTACCGGTGAAAGTGTTTTCTGTTTTGGGTGTCCCCACTTCAGGAGAAATGGGGAAATTCTGAAGGAGTTCTGAAAATTTATCCTTGGGATCTAGAGCAAGCCTTAGAGTTAGGAGGCATAAGCAGCTCAACTGATCCAGCTTAGCAAGAGGAGGTTGGGACACAACTTGATCATTGTGTATAAGTATTTACACGTTGTAAAGATGTCTGATTGTGGGGGTCTCTCTTTAACCTTGCAGATAAGATACAGTGCCTGCAAGTTGAAGTTAGATAAACTCATCTGTGAAATAAGACGCAGCTTCCTGGTAGTAAGTGTAAATTAAGCTTCGAAACAATCTACCAAAAGAGATGCTGTACATACAAAAATATATTTTGATCCTGCCTCAGGGAAAAGTGTTAAGGCTTCTGTATCCAGGTGTTTAGGCTGGATAGTTGTAGTGGATCCTTTTGGCTATGGAGTATGCGGGTTACACGCATTGCTTTCCATGCTCATAATATTTGGTAGTCTACATGAACTCTTGAGGGTAATCAGATCTCAGGCTTCAGGACCCCAACTAGTCATCTCTGGATATTAGGAAGGAAATTTTATCTTGATGTACCATTTGGCAGGTATACTGTGTTTTTTGCCTTGGTCTGGACTGGATAGAACTAACACTCTGAGGTGGTACAGAAAGCTTTTCTTAAGATAGTTGCCCATTATTTCTTTCTTGCTCGATCAGAGTCAAACTGACCAGACTTGATCAGAAATAATTTCCTCCCTGGGTCTGATTTGGCAGTGACCTGCAAGGGTGCAGCTCCTGCTGCCTGTGCTTTACTGCCTGCTAGAGCAGGGGTGGGCAAAATGCGGCCCAGGGGCCGGATGTGGCCCGTCAGGCTGTTCTATCTGGCCCGCGAGGCCCCTAAAAATTTAGAAAATTAAAATTTATCTGTCCTGGGCTGCCTGTCATGTGGCCCTCAATGGCTTGCCAAAACTCAGTAAGTGGCCCTCTGCCCAAAATAATTGCCTGCCCCTGTGCTAGAGCCATTTGAGTAGATCTTATGTAATCCATAATTTTCTATTGCTGGGCCTTAGTCATTGGTGGCACCTTGGTTTCTCTAGTTCTTTGCCTGTAGCATACGATTAGCATACAATAGATTAGTCTCTTAAAGGCTGAATTGCTGTGGTCCAATTTCAGGCTCAGCATAAGGGTGTTTGGGTGAGGTAGGATAGCTTGGGATGTATAAAAAGCTGTGCTAGATCAGTGGGCCAACATTTTTTTCCCGATCAGGCTTGTCACAGATTAGCTCTGCATCTTCCCTGAGTGCCATTCCAGTCCCTTTTCTCTACCCCACTCGCTACTCTGCTTTCTGTTTCCTGCCCTGTACTTCCTGCCTGATCATCTGCTCTGCTTTGAGCTTATCTGCTGCTGCACTGGCTGCCTGTCTTCTCTGATTTGCCATGTGCCACATGCAGAGACTACCTGTGCCAGTTGTAGTATATGGGTTGCAGGTTGGTCAGTGCTCTAGTAGGTGATTAATCGATACCTCCTGGCCTTAAAACTTTGTGAAACGTTTGGAGTTAGCTTATACAGTGGTTCTTGCAGGACTCCCCTGCAAGTTTCCAAATTGTGGTCACTGATCAGGCAAGTAATTTAGGCCGTGATTCCACAACCTGTTCTGGATGGGTTGGTAGTACTGTCACCTGCTCATATGAAGTATTACTGCTCGCTTCCGTTGGACTCTGTCCATCAGGGTCTGTCTGTGTTTTGAAGCAGATTACAGGATCTTTGCCCTATTGTGCAAAATTCAAATTGGCTTACACAGTTTAAGGGCCTTGGTTTTCTTCAGCGGAACTAGTTCCTGTTCTTGCTCCGTTCCGTGCGTTCTGGGCCCCCTTTTTCTGATGTCTGTCGGTAGTTGCCAAGCAACCTCAGCAGTGTTTCTGCACATCCAGAACCGAGTGGTTGTTACTCAAAGTAAGATGGCTTTTAATGGCCACAAATGATGACAATCCCATGAGAGAGGAATGAGAAGTTTGTAGCTCTTCTGAAAAGGCTAATAATATTTAGCATGTATATAGTATTACTTTTTTTTTTTAATTTTCAGAACACTGTCATAAGACTACTGAGAAAAAGGCTGTTTTCCTTTTCAGCCGGGGATATAGTCAATCACGTCTATTTCATGCAGCTGAAGGTAGAATTCAGTCCCAAGGGGCAGGGAGTTGGTTAGCTTGTATATTTCTTTATTTGACAAATATTAACTTCCTATGTTTCTAATTCAGCTTTAAATTAACTAGAAATTAAAAAACTGGAAGACTTATTCCTTTGTTGAGGCATCATCTCTGATGATACCAGTAGTAGTGTCAGTTTAATTCATTCTACTGTACTGAGGGCGTAGTGGATTTAATTAAAGTACTTAAAATCCAGAAGACCTTCCCAACTAGAACATAAACTACAGGAACTGTAGGGTAAGTTTAGGGTGTTAATTGTCTGGCAGCACTCTAGTGCTTATGAAACAATACATAGAGTTTATTTTTTATATTCTGTCTCTGCTGTACGAGAACTGCTTCAGTCTCAGTAGCAGGTACTCTAAACCTCCCAAAGCAGGTACAGGACTGGTAAAAGCTAAATCTGATTTTGAAAGAGCTGGTTCCAATGTTTTTAAAGCCTATTATTTTCAGTTAAAATGCATATTGGTCACATTGAAAGCATGGTATTGAGGGCAGAAGTTAGGAAGTGCCAGTATTAAGGTTTCTCTGCCTGTGCAACCTTCATTTGGTGCCTTTTACATACAATTAGTCATGTCACTGCTATCTGCCCTACCTATTTTTAAAAATTAATAATATAAAAATCTTATCCCCCCCCCCCCCCCAACCAAAAAAACCAAAAATGCAATGAGCAGTCTTACTTAAGCAACTTCTCAAATTCTGGTACACACATCTGGAATTCTTGAGTCACACACGTGATAGCAAATTAAACTCTCCCACATATTTAGGCACAGAAGACTATTGCTCCTGTTCTTACGGTTCTCACTTTTTAAAGGAGGTAGTCTCAAGTGGGTACTCACCATTTTCATTCATAAAGAAATAGGATTTACTTGCCATGAGTCAGAGGTAGAGACGTGGCACATCTCTGATTTAAACTAAGTTTCTGCACAAATCACTAATACAAAAGGCATTTGGAGTTGTTTGCATAGTGTTTGTGGAATGGAGAAATACATATATCAAGTATGCACTTCCCTTGAGGTAAATGCATCCAGTGTCTGTATGTTCTTGGTTCTTGATTTGATATAGTCTAAATATTGTATATCTGGCTAGTCACTTTTTTGTTAAAAGGCTTCCATTTTGCCTCTGTTTGGGATGGAACGAGTGAAAACAAACGGTAGGCTATAGTACAACAGTATCAACGGGGGATGCAAATAAACACAACAATTGAATGCAAGGTGTACACATTCACAGTTTAGCATGCCATGAAGGTTTGATATGCTACAACTTTCATGAGAGTGCATGTAAAAATAAGATATTGTGGAGGTTAGGAAAAGATGCTTTAAATATTAATTAGGGGAGCACCTTTTACTATCAGTTATAATCAGCTGCAAATTATCCATATCATAGATGTAGGCCTGAGGAAATTCCAGAAAATTTAAAAATCTACAGGGGAAAATGTGTTTTTTGTGTGGGGGTGATAGTGTTGTTGTCCATTACCAGGCAGTTGCAGCTGTGGTGGGTTTGTGTCAGTGAGTGATAGGTTACTCTTTGCTGTTAATATGTGGACTGAGAGCAACACCTAGATAATCTTTCTTAAGAAAGTTTAATGACACACTGTGTTGATGAAGATGTCTGTAAAAACTGTACTCAAAGACATTGAGAACAGGATGAAATAAATGTAACAGTAACTGGAATCAGTAATTTCTAAGCAAGTTTGAAACAGTTTTCTAGGGTGATATTAGTAACAGTGTAAAAGCTCTCAGTTTCTCTACCATTAATGTTAGGTTGCCTTGCATGTATTCTACAGTTGTGATTTGACTGTGCCTTAATGAAATTTCCCAAGTCCTCAGTTAGGTTAGTAGTAGTAATATTAAGTTTGTGCCATTTATTTAACTTTAATCCATTAGGGCAAACTAAAGCCATCAATACCAGTTTGGTTTAACCAGCTTAGCATATGAGCTCTGGCAGCTGTCTTCTTGCATGGAGGTTTGTAATTATACATTTAGCTCCGCTGAGCAAGTGCAGTACTGTGTGCATCTTACCTGTAAACCTTAATCATCAGTGAGGCAGCTAACATGTAAGAGAAGTGTTTGGTGTTTAAGTAGTTCATAAAAGGCTAGTGAATCTTTTAAAACTCTTGCAGTTAGGTCATACATGGAAAAAAGTTTTAAAAAAATGGCAGTAACAGTAGTGCCAGTTAAAATCGTGACTTTCTGAACTCTTAACAGTTCTTGTAGGTTACAATTAACAGTTACCTTGTATGCTAATTGCTTTTGAACCACTTATAAACTACTTAAACTACACACCTTTAAAGTGTGACTCCAAACTCCTAAATTTTAAGGTGTAATGTAAACATAGCATGAAGATTAATAAGGCAGAATCACACTTGCCTTGCTGCTGCTGCCTTCTGTCTGGCTTCAGTTTCAACAAAACGGAGCCGTTTCTATCTTACACGGCAAACATGGACAGGGATCTGGAGCCAACACATGGTATTCTTATTTTAGGTTGTTCATGGTTGCTGCTTCATTATCTTGTGCTGTTTTAAAGATAGTCTTTAATATCTTCCAAATTGGCACCCACTTAACCTAGTAAGTGCTGATGCCTTTTTTTAATCTCTTCTCCAAGAGTTTTTTTTTTAATTGGTTTGGAAGTTTGTATTAAAAGTGGCTATTGTGATATTATTGTATCTAGGCATCAAATGCTTTTTTTTATAACTTAACAAATAAGTTTGAATCCTTGGAAGAAGCGTAATGAATCCAGGCTTCTTGAAGCAGAGTCTCCAGTTCACAATTAATACATCTATATTTGTTAGTTAGAAGCACTATACCAGGGTAGACAATGCAGCCTGGGAGCTGGATACGGCCCGCCAGGCCATTCTATCTGGCCCACTGGGCCCCTAAAAAAATTTAGAAAATTAATATTTATCTGCCTTGGGCTGCCTGTCATTCAGCCCTTGATGGCTTGCCAAAACTCAATAAGCCGCCCTCTGCCTAAAATAATTGCCCACAGATGCATTCTTTTAGATATGTACTTGCTTATGTTCTTGTGGAGCAGAAGTGCAAATAGTGTAAATAGTCACAACAGCAGCCCATTTGCTCTTGGTCAAGCAACTCCAAAGTGGCGCCTCTTGCTCAGTGTGATGTAAACATATTTCAAAGCACGAATTAACCTGATCATCCATTCACATGTTCACAGAAACCAAACTAACCAGTGATGTCATGGTCATCTTTGAATTTGGAGGGCGAGCAACAACTTATACTATTGCTGTCGAAATCTGGTTACATGAAATGTTCAAATTACCGCATAAATAAAAAATATCAGATTCACCCAAAGAAGCATGTCTGCCTATGTCCTTAGACCAACATGGCTACAACCCATAGCCAAATTACCACATATAATCTTTTTTGTAAGTCTTTAAAAATATTACATCTCTACTTTTATTTTAATGAGCTACAAGGTAAATTTTTAAAGTTACTTATATGCCTGAAGATGCAAGTGGGTGCCTACTAGTGTTTTCATGTCTCTAGGACTGCTTACAGATATAAAAAGAACCAAAAAACCCTGGCACTTTTCTTAAACTTAGTGTGCCCCTGCACAGAGTCCAGCATGTGCCCAGAAGAGACTTCATGTTAGTTGGACACAGCTCACCAAACATCTGTATAGTTCAGATGCTTCAGCTGGGCTTGTATGGCACTCTTTATGTAATAGCTGATAGAATCAGCTTTAGATAAAAGTGCCAAAAAGCCACAGTGAAGTGCCTGTTCTATACAGACGTTGCAGAGCTGGGTTGAACTAATGCGCTGCCGCTTCCAGTAAAAGTGTGTGTTTTGTGGGGGGGTTGTTCACTTTTCCCCTCTCACCCCATGTCTCTCAGCACCCCCATTGCCTACCTTACAGCAGGTTATTGAATGTTGGGGGCTTTGGTGAAAATCAGCGGGTCTTACCATTTCTTGTGCGTTATTCTCAAAATAATTCATGCACTATTCTTTGTGTTTCCTTAAGAGATGGATTGTGGGATGCACAGCAGTATCCTATAAATGTTTTATAGAGCCCCATAGCAGTTGTACAACATTATTAAAAAAAAAAAAAACCCACCATAAGAGTAGGTCCTGTTTAGTGCAAGGTGTCCTTTAAAATTCTTTCAATTCTCTATCTTCAAGAGTCTTTGGCATTAAATGATAACCACTGGCTGGCTGCCACCACCTTGTGTTTCCTCAATCTTCCAGGAGTTGTTAATATTTAAAAGTGCCCTGACTCTGTCTTCAAGCTGCAGTTTAAAAACTTCCGGTTCTTCTGCAGCTCCTGGATTTCAGCAGTTTGTTACCTTGGCCCAAAGGTGGACTTTATATTCCCCTCATTGTATCTATAGGATCTTGAAAATTGCAAGCATTGTACTTGAAGTTTGGATCTTGTGATATCAACAGAGATAAGTAGTAAAATATTCCAAGGTGTGATGACACTTAATCATTAACGATTTGCAACTCGGGGCATTTCCTGAATATTAATGACTGGATGTGAAAGTTGATGGCCTGAGGTGGAATCATTACCTCATTGACATTTTTTCTCCTCCCTCCCCCTTCCACCCCACTCCATCTGCTAATGGGGGAAAATAGTCATAAATTTACAATTAAATTAAATGAGTACCTCAGGAATGGTCTGAAGCATGCTGATAAAAATGGTTATTTTAACTTTCTCCAGCTAATGACTTCATAATCCTGCAGCTATCTGGTTACAGAGTTCCTGTTTCTAGCTGTCCAATAAGATTGCTTCCCCAATCAGTGCCATTTTGTAAAGTTCATTATTGTTATGATTTGTTTATATATATAAAAAAGCTTGTCCTCCAAGGGATTAAACTGATGGATGAATCTGTCAAAATTATGTACATATGAACAACTAGTAAAGCAGGTATCACACTGATATAATGCCACACCTTTGATTTGTTTTAATACTTAATCTGCCTCCAAGGAAAGTTTTGAGGATTAACTAGTCAATGTCAGTACAGAAGTTGTTTATTTTTAGGCTTGAAGTGATTTACATTTTAATTTTTTTTTAATTTAATTTTGCTCATCTTCTATTCCCTCCAACTTTAGAGAAGGCACTAAAATGTATAACATTTCATTTGTACCCCTCTTCTAAAGAATGAAGACTATGCAGTCAACTGCTGCTTTCAGCATGTTGCATGTTGGGTTTAGACTCCTGATATGTTAAACCCAAATGCAATTGGACATCCTAGTAGAGAGTGGCATGCTGAATTTCCTTAAACTTTACAACTCCAGGTAGATCCATCATGTGGCTTTACCACCTGGGAATGTGCACGTTGCCATCTGTTTTGCTTTTGAAAATGGTATCAAGGCAGCTTACATAGTTACACCAAATAAAAGAACTATTTTGTATAGACCTTATTGGTGTTTACAGAAAAGCTGAAATTTCTTTAAATTACCTTGTTACTGCTAAACTTTTCAAATGAAGTTGTTTGGAAATGTTCCAAAGAAAAAGAATTTCATTGGACCAGAAATGTTTCCTCTGAATCGCTTTGAGTGTAACAAACTTCCAGGGAATCCAGAGGCCCTGCCCTGGATATCTAGCAGGTTGCTGGGGCAGATTGTGATTTCAGGCTGTGCTGTGCAAGGACAGCCATCCATTTCAAGGTTTCTGGCTCCCTGCTGCAGAACGGGGAATCTGAAAGTCCTGAGAGCCACAGCTGAAATGGTGGCACTGCTTCTAGCTTTTCAGCACGGGGTCAGGAAGCCCCAAGAGCCACAGGTTTTGCTTGGGTTCTCAAGGCTTCCAGGCTCCTTGTTGTAAAGCCAGGACTGGGAGCTTGGAAGCTCTCGAAAGAGCACTAGTGGTCTCTAATCTGCAGCAGCCCTGCCATATGTGGGCTTCCAGACTCTAAGACCTGGTGGATATCAGGACTGCCCAGCTATATTTTACTCGTCAGCCACATTTTGGTTTTCTTGGAAGGATAATATCTCAAGATTTCTTTAAAGATGCCCAGTTTGAAGGAAATTCAGAAACTTTGAAACGAAGTTCATATATATATATATATATATATATATATATATATAAAACACTTCTCTTTTCATTTTAATATGTATATTTGCAACCTAGAGGAGCTCCCTTTTAGCCATCTCTGTTTTCAACAGCTTTATTCAGCTTTTTAGGAACTAGAATTTCCCTATTGGTTGGATCTCTGGAATGTAGTTTTGCTGAAATATTGTAATTTGAGATTTAAGGTGTATTTGCAGGCTCCAAGCCTCACTCTTCACTGCTTTTTTACCTTAGCTAGAAAGTTACTTTTGTGCAGAACACACGTGAAATGAAAACCAAATGATGGGAGTAGTGTTTTACGATTATACTGCACCGACTTAGCTGAGGTGTAAATGACTCCACAGGGGATGGAGAATTGGAAATGAAATCCCCAAAAGAAATCGCAGTTGGTTGAAGGAAATGATTAATACCCCTTATTTAAGACCCCTGAATTAGCAATGATAAATTCAGGCAAGAAGGAAAGATAACTGCACTAAGGCAGGTTGATAACTATACAGATTTATAGCAGAGATCAAAGCATACAGCAGCACGTATGCATAATGTTCCAAGTTGCAACATTCTTTGAACCTCCTGAACTGGTTTGTGATGGGTTCTTGCAAAGGGAGTGGCAGAGAAAGGGTAGCATAGGTTGTTTCTATGCTGATATGAGAGAATCAGCTGACCATTTTGAACCATGTCTAGGAAAGCCAGTACCCCCTGCAAAATGAGTGTTTGCTTATAACCTTGTTCCTTATGAGACAGCCTTGTGCACATGGAAAAACTGTACTCATGTTTGCCAGGAATTTAGAAAAAAATATACAGAGCTTTGAGAATGTAGTACTTAACGCAGGAGATAAATCTTTGTAACGAACATAAAGCAATCATTTAATTTCAGAAAAACAACCTTTCGGCCTCCTGCCATCTAGTCAGGTCTAACTTAAATGTTCAGCAGTTGGTATGAGTTATGTACTTAAAAACTGTAATTGCACTCTTGCCAATCTCCACTGCAGTGCACACCCACTTTAGCTTGTGCAGCTAAAAATAGTCTGCTGTGATACAGCAAAGGAAATATGAAACTAAATTGTGATATATTTTTCTGGTACTGCAGAGCTTAATAGAATGGGCATTGGAGTGGGGTTTGGAGCATTTAGGGAATTTGGCTTGATGACACAATTTGTCAAACTTATACTCACGACTCCCTTGAAATGAGTTAAAAAAATTGGCACACCCAGTTAAACCATCAGTGTTGTTTATTTTATATATATAGTTGCATCTGTTGACTGAAATGATTTTTAAATGGCCTTATTTAGAACAGCATAACCTCCTGGGTGGACACGTACCTCAGTTTAGGCCAAGCTTTTTTTTGTGTTGTTTTTTTGTTTTAAGTGATTAGGAGAATATTGAAACAACTCTGAAATAAGTATCCTGAACAGGGCTGTGTACTAGTTCAGAGAAACTAGCACAAGTTTGTGTGTAGACAGGGTCATAGTCTTTGCTGCAAATCTGTGTCACCCAGTTGACGGGGTGCTTCTCAAAGATGAAAGAAAAGGGGATATAAGTAGATTAAACCTAATTTTAAATATTTTGCAGCATCAGTTGAAGAGCATCGCAACTAGAGTCTAAGTTAGTAGCTTGGCATACATATGCTTTTATGTGCTTGGAAGAAAATGATTTTTTGTAGTGTTGCCTGGTAATATTGATATTTGTTTTTAAGTACATAATGTGCTTCTAGAGCAAAAGTTTAAAAATGAAACAACTTGAGGAAGCCTCATTATCGTAGTTGGAATGTAATAACTGTAAATTAGTGAGCTTATAGACTTAAAGGCCAGCTATGACTTCAGCGTTGCTCAGCACATGCAGGCCAAAGCCATTAACTCTGAGCCATTTCTAAAACCTTGGTCATCTGAAAGTTTTGTAAAAGCTTGTAGTCTTATATAGAAGACACTTAACATTACTGCAAAGTAAGTTCACATTTTTGATTCTTAATGGAACCTAAAACATGATTTGCCAATGGCAGGAGAAAATAGGACGCATGCCCTTGGCTGGGATCTGGGTGGTGTTTGGCTCTTCTTTAACTTGGGACATTTGGAATCCTGAAAATCACAAAAGAAATATTTTAAAAATTTTAAGGATGTTTCAAGAATGGGATTGGCTCCAGTAACCGAACCAAATAAAACAGGCTGCTTTCCTGGAACTATACATTCTGATACTTCATTCACAACTTTTAATATGTTTTTTCCAAAAATGATAAAAGTTTAGTGTAGTACAGTTTATTTTGCAAGGGTTAGGATTTATTTATTTGATCAATTAAGATGGCATGTTGTAAAAATACCTAGGGTGCTTGAAGAACCTCCACAAGGAGCAGTTTAAACTACCCTTGAGAGCAATTTTGTAATCTATAAATTTTATTTACCTTCACTGCTTTCATGTGTCTTTACTATATATGTCAGTAATACCACTGTAGTCCATAACTTAAATTGCTTATATCTCTAATTATGGAACAACATAGTTGTATATTAAAATTGCAGGAAATAGTTTAATAGAAAACCATTTAATACCACAGTAATGACCCTAACAATGAGCCACATTTCAGTTTTTGATTTATTTAACTAGGTTTGAAATCAATGTCTTATTCTGGGAGGAGGCTCCAATAAAGAATTTACCAAAAGGCACAATCCTATTATTATGGCAGCAGTTCTTTTCCATTCCTGTAACCCCCACGGTTAGGGCGTTGCTGATTCTTGGCTATTCATTTTTTCTAATTCCTGAAAACCCATGGGTTATAGAATACCTACAAAAAAGGCCACTTACTGAAACCAGTAAGTTTGTATACTTCGTTTGCATACTTCCATTTTTGTGGGGTTTCTCATTTACTATTTAATATGTTGATTTTCCTTCTCAAATTCAGGGTTCACATTTTCTAGTGTGCCTGCAGTTGACTGCTGACTGCAGAACGTGTGATTAATTTTTTTTTAATTAAAAAAAATATTTTTAAACCTGGATACACAAAAGCTCTCTTTTAACTAATTGATCTTGTGATACTATTTTCATGAAATTGTCCATCAGTAAGAAAACAATACCAGTAGAAGCAGTTAAGGAGATCTGATGTTGCTTAATGAGTTTTGGTGAGCTGTTCAGGGCTTCAAGGCTAGTCCTGCCCCTTGACAGGCTCCCTACCCCCTGGTCACCATATTGGGACTGGAGGTCCTTTCCCTTGCCCCCAAAGTACTCCTTTTGGGAAGGGGGTTTGCCATTTTAGAACTGGGGGGGGACCCAGACCAAATTGAATGCTAAAAATCAAACATCAACAATAACATTTTAATTTTATTTAAAAAAGTATATTTTTGTCTTGATTTGTGTGTTTGCATTGTGTGTTTAGAGGCGATTGCGTAACAGCTCAAGATGAAGTAGAGGGGGTGGGAGGTATGGATAGGTGGGTGTGGGGTTTGTGGGGGGCTGGAGGTGGATGTGCATGTATGTGGGGGTGGGGGGGTACATGTGGGGTGTAGGTGCATGTGTGGTGGTGTGCGTGTGCATAGCAATGAGTGGGGCTCTCCCCAGAGGTGCGAGGGTATGGGTGGGTGCAGTGTTTTGGAGAGTGTGTGATTGTGTGCGAGGGAGGGGTGTGGTTGTGGGTTTTGTGGGGGAGGGTTTGTGAGGTATGGTGGAATAATCAGAGGAGCCCCCTTGGGTGCATACCCCTGAGCTGGTCAGCACCCACCCCAGAGCCCACATGCCCTGTGGCACTTCCCCACCACTACCAACAGCGCACAGCCCCAGCCTGCCCCATGCCTGCTCCGCACTGCCCACCCATGGTGTGTCCTGCCACTCCCTGGGCATGCAGCAGAGCTGAGGTGGCTCCGTGGTTGGACTGCCTTTCTAGGAAGCCCAGGTGGTGGTGGCTGGTCCTTCTGGCTGTCACTGCTGCTGGCCCCAGCCCCGCGGTACTGGCAGGGACCTGGGTGCACAGCTCTGCCTTGCACCTGCTCTGGACTCGTCCACCCTGGCTCAGCAGCGGCAACAGCCAGACAGAAACCATTCCACGGCACGAGGGTAAAGCGGACCCTCCCCCTCACTGTTGCTGGGCCCTTCCTTCCTGCTGCAACTGCGTGGAGCCCATGCTGGGCTGCCCTGCATCTGCTCTGCACGGTCCCCCTGGGCAGTCCAGAGGCAGCGGTGAGGTATGTTTCTCTCTCCCCTGTCTTGCTGTGTGGAAGACCAGCACAAAACAGGGGAAAATGCCTATGCAAGAGGAAAGAGCGCAACTGTCTGCATTTAAAAAGCTGTCATATGTGTGAAAGAACTAAACTGAAAAAAGATTTTTTTTCCCCTCTAATCTGTTGCAGTTTCAGGACACATAGTAGTTTAAAAAAAACAAACACCAGAAGTCTAGTTTTTAAAGTTGGCTGCATCCTATTTCAGATTGCATGGTTTGAGTCTAATCATTACAAATACCTCAGTGGCCCTTCTGGAAATGCATGTTTCTTCTTCCCCACCCCCTTGAACTGTGCCATCTCCTCCATCATGCCTCTTGGTTTCCATACAGAGAAAGGCCAGTAATGTAGTCAAATTTTTAATCTGCTTAGATTTTCTAGCTGTTTTTGTTTCGTTTTCTTTTTTAACAAAGAGAATTGCATAGTATATAGACTTGTGGTTATCACTGGCATGAGGCTGAATTTTATCCATTGCTAGAAACCTTTTAGCCCAAAACAATATTTGTTTTTTGCCAGGTAACCATCAGTGCAAAAGACATTTCTTTGGGAGGCACAACACTTTCTGAAACATAGTTGGTGTTACATTTATTCCTGGCCTCCTGTCTACCAGCTAGATCCCCCTGCTATGAATCTTGTCAGGCCTTGATCTCCACAGTCGTAATTTATTGTGGTAGCTTGTTGAGGTACCACCTAAAACAGAGGTGGGCAAAATGTGGCCTCCCAGTTGATTGAGTCTGGTCCACAGCCAAGCACCCACCAATTAACTGTATCTGGCCTGGCTGGTGGCTGCTCCTGCTGTGCTCTCTATGGGGCTGAGTCCTACCCACTCTTGCCTGGGGCAACACATGCTGCGGTCCCAGCTTCTGGCCAGGGCTGCTGCTGCTACTGCCCTGGGAACTGCTGGGCTCCCCCAGTCTCCAGCAGTGCCGCCTCCTCTACCTGCTACCTGGAGCATTGCAGTAGGGACAGAAGGGAAGCTACAGCACTGAGGAGTATGGGATGGGCTCTGCCTGCCACTTTCTTTGGTCTTGCTCTGGCATGGCTAGGTGGGGGAGCATGTAGGTGCCCGCCAGGCAGGCAGCACTGATTTTCCCCTCTCCCTCCCCCCTGCCTGCTGAGGGCCTGGGCTCAGCCATGTCATAACGAGCAGGGGGGAAGCTGCCCCCCCCAACCCCTACCATACCCCCCCACCACCTACACCCTCCTACACACATACACCCCCATCATATCCACACATGCCCAACACCTCAACCACACACACACACCTTCCCACATCTGCGCACATGCCCACACCCCATACAGTTTCATCTCCCCCTTACCATACTCACATGCCCCAGCCCCACATACCCAACACATCCCATACCCACACACACACCCCACAGTCTCCCACACCTCAACCACATCCCACACTGGCCACATATATCCCCCCCACGTACACCCACACCATACTCCAAACACAATACACAAGCAACCCCTCGCCACCCCCGGAGTACTTCCTGGGCAAGGCGAGAAACTTCCAGTGCCAAAGGTCAGGGGGTTGGGGGGCAGGACTTCCGCTCACAAGGTGGCGACCAGGGGCCGGGGCAGCTGTCAAGGGGCAGGGCTACCTTTGCGGCCCTTGATAGGTCACCAATAATTGCCCCCCCCGAACCTACAAGCAACTTTTGTGGTGAGAAATGCAGAAAATGCCTAGAATAGCTAAGCAGTAAATCTAACTCACATCTACACTGTTTTATATCGCCTCTTATTTAATAGCCTCATCTCAGGAAAAAGATGGTAGTAAGCAATTACAGCTTTGTGAAGTAGATTCTGAAAGTGGATAACTTATTACTGATGTACTGTTAGCATGTGTGGGCCTTCATCTGTATGGAAAAGTTTTGATTTTGTGCTGTAAAAGCTTCATAATGGGAATAGCTGAGCGTGTTTCATAATATCTAGGGTGAGGAGGGACCTGAACAGATCATCTAGCCTGACCCCGTGCCACAGGCAGGGATGAATGCTGGGTTCACAAGACCCCAGGCAGGTGATCATCCAACCTCCTCTTGAATTTGCCCAAGGTAGGGGCGAGGACCACTTCCCTGGGAAGTTGGATCCAGATTCTGGCCACCCTAACTGTAAAATATTGCCTTCTGATCTCTAACCTGAACCTATTCTCCATCAGCTTATTACCATTGTTCCTTGTCAGCCCAGGTGGTGCTGGGGAGAAAAGGGCTCTACTTTTTTGCTGTTGATCTCCTCTGATGAGCTTTTGTAGGCAGCCACCAGGTCCTTCCTCAGCCTCCTCTTGCTGAGGCTGAACAGGTTCAGGTCCCTCAGTCTCTCCTCATAGGGCCTGTCCTGCTGCCCTCTCACCAAGTGGGTGGTCCTCCTCTGAACCCTTTCCAGGCTGGCCACATCCCTTTTGAAGTGTGGCGCCCAGTACTGGACGCAGTACTCCAGCTGCAGCCTGACCAGTGTCGCATAGAGGGAGAGTATCACCTCTCTGGACTGGCTTGAGATGCACCTTTGGATGCATGACAAGGTATGGCTGGCCTTGCTGGCTGCGGTCTGGCATTGGCCGCTTATGCTCATCTTGGAGTCAATAATGACTCCAAGATCCTGTTCCGCCACTGTGCTTTCAAGGAGGGAACTCCCCAGCGTGTATGTATGCTGTGAATTCTTTCTCCCAAGGTGCAGCACCCTGCATTTGTCTACACTGAACCCCATCCTATTCTTGTCTTCCCACTTTTGTAGTCTGTCTAAATCTATTTGCAGCCTCTCTCTCCCTTCAAGTGTGTCTACCTCGCCCCACATCTTAGTGTCATCAGCAAACTTGGACCGTGCTTTCCACTCCTTCGTCCAAGTCACTGATGAAGATGTTAAACAGTGCGGGCCCAAGGACTGAGCCCTGGGGGAGCCCACTGCTCGCATCTCACCAGGTTGAGTACAACCCATCCACCACTACTTTCTGGGTGTGTCCCATCAACCAGTTTTTTTTTTTAACCCATCCAACTGTGTAGGCATTAGTGTCACAGTCGCTTAATTTATTGATGAGGATGGGGTGAGAAATGGTGTCAAAGGCCTTCGTAAAGTCTAGAAAGACTTTAGATAGTGTTGTTTAGTTTGGTTTTAATTCTTCTGTATCCTTGGTCAGATTATGTTATAGTTGTTCCTTACAGCATAACCATGTTTTTGGCTTGATATGAGCAAACATACCCTTTACAAACTTGGAAGACCAAACAGAAGGACATATTCCCACAGTTTTTAATCTCTGAAGCACCTTTTGGGCAAGTTTGAGTAAACCCTTATGTTTAGTGCTAGGATTGTCATGTATTGCCAAGGGAATTAGATGCTCAACTCAAATGATATCAGTAGGAGCTGCATACCTAAGTTTTGTAGGTACCTCTTGAAATCTTAGCCAACGTTTCTTCCGGAAGTTGCAACATTGGGTTTGCTGTTTTAACAAGCAAGCAAATGAACCCTGTAGTTGGAAGGGCATGGGGGATGGGAGTGTTGTCATAGAGAGATCACAGAAAAAGTCACATACAGATTCAGGATCAGGACTAGTAAGAATATCTCCCCCTCCCCCATTCCTCTTCCTCCTCCCCTCAAGTAAACTAAATGTGAGCTACTGGCACCCCAAGATCACATCTATGGTAGCAAGGGGTTTGTAAGTGAAAATGCTTTTGAATAGTCATGATTATTGAAGAGCTTGGTTATAACATGGGATGAACCTCTGCTACGATTCTGCTTCAACTGAAAAAGTGTAGTCATTTTTCAGTCCAGAATAGCAATATCGAGAATAATTAACTGTTGGAGGCTGTGGTAAAAGTAAAAATCACAATGCACATATTTAGCTGTGATTGTCTGCTCTTCTATTGTAGATACTTCGATGGATAGGGTACTAATCTGAGATTGTGGGGACATGGGGTCAGATCTGCCTGCCACAGATTTCCTGTGTGCCACTGAGGCTAGAGACAAAAATTACACACTGTTTAAGTGATTGGAAACAAGTGTAAGCCTGTAACGGAACAGAAGTTCAGTGCACGTAAACCGGTTTCAAAATGCTTGACCTGGTTTAAGATAAACCTGGATGGATGTAGTATCAGTCTTAGGTTAAACTGGTTTATGAAACTTTTTGTCTTGGATCCTCTTCCGACTCAAGTTAGCTCACAGTCCCCCAGCATCCCAGGGTGCTGTGCAGCGCTGGGCTGTGCTGTCTGCTCCAGGGGAACAGAGCTGGCCCCACTCCCCAGCTGTCAACTGAGGAAGTAAGCACAGGGACGGGCAATTCTTTCGGGCAGAGGGCTGCTTACTAAGTTTTGGCAAGCCATCAAGGGCCACATGACAGGCAGCCAAGGGCAGATAAATATTAATTTTCTAAATTTTTTTAGGGCCCCTGTGGGCTGGATAGAATGGCCTGGCAGGCTGCATCTGGCCCACAGGCCACATTTTGCCTACCCCTGCAGTAAGGCCTCTGCTCCCTGCCTGTTCCTGTTGGACCAGTGGGATGGGGGGGGGGGGCTTGGGAATGGACAGTGCAGGAGGAGGGGAAACCCACAAGGTGGGGGCTTTTCATCCCTCCTGACCTGCGGAGCTAGGCAGGAACTGTCCCAGCCCCACACTCTCACCAGTCACCCACCTCTGAGAGGCTGGGGAAGGTTCACCCCCTGGTCTGATACCAGCACGCCTAGCTGAGGTCCACATGCTGTGCGGGGGGTAGGGAGAGTCCTCATGGCAGGGGCATTTTGTCCCCTCTTAGCCTGACAAGCTGACATCTGGGGAGGCCGGTGCTGGGCTGTGGGGGGTGGTGTTCCCCTTCCTCTGGTGTCTCAGACAGTTGGGTAGCTGGTGAGAGGGAAGGGCTGGGGTGTTACTCAGGAGGGGGCATGTCTGCTGGCTCTCTCCTCCCTATGGTTAATAGCAGGGGATGGGGGGCCAGTTGGGCATGGGCTGCTGATCCACTGGGTTCAGTAGTGTCCAGCATGAGGGGCGGGTGGCATACACGAGTGCCCCCAGGCTCCTGGCATGGCCAGTGCAGACTTCTGCCTGTCTTGGTCACCCCAACACTGAATGTCAGTTCAGTTTATTCTTGGTTCAGTCTGTGCAGCTTAGAAAAACTGCAGAGTCAATCAGTTCTGCCTCCGGCTTTTTGAACCTCTATACTTAGCCTGAGAGACTCGGGCTCTCCCTCAATTCTCCATTTCTAAAATAGAGACAGTATTGCTGAAGGTGTTGCCAGATGTTCAGATATTGTCGTAATGGTTCTATGACAAGTGACCGAGACAGTAGTTTAGGTTCATCTGCAAAAAACACTAATGATGACTGTTTTATTTTGATCAAATATATTCACTGCTTACCAAACTAGTGTGAGGTTTAGGAGGATGTAAAAAGGAAAATAGAGGTTTCAGTTTTGGTAACTGCTTAAAAAAAAGCAACAAACGAAAAACAGCTGCGTCAGCCTGAAGAGTCTTGTGAGTGCCACCCTAGGTTGTCTGTTCTAATAAATTAAAAAAACTGGCCAAAAATAAGGGATTCTTCTAGTAGCTTAGCTTCTGACATTTGTTTTTTGTTTTTGTTTTTTTAATCTCTGAATTATACATTGTCTCTGTTTTAAAAACCCTACCATTCACTTGTTCAGAAAGTTGTAGAAAATATCATCCAAAGCTTCCAAAAATCTAATTCTTTTTGTGTTCCCTCTGCTGCAAGTTCACAAACTGGGCCCAATATGCAGTTGTTTTCAGTTACACTTGTGAACAAGTGAAGGAAATCAAGTAGTCATCTTAAAAAATCAAGTTTCATTAGGAATAATTAAAGCAAAAATATAGTTTACCAATCAATAAAGAGTTGTTGTTGTTATTATTATTATTACACTCATTGGGGAAAGCAATTGTAACTTGAGGCAACTGAGAATCTAGTAGAATCAACGGAGAACTAAAAAGTTGACAATGCTGAGAAACCACGATCAGATTCTCTATTATGCCCGAGTTCACTTTCAGGTGCACACAAGTACAGTAGCCCAAATTTACATCAAAGGGCTTTAGGTGAGGACAAGAACAGATGCAGCGGAGCTCACGTTCCATTTCTGCCACCAGCATGCGTGTATGTGCCCTGGGCGATTGCCTTGCACAGAAGGCAAGAACCATATTCCTTACAGAATAGCCTCGGTTCTGGCTCAGGCACATGGCATGCCTTCTCTGTGTAGACTGGTAGATGTCTCTGTCTTGCATCTTGTGAGTTTGGAATAAAACATAGCAGGGTATTTTTCAATGCCTTTGTTGGGTCTTTTAAGAAAGTTTTTCCAGGTATTTAGCAATCAAATCCCTTTAGAGAAACTGGGTCAAAACTATGTCCAACTTAACATTTTCTTTGTTGAAACCTGGTCAAAACATCAGTGTTTCCACAGACTATTACTGTTTTGACAGTGGTTCAATAGCAAAACATTAATTTGGATAAAAATTTAAGCAGGTTTTTCAGATTAAGTATAGAATTGAGAGATGGAAATCCACACCTTCACTCAAATAGCCAGTAGCCTCTTAATTAGGACACATTCCCACTGAGCTGTTGGTTCCTTTGGCATAGCTGGAACAAAACTGAACAAACTGGAGACCTTGTGAATTATGTTGAAATGAGAATAATTTTTGAAACTCTGAAATGTGCTGTGAGATGGCAAGAAAAATCCAGCTCTACCCTTTAGCCCTTGAAATTTCGTAGGGTCTCTGCTGGAATCTATTCAGGAACTATATAACTCCCATCTTTGGGAATATTTGAGATCGTCACAACTTAAAGAAGACAACAAAAATTTCATGACTGTCCCTCAGTCCAATTCCAGTCCAGTTCCCTGAAAATGGAGGTGTCTTACATTTGGGACTGTATCTGCGGGTGCACGATCTGAAGAACTTGTGGAACTTTTCTGACTTGAAGTATGCACAATAGAAAAACTTAAGAGACTCATCTTGTATGTAGTACTTGGTGAGACTGGCTTGACTTGTTTGGAGATTGACTCTGACTCTCAAGGTCTCTTCAAATGACTTTAATTTTTTTCTAAGAAAATCTACTTGTAAAAATCTCTGACCTTTATTCAAATAACAGAAGTTCTAAAATTATCTAAAAGATTGATCAGAGACTGACAAAGCAGTCTATTCTTTTTCCCTAATAATGTCTTAGCTTGAAAATGTAAATGCATTTTTTTCTTGGTAATTCAACATTAGTATTGAATAGTTCAAAAAATTGTCAGATTTAAAGATGTGTTGAATTTCTCTCACTTATGTATGCCTGGGTGTATGTGTAGGTTGGGTATGCTGGGCCACAGGAAGTCATAATTTGCACCAGTCTCGAAGGGCTAGGAGTTGAATTTGTCAGCTGCATATTTGCATGCCAGCAAACACGGTATTATGGTGTTTTGCTAGTTTTCTTTAGAAGGATGCATTTCATAATTTAATATAATAGGCCCTAATTTATGCAGTTAGTTTTAGATTTATGGTCTAGGCAGGCAGAACAGACAATGGCCCAAAAAAAGGCCATAAACTAAGGATATATGAACTGTTATAAGGAAGATGTTCTTATAAAGTGTTATAACTAAATTTAGAGTAATAGACTCAAAGTCTGTAAAATAGACTCTATCCACGTTTAATATGGAGAGGTGTACTTCATCTGATGTAACCTTTTTTGGTATTTTCCAAACATTTGATCAAGTCTGATGGAGTGTAATGTTAGTATTCTGGAACCAGTTTAAATGTGGGAGCGCTGTAATATATATTTATTTAGCATAACCCAGGCAGTAAGGGCTTGGACCCTCAAGGTGTTCTGGCCCCAATCCCATACAGTACTTAAGCACATGAGTAGTCTTATTAAAGTAATTGGGATTACTCATGTGCTTAAAGTTTAGATGTGCTTAAGTGCTTTGGTGGATTAGGGCCAGAATTGTCAGTAACTTGCTCAGGTTATAGATTTACTTCCCATAACATATCTAGATGTATGAAGTAAGCTAAAACTTAATGGCATTTTCAGAATTTCTTTTTCCCTGTTTTGCCCATGCACAAATGGTGATCAAACATAATTTGTTTGGGTGAACACCTACTCTTGGGTACACAAATGCATTGAATGTTTTTAAAAATCTAATGTTATCTTCTTAGTTTATACGGGGAGTGAATTTGTAATGTTGAGCAATAACCCCCACAAACAGGTTTGTTTACATTTAAAAACTAGCTTCAGGCATCAAGGACAACAAAAAGTCCTTTTTCAGATATGTGGGGAGCCGGAAGAAAAGCAAGGGCAATGTTGGACCCCTGCTAAACCAGATGGGGCAACTGACAACTGACGCCCAGGAAAAAGCCAACCTATTAAATAGGTGCTTTGCGTCAGTCTTTCATCAGTCACACGGGATGCCCATGCCTGCTATGGGACAGGGAAATCTGGGTGAGGGGGATCCCCTACCCTCCATCAATGCTGACCTCGTGAAGGAACACCTTGAGAAGCTGGATACCTTCAAGTCAGCCGGCCCTGACAACCTGCACCCCAGGGTGCTCAAGGAGCTGGCGAGCGTCATAGCCCAGCCCCTGGCACGGGTCTTTGAAAGCTCCTGGCGCTCTGGTGTAGTGCCCGAGGACTGGAAGAAGGCCAATGTGGTGCCGATCTTCAAGAAAGGGAGGAGAGTGGATCCGGCTAACTACAGGCCCATTAGCCTGACTTCTATCCTGGGGAAGATCTTAGAAAAGTTTATTAAGGAGGCCATCCTTGAGGGACTGGCCCAGGCTAACATTCTAAGGGACAGCCAGCACGGGTTTGTTGCGGGTAGGTCTTGTTTGACCAATCTCATTTCCTTCTAGGACCAGGTAACCTATCACCTGGACAAGGGAGAAGAGATTGATGTCGTATATCTTGACTTCAAAAAAGCTTTTGATCTGGTATCCCATGATCACCTCTTGGCCAAACTGCCCAGTTGTGGCCTTGGCTCCACCATGATCCGCTGGCTGGGAAATTGGCTTCGTGGTCGGACCCAGAGGGTTGTGATTGATGGCAGTCACTCATCATGGTGCCCTGTGACCCAGTGGGGTCCCTCAAGGCTCTGTCCTGGGACCCATACTGTTCAACATCTTCATTAACGATGTGGACATTGGAGTCAGGAGTGGACTGGCCAAGTTCGCCAATGACACCAAACTTTGGGGCAAAGCATCCACGCCAGAGGACAGGCGGGTGATCCAGGCTGACCTGGACAAGCTCAGCAAATGGGCGGACGAGAACCTCATGGTGTTTAACACCGATAAATGCAAGGTTCTCCACCTTGGGAGATAAAACCTGCAGCATCCTTATAGGCTCGGCAGTGCTACGTTGGTTAGCACTACAGAAGAAAAAGACTTGGGGGTCATCATTGACCACAAGATGAACATGAGCCTCCAATGCGATGCTGCGGCTAGTAAAGCGACCAAAATGCTGGCGTGCATCCATAGATGCTTCTCGAGCAAATCCCGGGACGTCGTTCTCCCCTTGTACTCGGCCTTGGTGAGGCCGCAGCTGGAGTACTGCATCCAGTTTTGGGCTCCACAATTCAAAAAGGATGTGGAGAAGCTTGAGAGAGTCCAGAGGAGAGCCACACGCATGATCAGAGGTCAGGAAAACAGATCTTACGATGACAGGCTGAGAGCCATGGGACTCTTGAGCCTGGAAAAGCGCAGGCTCAGGGGTGATCTGATGGCCACCTATAAGTTTATCAGGGGTGACCACCAGGATCTGGGGGAACGTCTGTTCACCAGAGCGCCCCAAGGGATGACGAGGTCGAACGGTCACAAGCTCCTGCAAGACCGTTTCAGGCTGGACATAAGGAAGAATTTCTTTAGTGTCCGAGCCCCCAAGGTCTGGAACAGTCTGCCAGCGGAGGTGGTTCAAGCACCTACATTGAACACCTTCAAGAGCAAATTGGATGCTTATCTTGCTGGGATCCTATGACCCCAGCTGACTTCCTGCCCTTTGGGCAGGGGGCTGGACTCGATGATCTCCCGAGGTCCCTTCCAGCCCTAATATCTATGAAAATCTATGAAATCTGTGAAAATAATAAGGCTTTTATTGATGCAGGCCTTCATGTACTTTTCTAATGAGACCTATATTTTTAATCATGTCCATTTTCACTAGCGGAAGTACCAGCCAGACATGACTTTATTTATTTTTAGGGCACTGATAAAGAAACAGCTATGGATGGTATAGCACATGCATGAAGTTCATTCATTAAAAACACTAAAATAACTGACTGATACTAATTTTCAGTTACCACATTTATACTAGGGGCATAAACTTTCAGGCAAATGTTTGAGTTGTGCTCAAGATGCCATGCTCTCTGCAGTTCTTTACTCCTAAATATTTACTGCAAAATCCTCCCTTGGTTCAGAATTGTACTCCACAATCACCTTTGTTAAGCTCATGTCTGTAACAATATAGCTAATGCAGTGATGTCTTCCTGAGTCTGCAGACAGTTTAGAACAGTTCCTAGAAACGTAACATTCTGTTCATCTCATTGGATGCTGACATTAAAACAGAGTAGTTTTTCACTGTTAATATTAGCTATTTTGATGTATGGCTTAAGTGTTTATTCCATACCCAGCAGTTCTGCCTTCCACACTCTTCAGTGTGCCAAAAATCTACATCCGTTAATGAGCTACTTCCTGCTAACAACTTGTTTGGCTCAGTTACGAATCATCAATACAAAATTCTGCAACATGTCAAACTTAAAAAAAAAAAATTAGATGCATGGGAAACTGTATTCACAATCAAATTGAATGCAGGGGATACAATAATGGCTGCGTAATTAATTTTCATGCACACTATTTTTAATAATGTGAAGCTACAGTAAAATCACCCTTAGAAAGCAGGGAATATAATACATGAGAATGGTACATAAGCAGAACTGCCTTCCTGACTTCACTCTGTAACTGGGATGAAACTAAACCGTTTATTTTAAACTTTCTATGTACATGATGATTTCACCCCTCTTTTTAACATTATGGATTGAGAGCAGGTGACTTACTGCAAGCAACTAGGCTGTGATGGCTACCTCTGATTGACCAAATGACTTGCATGCTGTTGTTTTCAAACCCTGATCGGGCATTTGTAAAAACTTATATGGCCCAGCTACTTTTACATTTGTATTTGTGAATACCCATACATATGACTTTTTAATGCATTCTTTGTCAAATTTCAAGTCTTCAAACTTGTTATGTATACCGTGTGTGTGTGTGTGTGTGTGTGTGTGTGTGTGTGTGTGTGTAATATATAGTAGAAGGGCATGTGTTGGTGAACAACAAAAACAAACAAACAAAAGTTTGTCGCATTCAAACAAGTTGGCTTTAACAGAATTGAAAAATCTCACTAACATGTTACAGTTTCTCTCTGAAACTTAGTGGAGTCTGTCGGTCATGCTAAGCTAGCATAATTGAAAAAGCTGGCAGAAGACCTGGGGGGTCAGCCCTGGGCTCTGGGTAATAACACTGGGCAGTGAAGGGTCTTGCTGGTGCATGAGGGTGCTCCAGTGCACCCGGTACAGTACAGTGCTGGGCAGCAGGCAATCCCTGCATCTTAGCACTTGTACCCCAGCCAGCCCCTGTCACCATGAGTTCTGGCAGAGTTAAGTACTCCGTTTATAAAATATTACTGTTGCTGACAGTACTATTTTATGTCGGAATTAGTTAATTTACCGCACCCTAATACAGGCGCACATGTAGATGGTGATTCTTTATTGTGGAACTAATTAGTCAACTCCACAGTAAAGTGCACATGTAGATGCACCTCCTGCTTTCTATTCCTAGGGTAATGTGCAATTATCTTTCTCAAATCAGCTATAAGATATTATAAGGCTAAGATGTACAGTTTTCAAAATCACTAGATAAAATCCTTATTTTGTCACTTCATCAGTTTGAGAGGGAAGAACTTTCAAAATACTCTGGAATGTTATAACCTAGATTTATGAAGTATTTAAAGGTCATGAAGATTGTAATTGCTAGAGAAATCAGAAGACGTTTAAGTTGTAACACCTTGCATTCAAAATAGTAGTAACATATTAATAGAATTAGTATGTAGGATTTGAAGATTCATCTAGTTTTAGACGGTAATGTTGCATCAGTGTAATTTTAGTTTGTTCACTTTGTAGTGTCTTGTGTCTGCACACCTTTCTTAAAACAAATTTAATTTGGCAGCTTGTGTAATTTAAGTTCTCTTGGCAGCAAGTGTATTCACTTTTAAGGTTTATAGGGACGTATTCTTGACTACTTTGCTGCTGGCAGTCTTTCTGTGATCCCATACTGTACTGCCTTACATTTGGTTTAGCCTCACTGCATACTTGTATGTCCCCCATTGCTCCAAAGTTGTCATAACCACATTATATGTGCGTTTAAATGTTGACATGCAGCTAGTTGTGCCCCTTGTCAGTACCAGGTAGTACTGAGGGCTCTTAGGGTGCAGACAGAACTGCAGCCTCCCAGGTCTAACTCATGGCGATTCATAGAAATTGCTGTGAGTTAGACCAATCTTCCTGGTCCAACAGATGTTAGCTGTGGGATTGGTAGGGTAGAGGATTGGCTCCAGTTTGGAGCTAATCCAGGGAGAGGCTGCATCTGCCCCTGGCTATGCCCCCCACCCTCCCAGCTCTGTTGCTGTCTTTGGATGGAAGGGGGAGAAGGCTGAGGAGGGGGGTTGTTCTGGCATTTTCTAAGCCCTGCTGGAGTAGGGAGTGGGTAGGTTGGAGTCTCCCCCCCAGGTGAGGGGCTTCAATCCAGTGAGGCTGAGAGAACCCCAGATGGGACCTCTCTCCCCCTCCCATCCAGAGAGCAGCTTGAGCCAGGCTGCTCTTGTAGCGGAGCAGCCAGAAATTAATGAAGTCACTCTGCTTAGGAGCAGCTTGATTTGAACCCTCATACAGCGAGGGTTAATTTGTCATGCTATCGGAAGACTGTAAAGCCACCTCCAAGCAGAAGAGCAAGACTGCAGAGTGATTTCAGGGGGCCGATCACACAACAAATGTCACTTCTGTCTGTGCCACTAGTGCTTTAGTACTCATGTCCCCAGTGCTACCACTTGAACCCCTGAGGAGCTCTGGATTTGACTCTCCTCTTTGAAGATCTGCATGTTCAGTCATAGTTGGAAAAGTGTCACCAGATTGGAGATGCTTACAAGATGCTGTCAGAGCAAATGAAGGTAAAGAGGCAGTCCTGGCACCGATCCTTGTGAATTCTCTCAAAAGGTGCTTTGGTGGAACAACCTGAACGCTAGGAAAAGGAGCAGGACCTCCACTATTGCTCCTGCAGTCTGCCCATGCTATAAACAACAGCTGCATTTTTTGGAAGCAGTGCAACCACCATACCTGAGAACAACAGGTTTTGGTTTTTTTCCAGAATGTAACACAGACAAAAAGAGCAGGCACCAAAGTATCCTTGATCCCACATATGCCATGGGGTCTGACAAGAGGAGCCAAGAACAGTATGACCCAGAAGACTACTCAAGAGCTGCCTGCAAATGGCTGAACTGAAACTGTTGTGTTGGGGAGAGCTGTTAGCAGCCAGCCTAAAATGCTACAGAAAGGAGCTGTACCACTTCGAACTCTATATTGTATTACAATACAGATAAACAGGGAGATGTAACTTTTATTTCCTGGTGCATTACTACTAATACCTGTGCATCATCCTGTTTGTATTAACACCTGTAGTGACTGAATTACTCAGCAGTTCAAAGATGGCACTGGCAAAGTATAGTAACACATGCAATGCTAGGAAGCAGAATCAGTGTGTTAATTTGACTTGGTTTTCTGTTTTCCTGTAGATTTTGCTAGGTGTTCCACAATGCACTGAGAGAAGAGTCCTAGAAGATATGGTTGAGCAGCAGAACAGTGCACAGTGTGCACCCTGGAGAATTAACAATTATGTGCCCACGCAATTTTGCCCTGTAAAAGGCATGACCGTTCATAATTGCATAATTTTTGCATAATTTAAGCATGGTGGGCTCTGTGTCTCCACCTCCATGATGTTGAGGCACAGAGCCATGTGACTGGACAGCTGGGTAAGCGGGATGTCTGCCTGCAGGAGGGGGAAGGGTGGGGGGTATGGGCTCTGTGCCATCGGGCTGGGTCAGCCAGCTCCAGTGCCTCCATGTGGGGCTTCCAGCACTCTAGGGGGAAGCTGCATGTGGAGGTGCAGAGCCCACCTGGCCTGATGGTGCATGACTCTGTGCCTCTGTATGTGGCTGCTTGCTGGAATGCTGGGAGCCCCACATGCAGGCATAGATGACCTGATCTAGTTTGAAGGTGTGGGCCGGGCCAACTCCATGCCAGCACGTGCGGGCCCTGGGACTCGGCCAGAGTTGCATGCCACCAGGGGCTCTGCCTGCCATGGCCATGAGCGCCCCAGGGGCCTGCTGCTGCTGCTGAACTGCCAGTGGCAGGTGCTGTGCACCATGGAGGGAGAAGGGGATATGTGGGCGGGGGGGGGGCCACTCCCACCTACGAACCTCCCACATGCCTATGTCCCTTCGCCCCTCCCCCCCCCCCTGCAAACTCCACACCCACCCACAAACCCCACATACTACCATACCCACACCCACTGGCCAAACCACTGTGGATACATACCCACAACCCCCACACCCACCCCCCAAGCACATAGAGTACCTGCATATATTTGTAAAGAAGGTTCAAACAGTGTTATATTTAGTTTCCTTTGTAAAAAAAAAAAAAGGAAATAAAAGAATGTTTGCATATTTTTTTTAGTTTTTCTGCACATAATTCCCTGGGTTGCAATTGTGGAATTTCTGCTTGGAATGCTTCCCAGTTAACTCCAGTGAGTGCAGAAGTGTCTGAACAGGATTAACAGGGAAAGTACCTGAAGTCTGTCTAATCAAATAAAGTGGGTGCACTTCTGTCTGATACTGTTAATTCTCTGTATTTAAAGGGAGCAGACTAATCTGATGTAACATACTTGTGTAGATAAACTGTAAGAGCTGGAGAACAGTTTGCCCTCTTCTGAATTGTAAAGCATGAATTACTGGGCCCTTGTCCAATATGTTGAATGCACTATATCAGGGGCACTTTACTCCTTATGGGTCAGATTTGCTCCATAGCGCCATGTTATCCAGCCTACACAGTTCCCCAGGGGTCCAGAATTTGGCAGCTGGGAGAGTAAGTAGTGGGAACATTAATTGCCACTTCCCTGGTCCAAAATTTCCAGACCCGTGAGGAGTCCGGTTGGCTAAATAATGTGGCCCTGTGCACCAGATGGCACAGTGTGTGGCCAGATCCAGGGGTGTACAGGGCTGGAAGGTTGGACGGTACTGTACTGTATGGGGGTAAAAGGTTATTTGTGAATGTTTAGTTAACATTCATATCTTTAAACCAATGTTTCCCAACCTCTTCCAGCCCAAGGCACACTTACATTAATAATTTTTTTCTGTGGCATACCTGTTAAGACGTTCCCTATCCTCATAACCTATTGTAGCTCAATGCCATGGCAAAATTCTGCGGCACACCTGTTCACATCTGATGGCACACTTTTGTGCTGCAGCATACTGGTTGGGAAACACTGTCTTAAACTTGCTAGTTAATTAGTTGAGGTAAAGGGATGGCATACACAGAAAAATGGACCTGATTTCTGGCTCTGCTCGTGCTTCTTTGGGCCCTTTATAGGCACGAAGGGGCTGTGGAACTAGTTAAATTGGTTTAGGAAGGAATTTTCTTAGATTAAGGGGAGTCAACATTAAGGGAGTTAGTACCAGAACGTCATAACTATATCACACACCACTACATGTATGATATGGTCATAAAGTCACTGTACTCTGGCTCTACTGTCTGAACACAGACATCTGGGATTTAAGTTTGATTGGCTTTGAGGCTTCGTGAACTTCCAGCAGCAGCCAAATTAGTCCCCAGCAAGTCCTAGAATCCTATAGCTGCCAAGTGGTTCACAGTTCGCTTTCTGACCTCTCCCCTGGAGAGTCTCCACTGAGCACAGCTAAGAGGAACCTGAAAACCGGGGCCCCAGTGTGTGTAGGTAGGGTGTAGTTTTCTTGGCAGTTGTATAATCATCTTACTATGGAGCTGTTCACTGGATGGAAAGAAAGGCAGATGCAAATAAGGTTTTCATCCTCTATGCTTGGTTTTCCATATTTCTGTTTTTTAACACTTGCTTCCCTGACAGTTACTTCCATTGATTGTAGGAGCTGTATTTTATTTGGTCAGTGGCTCACCACATCAGTTGCTTGTCTTAAAGTGAACCCTTATAGTCTTGAAAATGGGTAGTGGCTGTCTGCAGACTGTGTGTGTGTGTGTGTGTGTGTGTGTGTGTGTGTTGTGTGTGTGTACACTGTGTTAATCAGTGAAAGAAGATAAGTTCTCAGTTTGTGTGTAAAGAGCCCAGCAGGAGCAAAGCAGCTTAATGGCATTTTATCCAACAAAATAATCAAAAGGCAACTCTTGGAAGCCTAACAAATTTTGTATTATATATGGGTGAAGCTGATTATACTTTTTGGTAAAGTTTAGCTAGTGATATGCCAGGACTCTGGTAGCTGGATCCATTTGAAAATCAGTGTAGTGAGATTTTATTTTAGCCATGTATTACATTAAGTATATTTTGACTCGAGCTATTCAAGCCTCTTTTGTCAAATAGACATTATTTATAATTGAGTAGAATGAACAGGGAAAGGGAGCAATCTGGCTAGCGCTGGTTCCGATTTTTAGTGTTATGGGTCAACAAAAGAACAGGTCAGAACTCGTTAGCCTGACAGAGCGGGTAGTTGGTATTCAAAATCTCTAAGGGAAAAAGTAAAAGCAAAATCCTGAAAGTACAAACAATGTTTGGTGGAAGGGAGTTTTTGTGGAAGAGGGGAACTTTGTTTAGGCTTTTAAAAAGAGGGCATAGAGACACTATACCCCTGGAGGGAGATTAGTTTAAGCTAAAGGGCAGTATCGTCATAAGAAAAATGGTTATAAACTGTCCCTGAATCAGTTTACATGTGAAATTTAGTTTCTAAGCATTCAAGAAGGGCTCTGAGATGGTCTTACAACAGGGGGCAAGAAAACTAACGGATTGCAAGGGGGAACTTGGTGAGTGTGTGGCATAGGACTGGAATAATGATCCAGGTCCCTTCTTGTCCCATTTCCTACCTTTCTTTTCCTTTCTCCCCATTTGATTTTCAGTAATATTATATCATTCTAGTCTAACACTTCCCTTCCTCATTGCATATCTACGATTGTACTGTGATTTTTATTTTTACATTTCCCCCCTCTTCCCTTTAGACATCCCCTTTCTCTTTGTGTTACCTCTGCCCGTACATTTGCCTCAACAGCTGAACCTGTGCATTAAGGCAGCTACTTTAAGCAGGGTCTCATATTTCAGGTCACATTCAGAGGTAGAAAGGATTTTTTTCCCCCAGTGCACAGTTAGTTACATACATTCCAGGGTTTTTTTGGGTTTGCATTTCTCTGAATTTGGCCACCTCTGAAGACAGGACACCCACTGGGGTGCCCTGAACCTTTAGGTGGTACAGGAAATTTTCTTGTGCATTTGGGTGTCTTGTCTCGAGGTCAGACTGGTTATGGTTGAGAATTGGAAGGGAATTCATTCCCTCAGGTGAAGGTAGTGCAGGCCATGTATTGCCTTCTGTGCTGCGTGGGTGCGGGTTAGTGGCTGGGACTGTTTGGATGTATTTCCCCTAATCTGTTCCCGTGCAGGATCCATATGCATTGCAATTCAGTTTCTCGTGCTCTGGACTCGCAATTCAAAACAATTTAGTCTCCAGACATACTTGTGGTACACAACAGTTTAGTCCACAGGCTATTGAAATGCTTTTAAATAAAATGTATAGGACTCGGGTCATGGTGGATTTGATTTAAATCAAATCAGTTGAAATTGTGATTTAAATTCATGGGTCAGGAAGCCTCGATTTAATCATTCTTGTTGTTTGATATCCTTTATTCATTTAACTTCTTGAAACTTTGCACTTTTTGAGAGAGGTAAGGGCTTGACTCCGTACACAAACTTGCAGAGAGACAAGAGAGCTGATGGGGTAATCGGGTCTGTTTTCTCCTCTCCATACACTGCTGTTAACAAGGCTGTTATCTCTGGAGACGCAAATCCGCAGTTTGAGAACTGAAATTAAGCACCACAGAGATGCTTAATGAGATCTTCTAGACTGATCACTGAGTCCCATTGGGTAGAGTGGTTTTCTTTAATCTTTCCTAATCTATAGAGGAGCCTCTGGGAACCCCACAAGATTGGCCCCTAATATAGTCCATGATCTGTTGTGACCTATTTATAAAACTTTTCTAAAAAGGGTATATTCATATATTGTCTTAAATAGTATATAATTAGAAGTTATAGTCCCTATTCCATGGTGATATATTTGAGCTTTAATATATCTTAAATTAAAACGGGGGGGGGGGGGGGTTAAAACCATCTTAACAAAAAATTGGAATTAAATTAAAAAAGAATCCATTTTGGGGGTTTTTTTTAATGGTTGATTTGTATTCCATCCTGGCTCAGATAAGAGGTATTGGTATGAAAAGCCTGCAGTACACAGAAGCTCAGTACTAGATGATCAAATAATTCCTTCTTTCCTCAAACTCAGTATAAAACAAACAGATTCACTAACTTTTCTGTGATGTCTTATAGAAGGAAGTGTTAGAGTCACTTTATCACATTATGATGATGTCTCTAACAGTGAACCCAGGCTGCTGCACTGATTTCATTTACTGCTGATTTACAAAGTAACTTAGGAAATTGGTGTAAGTTTGGATCCCAGTTTAATGTTTATTGATGACTGTAAGATCTTAATGTTGTGGGTTTCACTGCTTGTAGTCCTAGTTCTGTACATCTGGGTTGTACACGTTCAGCATTTATTAGACGGATTCAGAAAGCAAAAATGAAAATTACTCTAACTTTTGTTGGGAAGACTAAAGAAGTCTTAATGCACAGTTATGTTAAGACCTTTGAAATAGATGAGCACATTATATTGTATCTGAAAGTATATTTATTACTGTGAATTTGTTTGCAAAGCATCCCAGACTGTGAGGTCCTTTCATTTAAAATGAGAGAGAGAGAGAAACCCTGGCATCTGCCATTTACTTTTATTTGTATTATGTGATAGCAAATTGATACTTAGTTCAGTACAGTTGGGATACAGAGGGAAGGGAAGTTACTTTTTCTTGGTATTTTTATGCTGACTTATGTATACTTCTTTGGCAACTAATCAACCTAACTAGAAATGCTGATGTTTTGTAGAATTATCAGATATAATTGGATGTCTTTTTCTTTTCTTCTTCCAGCAAATTTAAGATAGAGAGCTGATTTTGAAACAGCTTCAGAAGTTGAGCTATTTATGCAATAATTCCTAAGACTTTGCCCATTAAAAGTGGCAAAAGCCAGGTTGTTAACAACTCTCAGAGGAAGCCAAAGGCAATTAATATACTATATTAAAATAAATATTCCTCCAGTTGTCAGCATTTGCCATTATTCACTTTAAATCTATATTGCTTTTTATGGTCTGTAACAGTGATATAAACATTTGGTATATGTAGTGCATTCTGACAGCTACAGTAAATTGGCAGTCTTCTGGCATAATTAATAATGAGTGTGTTAATTTTGGATATGGAAATTGTTACATGATCTGAAGTTACTGATCACAAGGTTCCTGCCCTCGGGCAACCAACCTGTGCCCTATGTCTTTATGCCAGGGATGGGCAAAATGCAGCCTGGGGGCTGGATGTGACCTGCCAGGCCATTCTATCCGGCCCGCAGGGCCCCTAAAACTTCTAGAAAATGAATATTTATCTGCCCCTGGCTGCTGATCATGCGGCCCTTGATGGGTTGCCAAAACTCAGGAAGCGGCCCTCTGCCCAAAATAATTGCCTGTCCCTGATTTATGCACTTACCAGGATTCAGGGCAGGATGGGTGATGGTTAGATAATATGGGAATGAATCCTACTAAAGTACAAGCCGCTATTTCACAGACATTGTTCACTTTTGTCTTTTAAAATGGATTAAAGTTGGAAATCGGCTCAAACTAAATGCACGCATCCTTGAATGTAAACATTGTTTATTTAAGTAATGTGCTAAAGAATTTTAAGTGTACTGTTTTCTCATTAGAAGAGATAAGTATATTCGTTTTCCAGGGGAAAGCCTTCTGCTTTAGGTGTTCGTTGTGCCTGGATGAATTGGCAATCATAATTCATCCTTATTGAAAGTTTTTTCTGTGACATGCTCTTTCTGATCAAAGCCTCCTTACCCTGACTCCCATATATACACCTGCAGCATTGCAATTGCATCTTTACAGTACTTTTATTATCCTTCCAGTGATTGGTCCATAAAAAGTATTTTATAATCAGGCTACAGAGTTTGCTATGTAGTTCCCATTTTACTGTGAAAGTGCTTGTCTTTCATTTTTTGAATAACCTTGATATTTTGTGCATGTTACAATGGCAGTGGCATGTGACAGTGCATATTTTTGTTACTGTCTTTAGGAAAAACAACTAAAAATTTTTGTTGTTTGAATTGACTTTCAGAAAAAATTGTGATTTTTTTTTTTCTTTTAGTTAGTTGCAGGTTTACTTTAGAATTCAGAGGAAACCCACTTGTTTGTCATTTTTCTTTCATAAAATGTTTGAAAAATGAAATACATGTGCAATTTTTAAATAAGTTATTGTACTATTATTAGTATTGATATATTTACAATTGTACACATTCCTTAGTAGATGTCTGGGTATTTCTAAGATATCTGTGATAAAGTACATGATTTCTTAACCGTGTCATCATTTCCAGCTAAGCATGTGATTAAATAGGAGTTGAAACTAATACCTCTGCTCTGTCAATTATTAGAACCAGTTAGAGCAGTGGCATTGCACATTTCATTAATGTGACTTTGTTTTTAATAATCACCATAACATTTTATTTAGTCTTTGGCACCACCATCTGATTTCTTTTTTATTCTCCCAGCAACAAGTGCAGTGGTTCATGAAAAATGGACTACTTTACTCGTGTTTTTTCTGAGTGAGTTTCTTGGAGTATTAATGTGGAAATGTTTTTCTTTTTTCAAAATTCTGCATTCCTGCTGTAACATCGCTATTCACTTTGTCTCTGGAATCTAGGATGAAAGGAAAGTTAAAATTAAACAGTCTTACAAAAAGCAGTCTGCTTGGTAGGCTGCTGATTTATGTAGAATTTGATAAAGCATTATAAAATCTAGACAAAAAGGTTGCCTTACTCTTTTAGAATCCATGCCCTAATGATTTTTCATGAAAGTCACTTAAACAGGTGATTTTAAGTGATTTACCAAATAGGGCTGACTTTCTGAATTGGGATTTTGATTCTTTTGACCTTTGGTGTTTTGATTTCTTTTAAAATAAAAGGTTGCAGTGAATAGGTTTCAGTAGCCTTCTTCTGCTAAATAGGTCAGTCTTGCTTTTGGCCCTTTAAAATAGCTAAAACATGATAACTGTTTTTACAATCTTCAACTACAACAAAATTTAATATTTTGCTTGGGCTAAATCAAACTATGTTACAAATTAAGTTAGAAAGAGTGCTCTTGACCCATGCATTGTCTTGGTGTTCCCTGAGCTGCAGAACAAGCATGCTGAATGAACTGTCACCCATTTAACACAAATACTGCCATACTGCTATGGCTGTTCCAGTCCATCGCAATCAAAGATTTTGTGGGGGCAAGAGGTAAATTTGTTTTCCTGTGTTAGCGCACTGGGGGGAAAAAACTACATGGAAGAACCAGAACTGAAGTAAACTAATCCACTTTCCATTTTAAAGCCAATGTATCAAATAAACAGATAAAGTAATGGGTGATGTGAAATGATTCGCCTGATTCGTAATTTGAAATCTGCCACGTCCACCTATTAAGACAAAGAAAATCTACTTAAAATATTTTTAACCCAGCAGTAGTCATATAGAAATAATTCTGACAGCAGCAAATGGGTGGTAGGCTCCATGTTTTCAGAACTCAGTAGGCCAAAATATTTGTATAATTTCTGAAAATAGTGTTTATTGAAGTGATGGATTTACTGCAGTTTTTGAAAATCTCTGAATAAAAGCTGTTGTTAAGTCATGCCTTTTTAAATCAGTTGTACTGCATGTAAGTAGTTGGATAAAGGGTTGGTGAACATTTTGAGTTTCCAAAGTGAAGCACCTCATTGTCATGGAAAATGTGCACGTACTAAACATTACAAAATACAAAATGAGACGGTACATTCATTGCTTTGTAATAAGATTCTTTGTTTACAGGCTGTGCCACAGGGCCATAGCAACAAAACCAGAACTAGGGACGCAAAGTATTCTGGCCATAAAGATGGCGATGAATATCTATCAATTTGTGAATTGTGGGAGTTTCGCACCATTGTGAAACCCATTATCACTTTTTATTTTTCTACTCATAGCTTGAGAAGCTATTAACAGGCATAGATAAGACATTGACTAAAAATTAGAATGTAATATCGTATGTATCTTTATTGTACAAAATGTATTGTTCCAAAAGTAAATTTAGGTAATATCTATCTTTCTCAAGATATCTTAAAAAACCTGTTTGGGGAGAAACATAAATCTAGTTGGCTCTAAAAACAGCAGAAAGCCTTCTAGTCTGTTCTTACTTTGTTTGTACCAGTACATACACAATCTATTTGAGCTCTTTGAGATTGTACAAGGTGCAGTTTTGCAGGTTTTGGTCTTTGAAGAAAGGGGGCAAAATCAATCCAGAGTAAATACTCAATTTTAAACCAGTTCCTGTATGCTTCCTTCCTTCTCTTTTTATCCAGGCATGTTCACTGCATTGCTTACCCTATTCTTTACAAGGACAAATTTAGAAATGGGAAGTCACTGTGGTTAATGCAACTGCAGTTGCAGCAACCACATAATATCTTCCTCCCCACCTGTAAATACTTTAAAATGCCAGTGTTCTTAGTGTGTATTTTGGAGGAAGGAGTCTAGTCTCAGGGGCTAAAAAAAATGAAAGAGGGAAGATGGGAAGGCATTGAGGATGGAGAGGACTGTTGATCTCCCCTTTTTCTCTGTCTTATTTATTTTCCTTAGTTCAGTACTTTTGGCCTCTTCTGGCTTGTTGCCCTGTTCCCATCAACAGTGCCAAATCCCCAGAGCGAAAAACTGGTAGTCTGTTAAATGTAGTGGAATCGGAGTAAGAGGGTCTGTAAGTACAAACGCAACAAAACAAAGAATTACCATCTGTTTGATGTTAGAATGTCACTAGCCTGCCTGCATCCAGCTCTTCTAGAGCCTTGGTACAAAGCATGTTCATGCTGTTGTTCTCTTTCAGTAGATAAATGTATTTGTTACGCTACCGTCAAATCTTAGCAGCTTTAGAAAAATTACCTCCAGACCTGTATGCACTCAGAAAATGCAACGTGGAAGCAGCTAGTACAGTGTTCATGTTTTCAAGGACTTTGTCTTCTCCTGAAGTGTTTCTTAATCTTTTATTTCACATTTCTCCAGTCATCCCCAGTAATCTTTGCCTGTCTTGTTGAAGTTGTGTGGCCCCCCCCCCCGGCTGTTCTTCTGTATTCCTGATTGCTGATTATACTTTCAGTTTCGTTTTGTTTGCGACTTGTGATTAATTATAGAGAAGTGAAAACAATAAGAAGCACTTGGAACAGAACAATGCTTCATTAGCTCCACAAAATATAAATAATTACCCAGACAATGAAGTGTTCTGTGATGCTTAATTTTACATAGTGTAAAAAGGCTACCTTAGCAATTTTTAGCGGTTTTTTTGGTTTATTTTTTTTTCAGGAGTTATGTGGATAACTGACATGAGTTGGTTTACAGCAGATTTGATTAAAATAGCAAATTAATATGCATCAAGAAATTAATAATACTTTTATACAGTTTTTCATCTTCAGTATTGCACAATCAACATTATATTGTAGACTTGTTTTTAAAAAAAAAAAGCCTAAGCTAATAGTAAACTCTAAGACAATAAGATTCATGCTAACACAAGAAGCCTCTCAATTATGCCTCTCGTTTGACAAAATTTGCACATATGTTGCAAATAATAATATAATTACTGTTCAAAAAGTTTTGGTAAAGACCATAGGTTTAAATTGGACACATTGGCCGCGTGCAGACAAGCACAGCTGTGCAAAATGTGGCGCTGCAGGTACTTCTGTGACTCTGTGTACTGCACATTCGGCTGTTCTCCACACTCCAGGGTAGCAGCGTGAGGGTTTTTTTTGATGCTAGGATCTCCCAGGGTCAAAAAATACCCACCAAAAAAAAGGAAAAAGGTTGGTACATGTGGGGACAACGCTCTGCTCAAAACCACGACGGCAAAACCAACACTGGCTGCCAACCAGGAGGTCCCCTGCACCCCCGGTAAGGTGTCTTGGACCAGCTCAGTGCTGGCCCCAGCCTTCCCTATCCTGTCTGGGGCAACCTGCATGGCATAGGCATTCCTTGGGGACAGCTAGTACAAGGTGTGCTGCTGCTTCATGTCCCCAGGGAAACAAACATCCACACTTGTGTGGACATGGCCATTGACTGCTTACAGAAGTTTAAAAAAAAAACCCCACAAAACAAAACAAAAAAACCCCCAAATGGTGCTTTGCTTTAGACTTGGTGAGTCCCCACGCTGAGTCCAGTGCATGTCCAGAAGAAGCATTGCGTTTGTTGGACCCGGCTCACCCAACGTCTGTATAGATCAGGTGCTTTAGTGGGTTTTTTGGGCACTTTTACATAATAGCTGATTTGAGTCAGCTTTAGATAAGAGTGCCAGAAAGCCCTGCAGAAGTGCCTGATCTATATAGATGCTGCAGACCCAGGTCAAATGTGCTGCTGCTTCCAGTAAAGCATGCTTTTTGGATTTTTTTAACATCTGTAAACAGCCATTATAACCAATTATAATCCTGGTGAATTCAGTGGAGTAAAATCACTGATGCCATAGCTTTATTTAGCCTGCTGAGTGACAATAGCTTCTTTCAGATCCAGTGCAGACAGTCCCAAATAAAAGTATCACCGCATATCATATTCAGAGTATTGTAGTCTCTTGTAGAATAATCTGCTTGTATTTTGTTAAAAATGCTATACATTGGATTGGTCCTCTTAATCCCATTTTACTTGGCATGTCTATGATGTTAAATGTACATATCTCCTTCTGGTCTAAGCTCTCTGTTCCAGATTTTTTCTTCTCTGACTGTTTTCACTCTCAAATCTTTTGTGTACTTTTTATGTGCTTTGCTTTCTTCTGACTTGTTTCTACTTTTGGTACCTTGTCCATTTTATCTCTTTGTTTCCTGCTTTGTGCTGTTCCAAATAGCCTCCAGGTATTTCTAGCCTGTACACTCAAATATAACCAAACCTGCTTTATCTACAGAATGTCTGCTAGGGCACTAATACAATTTCCTCACCATCAAAGATTACAGTAAGTTTATATGTTTAAGTACATACATTTGAAATGGAAAAAAATTTCCATTTTCTCTTACCAGGTAATATATTTGATCTGGCCTAATGACAAACATATCCAATGACTGAGTAGTGGTAGGGTAGCTATGTTATTTGTTTGAGTAATATTTAATTTTGATGAAACATTCTTACTTTTGCATTCCATTTGATAGACTTCAGTGTCTTTATGGCTCATAAATTTAACATATGTTTTCTTGGTTACAGGGAGAAGAAAATGAAAATTCAGGATATTAAAAACAATATTAAAGAAGCTATAGAGGTAAGTCTGTAAGCCATTGTTTGTAGCAACTCAAAACCTATGTTTTTAAACCCTAACTCTCCAATATATGTATTCTTCTCTTTGTAGACAATAGTGACAGCAATGGGGAATTTGGCACCTCCAGTTGAACTAGCCAATCCAGAGAACCAGTTTCGAATCGACTACATCTTAAATTTAGCTAACCAGATAGACTTTGATTACCCTCCAGTAAGTAAATATCATTTGGGGGGGGGGGGGGAGGAATTGTTATTTTGTTGTAACAAGTAATTATGATGACACTGGGGAAATACAGATGTTTACAAAATGACATTTAATTCCATGAGACATCTTATAATGGACACAAAGCAACGGTCCTACTGTATAATACCCATGTCCCATCTAGTCCAAATACTCTTCAAAGACCACTCACTATATGAGAAGGGCTCAAGAAGCTTTGTGGGACACCAGTGGGCATTATTTGTTCCCCATAAAGGTCTCCTGATAAATGTCTCCTAATCAAGAAGAGCTAGCTTGTGTTGAGCCTTAAAGTTTTATATTCCCCTTCCAAAGTTTTTTGTTTACCTTAGTTATTACAGTGGAACAAAGAATTCCTTGTTTTGAATCCAGTGTTTTGGAAGAATTTCTGAAGGCTAAAGAAATACCCATATACCTTGATGATGATTTCAAATTCTAATAAATATTAGTGTAATAGAAGCTGGGTATAAGTACCACCTCTTGGGAATAAAGTCTGGGTGCTTTTTTCAGAGGTTGATCTTGCCACCTTTTTGTCAAACCCCCCCCCCAAAAAAAAAAGAAAAAAGAAAAAAAAAGCAGGCTATATGTTATCTATAAGCAGTGCAATTTAGTTAGATTGTTTCTGATTGTTTCTAGCAATTAAATACATGTCTTGTACTCATGCAATGTGTCTGCTGCTTATTAGAACTGGGTCATGCAGAGTACTTTGCTACAATCTGGTGATTCTAATAAGCAGCAGCATCCTGCTGCACCCACACACAGTTTATTTTCCAGTGTTACTGCACATAATATGATGTTCTTATACCACAAGTATGCTTTTTTATTGGAAATACAGCTGAGTGCCGAAAGTTTGATTATGCCATGTTCAGAGGTCTCATGGATTTGCTTTTTTGGCATTTATAGCAAGTCCCGATCACATTGCCGACTAAATGGAAGTTGACAAAGATATTTTTGACAAGATGCGAGACTTCTCTGTTGGCCTCTAAGTCTAGTAAAGGTAGCTGGCAATGATCTTTTTGCACTAATTGCAAGACTTTTTAGAATTTCAAACTTTGAAGTAAAAAAACATAGTGACTTATCTGGCTTTGGACACCTTGTTATTGTGATGGGGAAACAGGAGTGTATATGTTGGAAGAGGGTGTACTTGTATGAGGTGATTCACAGTTAGAAAATTTTGGTTTTGTAGCAGTGCTTATATCCAAACTGCTCTTTTATCAGGTGTGCTTACATTCAGTTTCTACTTCTATTCCTGAGCACTAGTACAGTACTGTATCACAAAGGTATTGTGTTGATCAGTCCATTGATATTTGTTAAGCTCTTTTAGGTCCTTGGATGTAAATGTTGAAAATAAAATGGAGGCTTTTGGTATAGGTCAGGGGTCAGAAACCTGCAGCTATTCACCCTGTAGAGCCAGGGTACTTTGGCAGTGGGAGGGCTTAATTTGTGCAGAAGAAGGGGGAGACAATCAGGTCCTATTGCCCATCCACCTTGGACCTGGGCTGGGTCATTCTGCCCCATGCACTAGTGTAGGTCATTGGTTCACTTGACTTCAGTTGATTGACTTGCTTTCTCAATAGAATTGCAACTAAAAGTGTCGTTTTGCTCCTTTTTTGTATTAAGGGTGAGTGAAGCAAGGCAGAATCTTGGTCCACACACACTTTTACTACGAGAGCCAGTGTGTGCAAGCTTTTAGAGCATGATGGGGTTCTTACTGGCTTCTGGATGATAATGCTGGTTTAAAGGTCCTTTGTTAAACTGTAGGGGGTTTTCTTCAGCCAAATGCACTAAATGTTTATGCCATGATTCTGCAAAGGCCTATACTTGTCTTGTAAGTACTCCCATTTTAAGTACGCTTTGTCTAAATGTTTGCCTGAACAAGGCTTTAAACTGGATTTTCATTAACCTCCGACTTGACAAAACACTATTAGCAGGTTCTGTCCCTAGTGGTGATACAAACTAAATGGAAGTCTCATTTGAGTGTCAGGTAATATTCCTCTGGTACCTGAACAATTGAGCCTGTGCATTAATTATGTGACCAAAACAAATTAAATACCCAGGATGTCTCTAGTTCCTAACTCCCAGGGCATAGTAATTGAAATATGTGGTCCTTAGATGCCACAGTAAGAATAGGGAAGACTTTGTGCCAGACGATTTAAAAGTACCTGAAAGAAGAAGCCCTTTCCTGTCAGTGGAAAGAGAAGCCTGAACTGCTGTTTTGCAAGTTAGGTAGTACGGTTGCACAGAGAGTGGCTACATGCTGAACGTCTTTAATTCACCAACAGTATTTTAACTGTTTTAAATAAACCACAGGATGCCAAGATCACTACTACACAGGTACTGCAGTAACTCCCACTTACTATCTTTTTATATATGTGCATATTTTATACATACCTGTAAAATAGGTAAAGTAAAAATGAAATTTGTAATACTTGAGAGAAACACTGGAGCTTCTGAAATCAATTTTTTTTTTAAATGTAACTTTATTTTCTGCTAGTGCCTAATGCTGTGTTTGAACCCAAAAAACCTACAGTACTTTGGTAGAAGGATAGAGAATATAATGGTAGAGATATGGGCTCCCTATCTTCTTCTCCAGCCTTTCATTCTGTCATTTGTGCTTCCTTCTACCACACCTCCAGATACCTAGTGGGAGCTGTACCCAGTGGCAGCAGAACTTCACCTACTTTAACTTGTGATTTAACACGTGCTTTAAGGCTTGCAGTAGCAAACTCTTTCCTGCATAAGTTAGTAATGCTAAGGAGTTAGGGTTTTTTTTTGTTTTAAGCAATAATAATGTTCGCCAGTCCTTAAATGCAATAAGGAAATGTTTAGTGTGCCACAGGTTTTGCCTCCTTATCCTACCTATTTGCTTGGTTGGAACTAGGGGTGTACCTATTGAGGTTTTTGGGGCTGATAAAAATGTCCAGTTTTTAAGGAGGCATATTGGCTGATACCAATCCAATTTCTGATACAGCATAGAGAGCTGCCTCCAGCTGGTAAGTCTGTTGTGGTGGAAGGGGTGTCGGGGGGTGGGGAGGACACAGATCAAAACCCACCCCCATGGTGAGGGAAGGGGCACAGGCAGGCGCTGCCCACCTAGGGTGGAGTGGAGCACAGGACAGAGCTGTGGCTTGTTGGGGATGGCTCCCACTGCTGCGTGCACCCCGGGATAGCACCGGAATGTGTGCGCCCCCCAGGTCTGCACAGGGCAGGGTGGGGCGGACTGGAACCTGGGCTGTGCCAGGCTCTTCTCACTGGGGAGGGGGCTGCAGCCACCCTAAATTTCTCTGTAGCTCCCTCCCATCACTGGCACGCATCTGGTGCAGCCCCGGCTCTTTCTCGCTCAACTCCTACCTCCCCCCGCATGCCAGGAAGAGCCAAGGTTGTGTCGGGCGTGTGGTGGCGCTGGGAGGGAGCTCTGGCAAAATGTGGGGTGGCTGAAGCCCCCTCCGTAACCCCCGCCCCAAGCCTAGCCTCAGGCAAGAAGAGCACAGCCCTGGCTGCAACCCATCTGCCCTGCCCTGCCCCACACAGCTTCAGGGCCCATGCTCCTGCCCCACTGGGCAGCACCTGTCCCTGCCCCCTCCCTCACTGTGGGGGGCAGGGGTTTGATCTCCCATGCCCCTTCCCTCCCCCTCCCCTTCCACCAAAATGTACTTACCAGTGGGAGGCAGCTCTCCACGCTGCAGGGATCTGCTCCTCGCAGCCTGAGTGCTGTGCTGTGGCTGTGTGCATGCATGGACATTTATAGGTCAAATTACCGGCTGCATTGGGCCAATTTTCCTGTACAGCCAATTTTCTTTATATTGGTACCAACCTGATATTGGACTGATGAATCAGTGTATCTCTAGTTGGAACTTGGGTTCTAGCCGTTACCAACGCACTCTGTTCTCACTTTGTTGCTTGCTAGTTTGCTCTGTGAGATGGTATGTAGAAATTGCTGACAGGAAGCAGATAGAGGCAGGCAGTAGAAAAGCTAGTAGTTTTAGTACAGCTCTAAAGTGGAGAACTGTCCTTCAAAGTCTGTAAATACTTAGGGCTAGATCTTGCAAGGGACTGAGTACTTTATTCCCACAGAATTCACTTAATGATTCTCTTCCAATCTGCCATTTAGCATGCACTACAGAAAATGCATTTATTCTAAGCATTGTCAGAGATGAACAGAATATACTGATATGTTTTCAGGGGAGGAAGGGGTTGTTATTTTTAACTTTATTCAAAGCATTTTACAAATGTTTAGCTAATCCTCCCAACATCCCTTTTGTAGAAAGTTAGGAGCCTTGGCCTCATTTTAGGGAGAACTTGAGTGAATGAAGAGATGAGAAATTAAGTTGCTTACTGAAGTCCATGTAGTTCTTGTTACTGATAAAATTGGGGCTAAAACTCAGGTTTCTTCAGCTATGGCTTCTGGCTAATTGTGAAAGGCAAAAAATCGAATAGAGAACTCAATAATTTTACAGTAACAGAGTAGGAGTAGAAGTTGAGTAGATTTCAGATTCTGGCCCTAAATACTAATATCGTTAGAAGGGCAACTTTTCTGTGTAGTATGTTCTATGTTCTCTCTCTTTTTGTCTGTCTGCTCACTTATCAGTGTTGTAACCTTCATATAAGATGTTTCTTTGTAACAACATAGTAATCTACAAGGTTCTGAATTGGAACTACATTTTCATATAATGCAATGTCATATTAAACATAATCTTAATGGCTGACAATAGTATATTTGGTGACTTGACTTAATTCAGTAATTTGGTACATTTGGTAAAAGGGAACTAGATTTCCTGAAAGCAGATGTTTGTTTTTGATGTTAGTAGTGGCAGGTATTCTGGCCAGCTGGCAGTAAGGAGTTAGAGTATTTGACAGATCGTGGTAACATCCCCTTTCTTGTAATCATTGCTTCCTCTTTCTGTATATCTTATGTGCCACCAGCAAGGGGAATAGGGGGCTATTAGAAGCAATGAGCTTGAACTGAAGTTCTGCAAAAAAAAAGTTCTTCCTGTCCCTTTTCCAGTGTGTACTAGTGTGTTTTTGGGTGACGCTGTATCTTGTCTTTGATTAGGTTGTCAAAAACCCAGTTCCTGTAATCTCTGTCAATAACGCTTATATTTTAAAGTGGACTGAATGAATTGGGAAAACTGGGGGGGAAAAAGCCCAAAATATAGAACGTACATTTTTAGCTGCCTAAATTTTCCAGTTGAAATATATTTGTTTAAAACCAGTCTGACAGTAGTAACCACGAAACGTTATTAGCTGGAAGAATGCTCTGTGGCCTGTAAGAAATGAGAGGTTTGTTCTGTACACATTCAAGAAACCTTAATCACAGCAAGCACGTGTTTGTAGCTGCCTAAACAGGTGATGCTGTACAATTGCTTTGGATGAGCAGTGGAAGTCACCCTTTCGGTACTGCAAATCTTGAAATTTCTCATGATCACAAAATAATTTTTGTTTCATTTTAGAAGACGTAAATCCAGAGTTAAAAAGAAAATGTAGACGCTAGCTGTACCAAACTTTTACTAACGATTAGAAAGTTTCCAGTGGCTTCAGCTCCATTAGAAGGACTTCCCTAAGCTACTTATAAACATTGTATATTTTGCTTCTCAGCTGAAACACGTAGCACCAGACACCATGTGATTCGTAACCTCGTGTCCTGTATGAATAGGCAGCAAGATGCATTTTTTTCTTAGTGTTCAGACACACTCAACAGCTTTGAAGTATCATAGAATCACCTCGGTTGTATAGGAAAATCTGAAAAATACTCATTAAATTAAGATTAAAAATAAAATTGTATTAATGTAAAAATAGTAATATACCTTAGCATGGAACTGAACAAATAAACAGCTAACCCATGGTCGTAAATGGAGTCCTAAAATATTTCTGTTAATGCCATGGAACAATCAGTTTTCCATTTTTAATTCTGAAACATGAAATGTTAGCAATCCTTAAGCAGTACTTTAAGTGTAACTGCTTTAGTACAGTGTCTCCTACAGTGAATATTGTTTTGTGTTTTTCAGGAACCTCTAGGAAATGTAATTGTTAATTGATGAATATGTGCCAAAAGCTAGAAAGATGTTGACTATTTCAGCAGTAAAGAATGAAATGTCAAAGTGCAGCTGCCTGGGAAAGTTTGTGGAAAGAGATAAAGAAGATGCATCAGAGGATGTAAAGGTGACACTTAGCTAGTGAACAGTCATTCTTTTCAGGTGGTGGAGCAGTTAGGGATTATTAAAATGGACAGTGCAGGAAGTTAAAGTGAAAGGTTGAACTTAGGCCAAGTCTATGCTGCAGGGTTTAGCTGGCATAGCAATGCTGGTTAGCATTGTGAAAAAATTGCTTCTCACTAACTGACATGATTAGTCAGGCAACCCTTCCTGTGTAAACACAACTTGTACTGGCAAAAAGATTGTTTTGTCATAATAGCTTGTGAGAGAGTTAGTTAGTTAGTTAGTTACTACCAAAAAAAGACCCCTCTTGCCAGTATATGCTGTGTACCTAAAATGGTTAGAGGTGTAGTGAAGTTGGAAAAGCCGTTGTAGCATAGACTAGTTTACAAATGTATTGATTCCTCATATCACAGATATCTTTGGGTTACAGTTGTATTGAAAAACATCTGCATTGAATACAAATTACTGAAACTACAGGTAAGGCTACTGAATTATATGCCCTTTTTCTCATAGTGGTTGGGCACTTCAGCAGGACTTTTTGGCACTTTTCTCTATATCTGATTCAGTCAGCCATTAGATGAAAACACCAAACCGCCCCCCAACTAAAGTGCCCAGTCTATACAGACATCGGGCGAGTTGGGTCCAGCTAATGTGATGCCTCTTCTGGGCATGTGCCAGTGCATTGAGGTTAAAGTAAAGCATTGGGGGAGAAGTTCAGTGTTTTGGGGGATTTTTTGTGTTTGGTGTCTTCAAGCAACCAAAAATGATTAGACACCTGTGAAGTAAGATGTATAAGGAAAGGCTGAAAGAGCTAGGGTTATTTAGTCTAAAAAAGAGGATTCAGAGGGAGGATTGGGTAGCAGCCCTCAAATATGTGAAGGTTACTTATAGAGAGGATGGAGTTTTTCTTCTAGCTACAGGACACAGGACTAGGAGCAGTGAACTCAAGCTGCAACACAGGAAATGTTTGGAGATTAGGAGGAACTTTCTGACTATGAGAGTGGTCTGGCACTGGAGTATATTGCCTAGGGAAGCTATAGAAGCTGCATCCCTGGAAATTTTCAAGAGCAGGTTTAGATGGACACTTGTTTGGGATGGTTTAGTAAGGGATGTTCCTGCCTTAAGGAGGGGACTGCAGTAGAAGACCTTGTGAAGTCCAGTCCAGTCCTACTTTCTGATGATCCTGTGATTCGGAAGATAAACCCAGAGAATTTCAATAAATTCAGTGTTGAAAAATTTCTGACCTGTTACAGTCGTCTTGATTTCTTTGCAACAGGAGAATTACTGTGCTATTTTAAACCTTCAGAACAGAACGACTTTATTTAGAAATGGACTAAGTGACTTCACAGAACTTCTTGATGGACTTTTGCAACAGTCATTTCTAATGCTGGAAAAATTTTTAATAGCGGTTACCCTATGCCATGTGGAAAAGAGGGTAGCTACTTGCATTCATCTCTAGAAATGTTGCATTACCATATTTTTGTTACATGTCTCGTTTATAATCACACTACTAAAACACTGTTTATAATAGCAAACACTTTTTGTTTCCTAGCAATGAAGTGATAAAACTAATATTCTTAGTAATTTATTGAAGATATTAAAGTTTGGTTAGATAAAAATATTTTGTTTAATGAATTACTCATGTATGGATTTGGACAAACTGGTTAAAATTTACTGTTTGTGATCTTGCAATCTTTTGGATCTTGCTTACCTGGTCTTACTGTTAACTTGCCTTCCCACTACTTCCATCACTTTTGCATTCAATGAATGTTTGACCAGAGGTGGTTTAGAAAGGCTACAAACAAGAAGTTTAAAACCCTAGATCATTCTTGAGGGTTTTTTTCCAGATTTGTAAGTCTTCAAAGGAGGTAGAATTCTGGAAAAAGGAAATGTTTAAGTTCCTTAAAAATAAAATTGGAGTTAATTCTTATTATTTTTCTGTAAACTACCCACTAAGGATAATTGTAAGCAAATGAAATTCATATTCTTACGTAAGACTAATTGACTTCTCTTATAGATGCCGCATCTACACGTGCCTTAAGTCAAGGTGGACAAAATGCAGCCTGCAGGCTGGATGTGGCCTGCCAGGCCGTTCTATCTGGCCCGCAGGACCCCTCAAAATTAATATCTGTCTGCCCTGGTTGCCTGTCATACGCGGCATTCAATGGCTTGCCAAAATTCAGTAAGCAGCCCTCTGCCCAAAACAATTGCCCATCCCTGCCTTAAGTGGTCACCTGGCCACATGTTTGGTACATTAATGGCATGGTAAAAAGAGAAATAAGTTCCAAAGTTATTCCACATAATCTGTTACACTTTCGTAGGCAATCAGGACTCATAGTAGAGACGATATATTTTATTAGACCAAAACGATTTTTGCAAAAAAAAATCTTTAATGGCAAGCTTTCAGGCACAAACATCCTTCATCAGGCATTGGAGAAAATATTGTAAAAGTTCTCCTGGGTAGAAATGAAAGTTCATATTTCATAGGATTTCACAGAGGAGACAATAGATGTCAACTTCTCTGGGCAGTCAGTTCATAGCTGGTATGAAGCCTCTCACCTCCTGTGAGGATCTGTGATGATGCAAATTACCTTGAAACAAAGGCAGGAGCAGCATCTCAGGTTTCAGGTGGTCACAGTTGCTTCCTGCTTGGGAAAATATGAAGATTTCATCTCAAAATACTTTTGTAGCTGCTTCCTCTCATGTCTTTAATTGTATGTGTGGCTGGGTGGTTGGAGTTCCCAGCTGGTGGAGCCTGTGTGCACCCCCAAGCCTGGGAGCTCCTAGCTGGTGCTGGCAGCCTGCTCCCCTATCTTGTGGCACACTGCGCTTCTGCTCCGCGCCTGGCCTGAGCACAGTGGGCCGCAGCACAGGGAATGGCTAGCTCCTCCTGAGGCTCCCTGTGTCCCAGCCAGCCCTGCTGCAGCACGTGGAGCAATGGGACAATGTACGTTGGCAATTTGTGCTGCTGCTATTTGTGTTGCTGTAAAGGCGCACCCATGCTCGTGTGGACCCGGCTCTGGAGTTGCTTGTTTGCCTTTATTACTTCCCTTCTGTCTTGTCACGTTCTGTTCAGATGTGCCACCTGGAGTGCTCGCTATATTGCTTGAACGTTCATTGAAGGAAGAGTCTGCTGCTTAAAAGAAGGAAGTGGTGAGGGGAATAAATAAGCATACAAACACTTATTCCTGAGGCACAAATCATCAATCGTATCAGTACCCTGATTGACAGTGGCCGAAGAACATTTCATGCTTTGTAATGCAGGTAGCAACGTTCTTGCGTTAGGACACTTCTGTAGGGCCTGGCAGTCGCAGCACCTTGTACTGCTTTATACAGACCCTAGAATGTCACGCCTCACAAAAGACCTCCCTGAAGCAAATCCTTCACTATTTGGCAGAAGAGAAAAATCTATGCATAGAAGTGACGTAACTTGTCCATGATCAATGAGAAAATCTGGGGCAAAACCAGGAACAGAATCCATGCTCTACTGGTTGCAGCAAACTGCCCATGGTATTCTGAAGAGACCACACGTAGCAGTTTCTCCATTTTCCAGCTCAGCGTGGGCACTAAGCCATGAAAACTTTTTTCCTCTCTGCTCTCAGAACAACTCTGAAATTTAGGACAGTCTGAAGAAACCATTTAATCTTAAAGGTGATGTGTTTGTCACTCCACTACAAAACTATGAAAGAATAGAGGTAAAAATGAAATGACCAGTTCAGGAACTTGATAACCTTTTTCAGTCTACCTCCATAGCCAATGGACTTGTAAGTTCTGCTGACATGAGCCAAGTGGTTTTCTTATTTTTTGGGGGTTTTTTAATGGCAATCTCTGCTTTCTGGATGTTTTCATCTGGTGTACCTTAACTAAAGTATTTTTTGGACTTGGACTAAATTGAATGGTTCTGACTAGAAAAATATTTACAGTTCTCTTTTATTGTGGAGAAGCGTTATGCGGGAAAAGGGAAATTTGCTGTTGTATTTTGTCTTCCCTGTGGGACACTGGCACAGACAGAAAACCAACACGTTTCTCTTTTGCAGGGCCCAGGAGCAGGCACCACTTCAAAAGGGAACCAAATTAAGAGGACAGCATTTAACCCCTTCCATACACAATTCATTTTTTTCCATCCCAGACATGTGCAACAAACCTTAATAAGAATTTTGGGAGTAGAAATCTCAGAGCTGTTATGCTAAAGGAAAGTTTATTTTTCTAAAGGCCCCTCTGCATGTGCAGGTAAAGACATGATGGGGTCTAATGCACAGTCCACACAACCATGCTTCCTGCCATGCTACATGGGCTCCCCCTGCACTGGCAAGAAGCAAGCTGCTGTGGCCAGGAGCCTGGTCTGCAGACAGGTTCCCAGCAGCAAGAGTGCACCATGCATTCCCAGGGCTGGGAGCTCCATCACCTGACCCAGGCTCTCGACTGCAGGTTTGCAGCTGAGGCGGTGTCTCAGCCATGGAGGTGCTTTACACTTCCAGTGGCTGCAAGACCGCAGCTGATGTGATCTCCCAGCTGTGGGGCATGCCGCGCACCCCTGCTGCTGAAAGACCACAGCTGATGCAGGCTTCCAGCTGCGGGGGCACTCCACTCAACCCATGGCTGGGAGACTGCACCAGATGTGATCTCCCAGGCTGAGATATGTGGGGTAGGTGGAACACCTTTGCAGCTGCAGGACTACACGGGGCATCCCCATGACTTGCAGTCCTGTCACTTGATGGGGCTTCCAGCCACAGGGGTTGGGAGCCAACACCAGCTAGGAGCTCCAAGGTTTGGGGGTACCCATGGGCTCCACCAGCTGGGAACTCCGATCAGCTGATGGGGCTCCCAGCCACACCTACAGTTAGTTTTATATGTATAATTAAAGGCACAATAGGAAGCAGCTACAAAAGTATTACCCATATGTAGAATAACTTTGTAGCTTACTCCTCTTTTTATCATGCCGTTGACTGAACATGTGGCCAGGTGACCACTTACGGTGTGTGTGTAGATGGGGCCTCAATAAGAGAAGTTGATTAATCTTACATAGGACTATAATTATTAGCAAATGAAATTCATCCCTTAGGTGAGGGGGTCTCTAGTGCCCCAGCACAGGGGTTGTGCAGTGGAGCCCCCACACTGAGGCATGAGGAGCCCAGGGCTGCCTGCTTCCCTGTCTTGAGGCTTCAGCACAGCAGCTCCACAATGAGCGGAAACGGGGAGAGCAGGCAGCCGTGGGCTGCCTTTTCCCCTTCTCTGCATTTGTCCTAGTGCTTGCCACTTTGGCATGCCTTGCACTGCCTTCTTTTGTTTTTTTTTTTAATTGCTATCAGGAAATCCCAGTAGCAAATTGTGCCCCAGTGCTGCAAATTAGCAGTGCCAGGCTCTGATTTAATGTGCAATTTGTGCGTGTTTTTGTGTTTTGTGCAAAGACATTTTCAGTGTCACAAAGCACATGTGCCTACATGTCTGGATCCAGCCCAGTAGTCCAATTAATTCTAAATACTTATTATTTATCCATATGATGTATAAGCTTTTTGTCATAGGAGATCTGACTTGGCTACTTGGGTTCCTTCCTACATCTTTTAATTAAAACATTTTGTAACTACTGTACTAGTTTGATGCAAGTATGTCATCTCGCTCCGATTTCTGCCACATGGCTATGGGCTGTGTTTTGGGGGTTTGTTGGTTTTGTTTGTTTTTTTTTAAAACATAAATTGTAGAATCTTGTTAACATGCGAACCTGCTAATTATCAACAAAAAGCCTAACAGCCTCTAACCATATCAGTAGTATAGTCTATTAATAATTAGCTTAGTAGTTTTACAAACTATAGGAGAATGGTATGATTCAAAATGTTATCATAAACCATTGAAAATAACACGGAAACTAAGGCTAATTTGTAATGCAATCACTCACATTTTTAAGGTTCAATCTTGCAAAAATTAGGGTATTACAAGACCACCCTCAAATGTGCTATTTTATATTTGTTACTATATTTTTAAATTATATATACAGTGTGGGGTAGAAACTTTTTTGTAGCAGCAGGACTCAACTTGTTGAATTGGGTTTTCTAATACTTACTTGAATTATGAGATTTTCATGTATTCTAGATGTGAAAGACCACGGTCTTGTTTTACTTGGTCCATTTAACAGGAGAAGTTTGAATTCATTATAGTACTATCAAGTCGATCTTTAAATTACAGAAAAGTTTTACCATCTATACTCTATAAAGAAATGTCATTTTCCTTAGTAAAATATGTCCTTCTGCTGATTATATTCTAGAATTAATCATTTTTGCCACATTCTGTAGGGTTGTTAAATCTGTTTTTCAGAAAAAAGTTTTTAAAAGAATACATTTTTGTTTTAAAAATCAACCTATTTAAAATTAAATTTGAAATTATGCCAATTTACATGTGAACCTAAGCTTATGCAACCTGTTAAAATTTAGATTAAATAAAAAGTATTTAAACAGTGTTGTTTGCTACCAAAGTTTTAAAGAACATCAAACCAGTGAGCTTAGGTAGGTCATTGGCTAAGTACCTGGAACTAGAATTTGTTGAAGTGATAGTGTAGGTCCATTGTCCAGGTGCAGAGAATATTTTCCTCACTTTTCAGTGTATTCAGTTTAGTACAGTTCAATAATTAGTTCCCTTCAAGGCTGAGATAGTGAGTACAAGATGAAGAGGCAGGAAAACTTGGTTTTGTCTTCTGGTCTGTAAATAAAAATGAAATGCGAGAAGCTAAGATCTACTAGTTTTAAGATCTTGAATGACATAGTAAATTAAGAAAATTCTTTCTGCACCAACTGCAACCAATACATCTCTTGTCTATCTGCTTGCTAAGAACTATTAAATTTCCCCCCTATGTGGCCAGAGCATTTAATGTAACTTGATTTGACTTTAAAATGCTGGTTTTTAGTTGATTTCCATATTCTTTCATACATTCTGCTTAGCAAAAAAACTACCAGTGTAAGGGATTAATTTAGTTGCAAATTAGCATGTTGTAATGGTTATCAAACAAAGAGAATAGATTGTTCTTAAATTAAAAAATACTGAAGTGCAAACAAATTATTTGTATCACTTTTAAAATCTGTGATTTTTAACTTGTTTAGAATTGAAACAATGTATTTTTCTCTGCAGTAACAGAGGTTGCCTACTTTGCCAGTATTTCCTTTTTATTTTATTTTTTTTAATGTAAAGAAGGCTCCCTAGTTTTGCCATTAAATTCTTAGTTTTCCTTACGGTTTAAGTTTTAGCAGAAGATTCAAAAATGAAATAACTAAAGGATCCTAAACCTTCATCACTACTGGTGTTGCAGCATGCGGTTTATAGATCCCCTTTACGTATGCTTCATTATAAATATATACATATTTACCACAGAGTTTCAGAAGAAAATATTATTATGGCAATTCCAAGATATCACTAGACTAAACTTTGAATACAGGTTTGTTTTTTAAAGAAAAACTCCTGTCTTGTTTCTGTGAATAGAAATGAAGTGGAACCTATTATAAGATCTAAATAGACTTCCTAACAATATTGGTTTTTCTGCGGTGGTTGGTTGCTTGGCTTGTTTGCTGCAACACTTCCTGGTTCTAAAAAAAGACACCTGATTTAGCTGTTAAATAAATGTGGCAGCAGCTGCAGGAATGAATATAGCCTCACCTTTTTTTTTTAATAAACCAAATTGTCTGGCTAGTGCTAGCAAATCCAAATATACAGAAAATGGTGACAGTATTGTAGCATATGTCCTGATCTGTTATGCACCGGATTATGTTTTTATGGTATATAAAATAAAACTTGTCATCTATAAAATTACAGGGATGTGCCCTTCAACTGTCGTGGTCTCAGAAAGTTATCTATACAGTTGATAGAAATCTTGTAGTGTGTTTCTCACATTGTGCCACCCAAAGTCAGGACTATTTGAATTATGTTATGTACATATGACCTCTCTACTGCAATAGCTATTCAGCTATGATGGTAAAAGGGGGAGGAAGAACTTTTTTTTGTTTTTGTTTCTTTGGCGGATTTTTGATCCTTCATTTAGTCTATATAAATAGGATTGAAAGTGTGGTAGATACTTTACTGTAAATCTGTTTTCACTCATTACTTTCCCACAGTACTTTTATTATCAAGTTTATGAGTTGAGATTTACAGCTGAATCCATGTTGGACAAATAGTGCTTTAAATTCAGATACAGTTTGCTTTGTCTTGCTTAGAGCAATTTTAAGGTGTAGAAACAGATGCGTTCATTTGCTACGGAAATGGGGAAAAAAGAATGCTATCAGCAGGATTACATGGAATATATACATGAATTGTAAGAATTTACCCCGTGGCCCCAGGAGATGATGTCTTGCTGTATAGAAAATCTTGCAAACTACCCTACAGATGTATCAAAAGGGATGTTCTCTGCTTTAAAAAGCAAGTTATAAAAAGAAGGAAAAATCCCATACAGTTAGTTCCTTGCCTCTCTTGAAAATAATACCTTAAATAAATCTTGAAGAATTCTGAAACTGAATTGATTTTCACTATATGAAGTGAATGCAGCAGTAGGAAGTAACCAGTCAAGGAAAAATAGTGAGGGGAGAAAAGGCCAGTCAGTTTTCATTCTGGTTCTGTGGAAGCATTCTAGCACTGCAGGGTTTTGGATTTCAGGCGCTGGAAGGCCAAATAAAGCCTTTTATTATCATTCATAAACTTTCCTAATGATCTTTGATTTAAAAAGTTAAAGCAAAACCTTAAATGTTAGTTTAGTTACCTGACCATTGAGCTGATTAAACTGTAGACGTATGTTCCACCAAACACACTATAATGTATATATTTTGCTCTCTTTTGTTTGTTTAGAATATATGTAACCATTGACATTAGTCCCTAATGAATAGATGTACTTTTGAGAAATCAGTATGTGAAGTGGGGCATAACGAGAAAAGCTACATTAGTTGAGTTTACCCAAGCTAGAGTTGAGTTTGGAGAATGTATGCTTGGGGCCCAGTCTTGCAAACAGCTCCAAGAGCACAGGCCCTCGTTTGTTGTGATCCCATAGAAAGTCTGTGAGACTTCACATGGGAATAGAGAAGGGCGTAGAGGTAAAGTAGTTTTCAGAATGAAGCCTTGTGACTTTTGGTCTTGTATAGGTCCTGGTCATAAACAGTGCTATGCCAGCAAAGTGTGGCCATGTCTATTAGCCTGTTAGATTATGCATGCATTGTTTAAACCGCCAGTTCCCAACCTTGGGTCATGACACAAATGAGGGTTGCCGGTGGTGCCGCACACAAAGGACGAGCTGTGCCACATGCCAGGAGCTCCCCTGGGCTGCTGCCGCCACACTCCGCTCCCAGCAGTGGGTTGCGGCAAAAAAAGTTTGGGAACCACTGGTTTAAATAAAAATGTGCTCGCTCGCTCTGGACTTCTTTCAATAGATCCATGCTGACTGAAAACCAAATAGCAAATTCTCAAAATGTTTTCCTAACCTTAGGAATCTTCCAAATTAGAACAACTTCTTGGTCTCTTCTTTCCCTTTTTAATAGGATCAGTGAATGCAGCACTATTTGCATTTCTACTGGCTTTTACTTGGGTTCAGGCTAGGCATGATGTGTTTAATTGTGAAGTGGGGTCATGAGTTTGGATTTGGTTTTAGAGAATGTTTCTGCTGAAATCAACACCTATATAGCAAATTGATGAATTATCCTTTTCAAAAGTTATGAATTGTTTAAACAATGTTCTAAAGTGAAGATGTTTAATAGCTGTAACTGTATTGGGTACATTATACAGCATCAGCCTCGGGTCATATTTTTAGCAGGTAAAACCACACGTTTTGTGAACATTTTATGTTAGTAGTCACATATGTTAATGGCTATGTGTGTTTCTGTCTCATTTTGAGCATATACACTGTTATGGATACAAGTAAAGGTGTAGAGGTACAAATGGACTTGAGCCTCACTTAAAAGAAATCAGACCTTCAGGTATTCATTTGGATTTTGGATGTGTATATGATCTTACACACAGGCTGAACAACTTAAGGCATAGGTACATGAGCCAAGTTACTGCAAGGTAAATGAATGGCTAATGGGCACACACTTACTCTTAGCGAAAGAAGGGTAAGCTATTGCCAGATTAGAGCATGCCCATGGGCAGCTACCACAGAGTAGCCTTCACATTGTAAATCCCTGTTTACCTTGCAGTAGCTTGTCTGTGTGCCCATGTTTGTCTTATTAGCAATAGTTTGTCAGAGATGTAAAATGGAAAGCCATAGTTGAAGTCGCTCCTGCCTCTTATAGTATACACTGGTGTGCAAGGAAAACTGGACCGTCTCGTCCTCTTGATTTTCTTCATGTTGCTTTGACTTTTTTTATTTCTCCCTTCCAAATTGTGGGTGTGATCTGTCCTCCTGAAATGTTCAGCTGTGCATCCTTAGAATATCTCTTCCAAATCAAAAGTGAGAGGGGGTTTGAGGGATTTCTTTTTTAAATGCCCCATTTGAAAAAAGTCTTTCTTTTTACCATCCTTCGTCTCTTGATAGGCTCTGCCTAACTGCTTCAGCTTATTTTTTAGTACAGTCATTTGCAGCTAGTCTTTGTTTCCTCTGTGCACTTGGAAGTATGCTGATGTACATTATCTTCTAATGATCAGATCTTTCTACCTTCATTTCATTAAGTGGAAACTTTTAAATCAGTAGATATAATTCTTTTTTCTTTGTCAGAATGAAGTAGTAAGAGCATCCAAAGCTGTCCATTAGTGGCTAAAAGATATTTTGGCTGTCATTGCATACAGTGTCATAGACTCTGATTCTGCTAATCGGAGACAGTTTTTAAATCTTTTTGAGCAACTTTGGGATGAATTACTGTTCATTAAGATTTTCTTTTTTTTTAAAACAGAATCTTAAAGTGATTGTAGGATGATAGTGATAAATCTCTGTCCTTTTCCACGGCCTCCCAGTCAAGGCTGTGCCATACAGTAGATCTCCAGATTCCCCTGTCATTGCCTTTAGCATGAGTCCATTTTTCCTCCACTGTAAAACTGCATCTGTTTAATTGGCAGTTGCATGCAAATGAGAACATGTGTCTGAACGTGTTTTGTTGTTTTTGTTTTTTTTATATTGGCAGAGTAAACTAGTTTGGTTTCATCATGAGAAGGAGATAAAAGGAGAAGCATGGTCATGCCAGCGATGCCTTTTTAACTAAAGGCATTCTGCTGGTGATGGATGTACACTTGAGTGCTGGCACATCCACTGACTGCTATAGTATTCTGAAACTGCAGCAAAGGAGAAGACAAAAGTTTAAACATCATAGCAGTTTCTGGAAGAAGTGCCCCTCCCATCACCCGTTCCTCTGCACAGCCGGGTTAACCAAGTCTGGCATACTTGTGTACCACAAATGCAAAGACACAGATACTGCAGGTGGTTGCCCCCAATATTTCAGAATTCTTTCTTGTTCTAAGCATGAAAAGTCATTGTTAATAAAGCATTCCCACTGAAAATCTTTCTGACTCGGTTACTGAAAGTGCCAAGTACTCTCACCTTTCCCACAGAGCCCTGCATCTTGCTCTGGATGTGGGGCAGTTATGAGAGTATATCTTAAACTATTCATAGGTATGTGCTTCCTTTGTGATGTCATCAGCACATTTCCTGTGAAATAGTAAGCTGTAATTAACACTTATTCACACCATTTAGAAATGCAGATGTTTCCCCAGCCAAATGAACATCTCTATTAACCTTCTCATCTGAGGTTTCATATGTGCTAGTGTCACTACCTGAAGATGGGGGGTCACTGGGATCCTAGTCTGAATAGAGGACAACTGATATTGAGGCTGTTTTGTTTTGGATCCGATCTGAGTGACAGAAATCTGTCGTGCATCTCCTTACCCTAAGAGGAAAAACAGCTTTCCGCTGTTCCTGCTACAATGTGCATGGTGTCACATCAGCATTGTGAGCCCCTGGAGTGTTCTTATATCCAGATGCAAGTGTTGCTTGACTGCCATGAGAGTGAACTTTGTATACCCACCGTTTTAAAAAAGTATTTATAATAAGGAAGTTCACAACCAAGGCTTAGGGGCTTGTTGTTATATCTAAAAACTAAACAGCCAAAGGGAAAAATGTCTCCTGAAACACCTTTTTACAACTGAAAACATGATTTGTTTGACCTTTTAATCATTAAGTTTACACGGGGATGACCTATTTAAAACTCTTATTATGAAATGTGTAGTTTCATGGGACACTGAACTTTGTCCTAACGAAATTGAATCCCAGTTATAACCGCAATATTGGGTAAATGCTGTGCACAACTTTTGATGGGTGTTTTATTTCCTAGCAGGGTTGACTTTAAACAGGTTCTAATGACAGATCCACCCTGTGTTATAGTTTACAAAGAGAAGGTAATGTTGCATGTCTGTGCTAAGGTTTCTGTGAATATTCCCATCGCTTCAGGCACCCTGCCAGCATTTTCTCTTCCAACATCCTAATGCTTGTAAAACATTGCTTCAAAACTACATTTTAAAAAAATTTCCTGAGTTTTTATGTATATTTGGAGGGGAAAAGCCTTTTAGACATTTTTGTCTAGTTTTTCTTTCCTTCATTTTGTACTAATATTTTTTCCTTAGAATGTGTCTCAAAAGTTTGCGCTTCGGTTCCTGTTTTTTCCCCAGGCCCAGAGTTTCTCTTCTGAGCATTATATTTTGTTAAAAAAGCAGTCGGAGCACTTACTCAGTTTCTTCCAGTCACTCTAAAACATTTCTCCTGGTTAACTTTTATAGAATGGCTTGTTACCTGGCTGACATCACTTCATTTAGTGAAGAGTTGTCTGAGCGCTGCAGCATGAATAAGATTTTAATATGATTGAACTCTTTCTGAGCATCTCCTTCCACTGATCCAGTTTGTTTTCAATAGCTTCTTTCCCAAATGGGCTTTTTCCTTTTCTTCCTCATCCAAGGTGGTTTTACTCATGTTTGCTTTTCTCTTCCAGTTGTCTGCTTAAACTCCCATAAACAAACACAAGGGAGTTCAAACCATTACTCATCAATTCACTATATTGGAGAATTTTCAACAGGTCATGGTGGGACAAGGGATCTTAAATAAAACAATACTTAAAGGAGAATTTCCTCTTCAACTTGCCTGGGGATGCCATTCTATTAACAAATTGTGTTTAAATACAGCTGTTGCTTTACAGTGCCCTCTTTGGACAGGGATTTTAGATGTATATTGTGCTCGTTCACTTTTACCGGAAAATGACATGGGATGAAGGATATGATTCTGCTTAGAAGCTTACCTAGACAGGGCAGGTCATGGCAGCTTTACTGTATTTCGGCAATGATAAGGATCGTTTTTGGACTCAGGTTGTATATCCTATTATGAGATTCGGGTTGTCATCTCACACTAAACTCATCCAGGTTTGTTATTTTTTAGGTATTCTATTAAAGGCCTTCTTTCTCATAATGCAGGACAGACCTGCATTGACATTGCTGTATAGTGTATTAGAATGTGCCAACAATGAATTAGTGTTATATAAACAAGTAACAGGCATGTAAGGACTAGTCTTTTGGCTGTTTCTTTCCAGGAAACTTGCCTGCTACAAAAAGTGACTGGTAATTTTTGAGTAATTTAGTTCCCATTTTATTGTTCTTTTAGAGCAGTGGTTTTCAACCTCAGTTAGACACAAGGTGCCTCTCATTACACAGAAGGTACCCATTGAAATACACCAGCTCTTAGCTTTTGCTTTATTTTTATTTGACTATGGTAAAATGATGTAACAAGTCTTCTGTTGCTGAGAATTCAGAAAGTTTGTAAAAGGACAGAATGGTTTTGACAGTCTAGATTCCCATTTGAAATCTTTGGGTTTATTTTGAATTGTGTAGGTGTTTGCACGTAATAACGCTAATATTGTGTGGTACCCTTAAAAAAGATTTCCAGAGAGAGAATACTATTCAAACTCACAAATCTGCCACTTGCTTCATATTCTATCCTTGATCTTTGCTTGTCGTCTTTTTAAATATTTAGCACCTCTTTTATGTTTTCCCTAATGAGATTTCTTTCCCTTATCTTGGCTCCAGAGATGCCTTCCATGACTCACATGACATAGTGAGGATTTCTCTGATTTACTTTTTGTTTTTACGCTTGCATTTCATTGCATAGTTGCATTAGATTTTTTTCATAACCTTTGGCACATACGTATTGTAATGCAGCCTGTCTAAAGCAGTCAATTAATATGCCATGAACGATTTAAAATATCAGATGCTTTCATAGAAGTCATTTTCTAATGCAGGTACTGTGCAGCTGTACTATGTGCCTTGTTATCATTTCTCTCTCAGCTTTCTCCTGATATGAAACTTTCTGGTTTTTACATTTGTGTGAGCTAGATCAGAATTGAGCCCTAAATACGTGGGGATTTCTGCAGGCGTCAAGAAAAGAAAAGATTGCTTAATAAAAAGTCCAGATTTGGATGCCCAATGCCTCTTGAGGAAGCATAAAAGCACCCTGACACACTTTGCTGGTTGCTCCCCCCTGCTGCCTTCCTTTTTTTCAGCTAAGCCCAGAAGCATGGGAAATTCTCATGGTAGAAAATAGGCATAGCTATACCTAGACCATCTCTGCCCAGTGCCTGTCTGACCTCTTGAATATCTCTAGTGATAAGAATCCACAGCTTCCCCAGTTAGTCCATTCCACTGCCTCATTCTCACAGTGAAGTTCTTCCAGCTATCCAGTCTAAACTTACTTTGCTGCAAGTTCAAGCCATTGGTCTACGTCCTTTCTGCAGCAAGAGAGAAAAGTTGCTTTTATTCTTCTTTCTTCAGGTATTTGAAGATTGCTATCATGTTCCCTCATAAGCACCTTTTCTGCAAGCTGAACATGCCTAGCTCCTTCTGCCTCTCTCCTCGTATGACTTGCCTTCCAACCCCTTGATCATCTTTGTTATCCACCTCTGGACCCTCTTTAACTACTCTATGTCCTTTTGGAGCCCAGAACTGCACACAGTGCTGTAGATGAGACCTAACCAGTGCTGAATAGAAAGGAACTATCAGTATTTTATTGGTATTTTGAAATACGAATAAAAAAATCAAGGAATGTGGTCATGAATTCTTTTTTCCATCCTACGTGGACATTTTATTAACTGTATTAAAGTGATTGCATAAATATTGCTAGTTACAGTTGAAATTAGAAAGACAGATGCCAAAAAAAAGTCTTACTTTGCAGTAATAGATATTTTATTACTAATGTAGCTAAGCCAGACAGATATTAAGGCTTCCTTTGATTTATATCTTACTACTGTGACCTGAAGTTGCTGTGGCCTTGGAGAGGTCGGGTCACAGTGAGTTTGTGCTGAAGGGCTGTTAAAGGGCTCGGCGCACTAGATCTGTTTTTTAGTCAAGAGCCCTCATGACCTAAAAAGATTAATCAAGGCCAGGGTCTGGTCTTAATTTTCTTCCTATATAACAGCATATCAGAAGGAGCTGCTCCTAACCCCTTTCCCATTTCAAGGGTAGTATTGGTCAGGAACTTCTTGTTTCTGTCTACCACGTAGTTACCGTAGTTGTAGTATGTAACGGTTTGGCTGTGCTGTCTTGCTTTTGAAAATCCCTGTTTTTAATTTGCTTCCCTGTTCAGTTTCCAGGGAGGCTTTTCATGGGTTATTTTTACTTTTCTCTGTGCACATGAGTTTGTTGAGTTCAGATTAGCTATAATGGACTGTCATAGCAAGAAGCAGTAACAGCAAGGCAGAAGGCAGGATGGGAAGGCATATAAGAGATTTATTTAACTCATTCAGAAAGGCATAAGTTTTCATAGGCAACCGGTTCCTAACTTGTCAGATTCCTAGCATCTGCCCTGTCCTGCCTCCTGCCAGACTTCAGGCTAACACAGTTAATTGCCTCTCTCTCAACAAAAGGTAGGATGTGAGACTTGGGAACAGGAGCCTAGGACTGTGTGCGTCTATCCTATAGATTACCCTTTGCATCTTGAGCAAGTCGCGTAATCTGTCTACCTTTTTTTTCCTCTGTTAAATAAAAACAGTTCCTACCTCACAGGGTTAAAGAGTCTAGGAAAGTGCAGTGTATTAAAATTGCAGGGCTATCCAACTTTTAAGTCCCTGGGGGCCATATGCCATGTAGGTGTTCCCTACCACACCACTGCAGTGTGTAGGCTCCCCCCCCCGCCCCGTTGTGCCTCATGGGTGCGCCCACACGATTCTTTCCCCTGCAACACATGCCCGTGTGGGCACTCCTCCTTGCTGCACCACTTGGGTATGATCTCTCTTCCCCATTGGGCATAGCGGTGCACTTGCCCTTAGCTCCCTGTGCTGCCGTGTTGCCTTACCCCCTGGGAAGTGGCAGCTGGATGAGGGAGGGGGGAACATGGAGACTCCAGCCTCTAGTGCAGCCAGGGCAATGGGGGGAGCCATGGCTGGATGAGAGCCCAGGGGCTATACATTAACCCCTCGTGGGTTACATGCAGCTTGTGGGCCACCAGTTGGGCAGGCCTGAACTCAGGGTTTGAATTACATTTGGACTCTTTGTGGGGGTGGAGCAGTCTGCAAAAAATTTAAACCAGTTCATTGATTAAGAAGTCCACCTAAGTGAAGGACCAGTCCAATTGGAGGCCCCCGCAAGTTATGATTTTTAAATCTTACAGGGGGAGCTCAGCCTTCCCCTGCCTACCACCTCTCAATTCGCACCCTGCCTGGACAAGCATTTTAAGTTTGCATTAATGGAAGAAGCCTATCGCATTGTCATTCTTGGTGCTATTGGGAGATCATATCTCCTGCTGATTGGCAGGTCATTAGAAACTGAAGGAGGTTTGCCCCTGTGAAGTATTGACCTCGTGGTATGAGATCTGGGGACTTTGCATCAGTTTGTGTGACTACATTTTTGCTTTGCAGATGCTCAACTGAGACAAAGTGAGATTTTGCTGCCACTGAATTGGTAGTATAATGTAGAAGGGGATTTGGCGTAGCATGCAAAAATAACAGACCTTAGTGCTGGACACATGAGAGTGAAAATGCAGTAATTTTGTCACAATCCAAATACATTTTTTCGTCTTTTCTGCAATAAAAATGTGTTATTGAATAAACTATTTGACTTGACCTTCAAATAAATAGAACAGCAGATTCTGCTTCATCTTGGGACAACACATGCTGAACAACTCTGGTATATAATTCAGCATTTAAGTAGTTAACAATGTGTAAAAACAGTACAGTAAAATGGTAGCGCTCTCATTTGTTCAGTTTTTGTAACTGTTGCTTATTTGGATGATATGCATCAAGGTAACAAAACTGGAACTGGGACCAAAAATCTTGGTAGGGGAGATGGACAAAAGTGCAAGAAGACCACATTTTAAAAAGGGGATAAAAAAGAAAAGGAGGAGGGAGGAAGTTTAAAAGTGTGGTGGAACATAAAGTTCAGATCCTGAGTAGATCCAACAGAGAGGTTCATTGTTCTAATGCATTTTTTCATTAAACTGCTGGGTTTTTTTTTCTAATACTAGCATATGGCCACAGTTCATGAGGGAACTCTATACTATTGCTAAATTTTCTGTACATTTGTTCTAGTCATTTGTATGGGAGGATAAAAGGAATATTTAGGATGTTTTAAAGTAATTGGTGTGGCAGATGAATTCAGTTTAAAATGCACTATTTCAGCCTTACACGTAAGTTGCATTTTACTAAGCTAGTTACCTAGTCTGGTGGGACTTCTCTGAATCGGGTGGGACGTTTAGATGGTTTATGTACATCTAATTCTGCTGCTCCTTCAGCAGAGTTGGGTCATTTGGTTGCCAACTTTGCCCCTTGGTTGAGCTAAGACTTCTTTCTAGCTCTGTGAAAGTTGAGTCATACAGTGTCCTGTGTTAGTACTGTTTCTTTTAAGAACTAACAGATGATAGCAAAAAGGAGGCTCCATAAAGTGCCAGGCCTTCAACCTGTCCTCCTCCTCATACTTTATTGTAGGGAGGTTTATAACATTTCTTTTCCCCCATTGCACTTTGTTGTAATAGAAAAGCTAAAAATAAATGCCAAGCTTTCATTTTGGGGAGGGACAACGAGGAGGGGAGGGGTTGGAGGATAATCACAATTGGAACTAGAAGAGTCTAGAAAATACTTTAAAAAAAGGTGCTGATATTTGCTGACACTTAAAATCTCAAAGCAGAAGGTAACTCATAGGACAGGAAGGACGAAACCAAGGATCAGAACTGTGAATCTGTCACACTCTGTCTCCTCCCCAAAAAAGGTGACGGGGGAACCCAACTGAAAACGGGTAAGAGAAGTTGTGGGTTTTGTTTTGTTTTGTTTTGTTTTTAACTGTAATGATTTAATAGTTCACCATTTCTCCTCCTCCTCTTTCTTTTTGTAAAGAAAATATTTCTCATTCTTTGGCTACAGGTGTATTTTATGTTAACATGATGCAACTATAGCTTTTGATTTTGCAGTTTAACCTACCTTTCCAAATCCGCTGATTAATTTAAAATCTTATGGCCTAATTATAAGAATAATTTAAACTAAACTGGGAATGTTACTTCAATAATAGTTTGAAAAAAGAAATGGAGGGAGGGGAGAAGCTGCTGCAAAATCAGTCTCCTGCTATAAATGTTCTCCAAGTCCTCTTAAAATGTTTAGAAGAGAATTTCATTGTAGAGAAAGTACAAGTGAGTGTACATTTGCATACCTTACCTACGTATATAGCTATCATGATTTAATACCTGCAGCAATAAAAGTGTGCTCAAATGAACAGTTGTCTAACAGGCCATTTGTGTATAGGCTTCACAAAACTGTATGATCCTTCAGAGCAAACATACGGATGATTTCTATAAATAGTATGGGATTGCTAAACTTATGTGTAGGAACAGACATAGAGGTGGATAGTTCTGTCGTGTGTGGTGGCTTTTAAGCAGAACTTTATAAATTGTATTAGGACATGGCTCCTTTCTGGCTAGCCAGAGGAAGTAGACTGTAACTGTACCATGTTCAGTATGCTCCTGAAACAGGGCTATTATGCTCATAAGGCAATACTGCCATTCCTATCACTGAGCTCCTACGGAGACTTCCTTCCAAGCCATGGTGTCTTCAGATGTGGCAGGGCTCCCTAAGTCGTTTTCTTTCCTTTTAAAAAAAAAAAAAATAGGGAAAATGTAATTAAATAAAAACTATAAGCAGTGGTTATTTAAAAGGTGACCAGGAACATGTAGCCTGAGCTAGTGAATAACACTTGTAAGGATATTTGGCCCAAACCACTTAAAAGCTCTGAGATCTAGCCAAGAAAAGCCCATGGTCATTGATAACAGTAGTGTGTGCAGCGGTTTGTATACTTAAGTTACTAAGCTGCTGAAATTTTTTTTCTAAGCTTATTTGAAAATTCTTTTTGTTGGACTGTTAGCCAGAAACGTAATTATATACAACACATGTGAGGTTGCTGATTCTAAAACATTTTTCCCATGCAGAAAATGCATTTATGCAATACTATTTTTATAAATGTGTTGCAAGAAGAGCAAAATATAGAGCCCTCCATGGTATAGCAGTTTGATTATAAACTTTTCAAGGAATACATATGCAGTAGTGAAGAATAGCTAAATAATAATACCTAGCTCTTTATTAGGGCATAGCATCTATAGATCTAGTGTGGTGTAATTGTTGTAAAAATTAAAGATAGGTGGGCGATGGACATTAAAAATGTAATGTGCTTTGATAATACAATTCTTGGGATTCCTTCCAATGATCGCCACTTGGGAATATGAAAAAGAAGTACCCTTATTAATCAGGTCTTTATCAATCTAATTAAAAAAATGTGTTTTTAATTTTTAAAGTCTATAAGTGGGATGCTGACATTTTCAGAACTATAAGCAGATCTTAAATTTGGGCAACATATTACCTTCAAATGAGAGAGAATAAAATAAATACTTCTATGATAAGCAGATCTGGGGAGCTTGTGAGTTGGTGTGTATGCGAAATTTAAAATTCTTTTTAAATTTGTTAAATATTTTACCTTTTAGAAGGTAGAGTAAGTGAACAACTTGGAACAATAATCCTTCTATTTCTATAGAAAGTAGCTTATTGGTCGTGAATATATAAAACCATTGGGGAGGGGAATGTTAGGTAAATGTTATTAGATGAATAAATTACTCCACCCCATGTCTAGCTCGTAATCTGTTCATAGTATGCATACAAACTAAGTATATACATAAGTTTACAAGTGTGTAAGGTCCCTTAAACAAGATCTCTCTGTCGCCCATATCTATTTTTCTGATTGTGATGTTACTATTCAAGCAGCTGTAGGAGTCAACTGACTTAAAAGCTCATTGTTCTTTACTTCAGGGGTGTTAAAAGTAGTTTTTCCTTTTAACAGTCTAGATGTTGCACTAATCAAGCTAACCTTTCGTAGGGGCAATTTTGCTGCTTCTAGCTGCTGCTTGTCTCTCTCCTGCTATTTTCTGGAAAAATCGTTTTATTCATTCTGCCTTTCAAAAACAGGGTGTGTATTATACTCCAGGGGGAAGTTATATGCAAAAAATATGGTAATCTTGAGATGGTGAATGTGCTGAGTTGCACCTTGAAGTGAACAGGAAGTCGGTACAAGCAGTATCTTTCTCCTTTGGCCTGTTTTGCTCAGCAAGTTGGTGTCTGCTTTCTTCTCAAACTTAAACTTCTGTACAGTCTTCAAGTACAACTCAAAGTATGTCAGATTGGTATCTGTTTTGAAGTGACTTATTCGTTAAAGGCTGAACTTGAGGAACTTTAAAATTTCAGGCTTCCTGTTGCAGAAGAGTACTGTGTTAGAAAGTGGTTGCCTGTGCATTTTAGAATTCAGCAGCTGAATAATTTTTTGGCGCTTTTAGTGTTCAAGTAGATATTCAGGCCTAGCTTTGTGATTCTTTTTCAGCATCCACACATATAGAAAGTACAAGATCTTACTACTTGTGTCAAGAAGTTTTCAGATAACATCAAGCTGGGGGAAATAGTAGATACACTGGTGGGTAGGACTAGGATTCAGAGTGACTTAGACAAATTGGAGGATTGGGGCCAAAAGAAATCTCATGGGGTTCAACAAGGACAAGTACAAAATTCTGTACTAGGGACAGAACAATCCCATACACTGGTACTGCCTGGGCAGCAGCTCTGCGGCAAAGGACCTGGAGGTTACAGTGGACAATAAGCTGAATATGAGCCAACAGTGTGCCCTTCTTGCCAGGAAGGCAAACACCATACTGGGCTGCATTGGTGGGAATATTGCCATCAGGTCAAGGGAAGTGATTGTTGTCCTGTATTTTGCACTGGTGAGGCCACTTCTGGAGTACTGTTTCCAGTTTTGGGCCCCCCACTTCAGAAAGGATGTGGACAAATTAGAGTCCAGTGGAGGGCAAAAAAAATGGTTAGGGGGCTGGGGCACATGACTTGTGAAGAGAGGCTGAGGGAACTGGGCTGATTTAGTCTGGAAAAGAGAAGACTGAGAGGGGATTTAATAGCAGCCTTTAACTACTTAAAGGGCATTTTGAAAGAGGTTGGAGCTGGACTGTTTTCAGCAGTGGCAGATGACAGAACAAGGAGCAGTGGGCTGAAGTTGCAGCAAGAGAAGTTGAATTTAAATGTTAGGAACAATTTTCTCACTAGAAAGGTAGCAAAACTGGGACGAGTTACCTAGAGAAGTGGTGGAATCTCCATCCTTGGAGGCTTTTAAGACCCAGGTAGACAAAGTCTTGGCTGGGATGATCTAGTTGGGGATGGTCCTGCTTTGAGCAGGGGGTTGGACTAAATGACTTCGTGAGGTTCCTTCCGACTCTAATTTTCCATGATTTATAAGAAGCTCTCCAAAGTGGAGCATTGAACTGTTTTGAAAGACTTGTTTGAAGTAGTTACTAACCAGCAATGAATAATCGTGTTGGGAACATTAACACAATCCTTTGTTTATTTTATCTTCTTTTATTTTTAAGAAGTAGACTGGCTAGGTAACTGAAAGACTACTTATATTTCTGCATCATACTCTAAAACGGTGATTCTCAACCAGGGCGTCGGTTGAGAATCAGCCTTTTAAGACTGGTAGGTGGTGTGAGCCAGGTAATGAGATAAGCTAAATAAATGCAGGATTGGGCTTGACCCCTACCTGCATGAATCTCCCACCTCACCTACCTCCCCTCCACCACCACCACCATCCAACCTCTGTGGAAGGAGGTAAGTGCTGTAATATATAAATTAGCTTTTGAAATTGGGTGCCACTGAATTCACAGAAGTTATAGTGGGTTGCTTCAGGTCCACAAAGGTTGAGAACCACTGCTCTAAAAGAACCATCAGTGGTTTAAAATAACATAATTTTCCAGTGAATTGTGTCTCCATTGTATGATGGGATGGATGTTACTGTTTAACCTTCTTTTTTATAAGTTTTTAGAACTTTTGGGGTATCTGCAACATCACCTACTTGTTACCTAACATAGCATCTGTGCTACCCATCATTTCTTATCTCCTTATTGTAGAATTGGAGTTTATAGATGCATGTTTCCTTATATAATCAAAGTGTACTGAGATCCTTAAAGGCATTCTGGTTCTTTTATTTTTAATACATTTATAGATTTATTTTTTTTTCTTATTTAGGTCAAATTTTGTGCATGGGATTTCTTTAATATTTTTTTTTTCTTACTCTTTGGATGTGGGGAATGTCTAGTGCAGTGTGTGCATTTTTCTAAGTATGAATTCAGCTAGTTGGACTATGCAGTAAATTGGGGTAGAGTCCCACAAGTACTATGTTTAGATATTCAGGAAGTGAAGACCAGTTGTCAGAAGTCTATTTTGTAGTCTCATATTTTTGTGACCTCTTTTGTTCCACCTTTCTAACTGCTCCCACCACACATTTTTTATAGGAATGAGAATTCACAAAGATATTGTTAGATAATATCCAGTGGTTTACAAATATTTAAAAACTCTTCTAGAGAATCAAACTTTGAGTTTTTGTTTTTAAGTATGTGTTGAAAAAAAATTACCTGTAATTATTGTTTTCTGGTAGTAATTAATATGTTGTACTTAATATAAGTTAGAAGCATCAACATCAGTTGTGAACCAAAGTTGTATTTTAAAAAAAAAATAGTTTTGGTGATTAAAAGTTAATGGAGCTTAAACCCTTAAGTCACTTTGCTTAAGTCACTTAAGCATGTTAGCAAGTTTTATCTTGGGTCCTTATTTCTTCACCTCCACAGCCTGAAAGTCAGTGTTACCAAGGGGATCAGAATTGTGCAGGTATGAGAGCATTGTGCTTGCCCAGAGAACTTAAAACTGTTAGGATAAGCTCAAGATACTGTAGAAATCTGGTGGTACTTACGATCAAAAGATTTTTGTAAAGATGCTTTATTGTGTAGGTCTAAAGTTTAGCCCTAAGCATTTGCCATTTATACCTGAGTTTTTTTTGTTTTGTTTTATTTATTTTGCACGTACATCCCTTTCTTGCTGATTTTTTTCATTATGTTTTATTTTCAGGAGTTTTATGAACATACAAAAACACTTTGGCAAGATGAAGGTGTGAAAGCCTGCTACGAGAGGTCTAATGAATATCAGTTGATTGATTGTGCGCAGTAGTAAGTAGTACTTCTGTTCTGCTATATACCGTCATAAGCTGCAAATTTCTTAAAGGATTGAAAATTATATAATTCACTTCTGAATGTTTACAACTTCTGTATCATTGAAAAAGGTTGATCATGCATGACACCTGTCTTTTGGAGAACCAGAAAAAAAATGCCAGGTGTTCTGAAAACCCTGGAGCTAACTTGTAGTGGTCTCAGCAGGAAAATTGTTCTTGTTCACGAGATGGCCCACATCTCTAAGTGCCCCAAAAAACAACCTTCCCCCATCTACAGTAACAGTAGACTGTCCTTTCCCACTAGCAGTCAAAGAACATCTGCAAAATAAGTAATTGTCTTTGGAAAAATCATACTGGGGAAGCCTTTACTGTCTGTGCAGTTTTATTTCATTTTAGCAGCTGAAAACAAGGAGATGGAGCCAGCTACTTGGCCAGACCTTGATCCATAGGCGGTAGGCAGGGACCCATTGTATTTGTGCATTCCAGAATATGTACTGCTCCTTTCCCCCGTTATATTATTGTCCATTATGATAACTGGGGGCATCTGAAGAGACCTAGATACATACTTAAAATTCTTATTCACACATGCGTAGTTTAGAAGTTTGGGGGTTTTTTACTGGTCTGTTTGTGAAGATGGTTAATATTGCATCTCAGGTGTACTGTGAAAGCATTGGGGGAGTGGAAAGTAATGGGTAACAACTACCAGCTGGCAATGTTGGAGTCTGTGAAACAGGCATAGTGTTTCTGAAGATGCATTTGTGAGATGCATTTCATGAGCTCTGGTTTACCGGCAGTTGAATGTTTTAAGACTGGATCTTTTACAAGTTATAATAGACCTTTCACAAGTCAAGTAAGATATATGTGGTTTGGTTTACTTCAGAACTAAAGTGAATTTAAAGGGAAACTTCTGAAGGGAAATATGGTTTTCGTTTTTCTCCTAGGTTTTCATATTAAGCAAAATCCAGAAGAGTTTTTTTCATTCTGGCAAAGAGCCATGTGACAGAGGACGTGCAAGGTCCTTACTTAGTGTGACTCTTGGAGTTCCAAGTCTTAAGAAACCACTTTAAAGTTTATATCATTGCTAACTTGATTTTGCTTGACCTGCACCTGGAACCTTTCGTTAAGGGACACCCCCTCTCCCCCTCCCCAATTCTGTACTTTTAACACAGATTTCTTTGCAAGGTAATTTATTACAAGGTAAGAAATGATAATGAGTTTGCAGTTTTGTTTGATAAGTACATTATGCCCTTTAGCATTGCCTCTATAAAGTGTATTATGTATGTATATCTGTGTGTGTGTGTGTGTGTGTATATGTATATGTGTGTATATATATGTATATGTGTGTATATAAAAAATTAAAAAAAAACCCATTTCATTCTTGTAGCATTTGGTTACCTTGCTATTTCTGCTAACAGAAGTAACAGCTGGTGCTAGGACCTTGCACTTCCTCTCTCGCATGGCTTTTTGCTAGACTGGAAAAAGCTCTTCTGGATTATGCCAATATGACAACATGGGAGAAAAGTGAAAACCATATTTTTCTGGTTGTTTCTTGTTGTAGGACATTGGAATTTGTGCTGAGTCAAAAGTCAGGAATGGCCTCTGTGATGGTTTTACCATCCTGCTCCATCTAGTGGAACACTGGTTTTTACATCTTGAGCTGTTGAACCAAAAAAAGGAACATGTCTGCTGGTGGCAAATTAGAGAGAATTTTCCAGAATGTGTTTTGACATTTTTTGGGTGTATTTCTTAGTCTTTTCTGAAGTTAACACGTTATTGTTGTTAAACTAATGTTTTATCGTTTAGAAATTTTCACAGTGTTTTGGTAGATCTTCACATGAAGTTTTTCATTGTTAATCCTAGTTGATTTTGGTGCTTTGCTGGCATGTGATTTGTTGATATCAAACAACTAAAGAAGAGGCATTGTTAATAGAAAAATGCTTGCTCGTGACCTTCGGGTTCATCATGCAGCTTGCCTCGTTTACTCATGAATCTTCTAGAGAAGTGTCAAAAATAACTTCTAGCAAAATTATCTTGAAATTACTTTATTAACTACATAAATCCGGTGGCCACGCTTAAACAAGCAAGCAGAGAGAAACCTACCAAAGACCAAATATGCTTGCAATTCAGCCATCAAGGGCTATTTTCATTTGCATACGGAGGCAACTGTCCCTAATGGAAATGGGAGCTAGAACAGAACACTGCCTGCAGAATATCTGCTTGGACTTGGCAGTTCTTCCAGAGAGTGTCCCAGGATTTTAAACACATTCTGTTTTTACATGCCAACATAAAACAAGAAACAGTACTATTGAATTCAAAGAAGAAAATGACGTTAATTATCTTTTAATTTCAGGATAGACCAAGCTACCAAGGTTTTCTTTCTCATGAAAAATCTTTATAAAAATATTCAGCAATTTCTTCGCCATGTGAACAACTTGCACTGAGCTTCTATACAATTTACTGGTTTATGTAGTTGATCAACTTTAGGCTTCTTTTGGAAATATGTTATTATGTTGTCTGCTATAGTCATCTTCACTAGGACTGCTTCCAAGTGTGAAATTCTTAGTATATAATTTTTTTACCATTGTGGGCCAGTTCTTTTTAAATATTTAGTAATAAGCACATTTGAACTTTTGCAGGGAATGCGTTTGTGTATAAAATGGTTATTAGCAAGTTACGGGAGTCCTGGGTTGTGCGGGTTCAACACCCACCTTTTCCATATTCTGTCAGTAATAGTAAAGAAATAGATATGTTGTGGGAACCTAGGGTTTCCTAAGATGCTTTGCTGAAAGGGTAGAATGCACCTCTCCTTGTGCCAAAACTCAGTAAAGTCCATGTAAGGTTTCTGTAAGAAATTGGAGTTAGGATGGCTCTGCTGCTGCGTGAGTGGACAGGTTGCATGTCATTGGTGTCACCTCCTGCATGACTCTTGGTCAGCTGCCCCTCCAGAACCTCCTTTTGAAGGCATTTTTGGGTGTTGGCATAGACTACAGCAGGGTGGATTTGATTTAAATCAGTCGCTTTAAATCATGATTTAAATCATAATTTAAATCACTGGTCATGAAGCCTTAATTTAATCATTCTTTTCTATTAAAAGTGCATTCTTGTTGTTTGATATCCTTTTTAATCATTTAATTTTTTGAAACATCACACTTTTAGAGAAGTAAGGGCTTGACTGTGTACACAAACTTGCAGAGACGAGAGGGCTGATGGATGGGTAATCGTGTCTGTTCTTTCTCATCTCTGTACACTGCTGCTAACAAGGATGTTATCTCTGAAGAGACGAATCCACAGTTTGAGAACTGAAATTAAGCATCACAGAGACGCTTAATGAGCTCTTCTAGACTGAGCACTGAGTCCCATTGGGTAGGGTGGTTTTCTTTCATCTTTCCTAATCTATAGAGGAGCCTCTGGGAACCCCACAAGATTGGGCCCCTAATGTAGTGCACGGCCTGTTGTCACCTATTTATAAAACTTTTCTAAAAAGGTTACATGAATATATTGTCTCAAGTAGTATATAATTAGAAACTGTAGTCCCTATTCCATGATGATATCTTTAATGTATTTTAAATTTAAAACTATATAGGTTTCTTTTTATTATTTTAAAAGAAAAAAGCATCTTAACAAAAAAATAAAAAATGATTAAATAATAATCTGATTTTAAAAAATCAGTAAAAACTTTTTTTTTTTTTTAAATGTTGGTCTTTATCCACCCTGTTCTATAGGGTGCTGACAGATGTGCAGCTGTCCACTGTAACTCATGTACCTTCACAGGAAGCTACATGAATTACAGCAACACCCCCCACATCAAACAGATATTCTCTGTTGGGTCCGGGGGGTTGTGGGATCAAGCTCCAGTCTGGAGCTGGCTGAGTGGCTGTGTGCTTTGGAGCACCTTCATCTGAACCCTCAAGGGTTAATTTGTTATGCAATCAGGCACTTCTAAAGCACTCTGCAGCTGGCACTTCTGTCAGGGCACAGCTGTAGATACTTTCAGGAGGGGCGATCATGCAACAAAAGGTCACTTCTGTCTGTGCCCATAGTGTCTGTTTCCTGTTACATATTTGATGACCTGGAGCCAGTGCTGTGGCTCTTACCAGCATCATATAAGCACCAGGGAAAGTTTCCTTCACTTGTGCTTTCCTTTTGCTTTTTTATGTTTCTTCTTAGAGGAAAGTAGATTTTCTGCATAGAGAGAGTAACTGTTTTCTGGCAGAAAACATTCTGCTGGAACCTAGTACCATTCAAAGCTACAGTGTAATTTAAGCTTTCAGATCATACCAAGAAGCAAGATTTGGGATGTGCAGACTTTTGTTCTTGGAAAGGCCACGTTTAGGGAAGCAAGAGAGTTGGTAGGCCAGAAAGATCCCACCCACAATGCTGGAGACAAGGTGGTAGTTTTCTGTCCTGGGGTGGAACAGCCGTTTGCTTACCTCATCTGTTTTAGCAACAGAATACATATCACTTAGTGTCTTGGCACCGGTATCAAGGTGTAGTATTTTTCTCCAATGCCTGTTAGGCAGCTAAATCCTATAGTGACTTTGTTAATGAATCTAAAGAACATGTCATCATCTTCCGAAGGCAGGTTAGTCTTAATGTACTCTGGGGAGGCCTGCCTTTCTCTCTCCTTCCCCCAAGCCCTACCCCCAAAATAGTTTAGGATGACTTTTGGCATATAAAAGTAAAACATGGAAAAGGTAGAAGCATCACCTGAGCTTTACACCTGATGGCTGCAAGAGTTAGTGGGGGTTTAATCCCGCTTACTCATGCTTTTAGTACTCTCCTTCCAGCTATACACTGTAAAACCCTGGCCATGTTTCCCAAGAGAATAAATTAAATTTGTCACTTCAGAGAAACCCCTGTTCATTTGGAAAGACTAGCTGCTTCTGATTTCAAGCTTTACTGTACGTTCTGCTTACTAAAGCTTGCAGTTTCTGGGAAGGGGAAGGTGACTTTTTTCTTTCTCTTGACCACGCTTACTAATTAGCTTCTTGCAGATCTGTTAGAAAATGTGTGGCAGGGGGAGGTTTTCATTCATTTCGTTTAACATAGAAAGCACTACACATGCAAGGAGAGAGCTACATCCAGGAGAAACTAGGGCTCCTTAGAGTCATACTAGGAAAAAAATAGAAGTTTTATTTTGTAAGGGTTGCATTGTAATATATATTTATTGCTTCTGGTTAGTAATAAACAGAAGAATATCCATTTTATGCCAGTCTTGGACCTGGCAAGCTTGCAATCTGTATAATGTTGCATGGAATAAATCTAATGAAAGAATCGTAAATCTTTTTTTTGGGGGGGGGGGGGGACTTTATGATCAGAGAATATAACTTACAGCAATTGTTGTCTTAAGTCAGGGATGTTAGACATACAGCCCACAGTACTGTTTTGTCCATCCCCCTGGGCCACATAAAGGCTACAGGTGGGTGTGGATGGGGGCATGGCCTGCTGCAGAAATCAGGCACCCTGGACTTAGGACATGGCCCTCAGCAGGATGGTGAGCCAGGGCTGTGCTGGCACAACCTTGCTTGTCCATCAGGTGCTTGACCTACCAGTGCTGCTGCCACCACTGGAACCAGAGGCTGCTTGCTCTGCTGTCACTGGTCCTGTTGCTGCCATGTGCCCCATGCGAGACCCCACTGCCAGTCCATGCCCCGGGCCAGATCTGACCTGTGAGGAACTCAGATCTGGCCTGGGGCACGAGATGTCTTAAGTATATTGCCAAAACCATAAGCTTTCAAAGCATAAGGTTATTAAATTAATTCAGCTCTAATTTCTAAATGAGTTTCATATTATACTTCGTAAAACTGGATGTAGTAGGAAAACTTAAGAATTCTATAGATGTATAATAGCCCTCACAAATAATATGAGTTGTATTTAGATGTTGATTTGTGCCTTAGGACCTGAAGGGTTACGCTAATAATTGCTCCTACTTTTTCATGAGGAGACTTTTTTTAGTCAAAGGAATTCTTATTTCTTATCATTTATGACTGATCTGAATAGCCAGCATAATGTTTTATGGCAGGGGTCAGCAACTTGTGGCCTACGATCAGGCCCATGGAACCGGGGGCCTTGGCAGGATTCAGCAGCACGGAGCTTTGCCTGTGCTGTGGTTAGGTAGTGGGGAGAAGCAGCTGTAATCCTAGTGCTGGATTACCTGGGACCTAAGCAGAGTCATTCCAGCCCGCTGTCTTAAAAGGTTGCCAGGAACTGCCTTAGAGCTCTATTTGCTGTTAAGGTTGCCCAATGCTTCCCATGCTGAAACCCTGCTTTTAGTTATAACTTTATCAAATGTTAATTTGGGCTGTTACCCACCGGGTAACAGCCCAGGGCCCAAGCGCCCTATGGTGCCCCTCTGTCACTGCCAACGGTGTGCAGCCATAGCACACCCAATACCTGCTCTGCATTGCCCAACCATGGTGTCCTGCTGTCCTTGGGCATGCAATGATAGCGGGGGGGGGGCTGCTTTCCACCCAGTTTCTGCCCAGCTGCTGCTGCCATTGCTGCTACTGCTCAGCCCCAGTGGGTGAGTCTGGAGCTGGTGCTGGGACCCAGGCTGAGCAGCAGTGGCGCAGGACAAACTGCTGCTCAGCGTGGAGGAAAGTGGCCCCCCCCACTGCTAGCGCTTCGTGGTGCAGCTGTGTGGGGCTGCCCTGCATCTGCTCTGCTGCCACCGCTGCCCCACGTGGCAGCCCAGAGGGAGTGGTGACACAGTGGAGATGCAGGGTAGCCTGGTGTGGGCTCTGGGTGGCTGCACCAGGAAGCACCGGCAGTGGGAGGGGCAGTGGCACCGCTTTCTGCCCACACTGAGCAGCAGTCTGTCCCATGCTACTGCTGCTCAGCCCAGACGGGCAAGCGCAGGATTGGGGCTGTGCACGTTGGTCCCTGCCTGTACTGCAGGGCTGGGAATGAGTGGGTGCCCAGAGCACAACTACACCCAGATGGGAGCACAGGGCCCATGCCAGTGCCAGCGGGGCCCAGAGCAGGGTAGCATGAGTGCAGGGTCACAGTCGGCAGGGGATCTGTGGAGCCAGGCCAGTTCCCCTCTGTCCCTACTGATAGAGCCCAGCCTGGCTCCATGGATCCCTGCCAGCCTGTGCCCTGCACTCCTGCAGGCGCTGGCCCTGGGACACTGGCATGGGCCCTGTACACACGCTCGCTTCCACTTCATCTCCTGCTGCTGCTTTCCTCACTTTCCTGCCCACCCACTGGATGCTCCTGCACCATGTAGCTCCCTGCCACAATGAAAGGACTCAGCAGGAGGTGGCCCAGCCCCGAAGACTGGGGCGATTGCCTGCCGTCCTCCCCTGCCTCTTTCCCCTCTCCCGCTTAGCTGAATTTCCTTCTCCGGTGCAGGGAGGCACAAGCAGCCCCAGAATCCTAGGGCAGAAGCCTCTGCTAGGCAGGGGCTTCTAGTTGTGGGGGCAGGGCCAAGCAGGCCTTGCTACTGCAGGGTCCTGCTGTGGCTTCCCCTGGGTCCTAGTGCCCCTGTCCCCTGTAATGTTTGATAGGCAGCCATGGGCAGATAAATATTTAATTTTCTAAAATGTTTTGGGGGCCCCATGGCCAGATAGAATGGCCCAGAAGTCCAGATCTGGGCCGCGGGCTGTATTTTGCCCACTCTGTGTTTAGTCCATTAGTTCAAATGTATGGTGATTACAGAAGACTCCAAGTTTGCTGAGGGACCCATCTTTGTTAGCGGGATGATGGAATTTGGGTTCTTTATCTTCCCAGTTAGGTTTTTTTAAAAGGAAAAACTAAGACCTGTACAGACAAAACAGATACCCTTGGAGAGAGGAGGGGAGAGAGGAAGTGAGTGTGTAATGTGATATGCAATGGTCTAGTATGCAGATTCAGGATGTAGGAATCAGGGGTGTGCTGTTTGTTTTAGAAGTTGGAAGGTGACTAGCTTAATGAGGTAGGGAGCTGTAGAGTATACTTGTTTTACTTCATGGCTGCTATAATTCAACCTAGGCTTGTTTGAGAAGAGTTGATTCAAAATAACACAGGTTAACTCTTCAGTGAAGACAGCCACTCTGATTATTGTCAAGTGACTGAAACCCAGCTCTTAACAGGTGGTCACTAATTCCATGTTCCTCATCTTTGAAGTGCCTTATGTGAGGCTCTGGGATTTTGTTTGCAGAACTGTGAAGACCTCAAATGCAGCTGAAGTCTATGGGAGCTGTGCTTTGAGCATATGAAATGCTGTGCAGTCGTAAGGACTCTGAAAAATCATGTCCTGGTAGTTTAAAATTAGATTAACCTCAGTACCTCAATCCTCACCGGTAAAACAGGGACAGTCATATGTTGCGATAAAGAAATGAGTATTTTGTCTTCACTATATAGGGTTTGAATAGCATGCAGCAAGGAAGGCCTAGAGCTACCCATTAAACAGCAGAGAGAAAACAAGCTATTGAGCAGTCGTTAAGGGAATATTGTCCATTCTGTGCATTTAATCAAAGCAAAGCTAAATGTTATATGATATTTTGCGCTTAAGATGCAATTTTTGTCCAAGGATCTCCATATATAAACTTCACAAATACCATGGTTGGGTGGATACAGGCAGTGAGATGGGGCAGCTGAGGCACAAAACAGCTAAAGATTTCTCAGGATCTCATGTAGCTTAATCCGTAGCCTGTCAGAGTTTCTGGAAAAGCACTTTGAATCCAGACCAGAACAGCCACCTCCCTGCTGGGCCCCCTCTCCGGCCCTGGGGGAGGCACACCTGGGCCAAGGGTTAGCGAGGATTTAGTTAGGGAGCTTCTGGAGGGGCTGGACGTGTTCAAGTCAGCCGGTCCACTCTCCACCCTAGAGTGCTAAAGGAACTGGCGGAGGTCATTTGCAAGACCCCTGGCACGGCTTTTCGAGTACTCGTGGTGCTCAGGAGTGGTGCTGGAGGACTGGAATATGGCCAACGTGGTTCCCATCTTCAAAAAAGGGAGGAAGGAGGACCCGGGAAACTATAGGCCAGTTAGTCTTACCTCGATTCTAGGCAAGCTGTTCGAGAAAATTATTCTGGCACACGTCCAGGAGGGGCCAGCAGGGGACTGCATGCTTAGGGGGAGCCAACACAGGTTCATCAGTGGCAGGTCCTGTCAGACCAACCTGGTGGCCTTTTACAATCAGATCATTAGATGCAGGGGTAGCAGTGGACATAGTCTTCCTGGACTTCCGGAAGGCTTTTGACACTGTCTCTCACCCCGTTCTCATTAAGAAACTGGGGAGCTGTGTTGTCGACACCCATGCAGTCAAATGGGTCGGCAACTGGCTGGAGGGCCGCACCCAGAGGGTGGTAGTGGATGGGTCCTCAACCTGGAAGGACGTGGGCAGTGGGGTTCTGCAGGGCTCGGTCCTCGGGCCCACACTGTTCAACATCTTCATCAGCGATTTGGACGAGGGGGTAAAAAGCACCCTGTTCAAATTTGCTGATGACACTAAGATGTGGGGGGATGTGGGCACACTAGAAGGAAGCAACAGGCTACAATCAGACCTACACAGGTTACAAGGGTGGGCGGATGTGAATAGGATGGGATTCAACACAGACAAGTGCAAGGTGATGCACCTGGGGAGGAAGAACCGGCACCATACCTACAGGTTAGGGAACTCCCCTCTTGTCAGCACGGAGGCGGAAAAGGATCTTGGAGTCATAATTGACTCGAAGATGACCATGGGCCAGCAGTGTGGGGAGCAGTTAGGAAGGCCAACCACACCTTGTCATGCATCCGCAGATGCATCTCGAGCAGGTTCAGGGAGGTGATCCTCCCCCTCTATGCGGCACTGGTCAGGCAGCAGCTGGAGTACTGCGTCCAGTTCTGGGCACCGCACTTCAGGAGGGATGTGGACAGCATGGAGAGGGTCCAGAGGAGGCCACTCACATGATCAGGGGACAGCAGGGTGGGCCCCATGAGGAGAGGCTATGGGACCTGAACCTGTTCAGTCTCCACAAGAGAAGGCTGAGGGGGGATCTCGTGGCCTGTTATAAACTAGTCAGGGGGGATCAGCAGGCATTGGGGGAGTCCCTGTTTCCCCGAGCACTGCCAGGAGTGACCAGGAATAATGGTCACAAGCTGGCAGAGAGGGGATTTAGGTTAGCTATCAGGAGGTGCTACTTCACGGTCGGGGCAGCTAGGGTCTGGAACCAGCTTCCAAGAGAAGTGGTGCTGGCTCCTACCCTGGGGGTGTTTAAGAGGAGGTTAGATGAAGACCTTGCTGGGGTCGTTTGACCCCAGTACCCTTTCCTGCCATGGCGGGGGGTTGGACTAGATGATCTGCTCAGGTCCCTTCCGACCCTAGAAACTATGAAGTCAGAGGCAAACCTTGGGTACATAACCCAGATCAGCCTAGAGAGTGCAGTTCTAACTGTTGTAGCCTGTACTCTCAAACATTTGAATTTGTGCTTTAATAATTAGCTTGGTTAGTCCTCCTTGTTAGTAATTTTGTTTTGCTTCATTTTAACACCCTGTTTTCTGTGTATATCTTCAAGCTGATGAGTCCCGATTTTTGGCTGGGGTGGAAAAGGAAATAATATGAGAGAGGCTATTTGCAAGCCATTTCACACCCCTCTGATATCAGGAAGGGGTGGAAGTAGCGTGAGAGAGCCTTTTCTCACGCTATTTCCTGCTTGAATGCCTTGCTGTGTTTTCTCCTGCTGTCTGCCATTTCAGGGAAGAAGAAAACTAGGGGAGTTTGCTAGTGTAAGTACAGTAGCTCATATTTCTTGTAGTTCCACACCAGCAGAGTTACTTTTGATAGCTTGAAAATAGACTAGGCAACCCCAGACAGAGCTTTATTAACTATCATTTTTTAAATGTTTGGGTTTTTTTTTTTTTTAAATATTTAGCAAGGCAGTGCAGTTCTGCAGAACAGCAGTCACCAACTGATAGAGGGGCAGCAGACACAGACCTACCAGGCTTTCATTTCTTATTTGTTAAGGTGTATGCAATCCTTATTTAATCTAGGCTGTTACTATGTTTTTGGGTATGTCCTATAACAAAGGACAGGTAAATCCCCCACCAGGTTTAGTACTTAATCCCTTCTTACTGATTACAGTGTTACCAGTCTGATGCCCTGACTCATGAAGAAGGTGGTACTTTGCTGAGAGTTGGTCAGTTAGAACTAATCACCACTGATTTAACAGTGAATCCAGCTTCTTTCCCTTATTTATAAAGTTAATGAATTTATGTTTTAGTCATTTTAACTTGATGGCTGAATTTTTCCTCCTCCTTCCTCTGTTCTTCAAGTTGCTTCAAAGAGACCACATTCAGTCACAGGACAGGGCGTTCTGTGGCTTCTGTTCCCAGTGAGCATCAACAAATATTAATGAATGCATCTTTACAGTATCTCTAGGAATTGGTGAAGTATTGCTGTCCCCATGTTATAGCTGCAGAATGGAAGCAAGCCGACTGTGACTTGCTCAGAGCAACACTTAGAAAGCTGACAAATCCAGGAGTAGATCCAGATGTCTGAATTTCTGATCCACTCAGAAGGTAGGGTGGGTAGGATAGGCACTTTTATAGACTCACTAAGTAAGATATACAAGTAGAGAAAGTACCTGCCTTTTGAACCCAAGTTCACTTCACTAGTGAACTTGGGTTCATGAAAGCAGGTGCGGTCTCTCTATGTATATCTTAGCCTTGTTGGTCTGAAGGTACATAAGCATCTTTGTAGACTATAACTGCCTCTCTCTGATCCATTGTCATAACTGCTAGGCTATCCTTTCCCACATTATTGGAACAAAATAACTTGAAGATAGTTGCAGACAGGAATCTCATTCCTACTCTGGATGATCTCTCTGGGAGTGGTGGCTCATATCCCAAACAAACTTAAGTTTTGATGCTAAGAAAATGCCATTTCCCCCCAAAAGCCAATAAAAGGAGGGACGTAGAGGCTACTCTACTCTATAGTCACAGTTTGCATGGCCCCAGTGAGGGCATGAGGATAAAAGGAAGCTAGGGACACAAAGGGGAATATTTTTTTATCAGCCTCAGCGAAACGATCATTGCAAATCCACGGTTTGCTCACTCCAGCTATTATTTTGGTAAATCTCAGCCCTTTTGAAATGTGAACTTGCTAAGGGTGAGTTCATTTGTGTGTTTTTAACTCCCTGTCAATATTGCAAAGAGCACGTGGCCTGAACCCAGGTGTGTAGATTCCCGAATTATTCCAAAGGACCAAGAACAGCCACTTCTTTGGCTGGCAGTTGTTTGCAGTGACATTCGCTGCTGGTGAGAATAAAGTAGACTACATGCAGATTACCTCAATTATCTAATAAATGCATTATGAAACCAGCACATTTTTCTACCAGCACAGCTAATGGCGAATTAATACATTTTAATGTGAACTCTCTTAATTTCATATACACTTCCTTCTGCGAAGGCAAATTCCAGCATAATGTGAAACCTGAGACAAGGACCAAAGTGTTGTCATGCAGTAACCTTCTCGTGCAGGTCTTCAGAAATGGGGAGTCCTGTTAGATTGAAAGCATTAAGGTGAATAACAAAAGTGTCAGGAGTAATTTAATGGGTAATTCAAAGTGCAGTGAATAATTCAAGAAGTTAACCTTTATAGCCTTAAAGATCTAAACGCAGTTGCTTTCTGCCTTCTATCCAGGAGTCCGGCTTCTGTCTCCACTCCTTCTGTTTGCTCAGTCCCTTCTGTCCCTTCTCCTTAACCTACCCTTGTCTTTCTCTGCTGCTTTCCCTATTTTCACTGCTGCTCTGTCTTGTCAACGTGTTCCTCTTCCTCTGTCTCCTCGTTCATGAATAGTTTCAAGCCTGCTTTGAAGGTAGGGTTTGTTCCTTACTTGAAAGGGAAAGAAACTAGGTTGGAACTTTCTATCCCAAGTGTCCCAACCTGGTTTTACCCTTAAGTAGCCAGAGAGCCTTCCTCCTCCTCCTTAGATCACACCCAGCACCACTTCTAAAGTCTGTAAAGTAGCTAGTATATAATGTTAACACTGGATAATGCCCAGTTTTTGAAGGGCTAAGGATAAGCTATGATATAAATGCCTATTGCTAAATAAGGAATATTTGCTTTCTGCTCTTGATCGCATTGCTTGTATATGCAAATGGTTCATTTGCTCGTGCAAATAGTTATGCATAGGTAGACATTTGCATGCCCAACTATCTGACAGGCCCATAGTGTCATGGTACCAGAGTTAACAGATTAGGCATACGTTTGCATGTGCACATTTTTATCGTGTTCCCTAATTTGCAATGAATCTCACTGTTCTACTGTATTTACGTGGATTTAGAAACCAAGTTTTCAAAGAAAATTGTCTACTACAAATATACGCCTATATAGAGCCATAAATGATTTATTCAAATACCCAGTTAGACTTTCTTCTCTCTAACAAAAAGAGTGTTGCTTTGAATGGTAATATGTGACAATGTATTTAATGACTTTCAAGTTGAGGACTGGGCAAAGTAGAGCTTGTTGGTGAAGAATATGCATTAGTGCGAGTCCAGAAAATCACTTGTTCAGGCTGTCTGCAATATCTAGTATTCTACTTTAATAGGCTGCCTTAAAACCAAAGCTGACATTATGAAATAACATGACCATATGAGTAACTACTAGAGCATAATTCTGAAAACAGAAATGACCTTTGTGAAATAGTCAACCAAATGGTCTACTAAAAGTAATTCATTTAGTTTTAAAATTCTGCAGACTGATGTGAAATTTTTATGTACCCCTGCTTCTTCAGAAGCTTTCATAAAATTTAACATTGACTCTGACTTTAAAATAATACAGTCAGTATTAAAAAATATATATGACTGCATGAGTCATTGAAAACGACAGATTTTCATGAACTAGTTGTGGTAAAAATGGCAAATCTCATTCTTGTTTGATAAAGGGTATTACAATTACATCACTGAGTGGCTTAAAATGTTCTAATGAATATGAATAATGATGAATGACAATGTATGAGCAAACCCTAAGACTGCGTTTTCAGACAAAGAAAACAAAATAATCTAAATCCAAACTTGTTAAAGCAAACATGAGATGCATATCAGACTTGCTCTGGAGTCAGTTTGTGTCAGTATTAATATTTGAACATTTTTGCACAGGGATGTGTCTGAGTGTGTGTACATGTCAACTTTAGACAAAATTTCTCTCTCTCTCTCCCTCCTTTCAATCTACATAGTTTTACCTGTTCAGTTCCTAGGTATATCTGGAGGTAGACACGTTCAGCTGGTTCAGGAAGAGATGACCTACAGTTGACAGGTTGACAGCTATTTGTGAAGTGCAAAGGTTTTGTAGGCTATTTGTAGTTTAATTCAAATGTCCAATATTTTTTCAAATATAAATAATCCATTAGTATGTGTTTTGGTGGGTGTATTCCAAGTTCTTACTAAATGCATGTAACGTAATTGAATAGTTAATCGGTATTGCCAAAGACTTGACTCGAAACAAAATCTTCACAAAATGTAATGTTATTGTTAGTGCATATTAAACATTATACTACTTCATTATTCCAATTTTGTTTAATTATTATTAAATTTAGTGGCATGAATTCTTCCTCCTTGCACCTAAATTTAGTGAAATTAGACTCGGGATGACTTTGACTTTATCTCATTTTTTAAGAACTATTTTTTGATAACAGAAGGTTTAAAGAATGTGTTGTTGACTGAGTGAACTAGGTATGCTAGACTGATGTAAAAGCTACTGTTTTTAAAATCATACCTTGAGTCACCTGTGGAAGATAGGCAGTGTGAGTTTGTTTTTCCAGTAGACCTGACCCCCTCCCCCAATGTCACAGTGCCAGCCTATAGTTGCAATGTTCAAAACTGGAGATATTTAATAGAATTATATTGAGGAGTTTCTCGGAGTTTGCCATCACTGTGCTTACTTCTAACAGCTATTAGTGATCTTACTTTTTTGTGTCCTCCAGACACTAAATATATGCATATAACATACATTCGGATGCAGGAGACATTGAAGCTATACTCTGAATAAATAAAATTTACCAAAAAGTAACTTATGGCATTATAGGAAATGTCTGCTGTAAGTTGAATGACAATGAATGTATTTGTCCTCTGAAGAATGTGCATCCAGATCTGTATGTTGAGAAATTGCTGTTTGTAGTTCTTAGTTCACTTTAACAAAAATATTTTCACCAAAGGAGATAAAAACATTAAAAGAAATGTGAGCCCATAAGACAGTAGATAGTTTTATTTTGAATTTTTTAATTTTTCTGGGATAAGTTTCCTTAATTCCTTCTTCTAAGGTAGGGTAAAAGAAAAGTGGTGTTCAGGCTCTGTCTTGGAGTGATTTTACCTAGGGTGACGCGTGTGTAGTAGTTTCTTGCTGTTGGGATACTAGTATGTTGAAACTGATTTTTGCACTATTTTTTCCTTTTGCTTAATGTAAGAGCTAAATATTAGCAAAACTCTTTCAAGGTAAGAGGAAGTTTGCTTTGTTTTGAGTAATATTTAGAAATCTAAAATAATCACATTTTTTCTCTCAATTTTTTTACGCTGGACTTTAATTACCGTTCCTCTATAATCAAAGCTCACTTAAATATTAAACATGAGACCCTGTCCACTTTGTCTGAGTTTACATCTTGAGAATGAATTTTTAGCCTCCCACACACACTCGCATTGCCTCCATTTGTTTCAGAAACAATAAACGCCCTTGTGTAAGGTTGGTTCGAGTTGCGATTTGGACTGCAAGTGGGGGGGGGCACTTTGGCACAACGGAAAAAAGATGTAAAAAGTTGTTATTCCTCTGTACTAAAAGTGAGCTCTGTTAAGAATCCTGGTGGAAGAAAAACTATCGGCATAAAAATCCAGTTGCAGGTTATAAATAAATGCTTAAGGCAGCTAGGAAGAGTGCTGAGTTGATTGCGTCATTTTTGCATTACCTTTGTAAGAGGCAGACTTGTATTCACGGGGTGGGTTTGATGATAGGCTAGCCGACTCCACTATGATTAAAGTGTCATGACAGCTGATGTTAACGGTAGGATTCTATTGGCTGAAACAATCAGCTTTTCATAGAGGGGACCTGCAAGGGAGGTTCTCCACTGAGGGCTGGGTGGTTCTGCGAAAGGCCAGAGCAAATGCTGCTCTGACAGGAAATAGTTCACTGAAGTGGTGCGTTTCACAAGCAGCACCAAAGCGGAGCAGGTGTGACGGGGTGGGATTTTTAAACCTTAGTTGACTTGACATTTATGAATAGCTGCAAAGACATTTTTGCCTGGCTTTGCCGTTTCTGGTGTTCCCTGTCAGTGAGCACTGGGCTCGTGGAGCTGCTCTGAGAGCTCCTATCACCTTTGCTCCGTGACTGCAGAAAAGGATAGTGCAGGAGTAAAGGAAGTCAGTTAAAAGAATGTATTCATCAAGCTGAGACTTAAAAATAAAAAAATAAAAAAATGTGGATTTGTAAAAGAGCGAAAGCCAGAACTGTTCCAGAAAATACAGACCATACAAGTTTGGGTGCTGACATGAATCTAGGCCGTTGCTTTGCGGAGCCAGGTTCTCCCCTGGGCTGGGGATACTGCCCATGTGGCATATCCAGTCCCTGGGGGAAACAGTGCTTCATATTGTTGCAGACCTGGGAGTGAGCAGCTGACAGGCTTTTAAAGGAGAGCTGTCTAGATTTGGGCTGATAAGAAGCCTGTCTGGTGTGGGAAATGGGGTTCGGAGGCATGCAGGAAAAACGCCTAGACATGGGGTGAGAGTGGCAGGGACAGATCTCCTAAACAAAAGTAAGAAACTCATTCAGACTATGGTTAGTCTAACAGGTTGATTTACCTGGTCTGTATTAAGTACTGTGTATAATTGAAAAATAACCTTTACAGTAGGTGGCTAAATTAATCTTAAGTGAGCTTGTGGAGTCTAAGTAATTAGTTTTTATGTGTAGTTCAGCATGATTTACATGATTCATTTTAGCGTTTTGGAGGAAACATCTGATTTATAGGTAACAAGATTTAAAAAGCATGTGTAAAAGTGTAGCAGAAGCTCATAAACATATAAACTGACTTCACATCTGAGTTGCATTAAAATGAATAACTAGAGTTAATACAAGATGCATGTGTGCGCCACGCTAATATTGCAAAAAGGTATGCAATGTCAGGCCAAATCCCACAGACTTGGCTATGTGAGCAGGGGGTTGCAGGCTCTGGCCTGTACTTGTATATTCAAAATTCATTAGCCGCCCAGGAAATTTAGGATTAAGCTGTTGAGTACCTTGGATCCACTGCAAGGGTCCCCTTCCCCCAAAGTGCTTATGTAAACTACAGGCAGAGCAGAAGCCAGCCAAGAGCTATTTTTAGCAAAGCTGCTGCAAATGGGGGGAGGGTAAGGGCTTTGGGTCATGTCGGAGGGCATATCAAAGGGGAGGATCCCTGCAGGGAGCTATATCCAGCCCTAATCATGTGGCCTGCCAGTTCTGTCGAATTTTTATAGAGACTGTGCAAAACTACTTAAATGCGATCATTTTCTTAAATGAAAACTGATCACTATATAATTGTGTTCGCTTAAAATCCTGACAGCTGGGGTTAATGTACAATTCCTCTTCATGTCTTGTAAATGCTGACAGTAAGTATTTGTAAAATGACTCAAGACTGTGTGGAATGCAGGATTTAGCTTCCTAGCTATTGAGGTTCCCCAGCTAAACTTCAGCTATTCCTTTACGGGTGTTACCAAATCATCGATTCATGACTTTAAGGTGGTACTTCATGCATCTGCAAAACTAGTGCCTGCCAAGATAACTTTCTGCCTCGTGATCTGTTTGTTTTCTTTCTGTCCTTAGATTGAGCCTCAGCCATGATCTGGTCTTTAGTATACCTAGTTATCTGATCAGATACTAGCCCCAGCATTTTTTTGTTGTATTGTACGTGTTTATGTGCAGTAGGAAGGATAGACGTGGCTGAGGCACAAGATCAGAGATCCGTTCCTTGTTCATCACAGATTTCCTGAGGGAACATGGGTGAGCCATTTAATAGCTTTATGATTTAGTTTCCCCATACATAATATGTCATAATGTTTCTCAACTTTGAAAGGGTCTTGAGGCTCAGATATAAGATCCTAAATGGATTGTTGTAGTTATATATGCTTACAGAATCGGCATACCTACATTTTACTTCCTTTGGTGAAGATGTTTGTAATTTTCAGGAGGTTTTCCTGCCACATGAATAACTAAAATATCTTTTTAAAACTTGGAGGCAGATTTAAAAAACAAAACAAAACAAGAATGTATATAAGCTTAGCCCTTATATCCTGATCTTAATGTAAATCATGTGGGTATATAAATGTGCCTATAAGCATCAGTAGGTTGAATTGTGGATTCGTTTGCCTTCTCTCGGAGTGCTTTCAGAGGTGAGATCTTTGGCACGTCACACTTTTTAGTCTCACATCTGTTCCCCAGAACTGGACAACTACAGGATGCATTTCCAGTTTTCATAAGGAGCGGTGAACTCCACTTCTCCACTTATATCCAGTGCTGTTCAGGCGCTAATCTGGTAGCTCAGGGGCTGCCAAACTGGGTCACATGCCACAGGTAACTTTTGTGTGGCACACAACAGATGGGGCGAAATAAGGTGAGATGGGCGTAAACAGGTCAAAGCAGAACTACCTTCACTAGAAGAAAAGGCTGGCCCGCACCCTACAAGGAGTTGATCAGTTTCTTAGTTTCACGCTGATTGGAGGTAAGGTTACTAGAGCCGCCTCCTGCAGAACCCACCATGACTTAACCACATTTCTTATTTTGAAAGATGACTAGAACCTTGTTTAAAAATAGTAATGTGAATATTTAGATAATTAAATTTGTCACAAAACTATTTTAATTAGGCTCCCACGTATTTTTTAGATTTTTTGTTTTTGGTTTTGGGTTTTTTGGGGGTTTTTTTTTTACTAATAAATAGGAAGGATTTTTGTCATGTGCAGTCACTGGTGTTGTGACACCATTTTAGTTCTAATTTCCTAGTGAGGTAAAAAGTAAGCGGATTTATTTGTTACTTTTTTTTTTTTTTTTTTTTCCCCCTGTATGAGCATGCTCCTGGCTCATAGTTAAGAAAAGATTGTTAATTGTGCCCAGATTATGTGCTGTGATTTTTTGTAATGAAGACGCACATCTTCTAAGGAATACCAAACTCATTTCCTCAAGATAGCAACTCATACTCTGGAATCTTAGAAACTCAAAATTATTGCTTCAACCTTATATCCTGTCTATAGGGTATAAAGAATATTTGTACTAAATATAGCTTTGCTTTAAAAACAGCAATAAAAGAGCTTTCCTACACTTATGGTAAAGGGGAGGTATTTTGTGTTAAGGTTTATGTCCTGTTGCTCTATTCTGATCTATGTAATTTACACCGAACTGCAAAATACGATGTACGAAAGGAATGACAGTCACCATGTTGATATTGCATGAAGCATCAGGTTTTTCATTATTATAAAAGAATAGAATAAAAAGTTCACTAACAATCTATTTTTAGTGTGGAATACAAAAATCTGGCATAACAGAAGTCCCTTTTTATATAAATTTGGAACATAAGACTGATGAGACTGTACCATGGCTGTTTTGAAAACAGTTTCTGAAATCCTATCCTGTTTCTCTTACATTCCTAATATCTGTAGCCTAGAGGGTGTTTAAGAAGTAGTGAGGAGATATAGTTTCTTGCTAGACTTCTGTACATATTTAATCAGTTAGGACACTTTTAAAATCAGTGGTTCTCAATCCGTGGACCAAGGGCTATATGTGACCCAATCAGCACATTGCTTTGGCCCATGTGACGTCCCGTTTTGGTTTTTTCTGGGTTTTTTTAAAGATTGCTTTTTACTTAGTTTGCTCATTTAAAATGTGCTTGGTAGACATTTGACAGTGTAGAAATGATAGGTATTACAGAATATTGATTTGTATTGCATTACTGTCAGATAACCAATACAAAACATTTTTAAATGTATCCACAGGAAGCAAGTTGTGTGGGTGCAGCCCACAACAGATTGAGCTGCAGATGTGGCCCACTATGGCAGATAGGCTGAGAACCACAGCTTTAAATGATTCCACAGTCAGTTGCTTTTAGTCTGGCTGAATTTTTAAAACTTCCAATACCTAAATTACTTCATACTATTTCTTCTATTTTATACAAGTTTGTCCCTCTCTAATTGCTTCCTACAGATTCTTAAATTTATATGTTTCCACTGGGTTGATATTTTTTCTCTGGTGCACTTTCAACCGTGACTACATTAGATGTGTGAGATGTATAACAAAAGAGAACATTAATTTTCATTGGTATTTATATTAATGCACAGCAATGTTGGTGTTATTGTTTAAAAATAGAAAGACATGTTTGGAGTCACTGTTAAGATTGTTACTGAATTATGTAAAGCATAATGGTCACTTTTCTGTGCTATTCTTTCTGAACAAAGGAAATGAAATGGATGTATAATTAAAATGTATGCATTGAAAATAGAAGTTCGCTCATATAAATGTAAGTTGCATTTTTAGTGAAAATGCAAGACCTTATCTGTGCGTAAAATCCACAGTGTTGCCTTCAGTGGGGTTTTTTTGCATCAGAAGGAAGAAAAGCAAAGTGAAGCGTAGCTTTCTGGAGCGGCTGGTTAGTTGGAGTGTGCTGGCAAACTGACTCTTTTTGCCTTCCTACCTGTCGGTCAGCATTCCAGCTGCAGACTGTGCTGTGCGTTGGATTGGCTTGTTTCAAAGAAGATAAATATGGTTACATAAGAAACAACATCTAGATATGTAAAAGAAAAAGAGAGAGAGACCCCTTACAACACATCCTGTTAGGCCTCCTCTTGGCTTTTTCTTTCAGGGTCATTATCAATGGTGGCCACATAATATATTCAAGGTTCTGAATATAATTTTAGACTGGAAAATATTTGGAAAGTATAGGCAAGGCAGAACAGAGCTTCTATATTTAGTAGTTATACATTATTAACTAGTAAGTAATATTACAGTGTTGCACTTAGTCATACTTTTACTGTGGTAAAGCTAATACCTTGCTGCATTTACATTTTTGACTAGAGGAAATTCCGCAAGGGAGTCAAAATACTGCAGTGTGGTAAAAGTTGATACTTTCATAGAATCATAGAAGTAGGGTCAGAAGGGACCTTGTAGATCTTCAGGTCTGACCCCACTTTAAGTATGGGTATCTTGTGTGTTGTGTAGACTGTGATATAGTATGTTTAATGACGCACATTGCACAAGTCTATTTCATCCACACTCACTGATTTAAAAAATAAAAAAATTCTCTACTATATTCATTTGACTCTCTCATACTCTCAGAGTCCCTGCTGCTCTTGGAGTCTAAACCGTAATCCGGAAACTCTAATTATAGTAATACAAAACAAATGGAAATCCTGGAATTGTCTTTTGCACTCTAGATCACACGGATACTAGTTACAGGTATCAGAGCAATAGGTGAGCCAGTTGTGAATCATCAGTGCAGACTTGTGAGAAGCGTTCATTTCATAGTACAACTTTAAGCTGATTAGTAACACACTGATCTCTAAACCTGCAAGCAAAGAATGCAAGATCACCACTACACTTTTGTGCTCATACTCGCTGTTACCACTGCAGTACTGAGCAATTAGAGGTACGTCCCTGCAATGAGACTTTTATAAAGAGGTTTCATCTTTGAATGTCTAAGTGGAAATTAATGCACTGGGATTTATGATGTCATTCAGCTGTCTAAATTTGTCCTCTGTGATGAAGGTAAATACAATTCAGGTACGAGAGCCTGTTCATTAGAAATGGCAAGACAAGACACTGCCCTCAAGAAACGGCAAATGTTAAAAAAAAATCTGACAAAACGTGCTTCTCTGGTCTTTTTCCTACTGTAACTCGCTAGAATCTGAATACACTCATGGGTGCTACTGAATTCTGCAGGCTTTGCATCCTTTTAAAGGCGCTTAGAGGCTGCAGGTCAGTTTTGAAACAACTTATTGATTGAGGAGGAAGAAATAAGGGATTGTGTCAAGTCCATCTGCTTGTGCCAAAATGAGTCAGAGTTGATTATGTAAATCATCACAGTATACTTCCTTTCCTTCTGTGCACTGAAACACTTGATGGTGTTAACTTTTAAATCTTCATCATTGAGGCTTCTGAGTAAATGGCTACAGAGATGAATGTGATTTCCGCCTCTCGGAACTATTGGTTTTGCACTCCACAGACCCAAGCACATCTCTTAGCGTCCCCTGTATTTAGTTCACTTCAAAACCATAACAACTCAGAGACTTAATTTTTTTGAAAAGGCATAAATGAAAACAAGTTTTTGGAAAACGTGAAGGCAGTTTGGCAGCAGGTCTGGTATGTTGTTGTATACCGCTGTGATAGAGTCCTCGGTAGGGGAAGTTCATCTCCAGGATTCATTCAGTTTTTGTCTGGTCAGTCTGCTAACAAGGATATTATATGTGGTATTAACTAAGACCACTAGATCATTTTATATACATCACTGAACCTCTGTCTTCAGTCAGTACTAAATCTTCACTTATATTCAGCGTGTTACAAGTTCAGTTTCTTGCCCATACACTGTCTCCACTCTGGTCTTCTTTTCTTAATATGTAGAACATGTTGCAGAAACAATACTGTACTGAATATCTTTTAGTGGGAAATGGTTCTTTTCTGGTTTTTATAACATTTGTCACTATAGTAGCTATGCTTCATGCAGCTCATTTAAAAATTTCTCTCTGAAAGGATCATATACTCCACCACTCCATCATTGTGCCACCTAAGTAGGTAAGTTCGTTTGAGAGTATTTAAAAAGTCCCTCCGGTATTTTTCACGTATCACCATGCCACAGAGATGCATGCACAGACCCAGTGCTTTCTCTGTTCCATTCTTTGCAGCATCTGCCTTCTCATGCATGACTTACTGAACCACAATAGAAATCCCTCTGTATGCTAAAACCAAGAGATGTGATTCTTGCCTAATACAGGAAACGCACTAAGGTTGTGCCTTGTCAGTCTTTTTTACTTTTGCATACATCAGTCTAAACTCTGCTGTTATTTTAGTCTTAAAAAACACATGGCTAGCTTGGAAAAATCCACACTTAAGTTGTTGAGGATTTAATTTTTAAGAAAAACAAATTATCCCAATTTCTGGCTCACAGACATACTTAAATGTTTTAAGGTACTAATAGTAACTTTTGGCTTCTGTTTCTAAAGTTCAGACTCAAAATGGTTGCTGGGGAGAAATCTCTTATATTTTATAATTGTTGAAAGGTCTGATTAAAAATGGATTAATAGCCCTATGGGGAAAAAAGGGGCAAAATATTTTAACTCGTTTCTCTGCAATGATGTAACATGCTGGCTCTCAGAAAATCAAATACCTCCGTTCTGATATCAGCTATACTTCTACTGAATTTACATGCCAAATCGTTAAAATGTGCTGAATTTTCTAATATATTAAATAATTCACTTAACTTGGTTTAAGTATATTTAAAGAAGGCAGGTAAGTTCTCGCTATCACTGTCTTCAGAAAACTTTATTAGTCAGCATCCCTTTGGCCTGGACTCATCTAAAGTCTTAATATATGCCTCTTATTCTGAGATCAGCTGAATTTCCGAATCCTTCTCAAAATTCTAAGGAAACCACCACAGGAGGATGTCTCTAGGAGACATTATCACCCCATCTACCTAGTTTCTCCCGCTTCCATTCTGTTCTATTTCTGTATTTTTGAACTGTTGCTGCGAGCAGTGTTCGCTTGTCTCTAGACAGAGCATAAGGTTTAGCGTCTATTGGTTCACATGAGTTAAGAGTCATAGGGAATGTTCCCAGGATTGGTAGTCATTTATCGAGTTTTCCAAGTTACTGGATCTCCAAGTGGTGCAGTGAGAATGTCTGTGTTCGTAGAGTATGTTAATAGTCTTGCGTAGAAAGAATAAGGCGTCATTATGGCTCCTAACCTGTTTTCTGTTTGCTCTTATACTTGCCGTTTTGTGTTTTTTTGTTTTTTGTTTTTTTTTTTCCTGTCCAGTCTTGGCCCCCCTCCCTTTCCAGAGGCAGGCGTTGGATGTGTTTTCATTTATATCATCTTAGCTACCTGAAAGTTGCTCCCTTCCAGCCACTGAGCCACTTTTTCTGTTAGGAATGTTTAAAGGCAATTTCTATAAATTTCAGTCCAAGTGGACCCTAAACCTACTTTCCCTTTTCCCAGCACTTTCCCACATCCTTTTTTTCTTCCTGATTTTTTTTGATCGGCCTCATTTACTAGTTCTTCACTAATTCTTTATTGGTTTTCAATGTCAGTGTTTTACCCTTTTGTCAATCGTCATTCTTCCATTTCCACCTGTAGTTCCCACTGGAAAGTATCACCTCTCCTGTCATTCTGCATTTTCTGACACTTAAAGGAAGGGTGCTGTAGTCCAGCCCATTGGCCAGATCCAGCCTGTGGAGCCATGACATCTGGCCTTTGAGGCTCCACACTGGTTTAGAAATTTGGTGGTAGGGGAATGGTGGCACTGTGAATTTCCTCTTCCTTGCTGCCAAATGTCCAGACCTGTAGGGAGCCCCGTAGGCTGGATGATATAGTCCTGCATGCTAGATCACTGGTCCACGGCACCTGGGGTCACTTTGTGGCTGGATCTGGCATGCAGGGCCAGGGCCAGGGCCAGGGCACAGGATCAAATCCATACGCTAGCCCCACGTAGGGGTTCCAGCCTGCGGATCAGCTGTGCACCACTCCTCTGGCCCACAGGGCTGGAAGTTTTTTGAACAACACTGATAAAGAACAATGCACTGTATTTTATGGAAAATAGATTGAGAGATTTTTTAAATTGTATTAATATGATAATGTTCACTGAGGGGAATGTAATTCTACTTATTTGATCTCACTAAAGGGAGCTAAAGACCATGGGGACAAGGTTTATATAAATACTCAGTTAACATACAATGTTAGACTTGCCTGTCTTAATTGCTTACAGCGGTTTGCAATAAGGGGGGCATGTAAAGTATTTGTAAAGGGCAGAACCAGTAGTAGTAATAACAGTGAAATATTTAAAATCCAAACAGTCAGTCATTGCTGGTTCACAGTCGAAACATGTGCCTGAAAAATGTTTTAAATTCATATATCATGCTTAAATTATCACCTTAAGGTAAAGCAGTTTGAACCAATTTAAATCAATTTAGGAATGTCCACTTAGAGATGTTACACCAGCTTTAATTAAAATTAGTTTTAAAACTGCCTTTTGCTAAACTGCTAGGAATGTGAATGTTGTCAAGATCTAAAGGCTCCACCTGGGGGACATGTTCCTAATTAGTGTAGCACTACGTCTACACCTGCCCTTCCTGCTTGCTAGAGACCCACAGATGTATTAGTTGGCTCTGAAAAGCCATGAGCTATCTCCCCATCAGTTCAACCTCATACAATCCAGTCTTCTGTGAAAATGATCCATCTCTGCAGCCCTGCCGGTTTCCTCTAACTAGGGTGACCACATATGTGAGAGAGTTTGGCTGGGATAGTTCTGAATTCCATAGGCCGTCCTGGCATCCTTGCTGGCTGGCAAAAAATGAAACCAGTCCCCAGAATGCAAGATGTGGGTGCAGTCTCGGGGGAGGCAGAGCAGCATGGTGTGCCAGGCGTGCAGGCCCTGCTGTCCCTGCCTGCACATGCCCAGCCCAGCTCCTTTTGAACAGTGGCTGGAGGTGGGTGAGAAGCTGTGTTGGGCTGGGCACCACTCCGCCTTTCCAGGGCATTGGTGGGACGGGAGTGGGGGGTGTTTGTGACCCTCTTGACCATGGTGCCCTGGGTGGTCGCCCACATTGCCCGCCCCTGGTAGGTCTGGCACTGTGTGGCAGACAAGTTCACCATGACAAATTCTCTTCTCAGTGTTTTTATAACAGTGTTAGGACACTGTCTCAGTACTGAGGGTACTGTGGTCATTGGGGCACCACACACACACATGCACATGCATCATGATCACAGCAGCGCTCTCCCCACCACTCTACCCCAGGCAGGAGGAGCGGGGCCCAGCTCAGCCACCCCCCTGCTTCCAGCTGCTGCTCAGGAGGAGCTGGGCCAGGCACATCTGGGTGGCAGCAGCAGTGCCTGCCCGCTCACCTGCCTGGCACACCATGCCGCTCTGTCTCCTGCCAGACTGCACCGTTGACTGCTTGCCTCTACACTGAAGATGCGGGGATGGAGGGGAGAAGTGTCCCAGATTTCCTTAAAAATCTTATGGTTACCCTATCTGTACACTTCCCTGTCGATTTTAGATAATGTCAGAATGAGAGCATCAAGGCCAGCATATATTGTAGTAGAAGAGATGAGATCTCAGATTCTACCAGATTATGCAGCAAGAGTACATAAATTGTGAATCCTGAGTTTTTTGATGCTTTGTGGATTGGAAAGTAGGGAGAGCACGGCACCAGTATCCAAAAAAAAAAAAGTAAATAGTAGTTCATAGACGAAAACCACCAATAAACACCTTATTCTTTTCCTACCTTCCACCAGGCAAGTAGTATGTGGAATGTGGATATAAAATAGAGATTTCTTCCTCTGATTTGACGTGCCCATGTGCGGTCAGTTGAACTTGATGGTGCTAGAGATGGGAAAAGACCATGGGAGCATGGTTCACTGTAACCTTAACTAGTGTACAATAGTAAGCTGTCTTGTTGGTCTTCTGCTTTTAATTACTCCGTTTAAAGGGACAAATTATACTCTCTTGTCTATGTACCTGCTCAGCAAAATAATTGAATAAAACCTAAATCAATCTTCTAGAGAACAGCCTTTATTGAGACTTATACAGCATTGAAAATTCGTTAAATAGTAAGAAAATCAGCAGTTGGATTAGGTACATCATACAGACAGCTCTGCAACATAAGCAGTCTGGGAACAGAAAGTCAGACTTTTATACACAGATATGAGTATACACCCTCCAGTTCATTTTCAGGTAATATGTAGACTGTTTCAGGATGGTTCATATGTTGACCTAGGGTTAATTTGGCTCTATCATTTTATTCCAAATATTGTGAGTAGTAAATAGGATGAGTTAAATTAGGAGACAGGCAAGTAAGTTCAGTTTAAACCTGGGGAGGGAGGAGACTAGGCCACTTTTTTTTTTTTTTTTTAAACTCGCACAAAATGTGGTCTGTTTTGGAGGCTTGAAGTGAGCTAATTGGGAGGGGAGATGCTGGGATTCAGGTACATGTGGGCAGGGGAGCCTGGTTTTGCTAATGGTTTTGTCAGAATCCAGATCATGAATTAGATTTGGGGTTTTTTACCGGCTTTGCACGCTATAGTTCAGAGAGAGGGAGATCTCTGAGGGAAAAGGATTGAGGGGGAGAAAGGGGAAAAATTGAAGTCAGATTTGTTTGGTCTATTAACTTTTTCTTTTCATCTGATTGAAAAAAAACTTAGTAGACATTATTCCATGTTCCTCACCATAGTCATACACAGTGTTCCAGCCCCAGGCTTGCCCTGAAATCAGATCATTGCACAGTGATCTCATTCATACCGTTACCTTTCATTTCTGCACCTCGTGTGCTGGGATCACTTTAAGTTTCCTATTGGCTTGGTTAAGTAACGTTCCGGGATGGAGTGAGGGGTTGTGCTGAAGTCATTTGACTTATCTAGGCTTGGAGCAAAGAGTGAGCCTTGCGGCCATAGGGTTGTGAGTTGGTTTTTAATAACTGAGAGAGTGTTAGGATGCCTTGTACGAAAGATACAGGTGGAAGTGTTTGATCGTTTGTTTGGGAAGGCAGAGGAGGGTGTTTGCTATGGGAAGCAGGCAAGCAAGTAAGCAGCCATAAATATTTAGGATGAAATTTTCCCTGAGCGTTAAGCCACAGTAAGATGACTGGCCAGAGAGGCATCCACATGCCTGCACGCGGCAAAGATCTGAGAGCGTGGGGATAAAACCAGGTTGAGGTAAGCAAGAGTGTGAATTTTGAGCACCTTAGCTACTTGCTGGTAATTGCCCATGTTCATGCATTTACCTTGCAGTAAATGCAAGGTAGATTTCCACACTTTCATTTTAATTCACCAGGTAAAGCAGCGATGGGTCAGGGTAGGGCAGTCAGCCATGTGAGCAGTCAGTGTTATGCTGAGAGCCCCCAGAAATGTATCGTATACCCCTGGGGGAATTTTGCTACACCCATTCCAAAAAAAATAGATACTACAATACACTTATAACCATTTGCATAGTCTAATAGTGTCCATACTGCATTATTAACTGCGGTCTTTCATTTAATTTTTTTTTTTTTTTTAATTAACATTTTCGGTCAAGAGCCACCTACAGACAATAAATTGAGGAGCCACATAAGCTGAGATCTCCGTTTCGCTGCCCTAGGAAGTTCACAGCACTAAGAATCCAATAGCCTTGATAATTTGCACATGCTGTAGACAGGAGCAGCAGCTGTGGGTGGACTGCATTGCAGTACAGTTTCTCCCTCTTACCCCATGTTTCATCCATCCAAAGCTAGAAAACTTGGTCATTATGTGAGGGAAGATTTTTGCTCCCAAAGCTAAAGTGTTGCTTGAATTAATCTCCCATAATTGTAGCTAAACATAATGTTTCATTCATTTTATGCTGTTACACCAATCCCAAGCATTTTTATATAAACTAATGGAAATTCTGAATTATATGCAACATGTATATTCAGTTCATTTTTAAAAAAAAAAAAAAAATCTGTGAAAGCTGCTGTTTTCTAAAATGTACATTGTTCTGATGGCAAACAGACAAAATATATGTGGTAAAAGGAAGGAGGAGGGGAAGGGAAGTTCACATATAGGTTGGAGTCTGGATGGAACTTACTCTACAATTTTTAGAAATGAAAATATCCGTGTAGGGACCTAAAGGAATCCTGTGGGCTGATGGTGCAGTTTGCATTGAATGCTTGTATTAGTGTCTTTATGGCATTTGGAAGATATTTTACTATGGTTTTAATGCTTATTACAGCTGCACTACTTTGATCGTGCCTGTAGTCTCCATTGTTTTCTTTTGATAGAACTACTAAAACTTTATATTTTGGAAGTTTCCTCATTTCTTGGTTATGGTATAATCAATCGGCTGCAATTTCTGATCTCTGTGAAAACACTGATAAAACCTTTTAATTCTTATTCCTGGACTGTTGCATTTGTATCAGCTGCTACGGAGAATGCTCGATCTCCTGATAGTGCAAATGTCGGCTGTTGGGTAATATTGACAAATAAGCTGAAATAACATTTTTGACATAAGTCTGTGCCCACACAGATAATTTGGATGTAATTGAATGGGTTGATCAAGAGCCTGTGCTAAAAATATCAAGTTCTCCCACCCACCAAGTGAAAGGGAAGGATTGTTTCAAGGCAGCGGCATTGAGTGGGGGCACGGGGCAGTGGGCTCAGATATTCAGTGGCTTGACAGTTTGGCATTTCACCTCTGAATGCAGGAGTTCAGTTTTTACTCAAGTAGCAAGTTAAACGAATTGGTGGTCTCAGCACAGTCCCCGCCACATATTTCTCTTTCAAAAAAATGTTCATGCTGCTGGACATCGAGTGGCAGCGTTTACTTGAGCAAGCAGGAATAGCTGAGGTCCGGCCGCTCTGGAGGGGCAAAGCAGCGAGAGCTGTCTGCTGATCGTGCAAGGTCCTCGCAGGGTGCTGAGCGCTCAGTACCTGCCGGTAACTTTATTATCCGGAGCTGTGTGCTCAGCCCTGTTCAGGGTCTAATCCGTAACGCCTCCCTGGCTATTGTAAACACGGAAATTACGGCCTGAATTATGGCCAGACCTTTAAGCAAAACTAAAACAACATTTTTAATACTCTCCAAGGCAAAAGACTGTATTGGTTAACTCCTAAAAGTGCTGTGGTTTTGCCACAGGCGAAGGGAAGGAGAGGGGCACGGCAACACGAGCTTGCAGATTAGTAATGCAACTTGCCTGTTTGGCTTTTTTAAATAAAATTTCCTGTGTAAAAAGGCAGTCGGAGTTGTTTCTTTGCCCCTGTCTGATTGTCCCTGTGTACGAGCTGAGAGCTGTATTGTACCTTTCCAGCCTCTCCAACTGCCTGTGCCTATTTTTATTTGTCAAGCTGGGGCTGGGCTGGCCCGCGTCCAGATGTGTCTCACAAGATTTGGTGCTGATGAGCTATTTATAGAACTGTGGTTCCATTGTCATGACAACCGTGCTAGAGGCCAAGGCGGCTGGGAGCTATTTCTGGACTTGTGCTGTAATGTAAAACTGATTGGGAAAGTTAGTGCATCCTCTAAGCCAGACTAACTTTAGACGGGCAGAAAGAAAAAAGAAAGACGTTGAGAATTTCTTTAAATAGATTTTCCTTTTCTCCTACCTTTCCCCGTTTGTCCTTTTGGACCACCAGCAATTTCTTTGTGTATTGATTTGTTTTTTGACAGCAAAGTCCTCGCCAGCAGGTCAAAAAACACGTTTAGGTCCTGTGCCTTCTTGTGCACTTTTAATTGTGTCGTTTAGAAAGCAGCTTGCGTACCAGACGGCTTTTTTGTGTGGAAGGGAAGGTTCATGTTTTGCGACAACACACAAAAAAAAAGAAGGTATTTTTTTAACAATTGTTTAATACTCTGCAGTTTTAATCTTCTATTTTCTTGTGTGCTTCATGCTCTCCACACCATATAAGGAACTGTAACCTTGATTACCACAAGATGATTCCAAATCTATGGAGTCATACTTTTCAGCTTTCTCATTATTTGCTTCAAAATTAGACTGATAGTGCCCCTCCGCCTCCAAGTGGCTGGAATGCTCTGAGGTTCTTCTGTAATTAAAGCCGATTCCTCACTCAAAACCACTTTTATATAGTATATATGCACATTAATATTCAATATAAATACATCTGAAAGTTTGGGTTTTAAAATTCTTCTGGCCTATGAATAACTTGTTAAAAATGTACCTTTTAAAGAAGGATCATCATAGCCAATAAATAATTAACTCAAAACTGGAAATATAACGTAAATATATTTTCAGCTTAATAGGGAGCTTTTATTAAACAGTTATGTCTTTTGGTTTACTGCAGCTTTGTCAACTTGCATGGTTGCAGCAGAGTTAATTCCCATGATAAATCTTGCTCTGAAGGGTGCCCTAACACGTCTGGGAACTGGCATGCAAAATCTTATCCCAGGAACAATGTATTTAAAAAAAACATACAAAAATGTTTCTTGTGTTTGTAAAATAATAAAATATTAGATGTTTTCTTGCATGCCTCTGCCTTGGAAGCAATTATTTGGGTTTTTTTTTAAAAACATAATATTGCAAGTATTTTAACTGGCTCATAAATGGATTGTATTGGGATTTTTCTACTCACATTGTGTGTGCGAGTGTGTGTGCATGCACTGCTACGTATATGTAAACACTTTTAGAAGATTTAGAAGATTTTTAGCACGTTTGCGTGACCCACATAAACCATAAAAACTCTCCTTCTAAATTGTGGAAAATTTCATTATAAATATCCTTTTTAAGGGGGGCAGGAGGGGAAGGAGAGACTAGTGTAACTAGATTTTTTTCTTTACTAAATTTTGAGGAAGTATTATATGACATAATTGGCTGATACATTTTATATGTATACACTATCCTTTATTGCAGGGGCATGGTAAATATTAGCAAGCTCTAACATTTAAGTCCGTCAGCTTACTTTTTGTTTGCCTCCATATCCTGCCATTCCTCTACTGTGCCAACATCTTCAAATACCATGTTTATTAAGAAGAACAGAGGTATTTAAGAAACCCTTTCCACCAATTTAAGCAATAAGATTTTTGGCTATTTTTTGTTTCCAATATCCTGCTCGCTCCCAAGAATAGAAGAGACAGGCAGAGCTGAAGGATAGCCGACGTGTGCATGCTTGCGACTGCAAATAAATGTGATGCCCTGGGTTTGTTTTCAGCTTACTGACCTGAATGAAAAGCCAGAGTTTTAACAGTGTTGCAGGCCTCATGTTTTGAGCCTGACAAACTTCTCTGGACAGATTTAAAAAGCAAACAAACTTCCAAGTTGTGGTACATAAAGTTTTTAGAGTTCTCTACCTAATGTCCCTTTAAGAAGAATATTATCTTACTAAATAGCGACTTGTAGTTGCAGAACAGTCCAAGCCTGGGTAGAAAAAAAGTCTCTGATAATAAAGTGCAAAAAAAAGGAACCTATATTTGAACACCATTAACATTATTGCAAAAATTCAAACTAGAGAATAAAAAAAAAAAAGGGTGATTCTTTCTGGAAAAAGAAAGGTATATTTTATATTCTGTTACTTAGACAAATTGAAATTAAAGGCAGTATTACCATTGTTTAAATCTGTTTTTAATGGACACTGGGACCAGTCCTGCAGTCCTTCATCAAGTAAAACCCCTGTTGTTTCTGATGGGAGTTTGCAAGAGTGAGGACTGCAGAATCAGGGCTCTGACTGGTAAAATTAGCAGACAACTAATAGCACTGTTTCAGACACTAAGTGAATTGTAACTGCAGCTTTAAAGGTAGCCCTGGCCACAACAGAGAAAACTTTGATTAATTTGGAACGCTAATAAAAGCACCGCCTAACGGGAGACCAGGATTCTGCTCCCTCCGTTTGAAGTGCATCTACTTTAATCTCTCTGTGCCTTGATTGTAAACGAGGGTTAATAAAACCGCCTCTGGCATAGAGTGCAGGAGTCGTGGTATCTGTAAAGTGTGAGACTCAGATGGAAAGAGGTAACAAATGCAAAAGGCTAATACTTTGGGGAGATGTTACAAATAAATGTTTGACTTCCAGTTGAGATGGGGTGTTTTGGAATGGTTGATGTGCAGTTCATTGATACCAAGTGCCAAGAAGTTAATATCAGGGAAGGTGGGGGGCTGGAAAGAAAAGTAAGTGGTGGTTTCATTTTGTTTATAAATTCAAGTTATGACCTGACCCAAAAAAAAATACCTGGTAGTAATAAAAATGTTCTTTCCCAAAATCGGTGTGTTGTCTCTTGAAGGAGACCTTTGCTATGGTGTGTTAAATGAGAACCAAAGGTTCTTTTAGACAAATATTGAAAATATTCAACTTGTCCGTCAACCACTTCATCAAATCACAAAGACCTAGAATTTCAAGTTACTGTTTATTGAAAGGGTTAGTAAGTTTTCCTGTTTCTCAACGAGGGAATTAATCTTCAAGGAGAGGCACTTTGATTATTGTCCAACTGTTCCAAAAAGGATGAGAGAGGTGGTAGATGGGCTGAAACTTTTTTTCCTTTTTAATGCATTATATACCTTTTTGTTGGGGAACATAAACAGAATCTTTTTCACTGTGGCTGAGGCTTAGTAATGTTACATCAACAGGTCTCTTATCTCAGAACAACATTGTTCATTTGCTAAGTTTGACTCTAAAGAAGTAAGTATCAGAAAATATGAATAAATAAGCCCTTAAACTCCCATGCTATTGAAGTGGGGATGGTAACATGATGATGACTTTATCTGGAAATCCAGGACATTGGTTAGGGGTGGTGAGGTTATTAAACATTTAGAAAAGGATTTGGAGTGCATGTGTCAGTTGCTGTTCCCCACACAATGGGAACACACTTGTGCCACCCTTGTGTGAGATTTGTTTAATAAATGCAGTGTCTAAAAACTCCAAGGGAGTTAGCTGGCTGCTTAGCAGTGATTTCTATATAAAGCATTTTGCATATTCTTTTCCTTGCCTTTGAGGAAGGGCTGAGGATAAATCAGATTTTATTTCAAATTGCTCTCGTTTTTTCTTTTAGTTAATATGGTGAATTTTAATATCCCAGGCAAAACTGTGTTGCTGAATTAAGGAAAATGCTTCTGTTGAAGCATTGCTAGCAACTAAAAAACCAAACCAAACCCTGTATTCTCACACTGTCCTTTTGTAGTGTGGCTAGCCAGTGTCTAAGTGGTAGTAATTAGCAGTGCGAGGAGCCAGTCCTGTGACATGGTCGGTCAGGATGCGTCTCTGAGCGAGCACTGAAAAAAGCTATTGACTGGCTGGCTTGTTTGCTTTCTGGCAAGTGATTTCCTCGTCTACTCTCCACAAAATCTTTTCAGAAAAAGGCAGTGACTAATTTTTGTAATTTGAAGCAGAAATTGTTACTGATGTAACATCTGTGTTCATGGATTCTTTGACTCCTGTGTTTCTGAAACATAGCAACAGTTTTGCTCCGTCTCACCAAAGCAATTTTCTCAGGACTTCTGAACATACCAGAGCTGCCATAGCAGGCTTCTCCACAGCTCCTTTTTCTCAGCAGATTAAGTGATCTCCAGTAAGCTGGAACCATGTCACCCTACATTTTGTTCTTTTCCCTAGCTTGAAGTCCCAAGGCTGGAATTGCGTTCAAATATTTTCAGAGCTAAATTCACTACTGGCATAAATAGACACAACCCTAGGGGAATCGGGCCCATGTGCCCCGGCAATGAATTTGGCATACAGACTAGCACTGAACTGGCCCAACTCAAAGCTTCACATTTTGGGCAGAGGCTTCAGGAGAAAGAATAGCAGTTATGATGAATTTGTCCTCATTTTGGATTGATTTTAGTTTTATGTTAAACTAAAAATTGTAAATATCCACTGGGAATTAATCTCACTTACTAGATACATTGCATACCAAGAGCTCAGTCTTGATTTGCAGTGACTGGGATGTCTCTGGGTATTGTACTGTGAGCTTTCCTGAACTCTTTCCTCCCCCCCGATGCACACTGATTTTAGTTGCAGCAGGAGTGATGGATTTTCCACTGCCCTTTTGGCTTTCTTTTTTCTTTCACTTGGCAAATGTCACAATGTTGCAGCTCAGCTACCCAGTCAGTTTATGGGTTTGTGAATCGGGGATTGTTTTTTGCTTATATTCTTAAAATTAAAGCATTTCTCATAGAACAGGAGATGCACACGAAGGAGAGTTTTTCATTTAACGCTTCCGTTGCTCTTTTTCCCAAAAATGCTGCTGAAGAATTGTAGGTTTGCTGGTAACTTCAGACTAGCACAGCTAATGACCTCTTTCTGGTAACTATCACACAATGACTAGCTTTCTTCTAAACTCATATTGTTTTGAATATTGGACATTATTGAATATTGGAAGTGTTTTGGGAGGGAAGAAGAAATGTTGATTACGCTTGAATTTGTTTTACCTGGCATGAATGTTTCGTTGGAATTCATCTCCAGTACAGTACTGCTTCTCCTATGTGGCTGGTGTTTTTCGAGGAAATCATAGGCCTAAAAATAGTCTGCATAAACAACAGTAAGAGGTTTGTACTTTCAGTTCCAGGTTTTAGAAAAGTCTTGTTGTTGTTTTTCTAATTGTCAGAGTTTCCAAAACCCATAGAATGTATTATAAAAGCAGAGCGAATATTTGTGGAAGCTTACTATAAAATGTTGCTCTTGGGTGAATATAGCATGGAAAGGCTGGATGCTTCAAAATCGCATAGGTGACTAATATAACTGTTTGTAAAATAGCAGGAATTCCTCCATCAGACATCCTCCAGCTTCTGAAATGTAGGTTGTCACCACACGTTACTGAGACTGCACTATTAAAAGCAGAATAACATTAATGAGCGTAGAGACATTTCTACAAATCTAAAGCCATAGTAAATTTGCATATTTAACACCCTTCTTCTTTAGATTAAACAGTCATTTGGTGGGGGGGGGGGGTAATTATAAGTGAGCCTAGAAGAGAAAAGATAAAAATCCAGCATGTGAAACGGCACTAAACACTTCCCCACTACTCTTTGTATGCTCACCTCCTCCCTTTTTGCCTTATGATCCTTGGAAACTTTGGCTGTAGGAGCTGGAGGGTTTTAAAGTTTTAATTATTTTTAATAACATGTTTGTGTTTCCTAAGGTAAATGTTATAAAATTCTGACCTGGATCAGTAATGATTGAAAAATCTTTTCAGTGTCCTGTAAAATGAATTGATCACCTTAGTCCAGGTTGTAGCAGACAGTGACCACAACACAACACCGCCTTCAGATTGGTCTGTCTCAGCCATCTGTTAGCAGTGCTGGAGCGGCTGGCTAGTGATTAAATAAGCCTGGGGACAAAGGCACAGATCAACAAAGAGATTAATTTCAGTAGGAATTAGGCTTCTAAATACCTTTTCTGCATTGTCAGAAGCATGAGTTTGTGTGTACGCATGCATTTGTAGGGAAAAGCTTGAGTTTCCACTTCCTTGCGTTGTCCTTGTTCTTCTGCAAACTGGAATTTGGTTGCAAGGAATCCCATGTGTCATCTCGCGAAGGCACATTGCTCCTAGGATGGTGATAAATCACGTGTTACCAACAAAGGTAACTGAAGGCACTTCTTGGCATTTCAGTAATACAAAATGGAAGGGTCTGTATTGTTCTTGATACCTGTTTGTGTTGACAGGTGTAATGCAGAGATGTTGGTAGCATCAAATCTGAACTAATGCTATAGGCAGTAAAGCTAAGGATTTATGAAAATCTGGAGCTGAGAAGGAAGACTAACTTTGTTAGAAATTAACTGCCTGCCTGCCTGTATGCCATAGAATCTATTCCATGCAACCGTGATTTACTGTAGCAAGAAATAAGCATGCATGAATGGGTTTTCTTGATAGATGTCTGAGCAGTTTTAAACAGCTTTGCAGCATTTTTGGAGGCTTTTATGCATTAACTCTGCTTTAAAACCAGTTATTTGCAAAGGAGGTGCACCCTGGGATTTTTGCTTCAAGTTGTAATGAAAGAAAATCAGAAGGGTATGATTTTCTAGAGCAGTGGTGTTCAACCTTCCAGCCCCATGGGCCAGAAGAATGGTAGGGGACCAGTCTGTGGGCCAGATCAAGAATGGGGTCAGCACGTGGTTGGTTTGTGCATGTGGTCTGTGTACCAGCCCAGTTCTGCGTGCCAAATCTGGCCTTGTCCAACCCCGCCGTGCAGACGTGATCCAGTGTGCAGTTGGCACCAAAACAGAAATAAACACAGTTCCTCCATTTTTAGCAAACTGCCGTGCAGTGAGATTTTTAAAAACAATGTTCGTATCTTACTTTAAGTGCATTTTGCCTGAATTTATGTTTGAATTATATTAATGTTCTAATGTTGACAATAGATAATGTTAGCACCATTTATGTCAGTATATGGGTATTTCTATTTATTGACACATTTTATTAGAATGAAACTATTTGTGATTTAAATGGAACTATTTTGTTGAAAATTGTAATGAGATTAGCAGGCTACACGATTAAAGTTGTGTTTCTGGCCCTCTGCTGGATAGTGATAGAAAATGTGACCCATTAATATTGCATGCTATATGCAATATATACAGTTTCTCATTTTTTTTAAATATGAGATATGAAATGCAAAAAATACCCAGTTACCATGGGAGCTGTTAGTTAAAACACCTAAAAGATATTCTACTCCATATATTGTAATTAAACTTTAAATTTAAATCTCATAATTTGACAATGAAAAAGTTACACTTTATTTTTTTTTCCAGCTTTCTAGACAAGATTGACATAGTCAAACAAAATGAATATACACCATCTGACCAGGTGAGCAAAGTTTCACTATGAAATTCTAAAGTAAACCTTCAACTCTGTCTCCAAGGGTAACTAAGTTTTGAATTTTGCAGTACATTTTTTAGCGCTCTCTTGTCCAGTTGGCAGCTCTGGTCACTAGTGTAGCTGTGGTCACGTGCTGTACAATGTTGAGTAGTGCAATGAAAATTAACTTTACATTTTATATGTTCTCCGTCTCAACTCAAGTGCATAAATGACAATGTACTGTGAAATGAAAAACGGCCCAGGTTAAAGTTCCGTAACAATAAAAGCCATCCCTTTTAAGCATATGAACTGGAGAACAGCAGTAACTAAATCCTCTCCCTGAATATTTGTTATACACATTGCTTTATGTCTCTGATTTGGTTTGTGTTTTCTCAGTGCCCTGTCTCCTGCTATAAGCTAGGTCTTTACCATCAGGTTTGGAGCCACATAACTCTTGGTTAAGGATAATTTCCAGTCCTTTTTGCATATATTACTGTAAAATAAAAGCTAAATTAAATAGCAGGATAGCTTACCAGCCACAAATCTCTCCATTTTAATGTAGTATGTTCTCCATGACTGCATTCTTTTAGTGAATATGAGGTGAAATGCGTTTAGTAATTAAAAGGAACTATCATCAGGACTGACTCAACTTCCTTTGCAAATGACACCCATTTCAAGTTTGGAACAGCATGTCCAGTTAGCAGCAGTTAAATACCAAGCTTTCCAAAACCACAGACACCCTTTGCTCAATCAAAGTGAAGTGATCCAATTTTCATTACATTCCTACAGCCATTCAGTATAACTTTAATTATTTACCAAAAAATGTGTTTTAAAATGCAATTTGGGCCTTAATTTCTAAAACTTAATACTATGTTACAGTATGAGCATTTAAATGAGCTGTGAAACCTAATGATAAGAAACTGGATTAGTTGCTATACCATTACATGCAAAAACTTGGGACAGGCAAAGCACTCGGCAGTTGTCATTCTTTCATACTATGTGGCATGTGTTTTGAATACATAAGCAAAATCTGCATTTGCTGACTTGTGAGAGAGTTGTATGTGTGGCAGGCTTTGATTCTATTTACTAATGTGGTGTTCAGCGTCTCACATCGTCATGTACTTGCCACTGTGACAAAAGCCTAGCCCAACAAATAGATCCCCACAGGTGGATTCTTGTGCCCATTTGGAGCCTTGGAGCACCATATGGGTTCTGGGATCCACCTTCACAGATCTGACTGAGATCAGGGCCATATCAGACTTATGAGCAAGAAAAGAAATGGAGACATCACCATTTTTTAATATTTTAGTTTTGAGAAAAGCTTTTTTAATTTGCAAGGTTCAAATCACATGGAACAGAATAAGATCCTGTATGTGAACTGGCTGATCTTCATAAATAAAGGATCTTGTCCCATGCCTGGATCCCTACAATCAGGCCTCCCATTCCAGTCCAGCATTCTTGTTTAATTCCCTGAGGGCTGTCGGGATCTCATTGCAAGATCTAGGACTGAGGTTCCAGCAGTGAAAAGTCAGTCTGAGGCAGAACAAATAAGAAGAACCTTCTGCCAGATAGCATTCTCTTTCAAGTGCAATTCCTTCCCACAGAGAAAAGCAGCTTCTGGAGTTCACATTGAATATTTAATATAAAATTCCCTGATTTTGTAAGTTTTCTGATTGCAGGTGATAATGACATGAATTGTGATTCTTGTTCAGGGTTATTTCATCCTTATTTGCAGGAAGGATGTAACAGTACAAGCATATTCTTACCTACTTAAAACTCTTTTCTTTTTTTTTTTTGTCCCATATGAAAGCATTCGTTACAGATTTCATCCAACAATTCAGTGGCCCATTTAGTCACACTGGAAAAGAGATTTGTATGTAGGTGTCTTTATCAGTGTGTTTTCTTATTTGTCAGACTATAGATTGTAGTCTTCATGTAGCAGGCAAATGTATGAGGTTTTTTGAAGGATCAGGTCCCCAGCCCCAAACCAGGTATATGTTTAACTTCTTGCATATGCAGAGCCCCATTTAGCCTCACAGGAATTTTATGGGATAGAGGGGCAAAAAATAAAGAATTTTTCCAAAATTTTTTTGAGCACCACTGATGAGAGAACAGTTTTTAATATCCCTTGCTCCTGAGGTTAAATCACATAGGAATGAATTCAGTATATTCCTCATAAAGGCTGAGTTTCTTATAAACTACTAAGTCATTTATCTCTATTTCCAAGGAGCTTTTTAAAAAGTGAAAAAAAAAATATAAAATTGCCTAAACAGTTTTTTCTGAACCAGGAAGGAATGTATAAAAGCTCAGCGCTTCAATTTTTCTTGTTGGAACAGGGCTTTGCTTGTATTATTTATTCTGTGCTTGCTGGGGCCACTGACTTAGGGAAGCCCCATACAGACACCAGGTGATAATGACTGAATGATGTTCTTCAGAGCTGCATGTTTTTGGGCTGTTTTTTTGTTCTGGTTTTATTCTTGTTCTGATGATAAAAGCTCTGAACAATTGCTAGATTTTTCATGTCTAATATTGTAATTATTGAAAAATTTTAAAAAGCATTCCTAACAAGTAAATGTAGTTGAACAGTATTTCAGTACATATATATTCCAGTATAAAAACTGTTAAAAATAGCAAGATTATAATTCACTATTAAATGATTAATATGTAGCCATTTTGTTTAATGATTTAACAATATAGTATAACCTTTGGATTTTGTATGGCTTTTACTCTTAAGCTTAAAGAATGACTAATTTATGATTGTTTTACTATAATACTAGTGCAATAGAGAAGTAGCTTTTAATGGGCATATCAATTCTTAAACATTGTACTTCACTCTCATGGTCTTATCTGTATGATTACAAATGAAAGAACCAAGTCTGAGCAGCACCAGAAATTCAAGCCTTTGGTTATTCAGAATGGTATTTGCTACTAGAACATGAACTTTCATGTTATCATTTTATATTAAGCTTGAATAAAATTGTGTTGATTTGTTAATTCTCCTGGAGGCTTTCCACATGCCAGATTGCTGCTTAACCCAACAGATAAAATTGATGGTGGCTTTAACTTATTTTGTTGGGCAGCTTATTTTGTTGGGCTGTATAACAACTTTCCATCTTTAGAGCCACCTTGTTTGTTTAGCAGCTCCAAAGATCTGATTATATTTTGTGTATCTACGAGAAAGTTGAAATAAAACAGATTTTATAAGGTTTCCCTGCCTAAAAGATTCAGGTGCTTGACTGTCCAGCTCTTACTCTTAATGACTAAGGAGCAGATTCTGAACCCTGTGCCTTTCCCCTGGTTTGAATTATAGCCAAGTGCTATAGCCAACCTTGGTAGCCAAGTACTAGGCAGTTGAGGGGGAAATAGGGAAGAAATGTTACCTGAAGAGCCCTTCATGAGAGATACTGAAGACCAAGGTCTGGAATGTCTCCTCTTACCTGAGCTGTCCTAGCCCTCTACTTTGATGCTGCTCTTCAGAAAAGCTGTATAGCAGCCAGCCTTTGATTTCTTACCATAGGGTATACTGCTGCTTAGTGGAAGAAATTAGCATCTAATTTTGTTGTCTTATATTTTAAACAGTTATTTCGACCGCCCCTTAACTTCAGTGGGAAGGGAAGTGGTGGGCTATCACCCCCAAACTAAGTCTTGTTAGTAGATTCTTTAAAGATCCAGGAGATGCCAGCTGCTGAGTACTTGCATTTGCCAAAGTGGGAGCTGCATATCAGGGCTTGGTGCTTTGGCTCTGATTGTGGAAATGCTTACATTACAAGTTAAGCATTTGCAGACTTAGTTTGAAGGATTTTGCTATCTTCTCTGTGTTCGCAGCAGCACTGAAGATGTTGCCAGTCAGTCATAAATAAGTAATATTTTTTCTTTTCTGAGCTTGAAGGTTTGGAGAATGATTTAATCAGTGCTGTGAACCAATGGCTGTTTCCTTGTTCTCTAGGACCTACTCAGATGCAGAGTTTTGACATCAGGAATATTTGAAACCAAGTTTCAGGTGGACAAAGTAAACTTTCAGTAAGTATCCTCTTTCATTCCATGTGTTAAAGTGCCACATCTGGGTAATATGAATTAGCAAAATGGAGAAGAGGCTACTGTAGTCCTGTTCATATGTTGGAGACGACTTCCCTATTGCTGAACTTAATGCATAATGGCAAGCAGGTATTTTCACATATTTCTGTTCAGAAACATCATCACTTATGGTTTAAAAATACCATATGCATTGTTCTGTATTTTTCTGCTTTTGATTTCCTCAAGTATATTTTTTCTAAAGCTTTTTGATTATTTGATTCTCCTTTGTTCTGTCTTTGGGCAGGGGGCTGGACTCGATGATCTTCCAAGGTCCCTTCCAGCCCTAATGTCTACGAAATCTTATGAAATCTAAATCTTTCCATAATGTTGAAAATAAGTTTCCTGCTGATTCTGTCTCTTTTTTTTTTTTTTTTGGCAAATTTCTTGCATTTTAAATGGAGCTGATATTAAAATGGCTGCTTTTTTTTTTTGCTTTTTTTTTTTTGTAGCAAATACATATCTAACATTTTATCTTGCCAAAATATGTATTGTGCTCTGGAACCATCAAAGCCAGGAGAGGGAACTGAAAAAAAGTGTTTTTTCTAAGTAATGCAAAAAAAGCAGGGTCATATCAATTTTAATTGCTCAATGATATTTATACATTTAAAAGGTGATGTGTATAAAAACCAAATTCCGGGTTGTCTTCATTCAACTCCTGTCATTCTTGCTGGGAATTGTACATGGTCTGAGCACAAGACGTAGGTTTTGATGATGATCATTGATGCCCAAGTGTGTGCCTGTGGAGAGCCCTGTTGACATCAGTGGGACTTGACATGGTCTTAGGTGTCTGCCCATAAAAGTGTTGCTTTCAGGATCTAAAACTACAATCCGGTTTTGTGAGCTTTTGCAGAAAGGCACTTGGAAGACATGAATTTCTTCGTCGTCTCTATTCTAATCAAACAGCAAATTTTAGAGTTGGAGTTTTTTAGAGACATTTTTCATTATTTAGTTCAGTCTCATCTCAGTTTTGGTCCAACCAGTAGTTTGAAACAATTAAATTGCTGCTAAGACTTCTGTAGTCTAAAGCCCCACTATAAAGGGCACTGCCTCCCATGTTACAATGACTCAATGTTGACAACATGTTTTCTGAACTCCCTTCACTGTTATCACTGTTGCAAATCTAAATGGTCATTCCCACGTCACTAAACAAACATTTGGGTACAAATCAGATGCACGTGTGAGTTCAGTTTTGCACGCACAACTGAGAATATTGGGGACACCCTATTTTGAGTGTGTTCTTGTGTCCATGAATGTCTTTTTCCTTAGTGCTTTCTTCCCTTCTTTTGTATATGTTTTTTAATCCTTATCTGAGCTGTTTTCTTGATGATTTTTTTTTTTCCCCTTCCCCACCAAACTTCCTTTCAGTTTGCCTTTGCTTCTTCCTCTCCTTTTGCCTTTTATAAATCTTTTGGAAAGTCCCCATTTTTCCCTAACTGTGAAGTGATTTTTTTTTTCTTTTGAACTGCATTTGTGCCTCTCTTTCCCAGCTCTGTTGTCCTGTGTGCATAATAAAAATTTTGAAAGGTGCTTACTCTTTTCCCCTTCCCAGTTTTATGTGCAGCTAGTATTGAAAGGTTGTTTGGCCTGACAAGAAAATGCTGTTGCCTCATCATTGGTCTGTAATTGCTGAACTTAGATCTACAGCATGTCAGAGGAAACCTGTTGCTGCAGAAGTTTTTAACAAAACAAGGACAAATAAAGATTCTTGTGCCAATATGTGTTCAGTTCTTTTTTGCCATGTCTTTTAAAATGTGAATGAGAATAAAAGTACATTAAGTTGTGTGGTTGAAAGCTTTGTTGTATTCAGTGATGAACTGCTAGTTCTCCCTGCAGGTTCCCACAGTCCTCAGTCTTGCTAGGTTTTAGAACTGGGCTGGCCAGCTTCTAAGGCCTGGGGATCCTGTGCCACGTGGGCTGTGTCAAGTGCACTCCCCAGTAGTAAACAACACACTGTTCCCCACTGGTGTACACACCTCTCCACTGATGCACCACCCAAGCTTGCAGATGCAATTTTGCCACCCCCATCTCACCCCAACACACAGTCATAGGCACCCCCCACCACCACCACTACTTCAAGTACCCCTACACATTGCTGCCCCATGGGGGGTATGATCTCCTCCCAGCGCATGGCCTGGATTCACTTCCAGCTTCCCATGCTGCCCCACCCCTTGAGGCAGAGCTGGGAAGTGGCAGCTGCAAGGAGTGAGGGGATGCCTGGAGATTTTGGCTGCTGTTGGAGAAGCAGCAACCAGGTGAAACCCCTGGGGGCTACAGTTTTAACCCCTTGCAGGCCCCCTTGCAGATCACGTAAAAGACAGTTGGACAGCCCTGTTCTAGAAAATGGCAGTTTCCAGGTTGCGTATGTGTGTAGTTTACCTACAGAATCTGTTCTGACTCAAATCTTTTTTTCTGCGTTAGCATGTTTGATGTTGGAGGGCAAAGAGATGAACGCCGGAAATGGATCCAGTGTTTTAATGGTAAGATTGGAATTTACTTTCTTCTATAACATGTGAAAAATGAAGGTTAACTGGAAGCTTGTAATATAAATTCTAGATGGTCCCAGCACATGAGATGCAACTCCCTTCCCATTTAGTTGCTTGGAATTGTAGTGTGCCTCTCAATAGCCAGGCTGGCGGGAATCTGTGCTGCCATGCAATCTTCTCTAACTGTTGAGAAGAGAACACCTTGAGTGAGTGTTTGGGTGGGAAGGAAGTTGAGCTAGGTACAGTAAAATAGTTTATCTGCCTCAGGCTTCCTGCTGTTCTTTAATCACTGTGTTTTCTCACCTACAACACACCCTGGAATATAATGCACACCTTGTTGTTGTTTTTTAAAGGCAGAATGAATAAAAAAAGATCTTTCCTTGTAGTAACTGCATAGCAGCAGCTAAGGAGCAGAGTCTGCTCACTGTTCTGCTCCCAGAGTGGTGTGTAGATTTTACTTTCAGTTTTGCCAAAAACTGTTCTTACCATATTTTCTCAGATATAATGTGCACAGCAATTTCCAGCAGCTGTTTTTTTTTGTTTTGTTTTTTTGATGGAAAGTGTGTGTTTGTATGCAAGGAAATATGGTAGTTTTCCTTGTGATTTGCAGTGTGACTGTTCATTTCCAAACTCTGTTCTGTCTTTTCAAACAAAGGCTACACATTTTAATGAATATGTCCACCAGAAATACAGGTGAGCAACTTAGTAAAAATTAGAAAGGCATGTTATGTTGCAAAATGGAAGCCAAATTGCTGACTCGATAGATGCCACTCTTCCTAGTTAGCACTAAAGCCAGTATGGTAGTAACGGACATTTATGGACGGAGATGTCATGTCTTAGATGGAAAAACTGGTTCAGAATACTTCCGGCCATGGTTTACATTGTGTTTTTAAGCTGTTTGCACCTTCCCAGAGTACCAGGCATTTTTACAGTACAACTTGTAAAACTGGGTTTTATAGTACTGGCTAGCTCAGCGGTCCCCTAACTGTGGGTCACAATCCCAAATAGGGTTGCCGAAACAGCAGATGGGGTCACAAGAAATAAAATCACTTCAATCTAGGGGCAGGCAAAATACAGCCTGCCAGGCAATTTCATCCAGCCTGCGGGCGCCCACCAACTAATTGTACCCCGCCCAGATCGTGCGCCTCGCTCCCTCTGTGGCCTCGTGCGCGGAAGCGCCCGGCGCAGCCAGCACGCAGCTTCTGGGCAGGGCAGCTGCTGCAACTGCTGGAGCCGCCGGGGGACCCACTTGGCTTCCCCAGCGTCCTTATTGGTCCAGCCACCAGGTAGGGAAGCGGCAGGGGCGGGGGAGCTGCAGCTGGGAGGGAGCACAGAGCCCGTGCCCAGGGGGGTGACGGGAGTGAGCTCAGGTGGGCAGTGAGTGGGAGGGCGGGGGGGTGTAGGGACCCTGCCACACTCCACCCCTGTGGTGCACAGCCCCCACTGCAAGCAGCAGCAGCGGTGGGCACTTGAGGCCCTTGTGGCTTGCACAGGTGCTGCTGCCCAGTGGTGTGTGGCTCCAGCCAATGCTGCATGGGGGGGCAAGGAACGCATCCAGGCCAGCCTGCCTCTATTGCGTGAGGCTCCCTGTGGCACTCCCGGTACTCAGATGCCACTGGGATAAGCCCTGCGTGATGGAGCTCAGCCAGCTGCCTTCCCTGCCCCCTGCAATGCAGGTCCTAGGACTCCACTGAAAGTGGAGGGGAGCCCTGCCCCTGCTTCCTGGTAGAGTCTCAGGATCTGCATGGCAGAGGGCAGTGAAGGCAGCCAGCTCCATTGCGTGGGGCTTCTCTGGTGGTATGTGAGTGCTGGGGGCTGCACGTGCAGCACAGGGAGCCCCCCACAATAGAGGCGGGATAGCCTGGCTGCACTCCATGCCCCCATGTGCAGCGCTGGCCAGTCGTGCACCACCAAGCAGCAGTGCCTGCACTGGGCCACACATGCCCTGAGCGCCCACTGCCTGCTGCTACTGCCACCAGCAGCAGCAGGGGCTGTGCACCATAGAGGGAATGTGGGGGGGTCCCCAAATCCCCCCCCATCCTCCCTCACCCTGCCCCCACATATGCCCCCAACTTAACATATGCCCCCCCACACACAGCCACATGCCCATGCCCTACACTCACAACCCCGCTACGTGTACATCCCTCAGCATACCCTATTGTCCCCCCCCAACCACACCTTACACACAATATACAAGAATAAGACTTTATTTTTTAGTTAATATGCAATCACCATATATATAGATATATATATAGATAGATAGATAGATATACACACACACACACACTACACAGACACAAATCATTACAAAATATTTTTTGTAATGGAATTAAAATAGTATATATTAGAATTTGTAATAGAATTAAAATAGTATAGTAGGTGTTCTATACTGAGCATTATGCTGCTTTGCTGCTGTTTTGTTGCTTTGCTGCTGTTTTGTTTTTATTGGCATCTGAGGTCCTGTGAATTTTCAAGTGTTAAAATGGGGTCACATTGGAAAATAGTTTGAAAATAGTTTGGGAAGCATTGGGTTAGATCCTATCTGAATTGGCCAAGAAAATGTGTAATCTTCCTGCTATGAAGAACTATGTGCAAGCTTGTTTTTTTCTAATTCTAACAGCTTCCAAGTGTGGTAGGGCATAAAGATACTGTGCACTTTTCACAAGAGCAGGGGTGCTGTGGTCAAGGTTCAGTTAAGGGAACTGCATTTCTCCCTAAACTCCCCACACAGTTTAACTGCGTGTTCCCCTTTTGTCCAGTCTTAGTCTGGTTTCTATAGCACTGCTGCATTCTTCACTGTAGATGCCTGTATCTGAGTGGAATATGAAATATTGCTTTTGTTAACATGATTTCATAAAGCCAGAGTGAGTAAAAAATGTTTAATGGGGGGCGGGGAAGAAATTTCACATAATTCCTCCTTTTCTCTAGACCAGCTGTATGGGATCCTACAGGAAGGAAGATGCTAAATAGAATATAGTTTACTGTTTATATAGCTACAGTTGCTGCATTATTTTTTGGATGCTTGGGGAGATGCATGGGACTACTGTGCAATATTTTCTTTCACCCTACTGATAAAAGATCCATTCAGTTTTCACCTCTGCTTCTTCCTGTTCCCATTGCCTCATGATCTGACTCATCTCTCCTGCTGTTGAATTTGGAGGCAGATGAGCTTGGAAGCGAGTGTGAGGGGTGTAGAGGATCACAGCCACATAGAAGCACAGAATCTCCGGTTCTGTGAGTCTGTGGATGAGGCAGTGGCCCTCTGAGTGGTGTAGTACGTATTGGGAGGAGTTAAGACTACAACCATGATTTTGCAGTGATGCATCTTCACTTTTAAGTTTTTACTTTTCTTTCCTTTCCTTTTCTCCAGTCATCTTTCTTCTGCTGTCTCTGAGAAATACCTAGAAAGAAGGTTTTGGGAAGGGCCATACTAATGTGATTTCAGTTTTAGTGTCATGGAAGCAAAAGGGCAGTTGCCCGGTAATATGTCTCAAAGGTATTTTTGCCTTTTCCTCTTCCCCCATAGGCTCCTTAGAGTTCCTGTCTAAAAAACTAAATATCTTCTTTTCTGTGCATCTTTTCTTCTATTGTTGCTTTTTCTTTCTTTCTCCAGTTTCTGAGTCTCTATTTTTTCTCTCCTGATCTGCGTTCAGTATCCTGCTTCACATCCTGTTCTTTGACCTACCACTTTCCTTTCCCTTATACTTTCTTCCCTCTTTTGTATTTTTTACATTTAGAAAGCAGTAGCGTTCGGCCAGCCCCTCCTCACCTTAGCAGTGCTAGAAACTTTACAGTTTTGTCGAAGCCTGTGGGTCTTGACTAGTTCTAAAGGATCTTTATATTAATTATTGGGTGTCTCTTAATTTAGATGTGACTGCTATCATATTTGTGGTGGCCAGCAGTAGCTACAACATGGTTATACGAGAGGACAATCAGACCAATCGGCTTCAAGAAGCACTAAACCTCTTCAAGAGTATCTGGAACAACAGGTCCATGAATTGAAGTTTGATCATTAATTTCATACACGCTTGTAATCCCGCATTATATTTATGAAGTTAAACTTTGTTACAAGATGGCTCATTTTCTGCTTGATGTGGCCCAGTCAATCATTGTCTTTAATCACTACAGTAGGACTGTTTATATTAACACTGTTATACTTTAATTAAAACTACAGAAGATGGAAAAATGGTAATCATAATGTAGTTAGGAAGAGGATTTGGCATAAATTGTTGTAGTAATTGATTATAGTCTCTAAAGCAGCAGTTCCCAATCTGTGGTATGGGGCCCACCAGTGGCACGTGTTAACAGATTTATTATACTTACTTTTATATGACAAAAAATTGCTGATGGCACTTAAGGTTGTTTCATTTTAAATTGGTGGTGCGCAATCTGGCAGAGTTTGGGTACTGCTGCTCTGAAGTGTAGTCCATTACGTTTCTTTGAATTTTTTTAACCAGGTATGTTATCTAACAGTATTTTCCTCCAACTTTCTGCAGGTGGCTACGGACCATTTCAGTAATTCTTTTCCTGAATAAACAGGATTTGCTAGCAGAGAAAGTTTTGGCAGGGAAATCCAAAATTGAAGACTACTTTCCAGAATTTGCTCGCTACACTACACCAGATGATGGTAAGAACATTTGTCTCCTTTTAGCTGAGCTGTATCATGAAATTAGGGCTTCCCTGAGCTGTAGTGTGTGTTAATTGCACGTAGAATTTTTCTTGGATTCTGCTGCAGTTCATTTTGAGTTAAGCAAATTTCTGAAATAGAAGGGGTTACTTTTCAGGTGAACTGCAATGTCAAGTGTGTACATACAAAGAAGGGGCTTTGTCATTTGGGCCTATAGACAAAAAAAATATTCATCATCTCTGCATGCTATCATTTTATTCCACGCTTTGAGGTTGGACTGCACTGCAGCCTCAGAGTAATGGTGGCTTGTTGCACTACTCAGAGGTGCAGGATAAGGGGGGCGTTGGTGGGTTTTGAAAGAACTAGAATTTATTTGTCCTTTTCCCTGAAGCGGTTGGTAGCAGAGAGTTTGGATAGGAGTGGTCAAAAGGTCTATCTCTTTAAAGGGAATCTCTAAGAAAGCTTCATCTTGTAGGATTGTATGGTCCTTTAGCAATATACTTATTACAGCCCATCTCTTTTTTGATAATCAGTCTTCCTTTGCTTGCAAGCAGACTAATGCAGCTCAACCCAGTCAGTGGTAGTAACACTTAAATGGTGATATAGATTTACCTGATGGTTCCTTGCAGAAAGCTATATTTGCACTAGTATTTCCTGAAATACTGGTATTGTGGGCATTGGAATTCCCTTGCTTTCCTGGAGGTTTTTTTGTTTGTTTTAACTAATAATCTGTTTTGCCTAATAATCTGTATTGAGAAAGTTATTCCTATTGCATTTGAGTAGAAAGCAAGTGCTGATTTCAAAAAGTGTATGGTCCTTTGGTAAGTAATGCTTTTTAAGACTTGTTGCCTTGAAACTTATGCTTTAACAAGACACTTATTGTATTATTATCAGCAACACCAGAGCCTGGTGAGGATCCCAGAGTTACAAGGGCCAAGTATTTTATTAGAGATGAGTTTCTTGTAAGTAATTATTTTCCTTGGTATTACTTATATATGGTTTTTACCATACACTTAACTGTTTTACTATCACAGTATTGCTAGCCTACTTTTTTCCAGTGTTTCATATTTAACCCTTGTACTGCTTAACTGTTTGGGTAGGGGTCGGTAGAGCTTTACACAGGTTGTAGTTAAATTATTCAAAAGCAAGGCTTTTTAAAATAAGGTAATCAAATTCTCAGTTGGGGAGAATCAGTAATCCTTAAACTGGGGGAAATGTGTGAAATCTTTCCTCCATTGGCGTTGGTGGGGATTGGATTTCACATAGTATGTCATTTCTAAAAGGAGAGGTGGTTCAAGTCAGTGTAACAGCTGCTGAATATTGGCATGTCCCCTTCAGTTTTCATCACCTCACTGTTCAGTTGATGCTTTGAATATAAATGATTTGTTTTACGTATTTTACAAATACCAGAAATGGATTTCATTGCTATGTAGATACAGAGTAGTGCGCCAAAAATTGGGACTAAAGTACATTGAACAAAACAAACACGGAGACAGACTGTGGGTTGTAAAGAGGGGCTAATGGTTCACATGTTGAGGCAAAATTCAGTCTGCTGGATGCATAAATTGTTGGATAAATCCCCAACAGTGGCACACAAACTTTTCCTATAAGTATAATTTGGTGAAGTCCTCTTATTTTGTAGTTCTGTTGCAGTCCCAAGCATTCGACACCCTTTTCCACATGCAGCCCTTTATCCTACAAGTTATATCCTTTGGGGGAAATACTAATCTCATTGAAGTTCAGGAAAGTTTTGTCTCTGACTTGACTGGAATAAGGATTTTCCCCTTTGAAAACACAGCATGTGTACATGCATGCTCACAGTCAGCTGAGGCTTGGAAACATTGCTTTTTCCACTCAGTGTATTTTAACGCAATTGTTCTGTATTGTTCATACAGAGAATCAGCACAGCAAGTGGAGATGGAAGGCACTACTGCTATCCTCACTTCACATGTGCAGTGGATACAGAAAACATCCGGAGGGTTTTCAATGACTGTCGGGACATTATTCAACGGATGCACCTTCGCCAATATGAGTTGTTGTGATGGAGAGCGCTTTTTTTCTGTGTTTTGGACTCCTTATTCCTTATTAAAAAGAAAAACAAACAAAAAACACAAAATAAACAAAAACAAAAACCCTTGCCCACATAGGGTGGAAGAAAACTGTTGCAGTCTCCCTCTGATTTGCACCCCTCGACTTTTTTTTTTCCTTGCTGGACAGTAGCAGCACTTCTAAGCTTGCTTGTGTCCCCCTCGGACAGTTGGAGATGGCTCCTAAACTTAAAGGCCGTTTCCTTGGGGATTCCCTAACACTGTTATTAACAAAAAAAAATTAATAATTGTAAAGCCCTGAATGTGGAGTGCCTGAAAGAATTGGGGATAATTTTTTTTAAAGTAAAACAAAAAAATTGGGGAGAGAAAACTTTATGTAATTTAGCACTGTTGTGGGCATAATCATATAACCCATGATCTCAACTTTGTATCCATTCACTGCATCAGACAAAAGAAGGTGCCAAGTCACAGACCAAGTTTGAAGACAGACACTTCTTGAGTTTGGTTCTCTGACTGTAATGTGGCTTTGAACGGAAATACTGACAATTCTGCAAAAGACCTAGACAGTGCAAAAACCAACTGCTACCTTTCAGAAGGGTATTTTTAAATCCAGTCTTAGTGGTCTTTAGACAACCGTGGACATTATGAATTGAACTGCGTAAGGCCTGTGATTGCAGAAAGAGTTAACCACACACTGTTTTCAGTTTGTCCACTGATGATCCTGTCTGCTATAAAAATCATTATCTGGACAGTAGTCCTCACAGTCTTTCCCTTCTCTTTCTTCTTCCCTCCCCTCATTTTTTATTTTACTGCTGGATTATTATTCTTGTACAGACTGTAAAATGTATTATTTTGTACAACTTTATTGAAAAAAATAACTTGTAGAAGATCTTTGTGCCTTGATTATGGCTGTACCTGTACAATGAGCTAAGATGTAAGTATGTTTGATTGCGCTGTACAGCTTTGTCAACCCTATCTGCAGCATTAGCTCAAGGTAGGGAAAATTTATCTGTAGTTTAGTTTTTCTGGTTTATAAAAGAAGGAAAAATACTGTTTAGTAAAAAAAAAAAGAAAAAAAAAGTACAAATTGTGCAAACTTAACCACTTTAAAAGTGAGGTCTTCAACAAGTGACCAGATGTTGCAGCATCATGCTTTTTAATTTTTAGCTTTAATTCATTTAAATCTCTATCCAAATGCAAAACATGGCTTGTTTCTACATAAACCAAATTTTGCTACAAATTATAAATGTTAGTCTTTGGTCATTCATAATCCTTTTCGCAAAAGACAAAAAAAAAAAACCAGAACAAAAACAGACACATAGGCATCATGCAGGTCTGGTGACCATCTGTAGACTGGGCCAAATACCCCACCAACCTCCACTATACTCCGTGGGCATAATACTACCAGAATGACAAGGTGTGCGCTGCCCTTGGATTTGGCCACTGAATTCCAGTTTCAAATGACATTTTTATTTCTCTTTTAATAAAGAGATACCTTAGAACCTTTTGTTTTATATTAACTATATAAGTAGCTTAAAGTGAAGATGTGTGGATTTTTTTCTTAAACTTGAATAATTTATGCAAATTATATGCTTAGAACAACATGTGGTACAGTAAAAAGAAAAAGAGCAAAAATCACTGTAGCAATAAGAGAGCATGTAATTTTAGTAACTACTACACTGCTTTATATTTTATACCTAGGTGTTTTATGTCTCTGTGAGTGTGTTACTTTTTCATGTGTCTAAACCTTCGTGTACAATTTGTACAAAGTCAGAAATTACAGCTGTAATAACACATCTAGCACAGTGTTAGCCTATATTACTCAAGCACCTCTCTTCCTCTCTCCCCGCACCCCTAAATCAATCTGGATAGTAACGCAGCAAATTTGAAACAAACTTCCCTCTTTCCCTTTCACGCTAGCTTTTTTTTCTTTTCTGTTGTGTTTTGTTTTATGGTCCCCCCCACCCCCGAACCTCTTGTTGGCTTCTCTTTGGGAAGAGGTCCAGTTTAAATTAAAGGTAGGGTGTGGTCAGGGATGGCTGCATGGCTAGATCTGCTCCAGGTGCCAGATGCCTCTTTAATTAAGAACTGCAACTTTTCAGACTTGTGAGCTGGTGCTGCTAACCCTTTGAGGGAATGAACCACCTCAGTCTCTCCACACACTTGGAAAGCAAGGACTAGGTGGAGTTGGTCTCATTCCCCTTTCACACAGAACTGTAGCGATTTTTCAGAGGACACTAATTGTCTTAAAAAAACCCAACAAAAACAAAACTTTTGGCTGCAGTTACTACTCAGATTTGAAAAAACCTGTCTGTCCAGTTCACACATTCAGAAAGCTGCTATCTTGAAGGTTATGAAATGATAGAAGATCTTGTCTGACCTAAATTAGCCCTACTCAATACAAGAATGTATCTAGTGCCTGCAGATTAAGGGCTGGGGTTTCACAAGGGTAAAAGTTGGATGCAAAAAGAGGAAATAAAATGTGAGCCTTAATTTATGTTATAGGAGCCAAAACCATGAAATGTAGTGCCAACCCATATCTTCTGCCTGGAAGGAGTTGGTAGAAAACACCAATTTTGAAAGTGGGGAAAACCTCCAGTGGCATGGAATATAATGACTGATCTGAGAGAGAGAAAACACCACCTTTAAACAGAAAGCAATGCTAACTCCTTCCTCTAGTGATGGAAGGATACATAAGCATAGGTAACAAAGAAGAAATATATAAGATTATAATGTTTTAAGAAACTTTCCTATAAAGCGTTTTGTGAAAGGGAATATTTAGGAGATGCTTTTTTTTTTAATTTTAAAAAAGGAAAGGAAAAAAAGACTATTCAAAACGGTCGGGTTGCACATGTTTGGAGAGTGTGTGTGTGTGTGCGCGTCTTAATGTCAGTATTGCCTTTGTTAGTCTCTTTTATTAGTCCATGCAGCTTGGTGGCCTGGTAAACGCAAGTCTTATTTTTAACAGCTTTTTTTGTTTTGTTTTTATTTTTAATACAAAAACATAAAGCTTTAATGCTTGCTATTTAATTAGTAACTCTGTGTTTTCTTCTGTCTCTAATTTAGTGGCCATACTTTGCAGTTATTTGAACCATTCCAACATAATTCTTACCCATATTTTCCTAGTTTTTGGGGGGGTTTTCTATTTATTTATTTGAATTTCTTCCTTTTTTCATAACTTAGGACTTTCATTTTTGTCTCATTCACCTCTTCAGGAATTTCTGACCTTACAGCCAAAACTTTACTTGTTCTACTCACACTTCAGCATCATGATGAATACTAAAATACCTGCAAATGTAAACACTACCACTTTTATTAATAAAACAAAATGCAGTGTTTTAGGGCACATTTGCATCACTATAGTTAAGGTTGTGTCAGTATTTCCATTATAAACCCATAGAGGATCTATATCTTGGCACTAAATTACCCCAACCTAAATCTTTGCCATGCTCAAGCATGATTTGGTGGGTTGGCTTTTAAACAATTTCCAACACAAACTTTTGTTTCCGTTTTAAGTTATACAACTGTTTTGTTGAATGGGGGTTGGTTTAAAAAAATTATTGGTTCAAGATTATTTTTGGCACTTGTATAACTCAAAAAGTTTTGATTTAAAAACGCACCCTTTGGCAAGCCAGTAACCTCCAATATGGTCTGATCACTTTGGGTATTTTGTAAAAATAATAATAAATAGTAGAAATGTTGTGGTTTCAAAATCAGCTACTGTGCATTTGCAATAACTTTTCAACCCAAGGATTTTTAGCAATGTGGACTTGGTGCATGTATTCGGCAGCCGGTGTGATGCAGTAGACTTGTCTCAAGAGCTGTTTCTTGTGGTGTCTTAAGGGAAAAGAGTCTGTGAACTAGGGAGTGTTTACTCTACAGACCCTGGCTCTGATGGCATCGAAAATGAAGGGTGAAGCCCCAGCCCCACTGGAATCAACAGGACTTTAGCTTTGACTTCACTGGGGCATGCATATCACCCTGAGTCTGTGAATGAAAGTTAACCTGAGGAGCTGAAGCTGATTCTATTGCATTATACTGCCCACTTTCACAATTTGGCATATGCAGCAAAATAGTTTCTAACCAATAAATCTATGCACAGAACGATTGATTTATAAGCTTTTCTATAGTTCTTGCTAGTACTGTAGTACTTGTAACCATTATTGGATTTATTCTTGCAGTGCTTCTGAGGTACGGTGGTTGTGTTATATCTCCACTTTTATAAATGAGGTAGAGAAATTACATAATTTACTGAAGATCATAGAGGACACTAGTGGCAGATTTGGAGATGAGCCCAGCTCATCTGTGTATCAGTCCAGTGCCTTAGGAATCAAACCAGTGGTGATTTGGTACTATGCAAATGTCCAAGATTACAGAAGGTAATTTTGAGCTATCAAAAAATGTATTTTAGAGGCAAAAACTCTCCGTGCCTCTTGATCCAAAAGATGTATATGTAGTTAAATGGGACCAACTCCCATAAAAGTACAATAGGATTAATTCTAAAAGCAGGATGAAGCCCAGGGAGAGTCATCAAGGCTCTCAACAAGTAACAGGGACTAATTCCTTACTTGTATAATGAGTTTGCACCAATATGAAAAGATTTACAGGCAAAAATCTGCTTACATTCCCAAAGGAAAACCGTAACCCCTACCCCATGCCTTCCTCAGCTTGATATTTCTAAAAGTTTGTTTCTAAGGGGAGAAACTTATCTTGGTCAACAAACGTGGAAATATTCTTCTTCCTTTTTTAAATAAAATAAGCTACAGAGGAGATTTCTGACGTGGAAGTATGTAAGATGAAAATCACTGCATTTGGCAACTATGGCAAGGTAGACACTCCAGGTTTTAATAGACTGAATCAGTTTTCATCCTATTTTAATACATGTGAATTCATCAGAAAACTGGCCTTGTAGCCCATTTGTTTAACTGCTAAGCATGGAAGTCTTGTTTTATCCCTCCTGTAATCTTCTAATGTTTTGAGCTGAGACAAATTGGGTGCAGGTTTCAGGGTTGAACAATGCTTTAAGGGGGTGAAGGCAGAACCTGTGTGTAGTCAGTCCCAGATTCCTGCAGCAGATGAACAAGGGGAAAGGTTTTTCCTAATTGCCAACCTGGCAGACACAGCCTGGGCTCCAAGCTCCTCTCTTTATGTGTATCATCATCAGTAAGAGAGTTCAGGAAGCCTTATGCAATGAGGTGCAACTGATTGAAACCTAAACAAACAGCTCTGCTGGGCTGAGATAACGAGCAAAAAAGTGTACCTTATTTCATAAAGTCTTGAGACGGGTTGCTGGATACGAGCTGGGTGCTGATCTGTTACGCAAGAGTCATTTTTTAAGAATGGTCTGCACTTAAAAGGCTTGGATGCAGGTAGACAGGTGCAAGACATTTCACAACTGAAGACTGAAATTAATCCCCTTTGCCTGCCTTAATTCATCCAGTGTTGGTATTAAATGTGTATGTAATGCCTTGTGGCAACTTCATGCCTCAATTCATAGTCAATGTGAAAAAGAGCAGGTAAAAACAGGTTGAAGAGAGGCAGTGCTGTTAGAAAGTATCTTGGTTTTGTTAGCCTGTTTGACAGTCTAAAAAATGTTTGTGGGCCTTCACTTGTGAGCATAAAAAGTGGAGTATAGTGGGTTTTATTTATAGTTCTCCTGTGCCAGGTACCACCTAAGACTTAATGTATATTACTCTTAAATATGCCGGGGTGAAGCAGAGGATCGGGCAGAGAACAGGAGTTCTTTAGGATTAGGAACCACCCCATCAGTCTCATGAATACAGAATTAGTAAGGACCGTTTTAAAGAGTTTCCATTCAAGTTCATTTGCATTAAAGTACCCCTATTGAGTGTGTGTAATATTTCTATAGAAGGGAGTTTGAAACCCTAACATATGCCAGGTTGTTAATAGAAAGCTCTTTAAATCTTTTATAAACCTAAAGCTGAAGGAAGGTGGGGAGGAGTTATTAATGATTCTCAGTGGTCATAATCTGAATTCTCTTCTTTTCTTGGAGGCGCAATGTGTAAAAGGAAGTGTGCAAGATGGACAGGTTATATATGAAAGGCTTTGGCATTAACTATGATTTCTATTATACATTTCCCACGAAGTAAGGCTGTTCTGGGCTACAAAATTACATACTTACAACCAGCTCCAGGAGACAAGCAGTGGTGCACAAACCATCATAATTAATGACATACCTGTGATGTAAAGCTAGGGACCTTGTAACTAGATTGTTTGGTCCAGTGGTATATAAGCCACTGTCATTGGGTTGTGCTACTTTCTCCTTCCCAGCTGTGCTCTTGTGGCTTCTATTTTTGATCTGAGGGAATGGAGCAACTATGAAAAAGTTAGCATGAGGCCATGCTCTGGACGATCAAAGGAAATGGAGAAAATGAGACCCGGTGTTGTTCTAATTACAAGTGGGCCTGCATACAAGTCTATGCCAGAGATCGGCAGCATTTTTGGGCAGAATCCCAAAAAACAACCTGGACTTGTAAGATGTTGGTGTGCCGGGGGCAGACATTGGGGAGCCCAGCCCTTGTGGCAGTGCACCCCCAGCCCCTTCCCTGCCACATGAACTGAGAGGCACACGTGCTGAGCAAAATGCCTTTGCGTGCCACACTCTAGCACCTGTGCCGGGGGTTGCCTACCCCTGGTCTATGCTATGTTTTCTGGTTCTGTTTTAGGGAAAAATTTATTTTTCCCTGAGTAAAAGTCAATAACTTACAGGTGAGAACTGCTACAAAACCCCACAGGAGACCCAAATAACTAGGGAAAGGCCCCAAAGGATTCAATGAACTAAAACACTAAAAGAACAAACGTACTAAAAAATTCTGACTTTATTTGAGCGTACAATAGAAATATATACTGCAAATACCAAAGTCAAGACTGGAAAGGCCTGATAGACTGATCCCCATGCAAGAGTTGAGAGCAATATTTTTATGGTTCCCTTTGGAGGAAAAAAAGGAGTAGAATTATCATTAGAACAATACAGTGCATAGGCCTTTACCGACCTCATCGGGAAAACAAGCATTGGCAGCTAGGAATAATTTTGTGTTTCCCAAGTTAGTTACCTAGTTTGGCCTCATAACTTTTTTTTTTTCCCTCCAAAGCAGTGCAAGTTATTCGATTAAAAAGATCAGGATGCCCCAAACTAAAAAACATGGCTGCAAAAACACAATAGCCATGTTCAGGGGAAACTTGCAGGACTGAATTGAAATGTAAGCTTCATGGGCATTGTTTGGCGCACAGATCTAGTCATTAGGAGGTCTAGATGCTCTGTAGGTCTCATTAAATTGGTACATGGACATGTTGTGAGGCTATACGCTATTTACTATGTGTAACAATAGTTTATCTGTTTGACAAGCATTTTATAAAGAAATTACCATCTCGTTTTATCTGTAATCAGTGACTACTCGTGCTTTCCCTGCTCCCTGTTCACCACCTTTCTGTTTCCTCTCTAAAGCTTTTTAAGTTACCTAGCAAAAGTGTCCAAGTTACAGTATCTAGAATAACAAATTGTCTCCATTAGTTGCAAATTTTAGGGTCAACAGATGTGCTAATCTTGCAGTTCTGCTCCAGGAGGAAGAATTTCTTTATCCAGATCTCATTAGCTTAACTTGGTGCTGCTATATTTTACTGGTGAATCTGAAAATGATTAGTATTGTATCTATTTATGAATGTACTGGTTTGGGTTCTAAAGGGCTACAGGTTATTGAAATGCAGGCTTCTGCAAAAACATTGTGGAGCTGAGAGTAATTAGCTTAGCAGGGCTGAACTTAGTGAATGGCAAATATTCTGGTATGAGGGCCACTCTTCCACTTTGGGGTTTCTATTTGATTTTATCCTGATAAGCTTCAGTTTGCAAAAGTATTTTCCATTCTTGTACAATGTCACTGGCCATCTTACAGCTAGTGCATGCAGAGCTCTTTACAGTCAGTAATGTTCACAACAGCCCTCAGGTAGGAAGTCTGCTGACGTTCATGCGGCTTATCTCTAGCAGGGATGGAATTTGAACTAAGGCTTTGATGCTCAATCCACTGCATATTCCTCTGGACCACGATGCATCACATCAAGCAATTGTGCCTGTAACAGGAGAAAGTCCTTTCTGTTTGTTTATTGGAAAGTGGAAAAATTTCTAGGAGAGTCAGGTAAATTTTAACTGCTTTCATAATGCATCATTAAAAGTTGTGCTGAAACCTGGGAAAAGCACTGGTGTATATGGGAAGGTACAGGAACTCCAAAGGGACATCAACATAGTTTCTATTTAGAGTTATAAAAGCTTAGTTGGCAAATGTTGGAAAATTTAGAACACTTAATGAGAATTTCAGTGATGCTTTGAGGCTGTTGCTCCTCTCTCACTTTGCCTGATGTTTATTGAAGGGTGGGAGTGGGATTGGCTGCCTTGCTTTTTCTGCAAGGGGTCAATCGGCTGAAGTTCCCTAGTTCTCCTTTCCAGGACTGCTGGAAATAACTGCTCTGAGTATTGTTCATTCTTACAAAAAAGTAAAAAAAAAAAAAAAAATTATTTTCTGTTACAGTAAGCAAAATAAAGAACTAAAACTGTATGAAGGCTTAACTTATTTTAGGTTTAAGACCTAGTCACTAAAACCACTAACGTGATTTATTGCTAATATTTCTCAATCCTAAATAATGCTGTGAACCACTGAATCCTGCCATAGGTGGGTAAGTAGTGAGGCTCGTAGTACTGCTGTGATTGTTGTCTCTACAACTAATTGAAGTCCTGCCCGTTGTTGCTGGGGGAATTGTTCAGCCTGTCCTGGGACTGCTTATGGAGGTTACAAACATTTTGATAGTGCTTAAATTAACACAATTGCCCAGATGCACTGGTCCAGACATACTGCTAAAACAATGCGGAGGGCCCTCCAACTTTAAGGAGAGAAGGGAGTGGGATGGTCCCCTACCATGGATACACAGACCTCTGCTATACTTTGGGCATCCTGAAGAAAGTTTGGTCTGAAGCTTTATGATTTATGTATTAAATGCACTACTGTGTCTCCAGGGAATGAGCCAGCCAGCAGTGCCATTAAAAGATTTAGTAACATTTATTGACTCTGGTTTAGACTCCAATGATGTTATCCCTTGCCCTTGCTTCCTCAAGTGTCTCCTTACTGTTCTAGCATTCATTGCACCATGTTTGACACTAGATTGTAAGCTCTTTGGAGCAGGAGCCTGGTCTGTATTACAGAATGCCCAGCACAGGCATTGATGCTTTTCAGCTGTGACACCATAGGCATCACCATCCTCTGCTCCAAGCATACAATGGTTCACTTCAACCTGCTTTCTCTAATAGAAATGCAAAGCAATACGTACATTTAAAACGATGTGGGGGGCGGGACATACCATAGCACTGCATGCCTAATTCTTCACCTGAGGAGAATGAGAGCATGGTCCAGAAGCGGCAATGTTAGTCATGTTTTTTAATGCCCTACTGGGAAGTGCCCTGATACTATGGTGAAGAAGGAGGTACAAGAATCTGTAGCAACTAGTTTAATGCACTTCTGGAGAAAAGTGAGATGCTCTGGCTTGTGCATTATCAGCAGAATTGTTAACTGTTTTTCAAGATGTGAGCCAGGTTCTGCCTTCTATAGATAGTCACAATCTGTAAGTGTAACAGGGTAAAGTTTGGGCTGTTAGACTAACTGGAATGGTTTTTGGGTGTGTGTTTTCTGTGTTGTTGTGGGGGGGGGGGGGTTTTGGGGGGGGGAGGAAGGAGGGGTTGCATAATTCCTGATTAACCTACAGAGGAATATCATTGCCATGTGAAACCTGCAGGCCAACAGGCTGGTAGAATCTGGTACATAGTGACAGGGAAAAAAGGGAATGTCAATCGTGGCTCAAGGTAAAGTTAAGTATTAACTGCTACAGGCTAGGAAAAGATCTCTTGGAGTTGTCAAGGAATTGTTTACTAAGGGAGTATTTGTACTGTCACCTGTTACAGGCCATGATCAGAGATGGGATACTGTTGCAGCTAGATCCTAGGTGTGCTTATGTGACAATTCTTGATGTATTTACAAAGTCAAAATTGAACTTCATTTTCAAAGCCCAGGATAGGTCTTTAGGAGAAAATTTCATTTGTTTACTGAACACAAACGTCCCTTGCCACTTTAGTACCACATTTCAGAATAGAGGTACATCTTAAGATGTATCCACTTACTGTAATTGGGCTTGAAACTTTCTTTTATTGACCTGGTATTTTTTTCCATAATTTTTATCGCTGTCAAGTTGATCAGTCTTCTGATGCTGCTTGGAATGGTTTTCCACCACTTTCTGAACTGTCCTCTTTTCACCATAAAATGTGTTTCTTAATACTCTTATTACATCTGGTATCCACAGCCTCAATGATCTTCTCTGTTCCTGATGGAGCTCTGAGCCCTCAGAAGTCCCTCTGCTTTACTGTTTATTTCCCCATATATATGAAGTATGTTCATAGAGCGCCCTGCTAGCTATCATCCACTTTCCCCTTATCACTGTTCATCTGTAGGAATAGAAGCTACTTTCCAAGAGTGTCATTGCTGCTCCTGAACTATCTATAGTGAGCTAAAATAGTTCCCTTTTCTATGATCCCCCTCACCTGATAACCTAAGTGAGGACAGGATTTGACAGTGTTGCTCTGGTTTTCCAAATAGCCTCTGCTCTCTTACATTCACTACAACCATCCCTTGCATTTTTGCACATGCATGTTAAGTCTTGAAGATGCATGCAGTGTCCCCTGTCAGAGTGTTATAAAATAGTTTGTACTTTTTGTGGGGGCAAATTTGGAAATGTATATGCCTTTCCTCTGAGCTGTTTCTACTTGTTTAGTCTTCATTCATAGCATGTAGAGTATGTTAATAGTTGATTTGCAGTAACTGAAAGTGTTAAACAGCTGCTTATCTTCTATCTTTTTTACTAATTAGATTGGAAAATTGACAAGCCCAGGCCCTGGTATGAACATGCTCTTATTTTCAAGGTTGTTTCCACTGGCTTCTAGCCTTAGCCTGTCACTTTTTCTTCCCAGTCTATCTTCATAGAAAAATGTTCAGCGCATCTTTTAAGCTCCAAAATGTCACTGCTGCCTTACTCACCAGCAGCCAAGAGGCAGTCTGTCAGAACAGTTGGAAAACAAGGCTGCAGGCCTCTCTTTCTCCTTTTTTCTTTGAATCCTCTTTGTATTTGTGAAGAATTTTTCTTTTTCCTTCCTTTTCCTGCATGCAGGATAAAGAAGTGTTATCCCATAATTCAGGAAAAGTTAAAGGGAAGCAAAAACACATTGCATTACATTGAAATTTCAGGTGGAATAAATGCCTGCATATTAGCCCTTGGGCCATCTCAGGGAATATGTTTTTTAAAAATAAAGTGTGTGTGTGTGTGTGTGATTTTTATTTTTATTCCTTGTATATCCTCTATCATTGCTCAGACTTTCCCTCGCACTTTCTTTTAAAACCACCTTAAAAAACCTGTGCACCCACCCTCTGCCCTTCCCTAACCCAAACACAGTTCCTTAGTCCAGGCCCCGATTTGGGGTTTCCCTTCTCAGTTCATTCTCTGTCCTTGTTGCTGTTGATGTCGCTTCCACCGCTGCTAATCCTGTTGTTGTCCTCCTTGCTGTCTTCAGGTCCAGATGTGTTATTGTCTCCTTCATTCTCCCTGTCCACTTCCCTTCCCTGCGGGACTTTGAAGAGCCTGTGCCACATGTCCCTTTTCCAGGTGGAGTTGGCTGCATCCTTTCTGTCCTCCCTCTCCCACCACTTTCCAGTAGTAGGACTGGAGTTTGCTCAGAAACATTTTAACACAGTCTGTTTTCTCAAGCTTAGTGTGACAAGAAATATGTCCCAGAAGGTCTTAGTAAGAAATATTTTTGAACAGATAGTTGCTGCTCTTATGTGTGTAGAAGTGTCATTCTCCCTCTTCCCTCTACTTGAAAGGGAGTCTCAACTCCAAATAAAGGAGCTTTTAAATACTCATCAGCCAAGCACTTGGCTGCCCTCCAGACCCCAGAACACTCCCTTCTCCTCCTCTTTTCTCACATTTTAAGCTCTTACACAAGTTAAGAATGGGAATGAATCTGAACGGAGACAAAGGCACTTTGTGTGTCCCTCTCACATGTTCTCAGTCTCAATGCTACCCATCTCCTTGCCTAAGGTCAGACTGATTGCTTTTAGTTTCAGCTATTGAGGTTTGTTGCTTTTAGTTTCAGCTATTGAGTTTTCTTCCACCCTACTTCCCTTCTTTTATTTTACTACAGCTGTTCCAGTCTTCCATCTACACCTGAGACCCCTGTGGGCCTATTTTCTTGGCTTAACACTTTTTAGGTCACAATAGTTTTAATAGTTCTCACTTGATACCAAATTCAGGTAGACTGTTCTAAGACCAACATTAAAAAAAGTTAATTCCAGCTGTTTACTTTCTGTGTAAACAGCAGAAGTAAATCATGTCCATAGTCCTCAGCCTGAATAGGTGGACTGTACAAATGGGCACAGCACAGAATTTGAGTAGTGCAACCTCGTTACAGCTTTCTGGCTGTTCTCTGCTGATCCGCAGAGAAACGGACAGTAATGCTCATATTAAAACTAGTATCCATAGGCTTTACAATGAGCTACCCAAGGAAGTAGTACACAGATTCACAGCTCTTGTGTTTCAAGCTGTCTAGAGACGCGGGAAGATTTTTCACAACCAGAAAAACCAGAAATATATGTGTAAAAGAAGAAAGTTCAGATTCTGGAACATGACTCTTTCCTAAAACAGTGATTCTCTGGCAAACTTTTTAGCTGCTCTGGCTCTAATACAATCTACTCATTGCTTCCAGAGTCTACCAGAGCTCTATAAAGAAACTAATTTTAAATTTTAACAAGCAAGATAAAACAGTTTGCGTCCACAAGACTACACAAGTGGATGTCTTCTCTAGAGAATATGCAAGTCAAAGGCGGAGTTAAGCACTCTAGTCATACGACTAATTTGTGTGCACGCATTACCTAGAACCTGGTTGTAGCCTTGAGGTTCTACCACAATGGAGCAGTAATAATAAGAACAATAATAATAATAGAGTAATAATAAAATTTTAATTTTAAAATGATAAAATCAAAAATGTATCATTGGCTTTCCTGACAGCTCAGTGCTTCGAAGAACTGTAGAAATCTGTACCTACTAAACAAGAGTCACAAATACAAAGTGTCTCTATTTTTTTCACCTCTTGCCATGACCATCTTATTTCTTTCTTTTGTTGATACAGCTGTGCATTTAGCCTTCAATTTCTGGTAGCCACTGTAACCAGGGCTAAATCATTTAAACTGGAACAGACAGAGCAAGCCCACCCACCCACGTCTCACTGGAAAACACCAACTGTACAGTTGCTCATTTTCACTTTTTATTTTTATCTGCCTGTGCTCAAAACAGTCTCCCCCATAATTTAACTAGTGGGTTTTACAAGCATGTTAAATAGGGACAAGAGAAGAACAATTCAATTCTAGCAAGTATGTGAAACAGCCACAATACTCGAAGCGCAACAAAGTCTAATTATAGAGGCAGTGAATACTGGAATGTCAGTAAAGCAACAAGAAGAATGTTTTGCGTGGGAGAGGCTTCAAAGCTCTTTTCAGCTTTATTAAATGCATGGTAACTGGAACATAGGATTTGAATGCACATATTTAATAATATTAAAGAAAATGGATGGACCTGTATTTGTCCAGAATGCAGCGGAGGAAATTTTAAGACTATAAATATAAAACAACAAAAATGTCACTTTTGGTTACAAATTAACCATCTCTATATGCTTCATCTAAACACTCATCTCCATCTCCTGCTCTCTTCTCCTGAGCTACAACTTGTGGCTCATAATTTATGCGATGGTTCAGAATAAGTCTTCTGCAACACTGTGTTCAGCACCAACTGACCTGTAACTGCAAGGATCTCGGAGGGGCCACCAATGTAGTACAACGGTAAGACCCATTCTTCAGTGATGCATGTGATGAGGTATATGCCGGAGGGAATTACCCTGCAAGAGTGGATCTCTGTCCCTTTACTGGGTGCTGGCTGAGATGCAGCATATTTTTCCCTGTGCAGCTGCCTGGGAATAACAGCAGTACCCCAGCCTCATAAGTAAGGGCACGGAAGGGTGAACTGTCTGATTTGGCATCCTTTTGTCTGCAAGAGATGGTGGATATTGCAGCTTATTGGGTGAACCAGGATGGAAATATCACCTATTGAAGCTTTGACCTGGATGCTGCTGGGCCCAAATTTGCTTGAACCAGCTTTTACCAAGGAGCCAGAACCTGCAAGATACTGAAGGCAGGAAGGAGCCTAGGCTCGCCCGATAACAGACAGCGTGAAGAAGCCAGTTTCTTGGCCAGTGCATCAGCCCTCCTCTCTTCCCAGCCAGAGACAAGCTGCAAAGAGAGAAGGGTTGAGACCTTACTCAGAAACTGGTTTCTTTTAAGCTCTGGACTGCAACCCACCCTGTCAAGCTGCTTGTCCACGGCCTGCTGCTGTCAATCCCATGCTGTAGGGCAGGGCCAGACACAGGCAGGGGCAAACCCATCAGCTGCCTGGGCCTGGACAGAAAGGGGGCCTGAAAATGGTCATTTTTAATTCTTATGATTGTTATCTCTGGTGAAGGGTGGCCCATGCTAAAAGTTGGCTTGGGGTTGCCCGGAGTCTAGGTATGGTGGTGGTGCTGCTGCAGGGGAGCTGGCTGCAAGGCAAAACCTGAAGTCAGGCTCTTGCTACGAAAAGGGTTTTTGGCCAGTATGCTGCAAACAATGCATCCCCCAGAAAGTCTGGTTGGTGCATTGGATTTGGAGGTGTTGGCGTGTTGTGGCATTGGCATGTGGTGGAGTGCCACAGCATTGGCGTGTCGTGGACCCGGAGCCCTTGATGTAGCGTGGAGTGTCACGCCATTGGCGTGTCGACATGGAGGCCTTGGTGTAGTGTGGAGTGACACGGCATTGGCGTGCTGTGGACCTGGAGCCCTTGGCATGGCGTGGTGTGCCACAGACCTGAAAGCTGTGGTGCGGAGCAGCGTGTTGTGGTGTTGGCATGCGGTGGCTCTGGAGGTCGGCACTGGCGTGTCATGGAACTGGAGGCCTTGCCGCGGTGCGGACTGCGGCGCGGAGCCGTGACACGGGCTTGCGGCGGCCTAGCGAGAGGCGGCGGGTCAGCACCGCGCCCCGCCCCCTGCGCCTGCGCCTGCGCCGCCGCCTTGCTGAGGCCCCGGGAGCGGCAGTTGCCGGCGGCGGCGGCCATGGAGGAGCAGGATTACTTGTCGGGCAGCGCGGCTGAGTGGGGGGACGAGGTGGACTGCGGCGCGGTGAGGGGGGCGGGCGACGGGACGGGAAGGGGAGGGGGAAGTGGGAGTGGGGCGGGGAGCCGGGCGGGTGGTGACGGGGCGGCTGTGGCCCCGGCAGGGGCAGGACGACGAGGACGGCGAGGGCGAGGACGACGCGGAGGTGCAGCAGGAGTGTCTGAGCAAGTTCTCCACGCGGGACTACATCATGGAGCCGTCCATCTTCAACACGCTCAAGCGGTAGGCGGCGGCGGGCCTGGCGTACGGGCTGCTTATGGCGTGTTTATTCCACGGGACACGCTGTGAACGCGACGTGTGCCGCATTCCCTGGCCCATCGGGATCTGCCGTCGTATCCCGCTGCGCCTCGACTTGGTTTTGCGCGGTGTCAGTCACGTCCTCTCGCGTTCGAGTCATTGCCCCTTTCTCACCTGTCTCCCAGGTATTTCCAAGCCGGCGGCTCCCCTGAAAACGTCATCCAGCTCCTGTCGGAGAACTACACAGCCGTGGCGCAGACCGTGAACCTGCTGGCAGAGTGGCTCATTCAAACTGGTATGGGCAGTGGCACGACTTCACCTTGGGGCTTGTGGGAGGGGGTTGGGTTTTTTTGCCAAAATCTTGTTGGTCTAACGAAAGAGCTCCTCTTTGCTACGAGCCGTGATGGCCTTTCCCTCATGGACCTGACGTTGCTCAACTTCTAGCGGATGCAAAGCTCATGCTCCAAAAGCCGAGGATGTCAAAGTTGCCATATAAAAGTCATTACTTGCAATATATGTGAGTAAGTTCTTCTTTATGGGCTCAGAAAATATCCTCTGCTTGTGCTGGGATGAACTTCCATACTCGTGCAGTGTTGTGAGAGCTGTTTAGCACAGCGGATCTGCCCTGGCAACGGGGAGCACAGGGCAGTGATATACACCAAAAACACCTATTCGTTGTAGTACAAAATGTGTTATAAAGTTGAAATGCAAAAAATCCAGAACTCTTGGTTCCAAAATGAAATATTTTATTAGACCAACTGCCAAATTGCAAAAAAAAAATATAACTTATTCTGTAAGCTTTCGGGTTTGTGCACCCTTCATCGTGCTCAGGGAAAGTTCAAGATGGTAGAAAGTCCACATATAGGAAATAAACTTCATTTTTTGCATGGAAAACTGTCCGTGAGAGTCTCTTTATGAAGTTGATGCTGTTATAAACTGAAGTTGTTCCTTTTCTTTGTTACTAGGAATAAAAATAAAGTTTTTTAGTATGAGAGATGCTTTAGAAATACTTGGTGTCTTATAATAGAGTGACTTACTTCACAGTGTAAATATAGCTGCTATATTAATTGAAGTCTGTTTCTGTGGGTCTTATGTAGTTCTCTAAGTACAGTTTTCCTACGTACTGTCCTACTGCTTAGGATGGGAATATTTTATTGCTAAGCTTCCTTTGACTTCTGTAAGTCTGCTTCTTCAACTCCATGTGCAGTATAATTTTTCTGGACCTTTTTTGTTTGTTTGTTGGACGTGTTTTAAATTATGAAAGTTGCAGGCAATTGTGTAAACACTACTTGTACCAGCACTTACAATCTTGTCAAGGCAAGTGGGCATATAATTGAACCTGGCATATGGGATGATAGTCTTTTGGTTTGTGGCCACATGGGTTTGTACCTGAATATGTCCTCCTTGTCATTAGGCAATGCTTGATATGTAGCACTTTAATAGTAGTTGTGTAAATATCAGCTTAGTCACCTGAGTGGGAAAGACAGGGGATGAAAAGAGTCAAAGTGGTGATTCTCAGCCACTCTCCAGTGTGCACACACCTACATGCAATACACAAGATAAACCCAGAGATTTCAAATATGAGTTCATAGTACCAAAAACATTTTGATCTGTTGTGGTCTTTCTGAGTTCTTTGCAACATAAGAATTGCTCTTCATTTTTCTGTAGTCAAAAAATGAGTGAAACCTAAGAGATGGTATTTTTCCAAGGGGTGCCTTGAATCTGAAAAGGTTGGGAATCATTGGTTTAGTGTAACCTGTACACATACATGTATCTGTGATCTTAAGCACATTGAGTACATCTTTGTTTTTTGGACAGAGAAATCCTGAATCCTCCTACTCTGATCTAACATAGTTTGCAATCCCTACTATGATTTTTTAATACTTTCCATTTCCTTTTGGCAACCCCTGTTTCCACGGTTTGGCAACGTATGGTGCGTGGGCCAGAACAGGCATGGAGCCAGGTACTTGGGAGAAGGAGAAGCAGCATCTGGGTTAGAAGCATTGGTCTGCCACCCAAGATGGGTTGATCTTGCCCATCGGTTGAAAAGGTTGCTAACTGCTGCCTTAAATGGTTTCAGCTCTATGATAAGAGACTCTCGTGAGAAACTTTTTATAGTTGCTGTTAACACCAACAGCTTAAACATGTCTTCTTGCAGGTGTTGAGCCCGTGCAGGTTCAAGAAACTGTGGAAAACCACTTGAAAAGTTTACTTATCAAACACTTTGACCCTCGGAAAGCAGATTCTATATTCACAGAAGAAGGAGAGGTAATGTCTCAAGTGCATGTAAAAAATCTTATCTTGAAAGACATTAAGAAATTGATTTCTTGGAATTTTATATATGTTTATGGTATCCTAAAAAAATCAATCCACAGTATTGCAACTTTCTCCATTGTTCCGATTGTTGCAGACCCCAGCCTGGCTTGAGCAAATGATAGCGCATACTACATGGAGGGATCTTTTTTACAAACTGGCTGAAGCCCATCCGGACTGCCTGATGCTTAATTTTACTGTGAAGGTAAACAATAAATAGCTTGCTATGGGAAAAACAATAGTTGCTGATGCTTCCTGTATCAAATGGTATCTGTAATCTACCTTATGCCTTTTAGATCTTTGTTTTGTATTGTGTTGTTTTTTGTTTTAACTGTATTGGCGTATTTGAAGTGCATATTCTTAATGAAGAACATGTGACGAATTGTAGGTTGGAAATGTATTTCTTGAAACTTGGTCTAGCACAAGGGGAACACAACGTAATCTTCCTAAACTCTTTTGGGCATTTATTCCATTTAAATTTTAAGCACTTTAAGTTTTGTTAGAGTTGCCGAAATAGGTGTGGTTCTCCTGAAATACAACATGCTAACAATAATAGTATATACTATGGTTTATTCACCTGTCGTCCTATCTTTATTTCTAATCATGCCTAGATACAGAATACGATTTCCCTGGACATATTTGAGAACTCATTAAATGTTCCTATAGTTCCATCTAGGTTTGTTAGGTTTTGCTGAGATACAAAAATTAACTTTTTTTTTTTTTTGTATTTAGCTTATTTCTGATGCTGGGTATCAGGGTGAGATAACCAGTGTATCAACAGCATGTCAGCAATTAGAAGTCTTTTCTCGAGTGCTACGTACATCTCTAGCTACAATTTTAGATGGAGGGGAAGACAACCTGGAAAAGAACCTCCCTGAGTTTGCTGTAAGTGCTTTTCTCTCTTTGGTCTAAAGAAATGTTTGTGTTTCCTGGAGTTAGGAGATGTAAAATCTTCCTTTTTAAAATGGTTTTGCAGTCTTTTTTTGTGAGTCAATTAAAAAAGTACCGAAAATTTTTGTTAAAATTAGTTTTTGTTCTGTAGTGTTCAGTGACCTGGCCAATGGGCTGCTGCTGAGATGACATTTTCTTAGATATCTGCACTTTCCCACCAAGCTAATACAGTTAAGAGGATTTTCAGATCCCTTGTGCTATCATGTCATGATTGGCACATGCTGTCAAGTGATAGATGGGTATTGTTTCTGGCACAGTGGTTGCATTATAGAAAACCCAGAACCACACAAAAAGAGATTTTGTTCGGATGCAGGGGTTCAAGGAGGACCTCTTTTCTTTTGGGGCTGTCCTACCATAGGATTTAAGGAATGGATATTGCTTTAAGTTGATTTTAGTCCTCTACAAAATTAGAAGGTGAAATCAGAATATAGGAAAAGGATACAGCTGCTCCAATGCCAAGTATATTAATAGGAAACTGGAATTTGTGCCTGTATGCCTTCTAGACGCTATAGATCAATTGTAGTAAGTACTTCTTACATAGGGTCTTACAGGGTCTTAGTACTTCTTACAGGGTCTGAAAGCCAATCTAGTTGGCCACCTAGTAATGAACACAACAAGGTTTTAAAGAACACACAGGGATGGACTTGCTAATGTTAAATTCAGTTTTAGCTAGGCAACTTCTAGTCAACTTAGGAGCTCTAGGATGATGCATGTTATATCATTTAAGTGTGTCTAACTGCCTAGTGCCTCACTGAGAAGAGATTAAGAGGTGGTTTGAGGGGTGGGGAAGAGAGGGAGATCCACAGGTGGCTTTGGATTCTAAAACTGAAGTATCTTCATCCCTTCTACTGAGGGTGAAAAGAATTACAGTGGTAGCCCCATCAGTGTTGAGTCTGAAGTAATGTGGTGAATGCTATTTTCTACTAAATAGCAGAGCAAACTTAACGAGAGGCATAGTGTACAGCCGTGAAGTCATCTGGTTCGGTGGATGGAAGAGATGTCCTTCACATTACGTAGGAATGGTAGGAAAGTGAGGCAGAGCTCTAAAATTGATTTGTAGTTCCTGGATAGTACTATTGTGTGTTGCTTTTCTGCACTGGATTTTTTATTGCATCTGTCTTTCTGCAGTAACTGGTTTATTTCTTTTACACTATGACTTGTTTTGTTATAGCAATATAGTTGTAGAAAAGTGACTTCAGCTTGGCTGATAACATGGCGATAAATGTGTTCACAGAAAATGGTGTGCCATGGAGAGCATACATATCTCTTTGCTCAGGCAATGATGTCCATATTAGCCCAAGAAGAGCAAGGTGGATCTGCTGTGCGCAGGATTGCTCAGGAGGTTCAGCGATACGCCCATGAAAAGTGAGCCTTTTTTATTAATTTCCATTTGATCTTTTCACTAAAGTAACTTAAACAGTCTCAGCTTTGCTTATTCTCAATTGACTGTTCATAGCTAAAGAGACTTCTTGGCTTTCTTCATCTGCCTCATGGTAGGATAAAACAGTGTATAGTAAGAATTCCTGTAGTGCAACCAACATAAAACATTTCTGCCACTCTGTAGAGGGTATGTATGTCCTGTATGAGGAAGGACTGAATGTTGGTGTCTTTATCTTGTAAAAGTTTCTTTTAAAATACCTTGTTCAAATCTTGGAAACAAAATCTTGCTGGTGAAATATAAACACATTTCTGTAATTTCCCTGATTATAAAGCTCTGCCTTCAAGGGTTCTCGCTGCACATTAGGTGGCACATGCTGAAAAGCTAATGTGTTTGTTTTATAAGAAAAAATAAGATTTTGCATGTGTGTTTTGTTTTTTATCAAGAGGCCATGATGCCAGTCAGATCACGCTAGCATTGGGTACTGCAGCGTCCTACCCTCGAGCGTGTCAAGCTCTTGGTGCGATGTTGTCCAAAGGTGCTCTGAACCCAGCAGATATCACAGTCCTGTTCAAAATGTTTACCAGCATGGACCCACCTCCAGTAGAACTGGTTTGTAGTTACCTTTTTATACTGTGAAACGTATTTCTGTTGCACCTATTTCATTTACCATTTTGAACCCTTAATAGAGGTTTGAGTATCACTGTTAATGCTCTACAAACACCAGTTGAAAGATTGGAAGTCCCTGCCAGCACTCATTCATCTTGGAGGCTCCTCTTGTTTCCTTTTTTTTTCTAAAGGACATAAAAATGGGTCACACTATTTGTATTGTTTACCTTGTTGGATGTTATGTGTGTAGGGCTGAATTATTCATTTCAGAATTGGTACCTTTTTGTACCTAATGGGAAAGTTTTGTAAAAATATTGAAGAAGGTGAAGATGGAAAGATTATTAGGACACATTTAAAAGGGGCTTAATTTTGTGCCTACAGCCTGTGGCAGGCACGCTTACTTGCAAGTACAAATGCTCTTGTTTAGATTTCTCACTACCTGATTGCATACTGAGTTCTTTGCCCCTTCCCTTGCCTCTCTTTCCTCAGAGGCTTACTTAGGCCTCTTTCAAAATATAGACTATTGAATTAACTAGCCCAATCCTCAAGGGCAGTGCATTGTGCCCTAGTTTGTGTGTTCCCACAATGCAAATATTTGTTTGTATGTATATGTGTATTTATTTATTGTAAATTAAATCTGTTATGTTAAGTAACTACATTTATTTACAGATTCGAGTCCCTGCCTTTCTGGACCTTTTCATGCAGTCACTCTTTAAGCCAGGTGCCAAGATCAATCAAGACCACAAACATAAGTACATTCATATACTGGCATACGCAGCCAGTGTAGTGGAAACGTGGAAAAAGGTAAAGTTGAATTGTCTGCTTATCTAGGTATTAAAATAAATATATTGAGGAAATTTGAGGCTTATTGGTTAACTGCTATCATTACCTATATTAAATTTGCCTGTCCCTGATATTTTTTTTATTGCGTTAACTCCTAGCTCAACTGAAATCACTGGAAGCAGTAGGTTTTCAGCACATATGCAGATCCAGACCAATAGGTGATACTTTGAATGTGTTGGACTTTTTTTGCAATTTTATTCCAAAGGGTAACAAGAGCAAGTCTCTCCAGTGGTAGGTAATTAGTACCTTCCTTTTGGCAGCCAATAGTTTTAATTTAAAAGTCAAACTGATGCTCATCTTTAATAGAAGGGAAACATGCTTGTTACTTTCCATTTATTGTAATAAACCTATGTGCAAGTCTTCATTCTGAGACCCGTACTAGGTAGTAATTCTTTTCATAAGCACCCAAAGATTTAATCAGCTATGCATTCCCTTTAATTTTTTTTTCAGAACAAGAGAGTGAGTATAAATAAGGATGAGCTCAAGTCAACTTCAAAAGCAATTGAAACTGTTCATAATCTGTGCTGCAATGAGAACAAAGGTGCTTCAGAACTGGTTGCAGAGCTGAGCACCCTATATCAGTGTATCCGGTAAGTAGAAAGTCTATTCCTGAGCAGATATTCTTCACTGGTAAGCAAGAAAGTACACTTTTTTTGTAATACTAACGTTTAAAAAGAAGGAAATTAAATGCCTGCAACTTGAACTGCTTTATACTTCAGTGTCACTCAAGTAACTTCAAAATACCATAAATAGTTTTTCAGTGTTCTGTCTGTCCTTCCTTTTTGAATTACGTAGACTATATTATATAGAGTAGTTGCGCTGCCACTAATGGAGATCTTTTCCATTCTGACAGAACAGTTACTTCCTTATGTGTAGTTCTGGGGAATGTCCTTGTGCATATACATCTGGAAAATTTGCCCAGTGGCCTCAATTACAGAGTGAAGAGACATAGAAACTGAAAATACACATTTGTCTCTAATCGTATCAACTCTGGCAACCTGTGTCTGATTATAGTAATGGGCTGTGGAAAATTCTTATTCTTCACTTAGAAATAGATGATGAATTATTGCCAGGTTACTTGTTTTTCATAAGGTTTCTTTCTTAGCATTGAGATCCTTTTTTCTCTAGGAAATATGAAATAGTTGATGTTAAGCAACCTGACCCAACATCTTGGGCCTAACCAAGTTAACATCTAATGACATGGGAAAGAGAATCTTTCTGGCCACTCATTAAGACTTAACTTATGTGCTGAGGGAGTATCCCTATGAAGGGAAAAGGAATTCTAGTCTGAAAATCTGTCTCCTTTTTCTTTCCTACTGGAGTCTGGTTTGAATATTCAGTAGCAGAAATAACATTTTGTTTGTTTTTCCTAATCACATTAATTCCAGCATGGGTTGAACTGTGAAACTTTCAGTTGAATTTTAGGGTGGACTAAAAGATCACATTTTAGGGAAAAAAAGTTTAGACTTAGCTTGTCTAATATAACTTTTTCTTCCTTAGTTTTCCAGTGGTGGCAATGGGTGTATTAAAGTGGGTAGACTGGACTGTCTCAGAACCACGGTATTTTCAGCTTCAGACTGATCACACTCCAGTGCATCTGGCATTACTGGATGAGGTAAGAGTGTAAAGGAAGTCTCGCAGAATAACAGCAATTTTTTAGGCTTGTGACTGGAATGATTCTAAGGGTTTGATCCAAAAGCCATTTAAAGCTTATGCTGTGTTGTAATCAGGACTCATGGTAGAGATGATATGTTTTATTAGACCAACAAGATAGTTGCAAAAAAAGAATTTTTTATTGTAAGCTTTCGGGCACAAACACCCTTCATCAGGCATTGGTGAAAAGATTGTAAAAGTTCTCTTGGGTAGAAATGAAAGTTCATATTTCATAAGATTTCACAGAGGAGTCAGTAGATTGAAAACTCCTCAGGGCAGTCGGTTCATAGCTGGTATGGAGTTTCTTACCTCTTGTGAAGTTCTGTGATGATGCATATTACCTTGAAACAAAGGCAGGAGCAGTGTCTCATGTTTCAGGTGGTCACAGTTGCTTTCTGCTTGGGAAAATATGAAGATTTCATTTAAAAGATGTTGTGTTGCGTAGCTTACATGACTGGATGTTGGTAAACATGCAGAGATTAAACCCATTTCAGAATTATGAAATAAATTTACAGGAATTTTAATACAGATTTTATTCCATACAATGAAGGGGTGACTGGCAGCTGTGCATATCTCATTCCTGAAGAATTTTAACCTGCACCGAATCCATAACTTCGAAAATAAGTATATGCTTGTCTTGAATATTCTTTTTAAATTGGAGGAAATGATGATGTTATGCATTATATTTGCAGATCAGTACATGCCATCAGCTGCTTCATCCCCAGGTGCTGCAACTTCTTGTTAAGCTCTTTGAAACGGAACACTCACAACTTGATGTTATGGAACAGGTGATTCTTAAAGGATTTGTTCTTTGTGTTGCCTCTTACTGGCCACTAGATTCACAGAAATAGGTCTTACTGACCTAGCATTCCCAATAGAGATTGCTTCAGGAATATGTCATTACAAAATGTTACCTGTGAAATTAAATTGATGAGGATGAACAATAATGACACCTTTTTCTTAGAGGCAATTCATACTGAAACACACCGGGGTTTTCTGTCTTTCAGCTGGAATTGAAGAAGACTCTTCTGGACAGAATGGTTCACTTACTCAGTCGAGGATATGTCCTACCTGTTGTCAGTTATATCCGCAAGTGTCTGGAGAAGCTAGACACAGACATTTCACTCATTAGATACTTTGTTACTGAGGTCAGCAGCCTGTTCTTAATGTTGGTAATATGTTGAAAAGGGACAGAACAACTAAAACATGGAGATGCAGTTTTATTTTTATTAATGCTAGTTGACTTTCTGTAACGTTTTGGGAGTATCTTTTGTTTTGTGTATATATACTGCAAGGCATAAATACTTAAGGTGTTGAGAAGGGTATTTAACATTGGATCCTTAGTAGGACATGGGAAAACTGCTTTCAGAGGTCAGGAATTCCCTTAGTGATTCAAATAGGTTTTGACTGCAACATCAGCCAGTTAATTCTGCCCTTATGGCTTAGTTGGAGATGAGGGGTTATATGAAAGAATCAAGAATAGTTTGTTTTATGAGAGGATTAATGTCTCTGTCAAACATCAAATTGGAGCAATAATTTGTGGTTCTTTCTCACATCTCAGGTGCTTGATGTAATTGCTCCTCCATATACCTCAGACTTTGTACAGCTTTTCCTTCCAATCTTGGAGAACGACAGCATTGCAGGCACTATTAAAACAGAAGGTGAACACGACCCTGTCACTGAGTTTATAGGTAAGAAATGTTTGTTCTTTTCTTACCTGTTCCTGTACATACATGTTAACATTCTGTAAAATCTGTAGTGATACAGCCTTCTTCCTCATGCCTAAGGACAAAGATAGTTCCCTAAACTAACTTACCAAAGTGTTGCAGGCCAGTTACCTAATGCAGACACTGCACATGAAAACACTTAGCGTGCCATACTAAAAATCTTTCTGTGTTTTCTCTTTAAGCTCATTGCAAATCTAACTTCATTATGGTGAACTAAACATGGAAAAGCAAGAATGCGCAACACCTTGAATACCGAAGTCACAGATGATGAATCCTTTGCCATAAATTCCACCATTAAAGTTCTGTATCTGGGTAACAGGTAGCAAATGAAGAAGGGGGCAAGAAGTCTTTGATCCATATTTCACAGTAATTGTGATCATGAGGCCTTTTATTGCATCTTGGAATAAGGGATTCTCCAAAAGTCCAGTAATTCTTTAGGGGATTTTAATTAGGCAAATCAAAATGCCCATCTACATACAAATATCCTGAAGAACAAAGAAATGTCTAGGTCATGTTTTTGAGGAGTATTCTTTCTTGGTTACTCTTGGTAGAAATTTCTACTCTGGTAGAAATTTCTTCCACTGATACTGTGTGTAATTAAAGAACACCTGAAGAATGGAGACCAGTGCTAAGTAGGGAAACCTCTCTGAGGCACTTCCCTGAAACGTGACCCTAAATGCTCCAGGCTCTGATCTTGTGACTTCAGGTGGTGGGGTTGAGTACATAGTTGGCCCTGTGCTGGAGAGAAGCCATAGTGCTTTTTCTTGTTACTGCATTCTGTTACAGCATCTCTTAAATACTTTCCTTCTGAAACTACATGTCATGGAACATGTTGAATTGTAGCAATCGGAGCTAATTTTTGTTACTGAAAAAAATCCTGTGCGAGAGTGGCCTTGTATAGAAATCTATTTTTTGGTAATAGATGTTTTTGCATATTACTGGTAAGTGCATTACTGCATCAGAATTGGCACTGTAGGCAAATTATCTGGATGTAAATAAACATTTTTGAATTTGTCAGCCAGTTTGTAGTGGAGAACAGCAAAATAAACTCTGAGTTGTTTTGTATCACTGCTTTGTCACAGAACTGATTACAGAGTGATAGCTGTGTTTAACCCCTGCACTGCCACTTGCCTCCCCACCACCATGTCCAGATTTGGACTGGGAAGCTCCTTTTATTTTGGACTCAGCCTGCAAGGAACTCTGTGATCTGGATCTGACCTGAAGCACAGGTGAGTTTTTGGCACCCCTGAAATGCAAGAAACTGCTGGTTGTGTTCTTGGTCTGCCCTGATCATGCAAAGCAGGGTAGCACACATAGGCAGTCATCTGTAGTCATTTTAATCATATACTAGATACAGAAACTAGAATTGAATCCACAGATGCCTAGTCTCATCATTATTCTGTCAGTACCAAACTTAGTATCAGGTTATGTGCGGCTTGCTTTTTTAGTGGCTGGTCCGCAAAGTATAATTCTACCACCACTTCCACAATTACTGGTAGCAGAAGTAACTGTTGATCTAAAGGTCTCAACACCATTAATGAGCCACTACAGGTCAGCATGATACTATTTGGGACTACCAGGTTTTCCCAAGCTAGGAAGTGGCATACCCAGAGTTGCCTGTACAACCTCTTTTGTGCATGAGTTCTAGTAATCGGTCACAAAGGCTGATGGTTCATATGCACAAGGAGAGTCAGCAGGAAGTTGCAGAAGGAATTCAGTTCTGGCATTTCCTAACCTTTTTTGACCAACTTTATTCCATAATGTCTTCTGGAACAGAAGAGAGAGGCCAAATTCAGAGGGAGTTTGTAGAACTTCTTGCTCTAATGCTTTATTTCATCTGTAATGGCCTACTTTTTGTTCTAATATAGATCATTGTGCTGGCTTAATTAACATCTTGAAGCAAGAAAACCTGTCATTTTTGGAGAGTAATACTGATTAAGCACACTTCTCTTACCTTGTATTTCACTGAAAACAGTAACTAACTTGTCTCTTAGGTAGGCCTGCTTACAGGTGGACAGTTAAGCTATTTGAGCTCAGCTGTCTACCATCACTAGATACTGAATTCTTGGTTACTCATCAACACTAAGCTGAGCAATAGATGGTCCCTAATACCTTTGTAATGAAGTACAAGCTCCCAAGTATAGAGTGTGTTGTATTCAATCCTATCCCAATCTGCAGGCCAAAAGCAAGAGGACCGCAGACATGATGCACATAGCTTCTATGCAGCCGGAAGTAACTACATTTCACTTTAGTGCATTGCATGCATATGTTGTTTTGACGGTGGCTCCATCCACATTCCTGACCAGGTGAGAGCAGTTAGAGTACAGATTCTGTTTAAGCCCCATGTACCCACAATATATGCCACACCAAAGTGCTGCTGTAGGTACCAATAGCAGTCAGTGCTGGATTATGACATGCTTAGGCCTTAAGATAAGTCCAGTTTAAGAGGCCCCATGCAGTAAAAATAATTCAAAGTATGTATATTTTTGTCATACTGGAACAAAAAAGGGGGAAGAACTTGCTGCCTGGGAGCAAGCAGCAGCTGTTACGCTGTAAGTGCTCCATGTGCAAGAGCCTGTTTCATCCAGGGTTAAAATTCAGGTGACTGAGCTCAATTATCACTACAAGCTTGTACACTTGAAATTCTATCCATGACCATGACCTATAATCTACTTAACACCTCTAATCACTTCCCATAAGACAGAATTTATTAAAATACGATCAGGTTTACACTTGTTGATATGGCACTGATTTTACTTTTCATCATTAGTTTACATGATACATCAGACTGTTAGGAAGTAGATGGGAGAAAGACAGCACTCTATCTCTCCTTGTATGTTATGCACATAAAATAAGAGCCAGGGTTTCTGACAATCCTATCTACCCACACTCCCTCCCGAATTAAATAATGTAATATCCTCATAAAAATAGTACAGCTACTCAATTATGTCTGGAATTAAATCGAAGAAGGTTCAGGGAATAACTGCAATATACCATCTTAATTTTTTCTTGTAGTTTTGAAGATCATTGGTTCTTAATGTGTCATTTTCAGTTGGATAAAGTAACAGTATCAACATTTAATTTGTTTTATGTATAATACAGCATATGCCTTCTCATAGGAACAGCAAAACAATGAGATGTGACTATACTGTTCCAGATGTACAACACAAAACCATAGCTTTCACTGCACAGTCCATGGGCAGTGGGAAAAGTTTACTTGGTGCCCTTGTAGTTTGTGAATATAACATAAAATTAAGCTCCAGGCCCAGCTTTTCCAGGGAGCTCACCTCCCTGGAAGTTTAAAATTTGTAAACACAAACCTCTTCCCTGAGAGTATCAGGTAAATCTTACCTATGTCAGATTAAAGTTTCTCAGTGATGGGAAGGGGATACCAAACCTGCAGTGTGATGTACTTCTATAGAAAGAACGTGTCTAGTTTCTGAGAAATGAGCTGCAGTTAAGAACTGCACAACAGAAAAAGCAGCCACAGCTGTTTTTCTCAGCAGATACTTTTTTTTTTTTTTTTAAAGATGTACCCTTCAAATTTAATAATAATCTTGTAGAAGCAGTTGGCCTTTGCTCTAAAATTATTTTACTTTGAAAACAGTGTGGTGATCTGTACTGATTCCTCATGACTACCTGGTTATTCAGTGCTACAGAATAGTTAAAACTGCCCTTTTAAAAAAAATACATGATTGATGAAAAGACTTCTCAAATTTCAAAACCAAAAAAGGCCAATCATGGAAGTATAGGGTCCCCATATGCACAGTCCTCTTCAATAGCAAGATTATATTCTGCTCCTTTTCCACCTTGGTAGGCACTTGTTACGATCCTCAGCCAGCCCCTTTCACCCTAAAATAAATTAATTTGCATTAGTATAAACAAAGAAGACTTTACCAGCCTGGTCCTCCTCAGCTTCCTAAAAGTATCCCACGAACACAGCTTTGGCAGGCCAAGGACATCTTGGCTGTGAAGTTTTAGGTTTATAAATGGGGTCCACAAGGCAAGCTTGCTGGAAGTAGCAAACTGCTTTGCTGAACTTGCACATGGGCAGCTAGAAATTCATTTATCCCTTCCCCTCTTCCTCCTGACATCAAAAGACTTGATTTGATTTATGACTCCAGTAGCAATTTACAGTGGGCTCCAAGTGAAGTTGCATGTCCGTTTGGGACTTAGAGGTGACACTGCACAAATATGCTTTTCTACTACCTTACATGTTATTATTACCTGCACAGACTTCTGTTCAATTTTATCAGCTTCTTTTTTTAAGTTGTTAGCCATGTTTAAAATTGTAAATTCATCCACAGCTGTTTCAAAGGCTTGTTCTTACTCCAAACAAGCTATTCTTACAGTTTGAAAAGTAGTTTTAAAAAGATAAGCATAATTCTGTTTGCAATCATTTTGTGAACAAGTTCCTCCCTCTTTTCCTTACCCAAGGTTCACCCCAGGAGTTGCGAACAATCCAGTATTCAGTTCCATTTTCCTCACCCCATCCAGCCACCGATACAATATGGTTCACTGAAGGAGAAGGGTTGTACTCAAAATAAAGTCCCCCAGTGTAAGCATCCAGCTTTGATGTAGCCATTATGCCACAACTGTAACAAAGCAGAGACAACATCCTTATTTGAAAATAATTTTTATGATGGGCTGAGCAAGAACAACAGCTTCCAACAAATAAATTGACTTGAAGTCTAAAGTCTAGTTGCATAAGATGCTAGCAAATGTTTGGCATGTATTGCTCTCCAAATACCAAAGGCTGCATGGTGAAGAAACAATGGATCAGGCTGAGCAAGCTTCATGTTTCCAACTTATCTCAATACTCATTGTAGAATTCCTGTTCTTATGTCGTAACACTGTTTATTTACCTGATTGGACCATTGGCATAGATTTCTGCCATCATTTTTTGCCTCCCACTGACGGAGCCATAGTCAGCAACTTTCCAGAGTGTGTAGTTCTGTATCACATGGCATTTCCCAAAAGTAACACACGTTCCACACTGGTTAAACTTCTTACATTCTACAAAATGTGATAGATACTTCATTAAATAAGTTTAATTAAGAAAATACTATCTTGCAATGATAAAGTAAGTTTTATAGTAAACCAATGTTTTGTTGTGTTTTGTTTTTTACGGAAGTTCCTTATGGGATAGAGACTTAAATGGGATTAAATAATTGACAAGTTATTGTTGTTTCTCTGCCTGGTTGGTTCCTCAGGTTAAACAAAATTGCTAATTACTATGATCTCCATAATGTGTACTCTTTCAAGGATGTTTGATCCCTTACTGTACAGTGCCTTCATCATTGGGTACAATACTACTTTCACTCTGAGCTGACACACAGGTGCACGCGCATGCATGCACACAAAATTACAGAAGAGGCTGAAGTTCTGTTCCATTTAGCTCAGGATGACATTTCTGAGTATTCCACACCACTGCATATTGAAGACTAATGGGATCAAATTTAGCAACCTTTGGAAGGAAATGCTTGTTCAGACATGTTGATAATGTACTGTCTTGTCTGATTCTGGAGCCAAAACAAACCATATATTTTAAGAGACCTTGCTGTCTTATTCAGAAAGCACAAGCTACATTGCCTGGCAATGGTAGAAAAGAGCAAAAAAGGGGCATATTAACCAGACTGTACACAAATTCCTTTAGGCTGGGATTAAACCATGCAGAATAAAAGGAAATGGCAGTAACAAGTGCGTGAAAGTTGTTGCCATACTTTGGTCTTTGGCTTGGTAGTTGTTACAGGTTTCATCTGGAATGCCATGGTCATGTGCATACATCCAAACACCTGAGTGATCTCCACCTTCACAGGACCCTGCGTTGGCACAGTCAATAACATTCTGAACTGAGAGGTAGGCAGAAGGCCATGCACCTTTTCTCTTAATGTTGATGCGATCTGTGAAAATAATGAGAGACTTAGCAGTTGGTGCTTTAGTTTTAATACTGTTTTAAACTAAACATTGATTGAATACTCTAATTTTGTCTCCTTAGTTGCACTCGCAGCTTGACATTTTTTGGGAGCAAAAACTTCTGACATACTGAGTTGTTAAATGAACTGTGACCCAGTCTGGTAGACCAGCTGAGAGTATTTGCATTTTGCAGATGCAGCTAAGGTTTCCCATTAGAGGTTTGGTTGAATGTGTCCATATAGAGAAATAATAAATACAATCAATTTCAGATGTGAAAAGCAATTTTAAGAAACCAAACACAAATCACTGGCCGGCTGTGACATCTCTCAGATTCATTTACAGCCCTTTGTTTTCTTTATAGCCCTTTTTATCCACAAATCTCAACACCAGTGATTCCCAACCAGGGTACCTTGAGGTCCTTTCAAGGGTGTTCCACAATGTTAGTACTGCTTGGTGTGCAAACACGATTCACACAATACACCCAGAGATTTCAAACAGGAATTTGAGATGTGACAAACAGTCTGACTTACTGTGGTCTGGGTTCTCTGCCACAGAAAAACTCCTCTGTTTTTTGCAGTAAAAAAAGCAACAGGAACTAGAAAGGTTGAGAACAAGCCCTTAAAGCTGTTTACCAAGAAGTCAAGTATTACTACCTCTTTTTACATAGCGAGCAGTCAGATGACATTTCAAAAGCCTCTAGCAGGGCTAGGACCGTATGAGTCTACTTGATTCTGAAATCTAGACTCAGCATATATTTAGACAGCAACAAGATCTAAGGTCAAGTTTTCAGATGGTTTATGGTCATAGCTGGCCTTGCTTATTTTACTGTTACCTCATCTTCCCTGGGCAGCTTGCCTTTTTGTCTACCTCAGCTACTTAACTGAAGGGAACAGACTTCAGAACAAGTATTTGTGTGCTGTTTATTACAACTGCAGTTGTGATCCTATAGGAGCCCTTATGTGTTACCTGTACGCTTATTAACAGATTTCATGTTTACTTTGATAAATGCTTGGGGAAGTTTTAAAAGACTGCATGTTCCTTTAATTAAGGATGGAGAAAGCTCCCTCTCAACTTTGCTAAAAAATCAAGAAGGGCAAGATTGGATATTCCTGCTGCTTCTAAACGTTGAGGGCAAACTCCAAGTCCATCTCCTTTATCTATCATTAAGAAGCAAAAAACAGAGATGCACATATTCTGCCCCGTCAGGTCACCTTTAAGTCAAAGGCAGCAGGAAGTCCTGCCAAGGTGCTGATTCAGCACCTGCTTTACGCTGTACTTCAAACAGGAGTCTGTTGCATCTCTATTGGTTTAATACTTATTTTCTATACCAGCTCTTGACTTCCTAGAATAGTGATTCTCAGGATACCATGGCACCCCAGGCACACAATGTTAATGCTGTTAGGTATGTCAGTGTGATTCACATGATAAGCCCAGGGAGTTCAAATTGACATCCATAGCTGTGGTCTTTCCAAGTTCTCTGCAACAGAAAAACGGCTCTATGATTTCTTCTGTAGTCAGAAAAAAAGTGAGAATGAATAAGTGGCCCTTTCTGAGGGGTGCCTCAAGTCTACAAGGGTTGAAAACCACTGTCCCAGAGCCTGACTGTGATAGGGAGAACTGCTTGGTGGAGGGAGTGCAATATTCCTACCCTGTGAAGGCTCCCTTGTTTTTCATTTTATTTGAATGCATTTTAATCACTCCAGTTGTCCACCTTTAGGCATTACATAATACCAGGGCTTTCCTGATTCAACTAGGGAGAAACAAACTCTCTCCCTGCAGGCACCACTGTGGGAATTCCCGGTGTGGATGCAGCTGCCCCTGCCTGGGCTCTACCAGGGCATGCCCTGCTGCACTTGCAGGCCCTGCCGAGCTTCCAGCCAGAGCAAGGGCACTGCCATCTCCTTGAGCAAGGGCACTGCCATCTCCTTTAGCAAGTACAGCCACCAGCCCTGCCAGCTGAGGAGCCCCCCAGCCTGGTCCCAGCGGGGGGATCAAAGTACTTGGGGAAGCTGGATGAAGACAGGGGCTGTGCACAGACAAAGCAGTGTGCCCTACCTGCTAAGGCACTGGTGCTGCCGTGGGCCCAGCAGGACCCGCAGTACTGAGGAATGTGTTGGTTGCGGGTGGTGCTGGCATAGTTGATGCCGTTAATGTTGCGCCAGTCCCAGCTCTTGGGCAGTTGAGCAGTATCCAGGTACTCATGGGGTCGCGAGTAGGTTCTGCTCGGAAAGGAAAGAACCAGTCACGCTAGTTTTCCCCCAATCTCAGCAAAAAAACCAAACAAACCAACCACAGCCTCGATGACCTCAGTCCTTCCACCTTGGCCGGAGCGCACGTGACAGTGGTCTCGTGATACTTAGCCCGGTGCTGAGCACGGGGACGGGGCTCAGCCCCAGCCCGTGCAGGCGAGCTCCGCGGGAGCCCCGGGCATGCAGGCAGCGCGGGCCAGCGCCCGGCCCCGAGGCAGCCTCCCACGGTCTGAGCCAGAGCCAGAGGCAGAGAGCCGGCCCGGGCGCGGCTCGATGCTCACCTGACCCCGGGCGGCTTCCGCGGCGCCGGCTTGTAGCAGCTCTGCCCGGCGCGGTGGTGCAGGGCGGCGCGGGCCGGCCCGAGGCAGCCGGCGAGCAGCAGCGGCGGCAGCAGCAGGCGGGCGAGGGGCAGCAGCCGGGCCATGCTGAACCTGGCACTCCGGCTCCGGGCTGAGGCGAGGCGGGGGGGGGGGGGGCGGCGGCCGCGCCGCGCCGCGCCGCGCCGCGCCGGGGGCGGGCAGAGCCCCGGCCCCTCCCCCGGGTCGCGGCCTCGGGGCTGCTCGGGGGCCGTCCGGATGCCCGCCTGGATGCTTGGTGCTTTGAGCGCACACAACGCGGCGCGGGAACGAAGTATTTCACCCAAGAAGCTGTTCCGCTGGGCCCATTTTACAGATGGAAAGCTGAGTTTTGAGGGGGTGTTTTGTTCCACATCACGGCAGTCGGGGGACTGACCACAGGGCACTGTCCAGTCATCCTAACTCGGTGGCATCCTGAAGGGAATGACGGTTCCCAGACAAAGTCCATTTTAATCATTGCAAGCCCGCCTAGGTGATGAATCTGCTAATCATCCGGAAGGCAGGAAACTGCTGAAGCAGGATAAAGATTTCACAATGCAAAGGGCCGTTCTGTTAGATGCAAGGTCTTTTGGTGATCTCTTTTATTGGACCAGCTGTATAGTTGGGAAGGATGTTAGACAGGCTTTTGGGTACTAAGTGCCCTTCTTTGGCCCACATATAAAGGATGCTTTGGGTGCATCTACACATCACCTTATGGCAATGTAGCGACGCGCTTTATCGCCATACAGCACACTGCAGCAGTCACGCAGGTCTACGCATGGTTGCTTGCTACATTGCTGTAGCAGCCCATGCCCGTTTCTAGCACACCACGATGGCAATGGAAGAGAGGAAATCGGAGTGTGCGCCACCCTTATGGAGCAGTACCCACCCATACTGCGCTGTGCTTTAGTACTTCCAAAAGTACACCGAGCTGGTGCGTGGGGAGCACTTCCGAAAGGAAGTACTAAAGTACAGTGACGTGTAGACGCACCCTTTGTGCCCGAAAGGGGGTGTAATATTTTTCTCAACTATGCAGTTAGTCCAATAAAAGAGATCACCAACAAGAAAACCTTGCTTCTTGCATGCTTCCTGGATCATCACAGCGACAGTAGCAGGCCGCCCCTTCTACATTCTTCTGCTGTCGGCTGTCCTGAGAGCAATTAGCTTAAAAAGCAAACATTGCTCTGTTGACAGGGCCCTTTTTTCTGCTTTGAAGCATGACTTGCGTAGTTTGTATGCTTATTGGATGGTAGACTGGCTACATTTTGTCAAATACCTTGAATCTTAAGCATTATTTATTTGAGTGCTGAATCATTGTCTTGGGATGTTTCCAGGCATGACATGGCTCAACTGGGTTTTGAGGAGAATTAGTTACCAGCTGGTGGCCATTTAGTGGCCTGTATGTGACATGATATGATAGACTTAGCATACAATGAGATTTCTTGTTGGCAGTCTCAGCAAACAGACTGAGGATTGAAGGAGACTTTGTGAGCGAAGGACCCGTTTGTCCCTCAGGGTGATCCATCCACATCAAGATAGAAGCAGTAGGATAGGTAGGACTAGTGCTGATAGTGCTGCCCCTGCTTTGGGGCGGAGAACGGTGGAGCGTCCCCGGCTGAGAGGGTAGTTCCTCCAACACAACAAGCCAGCTTTTAAAAGCACAGGCCAACAGTGGCCACACACACAGTGCACTTACTTCTGACAATTACAAAGCTATGGCAAAAAAAAATATTTTTTTCAAGTTTAGGGGTTATTCCCTCAGTCCTGGCATATCTATAGCTGTCACAGGAGACAGTGGAAGCACTATGTGGACTGATATTATACAGGCAAGTGAAATTATAATATTAAGATGAGGTCTGACGGTCACAAACACAGTTTCGCTGAGATAATTTGACCCCAGCTGACTTCCTCCCCTTGAGGCTGGACCCGATGATCTTGCGAGGTCCCTTCCAGTCCTAAGTCTGTGAAATCTATGAAAATGTGTAACATGGCACTCCCTCTAGACTGTTTGCCATAGTCACTTGAAATAAGTGTGCATGTGTATTTATGGCAAAGCCAGCATTCAGCCATGTCCTTCCACTCTGCAGCTAGTGATCATCTGAACAGTCGCATTGCTTATCACCATCAACACATGTACAATGTCTGTAGATAGGAAGTTCATTAGTGTTATTGGACTGGCTTGAAGTTTCGAAACCGCTGAAGAATGACAGGGGGGAAAAAACAAGAGTGGTTTGCTTGAAAAGGCTCAGAGAGATGTACGTGTTTTTAAAAAATCCACATCAGAAGATACTAAGAATTACTCTGCATCCTGTTACACAATTTTCAAGGCTATACAGTTAAAAATAAGCACGTGTGCAGGTGATTATTTTTGGAGAAAACTATATTGGTGAATAATTCATCATGTATTATTTGTTTGACGGGACTGACTTTCTCTTCATTTATGATTTTTTCAAAAAAAGACTGTGAATTTCTTAAATTAATTTATTATTCAGGCTCACTTGGATAGTTTTGTCAACAGATGCCATTTGCTAATTGTAGATATTTGCACTAGGTAAGTTGCACGTGTGCATGTGTGCTATTGTTTCTTTACTCTGTGATTTAATTAAACATTAAGCACAAAACAGGAATGTAATAACCGTGTGTGCAATTTGAATGTGCAAATATTCTTACCAGCACTGAATGTTTGTGGAAAAGAGTTTGCGTACACAACGTATATGGCCAAATTAAATTTTGCTTTTTAATTCAAAGGAACATTCACAAATCCATTTTCTTTCACTCTTGTTTTTACAAATTATCCATAATATATCAGGTTAATGTTCTTGTGTATGTAATAACTTAATTGCGAATTAAAACAAAATGGTTGGAACATTTTCTGCTCCTAAAAGATGATGAAGTTATCACATTCTGAAATAATAAAAGAAAGGATCTAATTTTTTAAATTTTTCTTCTATCATCTCTAATTAGTAGGTGAATTTTAATCTTCCTCTATGTGAAGAATTAATAGGTTTAGTCTAGACGCTACAGGTACTCTGGGGACATGCTTGCACTGAGTCCTATTCACATCAGCTCTTCCATTTACAGCTGGAGAGTGGGGAAGTCTAAACTAAGCTGATTTTCCTTTTGGACTTGTTTTGTCTTATTTCCAGCCCCCCATTATTTAATAAATAAGCCATTTCTATAAGCCATTTGTATCTACTGTGCTGGTTTTATGTATTTATTCAAAATAAGCTTCTTTTTTTTTAAACTGTCTCCTACGTTTTCCTTCAGTTTCTCCTCCTAGCCTAGTTGGAGACTAAAAAAAGGCATGGAGCTGAACTATACAAATGTACCCAATGGATGCTATCTCAGACCCTGAAAAGGGGTGCTGACTTGGGGGCATCTGGTACGCAAAGATACAGGCCTGTGTCTATCTGCAGGAAACATGCCTGTGTCACAGCTTGCTTAGCATTATGTCACTTCCTTGGAGGCACAGCCATGGCAAGGGTCCCTTGAGAATACTGTGCCGTGGGTTGCAATGGGAACAGGAGGTTGGTTTCCTCTGTATTGTTGCAGCAGATTCCACTGAGCCTCTTTTTAGCCACGTTCATCTTGGGAAGCAGTGATGTACCTGTGTTGTAAGTGGGATACGGTAGCTAACTTGTACAAATATTCAGCTAGGTAGGATTTCAAAAGTGCTTGAGCAGGTTAGGAGCTGCTGCAGTCTCATTAACTCCCATTCTTAGGGGCCTAGATCCACAAAGGAATAGGTTTTGTGATGCTAGGCTTTGCATCACTAACCCCCAGACTCCCTGCCACCCAGCGAGATTCAGGGGCCTGAGCTAGGGCCCCAGGCTTCCCACTACATGGGGAGAGTCAGGTACTTACGGATGGGGTTCCACAAAAGTCAGCACCGCTCAGAGTGGGTCTGCCTAAGCCAGTCAGTGGGAAAAACCATCAGAAGAGCCTGATCAGGGCACTGAAGGAATTTAGGCAACAGCTGATGTTGTGTGTATTGTTGTTGTGCTGGCTGTGGCTATCAACTTAACATCAAATTTCTTTACCTTCTGGAGTGTACTTGTAACAGACATGGGCAACTTTAGCTTTAAGTTATCAACTTTCAGAGCATTTTAATGGAGAATATGCAGGATGTCTGGAGAAAGAGGTCCCTTGTCTCATTCAGAACATCAGACAGTTGTTCTTTGGGAACACAGATGGTACTGGTGTTTCCAGACAGTTGCATTTCAGCCACATTTTTGCCCAGGATTTGCAACTTTGTATTGATGCATAGGGGGTCAGGGAGCAACCTACTATCAGTCAATCTGTGGAGTCCCCATTGAAGTCACTGGAAATTTTCCTTCTGACCCAAAGGTGAGATGGGAGATTTTGCAGCCAGCCTAGAGCTGATCAGACATTTTTCAGCATAACAAAGTTGCATTGACAAGTGCTGTGTCACTGAGCCAGAAGATTTTGCTTGAAACATCTCCGATCTGGCAAACTGTAGCTGAATTTAAAGCAGAGTCCCAAGCAAATCTTTAGTTTCTTGGAATATCTGTCCCACGATCAGGGACTTTGGAAGCATTGCATCCGTGGGCACAGGGTGGATGTGCCTGAAATCTAGACAGGGTTTGCTTGGAACCTAACACTGGTGGTAGCTAAAGTTAATCAAATCCAAGAGCTTTAGGAGTACTTCAGGTCCCGTTGCGCTGGAAGGGGCACTGGGAGATTCAACCTATATTGGTTTCAAGGTGATTTAGACCAAAATTAAGTGACACCCTCCCTCCACAGCCCTTGAAATTTTCCATGAGCTGGGAACTCCAGATTTTGGACTGCTGTAAAAGAGACCTCTGTTCACAAATAGATAATGATTTGTCCTGAATTTTGTTGCATCTCTAACCAGAGCAGTCTTAACAGAATAGAGCAGCATACCTTTGATATTCACATCTGAAGCCTTATTGTTTCTGAATGGACAGAGCATTATTCCACAGAGTTGCATCATTCATTGACAAACAAGTAAACTTTTCCTCCTCGCCTGCTTGCTGCCATGTATGTCTGACTTTACATCACATACAAAGTTCTTGGGACGTATTACAAGTCCATGCAGACATGCTGATGAGGGGATGAACAAAATGTAAATGTTGGATACTCCCTTTGCAGTTTGAGTGACAGCATCATCAGTATAAAAAGGAAATTACTCTAGTGGGTATAGCTGATACTGCAGTCAAGAGAGGTCTTGTTACAGTGACTGAGCGTGGAGGAACTGGAATAGGCTCTTGCTCCTGAACTTTCTAGTCTGCACAATGCGTGAAATTGTGCATCTTCAGATTGGCCAATGTGGAAACCAAGTTGGATCTAAGGTGAGGCTTGATTCCAAGTAATTGTCATTAGTAGCAACTGCTGCCAATACAGGCAGCATTATAGTGATTATATACAGACTGAAGGAAGGGGAGGAAGAGCACGACATTATTCCTAAGAAGTGTATAGCATGGGAAGTGACAGTGTGTGTAAAGGATATTACTACTTTGCAAAATTATGTAAACCTGTGCAGGAATTACTATATGCTAGTACTGCAAAGTAATCATGACAATGTTCCAGTCTAGGTATAATTTATTACCCTGGTCTACACTCAGTATAATACATAATCATGAAAGATAATGATGTTTTACTTGTCATCAAAAGAATAACTTAGCCTGGGAAAATGAGTGAGCGGTATTTTCTCCAACTGGCACAAAATGTAGTGGGAATTTAAATTTTAGAACCCCCCTGGTAAGTGGCAATTAAATATATTTTTTATATTTGCGTAACTTAGAAACAACTGCATAGAGTTATTACCAAATCAGTTAAGGTTTGACACATGATACCGGTAAATTGGATCAACTCATTTAGAAAGATACATACCTAGACACAGATATTTACTTGTATCTTCACAAAGGATGTGTGGCATAGTGCATGACCTGATATAAGACAGCTAATTGTGAGTAGGTCACAAGTCCCAAATACTGAGCATGAACACCTGGATGGACATTTTCATGATAATTACCAGTACCTATTCATTTCCATGGGCACCACAGAGCCTTGCCATTGCTTGTGACCAAAACTTATTTCCTTGTGTACAAATATAAATAATATTAAAAAGTCTGTATCATCAGTTGTGATGGGGATGGTCATTTTTATTGTGCACTTAGGCTATAGGAGAAATGTTTTGTTTTGTTTTGTTTTGTTTTTTTCTGTATGACTCTCCCAGGAATTTTTCCTCTCTAGTCTGGATCTGTCAAAAATAATTTGGAACAATTAAATACAAAAGATGTCTAGCAGTAGATTGAGAAAATAAATAGGTTCATGCTGTGTTTCATGTTCACTCAAAGTTCCTGTTGACTGCCCTCGCTTGAGATGTAGACTGTAAGTGAACAAGGATTACGAGGTTGGGCCCAGAGGAAATATTTTCTGGAAACCAATGTGGCTTTTAAAAGGCTTGTTCAGTTTACAGTTTCTCTCCTGTTAACTTAGGAGCTTTTCTCTGTAAGCTGCTGCTCTCCAAAGTGCTCACCTGGTATAATTTCCCAGCTGTCAGCACTGGAAACACGGTATTTGTAAACTTAAAATTAAGTCGTGCTAAGGGAAGGAGACCTTTAAAATTAAAATAGCTTGCTCATTACAGTGGGAGGGCGTGACTGCAGAAATACTCCTGCAATGAACTGCCTAGATAAGAAATTCTAGGGCTGGATGTAAAAATGGGAGTCTAGATAAGCATTTTGTTTTTCTGTATGTTCCTGCTGTATAAATAATGCATCTGAGTATGTTGCCTTTTGCATGACGCTTGCAAGGGAAGTCATGATCCAAAAGCAAAACTTTGGGTGCAAACACTCAAATGTTTGGAGTTTTACTACTAATGCTTTATTGCTAAGCATTGAATATGATGCAGTAAGAGCAACTAATCAGAAAAGAATGAAAGTGCAATTTTGACATCTTGACTGCTTCTTCTGTCTGCATAGAGACTTCAGGATTTCTGTGCTAGATGTTCATTAGAGCAGCCCTAATTTTCAGAAAAGGCTAAACCACACATGGTTACCTGGTGTGTATGTACAGCAACTGCACCTTTACATATCTAACTGGTCATGCTTCAGTGGCGCTGAGCGATGCCTTCTATACCTAATAAAAAGCAATCTGCACAGGTAACCCTGTCTGAGTCTGAATTGCCTCTCCAAAGACCTGCTAGTGCAGGCCAATCTCAAAAAGCCACGGTGTGGTCCAAAATTTATAATGGACGAATTGAGTCTTTTGCTGTTTTACTGGTAGCAGGAGATAATTTAAACAAATGGTCTTTTTAACTGTTTGTGTGGTGGGTGTTGTTTTAGTTTCTCCCCGGGTTGCAGTGTTTAAAAGTGGAAATGAAAAAGGATTTAGGATCATTGGAAAGTAGGTCATCCAGTCTAGGCACCTCCTCCCTCTTCCCCCTCCCCAGCCCTTCCTCAAGGCTGGATCGTCCCTGACTAAACCAACCTAGCCAAGTGTCAGTCTAAACTACTCTTGCAAACTTCCAAAGATGGAGACCTCACAACTTTTCTAGGTAGCTTGTGTCAGTGCTTGGCCACCTCCTTCATAGTCAGGAAGTTCCTCCAAATCTCCAACCTAAATTTCCCCTCCTGAAACTTGTGGCCATTGTGTCTAGCTCTGTTCCCTGTGGCCACAGAGAAAAACCTGTTTCCATTTTGTCTGTAATCATCCTTCAGGTATTTGAACACTGTTTTCAAATCCTACCTCAGTCTTCTCTTCTCCAAACCAAATAACTCTATTTCATTTAGCCTTTTCCCATAAGTCTTGCCTCTCAGGTACTAATCATTTTTGTTGCTCTGAACTGGACTCTTTTCAACCTGTCAATGTCCTTCTTGAAGTGTAGGGTCCCAAACTGAATATAATCCTCCAGGTGAGGCCTCACCAGTGCTGACGAGATTAGAAGAATCACTTCCCTTGATTTGCACGTGAGGCTCCTATTGATACAAACCAGTATACTGCTGGCTGCCTTTGCAACAAGAGCACACTGTTGGTTCATATTCAGCTTATGGTCTACTATAGTCCTCTGGTCTGTCTCTGCAGTTCTGCAGCCAAGCTAGTCATTCTCCAGTCTGATTTGTACATACACTTACTCCGTCCCAAGCACTTGTCCTTTTTGAATCTCATATGGTTGACTGCAGACCATTTCTCCAGTCTACCCAAGTCATTTTGGCCAGTTATTTATTTTGAGAAAAGTAATATAAATATGATGATATGTGTATCATTGTTCTCTCTTCCAGTTCTGGGAAGTGATAAGCGATGAGCATGGAATTGATATCTCTGGAAACTACCATGGGGATTCTTCAGTGCAGTTGGAAAGAATTAATGTGTACTTCAATGAAGCTGTTTGTAAGTGCTCATCATCTTCATTGGAGTTAGGAGGGGTGGGGTGACAACTGATTACGAAGTAAATACTGAACGGTTAAAATAAAAGGGCAGGCAGGAGGATTTTCAAAAGCAGCAGAGCACTTAACTACATTGACTTTGAATGACAACTGCACTGCTTTATTGCACTTGTGATTTTGCAAATACTGCCCTGTACCTTTTCTCTTCCCCTTATTGTGCAAATCTGTTCTTACAAGTAAAATGTCCCCCTGAAATATGTCTCTGTTTTCTGAGTGCAAACTTAGGCCCAGTGAAGGTTCCCTGAGGATTTTGTGGTTTGTTCTGATGTCTTGTTAATCTTCTGTAATGATTCGAGTGAATTTAAATTCGGTAGCTTGGGTTACATTTAGATCCATTTTATTTTTGTTTCACCCTTCTTCTATAACATGCTGAATTAAATTCTTGGTCTGAGGGGCAGCTGATGTAAAAGGAGCAGGATTTTGCTAGGCTGCCTGCCAGCTTACGCTCACATATTTTCCTTTGTTGTAGCCCATAGGTATGTGCCCCGTTCTGTCTTGGTGGATCTGGAACCTGGAACTATGGATAGCGTACGGTCTAGCAAAATAGGCCCTCTCTTTCGACCTGACAATTTTATCCATGGTATGTACTGTGCGCTGTTAATAAAAATATACAAGTAAATACGAAGTGGCAGGGATGCTGCTAAACCCAGATTAGGTTCCCTAAAATCTTAATTGTTGTTTGTAAAGCATCCTTAAATAAATCAAAAACTAGTAGTTCTTCATCCAGGATTCTGCAAGGGTGTTGAGACAGATTACAATACTTAAAGGCCTTGTCTACAATATTAATAGTATTGTTAAAACAAATATTTTTTTAATTCTGATTTTATCTTTTAAGTCCTTTTTATTTAAATTAATTGAAATGAATAATCGCTTTTGCTTATACACAGTTTAATGTCAGCTAACGTAATGCTGCAGTGTTCTGACTGCAGAATGTCTTTGGGAATGTTAAAATACAAAAAAAAATTGGTATTTAAATAAAAATGTTTCATTGAATTGTCTCCACTGTCTTATCAAATTTTATAAAACCTGATTTATACAAACTAAACTTTAGATATCTTCAGGTGTGAGTATCTCTTTATTTTCCTATCCAATAAACCCATCTTATTTGCTGAAACTTCCAAAATCCAGGCAGAATTTTTTTTAACACCAGGAAGCCACACTGTTTCAGTCCACATAAAAAAAATTAAAATTACAATGACCATGAAAAGTTAGAGAGAGGACTTCTCGGTTTTTTTTTACAGTTAATTTCAAAGACTAATCTGATTTAGTGATACTAGATAGTGACTTTGAGTGTATCAGAAGAACTTCATATTAGATCATACTAATACTGAAAATGGTAGTAAACTTGTATAATAATAGGAATTTAGTGAGCAAATTCAGAACTATACATTAAAAGTTGAAAAAAATACTATTGCTTTTTTCCAAATGTGGATATTTGGATCTTTGTTCTCTTTTCATAACTGTGTTCACAAAAAAGGTGAGCACTTTCATGCCATGGGGAAATTTTGCATACATTACTTATTACTAATGGGAACAATTACATTTTTTGAGCAATTTTCCGCCATGTTTTGGGATAGTTATGAGATCCTTTCCTCAGACAGTATTTGTGTCTACATTTGATTACCATGTAGCAATATTCTTATTGTTATTTACATTTGCCATGGCAACTTTATAAATGGTTTTCTGTAATTATGCTTACAGGTAACTCAGGTGCTGGCAACAATTGGGCTAAGGGCCACTATACAGAAGGAGCTGAGCTGATTGAGAACGTGATGGATGTGGTCAGGAATGAGTGTGAGAGCTGTGACTGTCTGCAGGGGTTTCAGCTCATCCATTCTCTTGGAGGAGGCACAGGATCTGGTATGGGCACACTCCTCATCAACAAAATCAAAGAAGAATACCCTGACAGGATTATGAACACCTTCAGCATAGTGCCTTCACCCAAAGTTTCAGATACAGTTGTAGAGCCATATAATGCCATACTGTCCATCCACCAATTGATAGAGAACACAGATGAAACTTTTTGTATCGACAACGAAGCTCTGTATGACATATGCTTTAGAACCCTGAAGCTCCCCAGTCCCACTTACGGTGATCTTAACCATCTCGTTTCCCTGACCATGAGCGGCCTCACCACCTCTCTCCGTTTTCCTGGTCAGCTCAATGCAGATCTGAGGAAGCTGGCTGTAAACATGGTCCCTTTCCCTCGCCTACACTTCTTTATGCCTGGATTTGCTCCGCTGACGGCCCGGGGCAGCCAACAATACAGAACTCTTTCAGTGCCGGAGCTTACCCAACAAATGTTTGATGCACGGAACATGATGGCAGCCTGTGACCCTCGTCATGGACGATACTTGACTGTAGCATGCATCTATAGAGGACGAATGTCTACCAGAGAAGTGGATGAAGAGTTGCTGGCTATCCAGACTAAGAATAGTAGCTACTTTGTGGAATGGATTCCTAACAATGTAAAAGTGGCAGTGTGTGACGTACCTCCACGTGGCCTGAAGATGGCAGCCACCTTTATAGGCAACAACACAGCTATACAGGAACTTTTCAGGAGAGTTTCTGAACAGTTCTCAGCTATGTTCAGAAGGAAAGCATTTCTCCATTGGTATACTGGTGAAGGCATGGATGAAATGGAGTTTTCTGAAGCGGAAGGCAACACCAATGATTTAGTTTCTGAGTACCAACAATACCAGGATGCCACAGCTGATGTACAGGAATATGAAGAGGTTGAAGTGCAATATGAAGAGGCAGAAGTGAAAACTAGCCAAAAACAGGAAGCAGTAATAGTAACATCAGAAAACTATCCAACAGCAGTCTGAATCCTGATCTTATATAAAGCACCAACAATTCCTATCCATGCAGCTGAAAGAACTCTTGCAAACTTATCTATTTCTATATTAAACCAAAATAGCATAAACCACATTGATTTTCACTTTGAAATGAACCACTATGTTTTAGCTTTCTAAATAATTGCTGGTACTAAAACTTTCCTGAAAAGAACCTGGAGGGCAAGTTGTAGTGTGTCAGGCTTGCTCAAAAACTTACTTGATTTAAAAATATCGTAGATTCTGAATCTAACATAGTGTGTTGTGTGCATCTTTGGAGTGGCAGTGACAACTCATGAACTTGAGTGTTGACATCATAAGCTCTAATTGTTATATTGTTTATTTATTTTAAGGTAAATGTGGACATAGGTGTTTTTTGTTCAGAAATTTCTGAGCTTTTTTAAAGCCATCTTGTGGACCCATCAGGCTATGAAAGCACATGTCTTTGCCATGCACCCCAAGGAGCTATTTGAGTCAGCTGGTACAGAAAGAAAGTTTACAATGCCTTTTAGGACAATTGCTTGCAGAGTGAAAGGGGAACACCCCTGTTTATGCCTCTCTGTGTGTGTATGCCTTTTTTCATATAATGGAGGAGCTTTTGGTTTCACAATCTCTTCTGGATTTCAGTTTTTAATTTCAAAGTTTAGCTTGGTTTATATTAGTAGATTTGTGAGCACTATTTAGGAGTGGTCTTCGGTGGGGGGGGGTTTCCCATATTTAAATGCATGTTGCTTTTTCTTCCTTTTTGGTCCAGTGATAGATAGTCGCATGCAGCTGGTTTGAAATGTTAAGCCAAACGTACAGGTCAGTAGTTTATTATATTCAGGATTCAGCTAGAAGCAACAATGCCTCACCTCCAGGGGGAAAAAACATTGCTAGGCAACTGTGTTTTTGCATCTCTCCAACTAACACTATTATCTATTTATATTTATAATAGCTACCACTATGGTGTCTAGATATTTTCTAAACCATCCTCACATTTTTATTTTAAAAAGTGGACCGTTTCAGTCCACTAAATTTTACTAACTTGAATAGGCTTTTGTTAAAATGTTTTTTGCCTTGTCTATTAAGTGTTTCATTAAAGGAGAGGTATCTTAAACATTTATTTCTCATAAGTTACAGACAAATCTGAGCTTATTTTATGATATACACTATTTAAAATAAAGTCAAGACAAAATTGTTGGCTTTTATTTTTCATAATTTCAAGCTATAATATTGCCACTGGCTAAGGGTTAAAAGATTTTTTTCCCCCTAGCATATAATGTAAATGTAAATTGTTACTGTGCCTAAGGAAAGTCAAGTCAAGTCTGTCTGGAGGCCACTGTGACCATTGGGGCACCTTAGATGCTGTAACAACCTTCCTAGGTTAATTGAGTTGCTTTTCAGCATTGGTGATTCTTCAGGCAGAATGACCTGGCAGCATGCATCTCCTCTCCAGGTATGGATGGCTGTGGCTTGCAGTGACAAGTCTTGTTTGTAGTCCTGCTGGGTATCCACACACCCTCCTCACTCAGGCTAGCCTGGGTAGGGGTGTCAGTTTAGTCACAGACAACTTGAGCCTAGAACAGGCTGTATTGGTTTACATGGTACCAGATAGACCAAGAGGTCTGACCCGACAGGTGTCTAAGGAAAGGCCCTTTAAATATCAGATACAACTGAATATTAGAACCAACTGATATAACCATACCTCTGTTTTCTTACTGATGTCAATGTACCTACTATACCTATCTAAAACCAAAGGATGCACAGCTGGTCCAAAACACAGATGTAATGGGTAAGAGCTACCACTATTTTGCTAAATTCAAAGCCTTTTGTAAGCACTTGCATTCCAAATAATCACTAGGTTATGTGTCCATTTTATATTAGACCATTAGTAGCTAAAATACAAAATTAACTCTGGCAGCAGGGAACTAGAACCCAGGACTCCCCCGCCTAAGGGAGAGCCATAATCCATGGACTACAGCATCACATTCCCTTAGGTGCATTTCCTTCTGACCTTCTAAATTTTATATGCTTAGTTATCCAATAGGCCAGAAGATCCAGGGGGAATTTGACAAAGTGGAGCATTTAGCTTGCTTAACACATATGAGAGGAAGACCAGAAAGTCAAGTCCAGGTCCTTCTGTAGTAGGTTAGCTGTACACTAGATTGATGGGTTACAGTAGTTAAAAAACCCAAACAACTACGTGTTTGTGATCTGTTTTACATAAGAAACCTGAACTTTGTAACTGCCTTAAAAACTTGTTATTGTTTTCTTACCTTATTTATACTTTTAAAGCTTTATTTTTTGTATGCAGTTTTTGATTTTTTTTTTCTCTGCAAGTTGATTAAATTGCAGGGGAAGACAGAACCTGCATACTTAGTTGTGGTTTGCTTGCCATCCTGTTCATCATGCTCAGTGCTTTAGTCATGGAAATAAACGTATTCTGTGACCCTAAATGACTAAATATTAACAATGTGTCATAGCTCTCATGTCCTGTTACTAAATGATTAACTTTGAAGACTCCTGCAACAAAGAGATAAATAACAAGTATGAAAGCCTCAGTGACACTGAATTATTTTAAGATGCTGCTGCAGCAGCATGAAAGCTGAATGTTCTGTTTAGCCCATACAAGCTCACAGCTATTTATACTTTCCTACCACAATTTGGCACTAGGTATAATCACAATGAACTCAGAAACTCTGAGTGTTTAGTGTCTTCTTCACTTGAATAAAGGCATCATCACATGTGCTGACCATACTCTCCACAATCGATAGGAAAGTCACACTCGAGTTGTGGAGATCTCTTGGTCTGTGCTAGTGCCTATCCCCTCACACCGCTGCTTCCAGCACTTAATTTATGAGCACTTTAGTTGAGCCACAGGGAGGATGACTCTAACACTTGAACTTATGGGACATATTTCATAGATTTCATAGACATTAGGGCTGGAAGGGACCCTGGAAGATCATCGAGTCCAGCCCCGCCCACAGGGCAGGAAGTCAGCTGGGGTCATAGCATCCCAGCAAGATAAGATAAGCATCCAATTTGCTTTTGAAGGTGTTCAGTGTAGGTGCTTGAACCACCACCTATGGCAGGCTGCTCCAGACCTTGGGGGTTTGGACAGTAAAGAATTTCTTTCTTATGTCCAGCCTGAAATGGTCTTGTAGTAGTTTATGACCGTTTGACCTTGTTATCCTTTGGGGCACTCTGGTGAACAAACGTTCCCCCAGATCCTGGTGGTCGCCCCTGTTAAACTTGCAGATGGCCATCAGATCACCCCTGAGCCTGCGCTTTTCCAGGCTAAAGAGCCCCATGGCTCTCAGCCTGTTGTCATAAGGTCTGTTTTCCTGACCTCTGATCATGTGTGTGGCTCTTCTCTGGATTCTCTCAAGCCTCTTCACATCCTTTTTGAATTGTGGAGCCCAAGACTGGAGGCAGCACTCCCACTGCAGCCTCACCGAGGCCAAGTACAAGGGGAGAATGACGTCCCGGGATTTGCTTGAGAAGCATCTATGGATGCAAGCCAGCATTTTGGTCGCTTTACTAGCCACAGCATCGCATATAGTCCCTCCTGTTGTTCTGCTCTTAGATCAATGCCGTGGACACAGTACTGTAGGTTTAATCACTACGCTATTAAGGTCACACAGGCCTTGTCCACATAAATGTAGATGTTTGGCTCCCCAGGAACACCTAGCAGCAGGACACCTCATGCTGCTGCTAGCTGTCCCTGGAGAACACCTGTGCCACATGCAATATGGCACATGGCAGGTTACCCTGGGTGGGGAAAGGGAGGCTGGGGCCAGCACTGGGCTGGCCCAGAAGCCTTACCTGGGGGCCCCTCTGGGACTGCAGCAGCGGCAATACTGCTGCTTGGAGCCTGGCTGGCAGCTGGAGCATGGCTGTGGCTGGCTATGCTCTGGTTTTGAGCTAAAGAAATGCTCAAAGCAGCGCTCAGCTTTTCTGTGCAGTGGGCCAGATGGGCAGCATCTAGTCTCTGTATGGGCCAGAGAACTCAATCCCCTGCCTGGGACAGGCCCAGTAGGGCCCCATCTGGCTGTGTGCAGTGTGGCTGGAGGCAGCTGCTGGAGAAAGGGGTTCATTCCAGCCCTGCTGGGGTGGGGGAAGAGGAAGGCAGCATGATTTAGGCCTAGCCCTAAGGGGGTGGGAGAGAAAGGGGTGTACATTGACTCTAAACCAGCTGTGTAGGGGGGAGCCTGGCCCAGCCCAGACCTGGCTGGGTTGTGGGGAGGGTTGTGGCCCAACTTCAACCTTGATAGCAGTTTGGGAACTTGGCAGTGGGGAAGGATAGCGATATTAACTGCTCCTGCTCCCCTACCCTAAGATTTCCTAAGCCCTCTGGGCCATATTTAAGCAACCGTGCTCTAGAGAAAGAAGTTATGTAGCCACAGTGGTCCTGGAATTATGCACAAGGCCAAGATTTTTTAGAGCAATAACTTTTATTGGATCAACTTCGTAGTTTGGGTAGACAGGCTTTCATATGCATTTTTCTTCAAGAGACCTGAAGACCTGCTGCTTACAGTAAAAAAAAAGTCTACCAACTTAAGGAAACTGATACCCGAGGAAGAATGTCTTGCATTTGAAAGCTTCTCTAACTGTAATCGCAACTGCGAAGTTAGTTTGGTTAAAGATATCACCCTAAGAAATCCTTGCCTTTAAAGAAAGCCTATTAATACCAAACCCAGAAATACGAACTGTTATTACTAATGAACTTCCTCCCAAACCTCCTTGAACAGCCCCAAAACACCACAATTTAAAAGCTACCTCACCCCAACCCGATATTCAAATGTTAGCTTACAAAGATTGGGAAGTGAGGTTTACCAATGCCTCAGGATTGGAAATATCACAATTAATATTCCAGCCAGCAAGTCAGTGTTTCTTGCAATTCTTGTAATATTAAGAAGTTAAAAGCTTTTAGGCAGATACAGTTCAAGTTGACTGTGTGCAAGTTTTGTGGCGGCACATTCCTTCCCACAGCCCAGTTATGGCTGGACTATTATATTCTGCAAAACCAGTTGGTCTGAACACAGGACACCCTTCTGCTAACCAAATGCCCTGAGTATTAGTCAGCAATGCCAGGGTTGTTCTTGTGCTTTCTGGCTGAGTAAGTTTGGATTAACTTTCAATGAGGTGGGTTCACAAAACCTACCAGACATTCTCCTTTCAGAAGTGGTACAAAAAACAAGAGCAAAAAGCAGACAAACAGAACCCCTTTCTACCCCCCCCCCCCCCAAAAAAGCTACCATGGGTACAAGTTTCCTTTGCTTTACGTAGGTTTGGTATGCGCAAATTGACTCTTACATGATGACCCTTTTTCATACCAAAACTCTGTTATATGCGAGGTAAATTCACTCTTATGCAATCGGTGTGGTGGAAGCCTGCAGTTGGCTGCTTTGTGCGGTGCGTTCTGGGAGAGATGCACACCAAAATATAGTCTCTGTGTGGATCTGCACTCCTTGCTCGTTGTCTGTGAAGTGTTTCTGTAGTTGCCATGACCATTATGACAGGGCCCTGCGCTGCTGTTGACAAGTACCAGAATTCCCCTGGAAGATGTGGTAGAAGTGGGGCTGAAGGTCTCGGAACGCATCCCTGTTCGTTGCATTGTAAAGTGGGTTCCCTTGGCGCGAGTTTGAGCTACGCGCCGTTTTCCTGGAATGCATGTGCCGCGCAAAGCAAGGGAAACGCATCCAAATCTTGTTTTCTTTCACTTTAAAATAAAATGAAAATACCTCTAGTATAGAGAAAAGAGGGGGGAGAGACTCAGATTTCCCCAAATAAATCACAATAATTATATTGACGCATCATTTTCTTTATTGGCATGATCCTTTACATGGACAGGCAGAGTTTACAGCAAGCTTGGGGGAAAAAAAAAAAAAAAAGAGAGTTACACCGTGCTCCTGCGGATTGGCGAACTTGACTCCACGTCACGTTTTGTCTGTTTGGTCGTCACCGCAGGTCAGTTCCTATAGGAAATATTATTATTATTAATAAAAAATAAATAAAAATGCAAAAAGCATGTGAATAAAAGTTTCTCAATGCGAGGAACAGGTCACTTGCGTTTATGAGCTGTATTTTCAAACCAAACCTGGCTTTTTGATCCCCCCCAGCCTCGTGCTCCTGCTGCTCAACGTTTTTTCTTTTTAGTGTCAGTTGAGGAGCCTCCCTGCCCAAACCCTAAATCCCCTCCTCCTCCTGCCACAGCTGCTCACGCCCGCTCCCCGCCACAGGCGTCTCCTTCCCTCACCCGCATCCCCCTGGGGTAGCGCCTGCGGCCCCGCACTCACGCTTTACTCCTTCTTAGGCTTCACGATCTTCACGTTGGCGGCCGCCGCCCGCTCTGCCTCGTCCCGGAACTGCGGCTTCATGGCTGCCCGCACGGCGCGGGCGCAGATCTGCGAGAACCGGATGTAGCTGCAACAAAACCACGGGCCGGCATCAGTCCCCCGCGCCGCGGCCTCTCCCCACCCTCCCCTGCCCTGCCCTGCCCTGCCCTGCTCTGCTCCGCTACCTGATCCCGGCCTGTCGCCAGTACGACACCATGGCTGCGGTTGCGGCTACGGCCTGCAAGGTCAGTGCGACGGGCAAGGCCGCACTCAGCAAGAAGCGTCGACCAATCGTCAGGCAAGAACCACCCCCACCTGCCAATCAGTGCTTACGCTACCTCGGTTAGACCCGCCAATCGCCGCTAAGTAGCTGCCTCAGGCCCATCGCAACCAATCAGAACGCCGAGGCTGTCCGGCCAATCAAAGTGCCGCGGCGCTGGGCGGGAACGGCGCTGCAGCCATTTAGAGTGCCGCATGGGCTGGGCGCGGAAGGCGCTGTAGCCAATTAGAGTGCCGCGTAGCTGGGCCTGGAAGGCGGTGCAGCGAATCAACGCCTCTGGCCTGGAGCGGAAGGTGCGGCGTGCTGAGGCGGGGTGGAAGTCTCCAGTCGTTCGCTTGCTTCCCAGCACGGGTCGTTCGGTTCAGGTCTCGCCACAGCTCAGGGGCGTAGTTGAAGCAATCTCCATTTCCTGCGGGTCTGTGCTGTGGTGCTTCTCACCCTCCTCACACCTGACGCCATTGGTGAAGCTTGTGTAGGGGGTGCATACAGGTGCACATGCAGGCCCTGAGATTGGCCGTGATACGTGAGAGAAACGACACCCCACCTCCCCCCACCTTGGAGACCCACCGCAGTATTAGGAGGCACTGGTCGCCCATGTGTATGGCCTTTGGGCAGGGCAAACCAAGGGACCATAGCCTCGTGCCCTGTGAGGAATTTGCATGGTGATGGGTCAACACAGACAATGCAATGAACCTAGAATATTGCTTAGTGTTAAAAAAAAAAACCCTTTTTTCTTCAACTTGTTAATAACTTTGTTCTTTCTTCAATGTAAGGGGCCCCCTGCTCTGTTAGGGGTGGGGTGGCTGTCATAGAGGTTGTTCCGGTTTTCTGCTCCTCTGTCCTCTATGGATATGAAACCTGGCACTTTTATGTCCTCTAAAATTGGAAAAAAAATTCAAGAGTAAAACAGAGGACATAAAGGCATCCGGTTTCGTATCCATAGAGGGCAGAGGACAACCGGACTGTCCTCTGTGATGGCCGCACTATCCAGGGGCCTCTTGGACAACGCCAACTCTCAGTTTGCATTAGTTTTTTTGAGTACAGAAAAATGATGGAACAGTTTTGCTGCTGGAAAGAATACAACAGATCAGAAAGCTTTTCATGCCTTGAATCCCTATTTGAAATCTCAGGGTTTCTCTTGTGAATGGTGCTAACATGCTAGCAACAATCTTGAAAGGATCCCAATGCACCCCAGGATGCCAGCTTGGAAATCATTGCTTTACTGTTAAATAATCATTGGGATAGTTGGTGGAATATTTTTTCCAAAAAAAAATTGCTTGTAATTCACTATTTTTTTTTTTTAAATAGGCGCATCATGTTTAACAGCTAGCTGCCCCAGTAATGTGGCTATGGCACAGTCAACATTTGATTTAAAAAGCTGCTTGTCATGTAATGAAGCTGTTTCTCCAAATGATTAAGTGCTATTATTTTTGCCTAAAGGCTGTTCAGTGTGTGATTTGAAACCTTTTTCAAAATGCACTTGTCAGGAGTGTACTTCAACCTTTTGCTATTGAAGAAATGAATGACAGGAGTGTCAGACTGAAGAAAAGGGATTTCTGCTTCAGCTCAGCCAGTGAATCCTTTGGCTACGTGCGATGTCTTTCCAGGGCCTTGGTAAGTGAAAGAGCTCACTCTGTACTTAAAAGCTCTACAGTACATCTCCACAGGCAGACAAGGTTCTTTGGGTGAATCTGATATCTTTTATTCGACCAACTTAAATAGTTGCAAAAAAATGTTCTTAGCAAGCTTTCGGGTGTAAAAACCCTTTGTCGTGCTGAGGAAGCACGTGCAGTTGGTGTGTGCTCTTCCTGGGTGTCCTTAGACCAGTGGTTCCCAACCTTTTTTGGCCATGACCTGCTGCTGGGAGTGGAGTGCGGTGGCAGCAGCAGCAGCAGGGGTGGCCTGGTGGTAGGGGAGCTCCCGGCATGCAGCGCTGCCGGCATTGCCCCCGTGACCCTCATTTGGGTTGCAACCCAAGGTTGGAACCACTGCCTTAGACCAACACGGCTATAATCCCTACATCTCCATGGCACATGTAAGCTAGCTTTGCTAGCAGCAGTCTGGTAGCATGGAGCTTTCTGCAGTTAATTTGTCCTGATTGAAAGTGAAGTAAGTAAAACAACCCAGACAGAGCTCCATGGTACCTCTGGTAGACTGCTCCTTGTGCCCAAGCCAGCTCTAACCATGACTCCTTTCATATTTTTACCCTATGCTGCAATATGTGGCATCTTGAACGTGTCTTATTACCTCCATGGTACAAAGCAGTTTCAAATATGGGCTATAGTAGTTTGATGATTCTTCTGATTGGTTCCACTGTGGGTTGGGAAGTGACTGACCTCCAGTGATTGTGCAGCCACAGGAGAATTTTTGTATTGTAGCAGGTGTTTTGTATTGTGGGGTATTTGGATGGTTCTTTCAGATGTTCAATGTGTTTCTCTACTGGAGTGTCCTTGTTGCATAAAGGAAGATTGTAGACTGGGCAGGTAGGCATCATTAATGTTCTCAACGCAGTGGTGGGATCCGAGGGCCTGACTGTAGATTATTGGTATTCTTGGAATGATTGCTGGCTTTGTGGACACAAGTATGGTGGTCTATGGTTTTTTATGTAGCCTATCCTCTTGCATAATTTCCTGAACCGTAACAACTACATCATCACTCTAACACTACCAAAGATCCTTAAGACGGATTTAGGTACTTGGATGTAGATCTAGGGGTTGTAAAATATTTCTGTAAAGTATTATGCTTAAGGAATAGGTAGGGGATCCTTTTGAAAGTATAATTATAGTCATGCCAGCAATTCTGGATGACATACATTTCAAGTTTTAGTAAAGAATGACAAAATAAACTTTCTGCCTAATGGAATTTATGTATGGAAAAATCAAGGGAAATTCCAGATTAATGATGAAAAGCACTTAACTAGGAATCAAAAAAAGACACATTCTGTTAAGTTAAATAAACTTAACAGCTGTCCCAAGCAAAATGACAAAACAAATACAAAAAGTGAAAAAGAGCAATAAAGCTGCTTAAGTTTATAAAGGAAGATTCAGCCTGAAAAATCTTGCTTGTTTTATGGGATTAAGAAATAGCTGAAGCATACTAGATATTATGTTTGCTCATTTTTATTGGATACACCTGAATTATTCAAACAATGATAATTATGCCTAATGGCTATTACTCTAGTAGTGGATGAGCATGGGTACAGGCATGCCATGTTGCATATCCCAGTGTTGCATAGGGAAAACGACAAAAGATGTTTCCAGTTAGATAACATTGTACCTTCTTCTTAGAAAGAAGAAAATATCAGATGTACTAAGGTTTCAGGTTCTGTAATCAATAAGTGAACATGCTGTAATTCTATGATTAAGAAATGTGATGTGTTTAAGATTTAGATATTTTAATGTTGTATGAAACTTAAGGGTATACAAGAAATAGCTTAAATATTTTAAACATATTAAAATGTACGGAATAGTCTGGCTAAATGAGATCAGGGCAGTAACTGTTCTTGTTGCAAGGAGCTTTGTTCCTGACTGGTGGAAATAAAAACAAGACGCTGCTCTCCTGATAGGAACCAAGTGTTTGGGTAGGAAGCAAAAGTCTGCATACTGTTTTTCCTGCTTCACACCCCTGGAAACCAGGATTGGAACCTGGAAAAAGGCTCCTCTGCTTTCCTGAGACCTCTCTTGCCTGCTTCCCTTTGTCCTACCTCGCCTCTCCCAGAATCATTTCTAGGAGTGGAAATTTTCCACTCCTAGAAACTTGTGTTTGTACTTGGCCCTAGATTTACTGTCTAAACCTCAAGGGCTCTATTTTAGTGTTTTGGGGCCCCCTTATGGTGGGAAGTTGTTGATGCATAAATGGTTGTAGTGAGTGGGAAGAGACTTCCCGATTGATGGTGGCATCTGCCTTCCAATTTGAAATTGCTTCAAAGGACCTCTAGTGTGCTACTTCCTCAAGGGACTGAGGCAAGCATATTGGTGTATTTGCTTGTTTTTGTGTGTTTTTTTTATAGGAAATATAATAGTGGGGTGGACTGATGCATTTCTTTTGGGGGGTTTTTTGTGCCTGGGCTTGTTAGCTCTCTGATTAGTTTGGAAGAAATCTCAGTAAGGGGGAGAATCTGGCTGTGGAAATTGGGGGGTTCTGCCCTTGTGTCCAGGAGATTCCTCCTGGGATGAATATTTTGTTTGATGAAACAGGTTTTCATATGATCTGGTCCTTGCCTGGAGGCACTGAAGAAGTGACAATCTTTTCCTATCCTAACTTACCAGTGCTGGATGCTTGCACTTCAGTTGTGTCAGAATGTAAATGGACCAATACAAGGGCCAAGCAAGAAGATCCTGGTGTGGCCAACATGGTCCAGGCAAACGCAAAGAATTTATAGTTTCTGCCAAACCCTCAGGGATTGTGTACTACTGGAGGCAAGACTTTGTTCTGATCTCGTGCAGGCTGGCATACTAGAGAAGATGGGTGAGTGCTCTGCTGTGCCCTGCTACAGCAATCTATTATTCATCTTTCCTCCTCTCCTTGAATCTCAGTGTTTCCTTGCCAGCTGAGCTTTATGAGTTGTCTAATTGTCCAACTCCAGCAAACCTCTGCTGTTGAGCTAAGTCTGTGGTGTCCATGCCAAAAGTGTAAGCAATTAATTAGCAGTGGTTGGTGGGGTAGCAGATTTGCTGATGCAATGAGATGTCTCTATGCCTGCAAAGTGAAGAAGGTACTTAATTCACCTTCACAGCTGGCCCATGGAGGGAGAAGAGTTGGAATGACCATTGCTAGAATTGCAGGAGAGTGAAGGAAGTTGGAATTAGTTAAAGAAAAGAACAGTACAGCTATACAAAGCCAGGGGTTTTATTTCTAGCACCTCCTTTTCAGAACATAATAATTTACCCCTCCCCAGAACAGAAGATTTATAGGTCTTCCTTGATCTCTTGGATCTGGTCTTTAGGATAATTCCCACCAACCTCCTTAATGAAAAGTGACTGTTTGGCGTTTGGGGGACAAAATCCAGATCCCTCAGGTAGCAAGTGTCCTACCCCATCAGCCTCCCCTCAGACCCTGGCCATGGCACTTGCACATGGGGGTCAGTGGCAATACCCACAGCACTGGCTGTCTTGGCCTTCTCAGAGGGGAGGAACCCCCCTCATTTTGCGGATGATGTTAGCCAGTTTCTTGGCCAGGCCCCCCCTGCTAGGCTCTTCCACGTGAAAGGTTCTGGTCAGCAGGTTGTAGAAGGAGCCATAGCACACGGCCACCACAGTGCAGGTGAGGCAGATGACATTATATGGCATGCTGAAGTCAGGTGTTGGCAAGTTCACCAGAAGCGGCTCTGTGTAGAGACGCACAAAATAGCTTGAGCCATCAGAAGAAGGAAATCTGGAGATGAAGGCAACAGGGGGTGTTAGTCCATGCACAACGTTCTAGCAAGACCCTTCCTAGCACTATCGTGAACATGGACTGCCTACTAATGCTTCTGAATGTGCCTGTCCCCCACGCAGAAGTTGAGCTTCTCTTTCCAGTCGGCATCAGAATGGATGCCTGGGAATCTCTGAAAACCCGTCATGAACCTCCATTCCCTCAGAAGAGGCTGACATGTCAGAAGGTGAAGTGTATGCAGAAAGAACCACTCATTTGGGCACAAGACTGAACCAGATGAGGGAGAGGGCTTGCAGAGAGGAGCCACTCCAGACTCTGCTAGTACATGGGGGATGTTCTGGATGCCTTGTAGGAGAAAAAGCATATATAAGGGAACTGGACTTTCCCTCAATACTGCTCCAGGGGGTAGGGGGGAGGTGCAACTCTTCTCAACAGAGACTCCTATGAGTCAACTCCAGTGACTCAGCTTCTGCCTGCAAGTTGCTTCTACCAGATGCAAGAACAGCTCAGTGACTATCTAGGAACCCCAGCCCCAAACAAGTGATCTCTCCTTCCCTTCCTCTCCCTTGAAGCCCAGAGAGAAGACACACTCACAGTGAGGTGAAGAGAGGACTCTCCTCTACAGCTACAGCTTTTGCTGCAATGGTACTTGGCACCAGGACACTCAGGACAGATGGACTAAGGAGACAAAGGATGTGTTAGCTTCAATCCTGCTAGAAAACACAGTGCGTGCAGAATGCATCCCCAGAAACCAGATGCTGAGTGCTATAATGGACACCGAACAGGCAAGCCCTACAGAAGCATGCTCCATAAGCTACCCCAAAGCTGGGGCAGGTGTTTACCTCACGTAAAAGCCGTGGTTGGGGTCAGGGGTGTACTCTGTCCATTTCAGTAAGGCTCTCTCAAATTGGATGGTGATCTTGGTGGCAGAGTTTGCTGGGAGCTGGATCAGCATCTCCAGAAGATGGGGCCGCCTTCGGTCCTGAGCTGGCTGGTAGTGGATGTAACCTAATACAGAGACATGGGATCCTGGGATTCTTCCACTGTACAGCTTACCACTTGCGTGCTACTGTTGCGTCCATCCTCCCCAGCCACACAAAGTGACCCAGAGAGCAAAACTATCCAAATAATACAAGCTTGCACCTCAAGTTAAACTTAAAAGGCAAACTACTGAACTGGCTAGGTACTTCAGACAGGGGTTACTGAAATAACAGTGCAGCTCTTGGGAGCTGGAGCTGCAAGGAGCACATCTTTTGTCCCCACTTATTTTACATGTTGCTGTCTAGACATAGCAAAATATCCCAAAACAAAGACCTTCTACTGGACACACTTGTCCCCTGGGAGAGGATGAGAAAACAAAGCAATGCTGATGGTTGGCTGCTGTGATGCTTAATGCACTAATGAAACACGGTCTCAACCTAGTTTCTGACCAGGGTATAAGAGCCCACATAGAACAGACTATTCTGAGCTCAGGCTGTATGTCCTGAAGCAGAGGTATTTTTTCTGTTATTAACTTTTCCCAAGCACTCATGTACTAGGCACTCTCCCACTGATTTACCAGGAACCTAGGTAAAGACTGAACTGTTTCTGGAATGTTATCCTAATGCCAGGGGACCCAGAATAGTCTCTCAGGGAGGGTCTCCTTACTTGGCTTGTTCTCCTTCCCCTTGGTGATGATGGTCAGAGTGTGAATGTACAATCTCAGGTACCAGGGCACTGTCTCCAGTAGTATCACAGGGAAGGCACGGTGGGGATGAGTGTTATAGATCAGGGTGCTGATTTCTCCAGTCTGCAGGCCGTATCCACTCACATAGCGTTGAGCATGGAGCACTGGTGTTGAGAGATCAGCTGCAAATGGGAAACAGCAGCCAATGTCCAGAACCCAGCTCTACTTCTGAACCCAAGTGCCCTCCTACCACTCAGCACAGAGCTCAGGGGACAGACACTTCCCACTTACATGACTGTTGATGTTTCCCACCCTATCCTGAAGCAGAAGAGGGGGAATTTCTACAGAGTGGGGTGGGAGAGGGCCAGTTGCATAGTCTCAGACTTTTCTTTCCCAACAAGAACACAATCCGCTTCCTTTGCAAGACCCTCGCGTACCCTCATTCCTGCTGCTGGGGAACTCCATCCACCCCAGGCTGGCATGTGGCAGACTGGAGTCCACAAGCAGAATGCACCGGAGGTTACCCACCACTGTCTTGGGGCCGTTTCCATTTCAGCTGCACGTTGAGGCTGCGAGATGTGTTGAAGAGAGCTGGGCTCAGCAAGTCATACACTGCATAGGTTCTCCTGTCTCCTAGGACAACTGCTTCATGCACAGACAGTGGAGCTGGGGTCACTTCCAGCAACTCGTTCCCCTGAGAATGCAAGCAGACTGGATGGAAGAGAAAGCAACACCTGCCATCAGTCCATCTAAGGAGGGGACTGGCTCGAACATGCCCAGCTCTGTGTCTCTGCTGACACTGCTGAAGGATCCCTTGCTTCCAGACACTTCTGCCAAGTGGCCACCAGAATCCTTTCACAAGGATCCCATTACCACAGACAACCTGGGTGGTGGCATGCCAGGGCTTTGGCTCTAATCTCATCTGGGGATGGCAGACAACCGACAGGCAATCACAGTTCCTTCTTGCAGGAGGCTCTCTCAGCTATATGGGATGAGATGTGAACAAGTGTTACCTGATCCTTGCTAGAGATGTCCACATAGATTTTGCTCTCAGAGGCCAGGGGACAAGCTTCAGTGAGAGTACGTGAAAACATCTTAAAAAGAGACCAGTCTGGGAAAGACAGACACACAAGTCAGCCAGAATGAGAGTGAAGGTAGCTCCTTCTCCTGCCATATACTGCAGATTACTTGTTACCTTTTTTTCCTTGACCACTGGAGAAGGTGTCAAAGACCACAGTGAGAGTTTGTCGGAGCTCCCAGGAAATGCTGAGGCATGAAACATCCTGGTGAAGATGGCAAGACAAACAAAAGACTATTCAATACAAATTCACTTTCCCAAAGGGCAAGATGCATTGTGATGAGCCATGAGACACATTTTAGAGTCCCGAGGGGACTAATTATGGAGTGGAACATGGCAACACAAAGGCTGGAGATGAAGAGAATCCCATCTAGCCCATTCCCCAGGGGACAAGGTAGAGTGGTTCCCTAGAATGCATCTTCCAGGGCTTTGTCTGGCAGTTTCTAGCATTGCAAGAAATGAGGCTTCCCCCATTTTCTCCTGGAAACTGCTCTGAACACTACTAGAGCTCTGTATTTGGTAACAACCCCCAATATCTGAGCCATACGCTTCATTCCAAAAGCACTGGGATCTTATTAGGCTACTGCAAGATGCCTCCTAACTGTATTCCTGGAGATGCATAAGAAAGATGCGAAAAGAACAAATTCAGGCCCAGACTCACCCTGCAGATGGGGCGGATATGCACTGCCTGCGAGTGGTAGCTGCTATGGAACAAGCGTTCAGCCTTCAGCAACACAGCAAGACCAGCCTGCAGAACATAAAGGAGAAAATGCTATTAAATACCCAGCAGCAATCTGCAAAGGGGCTGGGGAATGTGTCCGAAAGGCTTGGAAGGACCTACTGAGGGCTTCAAAGCTCCAAATTTCCTGTCTCCCTGCTCCTACTGCAATAGAAGCATGATACCAGTGGATACTACAGGCATCTGGTACCATTTGCTGTTTAAGAACTTAGGCCCAAGGACTTGGTGATGACTTGGTCAGGTAGCACAAACCCTGGGCTGGGCTCTCACCTTTGAGCTGCATGGCAGCAGCTTCTTCCAAGGAGTGAGATTCTCGGTGCAGACGACCTCGCGGGGCAGGACAGCATATCTCAGGAGGCGGTGATCTGTGACTGAGATGGGAAGTGGAGGTTAAGCAGCCTGGGGCTAGTATGATCACATGTGCTAAAGTAGAGCTACTCTATCATCTGGCTGATCACGCTTAGGAAGAGTCTAGAATCCCTTGAAGAGATCACTTTCAGTATGGATCCTGAAGACCAGCTAAGTGCATCTCTGCAAGACAGAGTCCTCTCCTTGTTGAATAAACAAGGACATCTCCTGTCTTCAATTACAACGGTCTGTAATCCTTGTGCAGAAGGGAAACAGGTCCTGTATGACAGGGTTTTTTGCATAATATCTTATGCTAAGAAGAGTACCTTGAGTTCACTGGTTCAAATCTAGTTCCAGTTAGTGGGGACTGGAAATAGCTTCCAGCTGCCCAAGAACCTGAAAAAAATGTGGGGCTTCAGTCTCATTCTGACAGTAATGTAGCTCCCTGCATGCTTGTTACTGCCACAGCTGGAACTAACTGACCTTGTTCTCAGCACAGTCAGAAGACCTCCCCCTAGAAGTGGTCTTTCCAGAGATGAATTGAGGCAAAACTAGCATCATTGCTGCCCTTGCTGTTTCTGTCTACTAGATCTCAGCCATTCCAAGTTCACTTGCCAGAACAGTGTTTTGGTTGTCAGCATCCTCACTCCTCCTAGGACCTTGCTCTGTGCCACCCATAGCAAAGCAAGCAATGCCTGGAGCTCCCCACACAGGCTAAAGTCCCCCTCCTCCACCCCCGCATAAGTACAAGTCTTGTCTCACCATTGGCTAGGCCCAGAGGTTTGAATGATGCTGTTGGAGTGACAGTGTTGGTGGAGTCAATGAAGTTCAGAGAGGCACAGAATGTCCCTGAAAGCATGTTGCTGAGCTCTTTCCAAGACTTGTCAACACTGAACAACAAGAAAGCCACAGATTACACCACTGGCCCTCTTCCCCAGATGTAAAAGGTCTGCGGGAAGTGAAGTTTCATATCAGGTGCTTGGAAAATGAACAGACCATTGCAAGGAGAAAAATGTTAAGATATGCAACCACAACTATCATTGGGCAGTTATTGAGCAAGGGCAAGGCCCCGGTAGCAGGGGGCACGGTCAGCTTCCTTGGATCTCTTGAGTGTATTTTAACAAACTACTTCCTTTCCTTGTATTGGTAGGACCTTGATGGTGTCCTTGTCCCCCTGCTTTGGCAAATTAAACTGTGTTTTGGATGCTTTGGCCACTTGCGCCTGTAGCTAGGGGGAGGCTGGTTCCCGACGTTTTTAAGAACAGGTGGGACAAACCCTTGCTTAGGGCAGTCTAGGCAAGGTGCTCCTGCCTGGACCAGTGGCTGGGTTAGACAACCACCTGCAGTCCCTTCCAGCCCTGCTTTTCTGTGCTTCTAGATTCCCATGCAGTGAGCCTGCACGCGCACTTCTATGCTGCGAGAGGCACCCGAGCCAGCTGGTTCAAAACCAGACCAAGTCTGTTTGTGTGGGCTGCCGTTTGAGGCGTGATAGCTGCACCCCCACTCAAATGGGAGAGGGGACCCAGGCTTGGAAAGACTTACTCAGTGACTGAGTCCTGGAACCAGACCCAGAGCTCGGCCCCAGCTGGGGCCTGCAGGTGAGGCTGCCCCCAGGTCCGCGTGCGCCAGAAGCCTTGGGTGAGGGACAGGTGCAGCTCACGCACAGAGTACTTGGAGATGAGCTGCCCCAGGGCCTTGGGGAAGAGCCTGTAGTGAGAGACTAGGGAGGGCCAAGGTTGCACACCTGTGAGCACAGCTATGCCAGCAGGCCCCGCCCCTTCCACTCACCTCGGCCAGGCCCCGCCCCCTTCCATTCACCCCTCCTGAGCCAGGCTCCGCCCACCTCCCTCCCGCTGCAGCTCCGAGTCCCAGCGGGTCCGGAACTGGAAGGTGGCGGCGAGGTCTCCGGACGGCAGCGGGCTGAGCAGCAGCTCCTCCCGTAGGCTGTCCTGGGGCGGCTTCAACACTGCCTGCCCGGAGCCGCCGCGGGCCCCCAGCAGGAGCAGGAGCCCCAGTACCGCGGCCCCCTCCATTCCCGGGGCTTCCGCTTCCGGCTCGCTCGCTCGCCCAATGGCGAGGTACTTCCGGCGCCGACCATAGACACGCCCCGGTCTGGGCGCGGGCGAGGGCGAGGTTGTCTTCCGCGCGCTCCTGCCCTGTTCGGCGGCTGCTGTTCGCGCCTAGTTGTCCTAGGACGTGTCACCACGTGCGAGGTCGGCGCAACTAGAGACCTCGTCCAAGGCTGGTTTCTCAGGCCCCTGCTATGTTACCTGCATTGCACAATTCACTGGTCAGTCACGCAATAAATGTAGACTGGCCACAGATGCCAGGTAATTGTCACATGCTAACAATGACACTCCAGCTATAACAAAAAAGCCAACCAGCTTGAAAGTTAGGGCTTGAAGGCAGGTCACAACTCCAGAGGTGGTTTCTATGCAGCTTTAATCCGAGCATGTAGCAGGGCCCTCAGGCCCCCTGTCCACATTACATGTATTACACATTGTGGCTGCTGTTGCTGCATTTGTAGAGTTACCATGTGCCTGGGTTTTCCCAGACATGTCCTCTTTTTGGATCCTCTGATTTCCACTTGGGCATCTTTTTGAAATCTGAACAGATGTCTGGGATTTTGCTCCACTCTGTTGGTGGGAGCAGTGGGAGGGTAATTGGAGGGAGTGGGGCATACATGGCCAGCGCGCAACCAGGGAGGGGGGTGGGACTAGGCTCGGCAGCTAGATGCAGGTAAATGTATGGGGAGCAGGGTTGGAGGGATGGGGTTTGGGGACAGTCGGGAGTGAAGGGTGGCAAGGATGGCAGGCTGTGGGTCAGGAGTGAGGGGCAACAGGATGGCCGGAGGGGTGGGGAACTGTGGGTCAGGAATGAGGGTCACTGACAGGGCCAGGGGATTGCAGGTTAGGACTAAGGGTGACCAGCATAGCCAGGGGGCGAGGGACTGTCTGTTGGGAGAGGGTTACCAGCAGGGGTGGGGGGCTGCCGGTTGGGAGTGAGGGGCGGTGGCTAATGCCAGGGGGCTCTGGGTTGGGACTGAGGTGTCCCTCTGACAGGTGTCTTTTTTTTGGAACTGGAAATATGGTAACCCTATGCACTTGCTAATGAGAGCCAGAATCAGGGGCAGGCTAATAATCTATGGGAAAGGCATTGGCACACATTTGGGATCACTTGTTCCTGTGGACTCAGCACTAGGTCAGGTCTATTCTTAGTCTGAAACTATGGTACCTGCAATGGGAAAAATTCAGAGCACCACAAAGCCCCTCAATATTACCACCAGCATTGTTTCAATGGGGTGTTCATTTGCCACATCACATGTTATAGATGGCTAAGGAGATTGTTCTGCCTGTTTTCAGGTTGGGCAGAAGTCTGGGCTGGGAACTGGGTCTGAATTGCTTTAGGGTCTGAAATGTGAGTTCATCTCCTAGGGAGGTTTGCCTTTGCAGACTGGTAATATGCACTTCAACCCTGCCTCACTTGGCTCTTCCTTTGGCTCCTTCTGAGACCAACCAATGCTAAAGGCCTCATGCCCCTATCCCCATGACTTTCTTTCAGTAACACACACACCCTGATTGCTTGTTTGGCAGGAGTGTTATTTCTCTGTAGGCTGCTGTTAAACATTTGTCTAGACAGGCTAGGGGAGACTAAGGTCCAGTGAGGAGGCTTGCAGGGACTGGGTACAGCTGTGGCTAGGACTCGCTTCCTAGCTTGGGTGAGTGAAGCAGGAGTATTAGCAGTGAAGCCTGAATAATTAATTGCTGGAGCCTACGATATCCCTCTGCTTCCAAGCTCCTCTTTTGCTCCCCTGGCTGAATCAGAATGGGGAGGGGAGGTCATCTCCATTCCTTGAGGGCAGCAGCTCAGGAGGGGGACACTACTCAGGCTTTCCAGAGCAAGAATCAAACAGCCAGCAGCCTTCTTTCCTCTCATGCTGGCAGGTCCATGCAGTGGCAGGGCAAAGAGAGAGCAGGGAACTTGCCGGTAGCTTCTGGCCACCTGCTGTTGAGGGCTATCCTGGAGTCAGCTGTACCCAGTCCCTGCAGGTCCTCCTTATCCGACTGCACCACTGGGTCTCAGCCCCTTCCTCACTGGTGTCCCAGCTGGTCAGGTCTGTGGAGGTTGAGGATGGGGATGAGGTCTGCGACTTGATCTCAGCCATGTCAGGCACTTGCAGGGTGAACTCCTCCTAACATAGTGTCAGAGAAGACACTGTGGTATGCCTTGTTATCTTGCCTGCTGGAACCAGGAAAGACTTGGGGCATGGGCAGCACCATGACTGAAATGCTGCTTGAAGGAGGGGGAAGAGCCCTGAGGTGACAAGCTGTCAGGGTTGAAAGCTTAGCTCTATTTCACCAGTAGGAGGCATGGGGAAGAATTCTGCTTCTGTTTCCAAGGTACCTGGGCATTTGACCCTGTGCTGTTCACAACATGTGTGCTGACAGTCCTGCACATGGTACTCTGACCCCCTCCTTGTGTGCAACTTGAGCCATCAGCCTCCTTCCCCCCAAGGCTGTTTGGACTGGGAACTCCTCAGTGCCAGAACCACTGTTCTTTCCCTGCAGCACTGAGTATGGTGGCACTCACTGGATTATCTGCACTCCTCCCCCTCATCACTGCTCTACGACCCGCACAGACACCTTCCTCCCCAGCACTGGCCAGCACTTACATCTCCTGTGCTCTATTTGCAGGTGGGACACAGGGAAGAAGAAATCTACCTCCTGCTGGAAAACCTCCTCAAAGAACTGCTGCTGCACCTGGTCTGAGTCCAGTCACCACTGCCCGTGCTCCATGTTGGCCAGAGAAGAATGAGATGAGAGATCAGGCCCAAGATAGAGGTAAGATGGGATCTGGGGGACCTTTCACAGCAAAAGGAAACTGCCCTCTTCCTGTTCATTCAGTGTTCTGCTCCATTTTACCTGTAGGGAGTGTATGCTGATTTGCTAGCTGGGGGGGCAGTGTATGCCAGGAGTCACTGACTGAATGTAACCTGGAGTCAGCAACAACCTCCTAACGTGGACATCTGTGCCACCTTCCTCCTTCTGGTCTCCAGGCACTCTGTAGCCTGTAAGGAGCGCTCCTCTCCCCTATGGGAGAAGATTAGTATTGTTAGACCCATTCTCCAGAGGGGGAAACTGAGGCAGGGAGTGTGAAAAGCCTTGCCTAAGATCAGACTGTCAGGAAAGAACTGAGTTCTTGTAACACACAGTCCTCTTCTAGCCAGTAGTAGTGAAAAAAAAGGTGACATTCAGTGCTCTGCCCTATGCAGCAGGGAGTCTCCAGGGTGTATGACACAGTAGAGTCACAGCTCTGGCCTTTCTCACTCTGCTGCCTGGGGCAGATTTACTGAGTGAGTTGACTCGCAAGGGGAACAAGCATTCTCATCTTACTGAACTGAGAAATGTCTCAGGAAATAACATGGAATTAGCTACCACCAGCCATGCCTGCAGATACCTCCTGGCTTAGTTCATGAACACAGCTCCATCTTCTCACAGGGTCTTCTTTATTTACACACAGCCAGTCTAGATCCTGCTAGTACAAACATGTATATTCCTTTAATTCTTCTCATGGCTCAGCTGCACCACTGGCAGTGACAGGGAGATGGCCAGAGGCTGGAGTTCTCTGCTGAGAACCAGAAGTCTGAGGGCCAATTCCTCCTGTGTCTGGTAGGGGCCTGACTTAAGATCTTCCTCCAGAGCATCAAGGACCAAAACTCCCTGAGAGCAAAGAACTTGAAGCACAGCAAAGAACTTGAAGCACATCCTGCTCATTCCAGCAGCTGCCTGGATGCTCCCAAGCTGGAGTCTCACCTCCACCAGTCCAGACTTCCTCCTTGCTGCTCTCCGTCAGGCTGACACAAGGAAACTGTGATGACCGAATCAAGCAGTATAGGAACCATGGAAAGCAAACAGATACCCCTGACTGTTTTTCATTCCCCATCTTCACTCCCCATTTACCTTTCTGGTCCTCCTCTTTTTCATCCTGCCTTACTTTTTGTCCATTGTCTTTTCTCTTTCTGTACTTCATTGTCAAGTGCTACCTGCTAGATGTGCACAAGCAATTCAAGTGTAAATCAGTAAAGCAGACATGCAAACTGAGTGCAATTATTTGAATATTTAGCCATATTTGTTATCTGTTGATCCTAGGAAAAAAGATGAAAATTCAGCATGAATTTGCAAATGCAGTGCTCTGAGAGGTGGTAGGCTGAGATGGAATGAGCCTTAATTTGTAAACATAAGCAGTGAGCTGCAGAGTCCAGGATGACTGACTTTGCTGCAATCATAAGCAAGGCACCACTATAGATTTGCAAAAAAACCTCTCTTTTCATCCATTTTGAGTATATATGTAATTTACTGTAGAAGCCCTGAACCATCCTTCTACAAAGAGCTTTGAGACAGAAAGGAGAACGGGTGCCCCAAGCAGGGGAACTTAGAAACTGGAAAAGGAAACTGGAGATGCAGCTGAGGAAAGGCTGAAGAAGTGTAGCTAAAGACATCCAGAAGGTGAGATTGGGAAGGTCTGAGGGATCTCAAGAGAGTGGGCTGGAATGGTCCAGAGAAACTGAAGAGGTGAGAGAAGAGTCTTCCTTTGACATGCAGTTGGAGGTTTCTGGAATGGGAGAAGAGATGGGATTAGAAACATCTGGAGAGGTTGAGGATAACTCAGAGGAAACTTGGGATGTTAACTTGTTAAAATTGGTGAGGTTCAGTGAGTCTGAAGAGGTGAGATCTGAGACATCCAGAGAGGTTAAAGAGGCAGCATAGGGAAAGTCCAAAGAAGCTGAAGAAGTGTGACCAGAAGGACTGAAGGAGGGTGAAGAGGAGAGACTGGAGACATCTAGGGAGGCTGAAGAGGGAAAGCTGGAGAGGTCTAAAGAAATTAAAGAGCTGTGGTATGAGAGGTCCAGAGAGCCTGAGGTGAGACTGGATAGGTCCCATGAGACTGAAGAGGTGAGACTGTAGTGTTCCAAAGCATCGTAAGAGGCAGGACTGGAGAGCTCTAAAGAGATTGAAGAGGTACTGGAAACATCCAGAGATGCTGAAGAAATTACACTTGAGAGGTCCAGGGAAGATGAGGTGAGATAGGAGAGGTCCTCAGAGGATGAAGAGTTGAAACTGGAGAGGTTTGAGGTATCCGTAAAAGAGAGTTTGGAGAGTTCCAAAGAGGTTGAAGACTTGAGACTGGAGGAGTCCAGGGGTGCTGAAACAGCGGGACCGGGTAGGTCCAGCTATGCCGAAGGATGATACTGAAAAGCCATGCAACTCCACAAAACAGTTGATGTCCTACAAAACCATAGAGAGTTAGCTATTAGCTCAAAATCTTCAAACTGTGGAAACATAAAACAGTGGTAAAGTGAAACTCAGTTAAAATGACTGACGGACACAAACAGATTCACCATGGGATTAATTACTCTAGTCATATGAACTCATTGCATTGACATTGCCCAGACTGCCAGCCCAGTTAAAACACAGAGCGTCTGTCCATCAGTGGGTGCATCTACATGTGCTGTTAGCATGTGCTCTGGTACATGTTGTGCTGGAGTTTACTGTTCTGGGGCCTCATCATACACTTGGAACCACAGCACATTGAGCTGGGTCAGAGCAGCCTCGACTGGCTAAGGGCCTGAGGGGTCAGCCTGCGAGTCTGGGGCTGCTCCAACCCAGCTCAACATGCTGGGGCATGAGGGTGCTTCAGTGTGGTGCTAGCCAGCAGGCAGCCCCTCACTGAAGCAACCTTGTGCTCCAGGCAGCCCCGCCAGGGTCTACACATGCAGTGCTGTGCACTAAAGAACCCTGCCACGGTACAAGTACTAATCTGCGACAGAGTTGGTTAGTTTCCTGTGGCCTAATGGGGCTGCAGGTGTAAGTGGTGAGACTTTACTATCACACTAATTAGGCTAAATGTATAATAAATGCCTTGTGTAGATGTGCCCAGTGTGTATTTTTGTGCCTTGGTGTGTTTGTCTCTCCTTTCTAGACTGTATTGTATGCAAAATAATGGCATGGGACCCTCCAAGTAACTTCCTTGCATACGTAGCATCACCCCTTGCCATGATTAATTAAAATCAACTTACAATCACACAACAGAATGGAAGGTAGTAAACCACCTTTTCAATTTTTGGCTTCCATGTACTATGGGAAACTCAGATGCCAAGTTAGTTTGTTTTGTATAAATGCCTACGGTGCAGATAGGTGTTAGTTTTTTAATGTCTTACAGTTTAAATATATTTAAATGGCAAGTACAAATCCTACTTGTCCTGCAACTATTCTGACATGAGGGTATCCCTTGTCTCTGACCCAGATCAGTGGCAAGAGTGTTGAGTTATACAGGCTGAGTGCCTCTCCTTGGGATCTTGACTAGAAATAGCAAAAAGAATAGCAAAGCCATACACCATGTAAACTAACAGGGAAACAAAAACATTTTGATTCTAGTCCCAGTAGGTGCCTCTAATTATAGTTTAAAATAGGTCAAGGAGAAAAGAATTCCCCAAGCTGGAGGCTCGGTCTCCTGTCCTCTTGAGACTGCACTATAAAACATTCAGTAATTTGTCCCTACTGATCCTCATTGTCAGTACAGGCAGAGGACAACAATGTGTTTTGTAAAAAGACTTTACAAAAATACTTTTACTAAGCATTTTCAGTTATGGCTCTATTTGAACACAGAATGGCAGCCAGGAGGGTAAAGCATGATTGAAGGCTGAAATCTCTCAGGTGGACACACACACAGCCTTTATCTGTATCCTGATATGACTGATATCTGAATGCATCTATAATTGATTTAACAATCATTATGGGCCAAACTCTAATAGATCACCTTTCAGTCAAGACAGGTATCAGCTAAATGCCAATTAAAGGAAAAGGGAGTGTTGTATTACTATATAGAAAATAAAATCTGCAGAAATTTAACTGGTACTGTATGAAAACTGTTTAATTCAACAAAACAAAATCTACACATGCACCAGCAATGACACCTGAATCAGATCAGATTATCAAACTTTACATCTATGTATTTTAATGATTTCAGAGGTCATACATGTTTGTCATGTTATCAAGTATACAAAGTTTGTAGATCATTACAGTAAAATGATTGAGTATCTCTTGGCAGTTTCAGTAGTGTTCATGATGGGAAATATGCCTATTCTCTGCTTTCCTTGTTACTTCTGATAAGCAGGAATCCTGGTTCTCTGATTTAAAAAAAAAATCCAATTTTTGGATTAAAAAAGTAAACCCAAATCCACATTTTCCCATGATCTAAATGAACCACCACCAATATATGGATTATCTTTTTTAACTGAAAATTGGGGATTTTTTTTAAACCAGAGAACCAGGATCCCTGATGATAAAACAATCAAAATGAACTGCCTCTGAGAAATTATTTCCCACCTTAATAGTAGGAACTCTCTTTTTTATCTGAAAAGCTTTGTATGTGTATATTACACTAGAAAGCAAGTAAGTAATGTTGAATTTAACCACAACACAACAAAATGATGATTAGATACATGACTTTGAGCATATTACAGTGACCTTTCACAATGTCCCTTCAGCATTTCTTAGAAGTGATAAAACTATTCCATTTTTCCTGTGAATTAGTAGAATGGAGAAGCATGGTCATTATTGCATAGAATACAGTATATAGCTTGAATAGTACACCATACCTCTTTCTAGTTGTGGATTTATCACCTTTCTTTCCTTGCATGTGTCATATTGGACTCTGCTGTTAAAGCTCTGCTGTGTTTCCTGTTGATGACCCTAATCTGTTCATCAGCTACCGGAAATCATACAATGCTGATTACATAGAGGTCAGCTCCAGGTAATTCCTCTAGTGTCTCAGCACAGCACTCAGCATGGAATCCCAGCAGAAAACTCCCTCAAATTAGCTACAGCTCTAATGCAACATTGCAATTCTGTATTGTTTTCTATTACAGAATCAGATTAATTGGTCATTAGCTGGTAAAGTGGATGAAGACACTCATTTTGGACATATGAATTCAACTTCTGGTTTAGATTGTGAATAAAAAATTCAGTCACAATCCAGTACTTTTGGCTCTTTTCTTTGTAGGAAGACTGCTGGTCAGGATTCAGGTGTGTTCACAGCCTAGCTACACTATCTATAAATAATCGCTTCTAATTATGTATTTAATAGTCTTTTGATTTTTAATTAATATAAAATCAAACCCTTAGCAGCACTAACAGGTGCTTTGTTCTGACACAATGGCTCAATAGCAGAACATTTCATCCATAGCACTTAAGCCATAATATGTACAACTGGGTAAATTTTTCAAAACCATCTACACGATATTAAAACCTATTTTCCAATGCACCTGTGTTACACAGAAGCCAAGGACCTCAATTAATTAAGGCTCTGTTGATCATTTTACTTATTAACCTTATATAATGTAGGGAACTGTACCGTATATTCTATATAACAACAACTGTATTTTCCAATTATGTCATTTCACAGGAAAAGCAGAGAAATAAGTGACTTGCCCAAGGTCATTCAATGGCTGAGTTAGACAGATTAACCAAGGTTTCTGACTTCACAGTCTACATACTAAATACCTATAAATGAATACAATGCAGCTGGCAAACACAGAGGCCCAAACACAATTATAAGGCAGATATGGGGTAAATACAACATGGTTTGTTTAAAATATGCTGGTATTGTAAATAACATCATTTGGTACACCCAAATATAGAAGACACTTTCATGCTGAATTTTTTTTTTAAGAATGCTAGCCCTTTCACCACAGCCCATTCTGCTGCTGCTTTGTTTTAACGTAATGAGACCTGGTTGCTTTTGAAGTGAGTAGTTTTCAAATTCTTATTCAGAATTAGTTTACTTTTATGTTTAAATTTTAACACATCAGGCATAAAAGAAAATGTCTATCCCAGGTATCTTTGATAAATTATTATAAATGCAATTCAATAGAAACATGAATAGTAATAAGGAACTGTTAACTTGCTCTACAAAAAAAAAGCCAGTCCACAAACTTGAAATTTCATCTCAGTTCCCACAAAACTTTTGGCTAACTCAAATAATTCACCTGCATTTAAACCTTTTACTGTGGCACTCCTGCAACTACATCCTTTCTTCCTTTGTTCACTTCAGTGCAAATTTTAATAGTATAGGAAACAACAAAGTGGCTCTGGTTCAAGCATGACACATAGGTAATGAAAACTGTACAGATACACTTAAAACAGTAGGATAGGAAATAAGCAAAACTTTCACTGAGGCCAGCCACTAAGATTAATTTCTTTATACAGGTATGTCACAAATATTACCGTTCGTCTCATGTTTACATTTACATTATGCTTAACCCACAGGGAACTGCTTGGAGGACCAGCCCCATAAATAAGTGTCTTTGCCTGAAGTCCAGCAAATTCGAGGAATTTCCTTGAGCTCAGGTCTCTTCCGGTTTACTTCAGTGAAAGCAAGATTAGGTACGTTGGCTGCAGGGAACATACCTGTGATACCAATATTTATATTCTGTTGTGGATGGTAACCAGATAGTTAACAGAAATTCCTTCATGAAATAATGTTGATGAGTTTCTAGGTGTTCTTATAGTGGCCTTATTTATCAGTCTGTAGCAACATGTAGTTTTATAGTCTATCCACCAAAGGATGAGGTATTGTATTATATTGTATCACACTTTAGAGTTACAAGCATTACATTTTATGGCATAACTTAGAGGTGTCAAGTGCCCTGAAACGGAAACTGTTCCCAAATGCAGGAGCAGCCTACCTTTTTCCTCTTCCCACCACAGACTCAAAGGGCTCTAAAATGACCCAGCTCTTCCATGAACTCTTTGCAGGCACTTGCTTACTTGTATTGTACACTTGATTTTGAACTTCCACTACAGGCTGATCTTTCCTTGGTGCAGAGTACCTATCAATGGTGACTTTTAGAAAATTGTAGTGTACTTGTTGTTGGGATTGGGTTGGGCTGGGCTGTGCACATTGTAACTGCAAGTGCTGAAAACAAGTGCGCTGTTGGAGGAAGTCATGCTTAAAGCTGGTTTCAAGCTTGTTTTCTGAAGCAATGGTACCCTGAGTTAATGTTGCATTTAAATCTGTACAACTGAACTAGTGCTGACACCCATCTCCTGCAATGGGTAATGTTTTCCTTAATTACTCCAGCACAATGAAAAGAATTTAATCTGCCTCATTCTGAAGTATCCAATGGATCATGCAATTTTAGAAACTAGCAGACTCAGCCATTGTTTTGTTTAAAATAGTCACACAAAACTGCTTCACTTCTCAGGAACACACACACACACACACACACACACACACAAATTGAGAAACAAGAGACTCAAAATCTTTTAAATGGTTACTGAATATTGATAAAAATGATAAAACTTGCACTGAAAAAAAATTAGACCAAGTTGCCAGTTTGAATTAGAGGGCTCTTAATACAACAAAATTAGTTGCTGAATTTGAAATATAAAAAATACACTTGGTTTAGAACTCACATAAATTATTACACAAGTTTAAGTATGAACATTTATGACCTTTAGTTAAATTAACTGTAGGAACAATCTCCAGGTGTAAAAAGTCACAAAACTTAATGATTTTTTTTACAAATGTATTAGGTTTTGAACTGAATCTTTATTATTTAAGTAGAAAAATATTAAATTTACAGTGAATAAACTCTAAGTGTTGCTTTATGCACATTCACTAGTCTTTATTCCTACATGCAAGTGTAGAATGTTGTCTTCTCATCTATACCAAGTAATATTCAACTAACAGATTCTAGCTCTGTACCACTGAACAGACAATACTTTATTAGCATGTAACAGAAATACTGTCCAACAGGCAATATCAGCTCTTCTGAAAGACTAAGCAAAAAATGACACCTGTATGATTAGGTCTGAAACTCCAGATGGACCTTTTGGCACCAGTTGACAGGATTGCCAACTAAATCCTACATCTGTTTCTATAGTACAACATTTCCCCTACCCCTTCTCATGTTTTTTTACTAAGCATCCCCACCATAGAAGTCAATGAGCTTGCAGAGAAATTTGCTATTTGAGTAAAGTTAGCAAAATCTGACCTTTAGTGATTATGTATGGGAAACTTAGTGCCAAGAAACTAAACTACCTACTGATTTTGATCCCTAAATCCTTCATTTAAAATGCCCTGTTCATAAGTATTTATTTCAATAATAAAAAAGATGAGTAATGCTAGATCATATGTTTAGTTGAAATGGCATTCAAATAGTTTGACTCCATGTTTAACTGAAAAATGTTGAAGCATGATTAATGTAAACTTACTTTTGCTAACCCTGTTTATTGTTACCTACAAATGAGAATACATCTCTACCAAGTTAATCTAAGAATTTAAGTTTGAGTTATTTTGCAATATTTCAAAATAAATTTAAACTTTTCTACAAAGTTTAACAGTCTATAAAATTACATTTTAAAATTCATCTAAGATTATAGCTCCCCTCTAAATAGAGAGGTTCTGTTACTGCAAGGCCGAACTAAAAAGATAAAAGTATTTTGGTCTAAATTCTTCCTCGGTTATGGCAGGCAACCTCCTACTAATGTAGTATTTAAAGGCAAAATTTTGGCCTCAGAGATCAGCACTATTCAAAATATGTGAGATGACACTTCTTGTAAATATTAAGAAACCGTTTGATGGATATAGTTTACTTTAAAAGTACCATTTCAAATCAGCTGTCTGACCAGAACTTTTAGCAAGTTTATCCAAAAATACAAGTTTTGATGAACATTCATTTGCATTTCAGGCTTCAAGTAATAAATCTTCTATTTATAGCAAGTTATATCACACAACCTTCCAAAACAAATACAATGGAGCAACCTTACTTGAACAAGCCATATTTTCTTAATCTTGGGTTTGGTCCCCAAAGAGGTAGAGTCCAAGAATAAAATAATACTAAATTCTACTCAAGTAGGATTCACTGTTACATCAATCTCCAATGTCTGTAACCTTATCTACAAAGACTATTTTATATTAGGAGCCATTTTAAACTGGTAAGCATTCCTGTAAATACAGGAACTACCTTTGAATTCTTAAGATATTATTTCATATGAACTGAATGTTCAGTTTAGTTGAACCAACATATTAGTTAAATCCCTACACATAATTCTCATTCACAAGAACTTGCTACTTCTCTCCAAAGTTTTACCTTAAAACCTAGCTAATACATAGATATGCCCTTAAATAACAAAACATAACAATAAATACATTTCAGTTTGAAGAGGAGCTTTTGGTTCCTTATTTCAGACAGGCAGACCTAATTAGTAATTTATAAATGTATATTTGCTATCATTTCTCTGCAAATGCTGCTGCTGCCATAGACGTCCTCATGCTTTGTCTTGCTGAAGCTGTGAACTCCTCAATTTCAGCATTCAGTTTATTGATTACCCATTCTAGTGCCTCACGACCCTGCAATTAAAAAACAAACACACTTATGAAAATTGCATTCTCATTTAATGGGTTAACATGGCAGCATATTTTCTGGAAGATTCATAGCAAACGAGTACGTCCCTATATTTTTGTATTCCGTCACAGTATCTAACATGCAGGTGAGATTAAAGCCACGTGTAATGAAACAAAATCAAAACTTTAAACAAAAAGTGAAAACAGTTTAGTTCACAGAACTGACAATGTCAACTGAGATCTCACAACATACATCACTTTAGCCACCAAAGTAAAAGACCAGAATGAAAAGGTAATACATTTAGATTTTAATTCAATGAATATTCTCCTGAATTTGATGGTACTAAAATCATGATGTGCAAAGATGGTTTTTTTCAAGTCTACTTTCCTGATAGCTCAGTTCAAAAATCACTTTGGACTTATAAACTACCAATTAAAGCAGAAACAGCACCTATGAAACTGCTTCCTGTTTGTCTTGTTAGTTATTTCTTAGGTGAAGGTTCTGGATGATATACATTGGAGAAGGATAGACTCAGACTGCAAAGTAATCTGGAGATGTCAGTCCCGTGGACAATTCTGACAGCACGGTTCACATGGGCAGTAATAAACCTGAATTTCCCATTCAATAAGAGGCAAAACAATAAGGGATTTTACCAAGCAGACACTGGGCATATCTACACATGCGCTTTATAACGCAGTGGAATAATTTGCTGTTCACCACACGTGTGGCAATTAGGTCGGTGTAGACTAATTTACTGCAGTCAGGTAGTCCCGTCAGACACAAGTACTATCCAAATTACCATGCTTTATATATAATAAATTAGAAATGCATGTGTTGACAGTGACAGCTGGATTAGTTTACTCTAGTTCAATCTGCACTGGAGTTTAGTCAGTTGCATTAATCACACGTGTAGATGTGCCCACACTAATTACACTAAGACTTGTTTATTTTGTCACCTTTGTATAAAATTAGAATAATTGAGCTTTGTTATTCCTGTTGTTAAAGTGAAGATGCAAGAGTCAGGGATGGGAGACTGAACATGAAGTTCTGTGACAGGATTCGTGTCTTATGAAATGAGTCATACTGTTACTTTTTGGAAAGCCCTGGCATCTCCAGCCCTAATGTCTATGACATCTATGAAATCTCTCAAAAGTAAAGTTAATATGAAGAATTACAAAAAGGTTAACTTCTATTACATAACTCAGGAAGCCAGCATGTGCAAAGGACTTATGCATTAAAGTATGTATAATACTTACTTTATTGGCATTGGAAGAGATTGTGTTTTCCATTAATCCTTCTAGGTAACTGCTGAGACTGACCCCTTTCACAGATATTATTGCTTCTTGAGTCAAAATGGTTCTGAGGCAAAAAAACAGAGAACTCCACTTATTTTTTGCATTATACAACAATAAAATAGTTTTCTTATCAAAGTGAAGTTTTCCTCCAAACACACCATCTCTATTGATCTTGCTATGCAAACCTGCATATGTGGGTCCCTGGCAACATAGTCCATCTTAAGTAGCTAACTCTCAAGGGAGCAGTTACAGACTCCTTATTCCAGCATTTTGGAAACCCCACCACCACACACATCTCTCTTAGCTATTAAATCCCTTCCATCCCCATAGCATAAAGGAAAGAGTGATCTATGTGAATGTGCAGATGAAGAGAACTGCGTTTTCTGAATGCCTTTCATGACACTGCCAAAGCACATTCCCTTGAAAGACTAGTGAAGAAAAGCCTCAGCATGGCAACTACTTGCAAAATGAAACAGCTCTTTCAAGAGCAGCAGCCAAAGCATGATCTGAAATAAGTATGCTACTTAGCCAAAAAGGCAGGAGGATGTGTAGGGTTAATGGACTGGACAGAAGAGAAGTGAGAGACAGTAGTGGGGAGGGAGCAGGGACTTTTATAGTCTTGGTTTTGGCTCTTACATGCACTATCAGAACAGCTACTTTGAAATGGACTGTGCTGCATGTCCTGCCATATGACAATCTCACATGGTCTCTGAACATCCCCAGTGTTATTTGGGAAATGTAAATTTGTTATACTTTTCTAAAGTATAAAGTCACAGCCCATGGCCAACCTCTTCCCAGCTCCCTACAATCAAAACAGACACAATGTTGATAAAAGCCAACAACTGCGGAAAGCAATTAACTAGGTAGACAGATGGGAAGACAAAGGCACTTACTTTTCAGGCGCATGAGGATGTGGCTTATAAATGAGCCGCTCATCTACTGAAACCAGATTTGTAAATGAAATCTATGGAAAAAAAATGTTAAATGATCTCTCAGACTTACAAAAGCCAGCTCATAAAATTAGAACCACTCAAAACTAACACTCTGTACTTGATAACTGTGTCTCCAGGGATATCAATATACCAATTATTTTAAAACTACAGACCAAAACCTAAAGTTTAAAAATTTGTTGAGTCCTTCATTTTGGGAGTCTACCAGCATAGATGTCAAGCTCACAAGATAATTTTTACAATGACAATGTACAGACCAGGTATTGTACTAAGACAACTATTATTCAATGCAAAGCAATGTATAATAGTGTGTACAAAACAATGCGTTTAAAAGTCAGATGCTCTGTACTTTGCTAAGTAGTAAGGCAGATGTTTCTTAGCTGCTTATTCTCTGAAAATGTATAATATAATTCTCTCTATACTGGCAGAGGGGCAAGGATTTTTCACGACATTTTTCTTTTATTGGACCAACTGTGCAGTTAGGAGAGCTGTTGGACAAGTTTGACAGTGTCAAGTATCTAATAATGGTACGCAGAAATAAAAAGGAATTATAGTTTTACTATTGTTGTTTTGTTTTTTGCCTTGAAAATTTTCCTTTTCAAATTGTTTATTCAGTTAAAAGCACATTATTCTGCTACTGACTATCAATTACTGATGACAAATACTTACATTACTGGACTGAAGTTCCATTGTTTTTTTCACAGGGTCAACAACAGAATGTTCCTGAATGTATGTCTTTGTTCTACACGCACCAATGAGCTAGAAGACACAAAACACGGATTGTGAATTCTCTGGTACTGCACTAACAATCTGGAAACCACTTAACTACAGATTTTTCTTCTTTTCATTTGAACCATACTACAGTCAAAGTAATGGTTACTGTATGAATGGGAAGTAAGATAAAGGTTAGATCCCAATTCTAATGGTTAAGGACAAAGTTGACATTCACTTTTCTATTTAAAAAATAGCTATGGTCCTTTAAATATTTGAGTTAAACATCAACAATTTGAAATTTAAACCATTAAAAAAAACCAAACCAAACACCATGAGTCACTTCATATACTATTCCAGTTCCCGAGTACCCCTAGCAAACTTTGTGGTTTTACAGATGTATTTTCTTTGCTTAGATATTTTTTGCCCCAGAATAAGCAAAAACTTTTTAAAAAGTATGTAAAAATCTAAATTATTAGATATGCTATTAACATTGCTTATAATTTAAAACTAGTTGAGCTAGCAATCTCAAAAAAATTAGAAAAGTTGGCAGACAAGGTTTTCGGGTGAATCTGGAGTAAGCTTTTGGGTTTTGGATTCTTTTGGTGAATCTGGTGTAAGCTTTTGGGTTTAAAAACTCTTCTTCAGCCTGACAAAGGGTTTTTAAACCCGAAAGCTTGCTCCAAAACCCAAAAGCAGCTATAAGTTGGTCTAATAAAAGATATATCAGATTCACCCAAAGAACCTGGTCTGCCTATGTCCTTAGACCAACATGGCTACAACCTACACCCCTGTAGTTTAGAAAAGAAATAGTCTTTAAGCCAGATAAGAAGTAAATGATATGGGCCATTGTTTCGTAAATCCAAATTTACTCTTCCAAAGACCCCCTTCTCTCCCACCAAAAGATAAGCTAATATAAGGAAATACTATTACTATCCACTACCCGATTCCTATCCTTTGCTGTACTGTCCATTTGGACTGAAGGCTTCTCAAGGCAGGAATTGCCTATTACAATATAGACATGTAGGGCATTTATACACATACATTTTTGTGCTGTGATGTAATGGCTCTCTGTCACACTGGAGCAGACTTGATTGAGTCTGCTCTGTATGCGAGCTGACACACACTGTGCTGCGTCGTGTGCAGTTGTATAAGTGGCAAAATGTGTGTCAGCATGCAGAAAACGGCAGCGGTGCACTTTCGAACTAAAACACCTTTGATATTTGTAGTTTGAAAGTGCACCACTGCCATTTTCTCAATGCTGATGCGCATTTTGCCATGTATACAAATGCCCATAGTTCCTCGGCACAAGATTCTCAGTCTGAATTGGGACTTTATAACAAACAACAAGGAAATGTGTTTCCCTATTTTACCCAACTTATACAGCAACTCTTATAAGAAGCTAAACCCCCTCCTCCCCCCAATTTATACCTTTTGCAAGACCAAATTTTATTCTCCAGTAAAACCACTGTACAAAGATGTCCCTGTTCTGAGGATTCAATAGAAACTTCTAATATGACAGTATCTTAAATGGAGCAATTTCTGCACGTAAAAACAAAGCATTATTAATCAGCTTTCTTTAGTTATTTTTCAATCTAGATAACAAAATATAAAAGTCACTGCTGCAAGATAATACACACAGGCCATAGTGGGCCCTCCTCCAACTTGGGTACAGCAAGCAAGGACCAGACAGGAGCACATTCCCAGGAATCAAGCAATTCCATAATGGACAGGGTGTGCCAAGGCCCAGAACACTGCTCTGAGCTGCCCCTGGAAAAGTTGGATAGCAAACACACTGTTTAGCTGCCTCATAAAACATGGGGAGACTTACATGCAATTAAAGACAACAAAGCAGAAGAGTGCGCATCAATTCTTTCCATTTTTGCAACTGTCTACATACCGATTTCACAATGGAGGGGATTCCCCATTCTGTGCTGAGTAGTCGAAGGCTGTGCAGTTTCCCATGTGGATCTATGTGTCTGTCTAGCACATCAACTCCCACGACACTCGGGTTCATGGGGTTGGGATATTTCTGCATGGCAGCAGTTGTAACAGTTTCCCATGGGTGCCTGACAAAATGAAAGAATTAAAAAACATCAACGGTGCACATTAGTTTATCATAACTCCCGCTACACCATAAACTAGGCACAGTTTAACACTGGCATCAACAACCCAGCGGCAAAATGCTACAGGTTTAATTAATAACCTTAAATGAGCTCAATGCAACTCCACCGGTGTCACAACCTGAAGAGACACTGCATAAATAATGTACACGGCACAGACTTAACTTCCTCAAGCAGAAGAAGGGGAAACATGGAGCTCCCGTCCGGTTGACGGGCCCCAACGCAACATGTAACCCAGGATCTTGCGCTCGAGCCTGTACCCAACAACTAGCGCCCGCCTCCTTGTTTCATAGCCCGCAGGACACCAGTCGGCTGCCATTTCCCCAGGCTGCCGATCCTCCCCTGCCGCTGCCCCATCTGTCAGCAATCCTGTGTCCTCCACTACGACTTCCCCGCGAGCCCCCCGGGGCCGAGGAGCAGAAGTGACATTTCTCCCCAAATGCAAACCCGCTCTTTCTTGCCACAGCAGGAAGGACCCGGGGCCTCCCCCCGCGCTGCCCTGCCCCGGCGCCCAGGCCCACCGGACACCGCTTGTGCCACGACCCTCATTTCCATTGTTTTTTTTTAAATTAATAAATTCGCCATTTTCGAATGAAAGAAAAACGCCCCATTTCTGTTGCAGGGACTTGCTCCCGCCACCCCCAAGGGTTGCGCAGCCGGCCGTACTCGAACACGTGCTCCGAGGTCCAGATCTTCATGGTGCGGCCGGCGCCCCCGCCGCCGGGGGCACCTTTGACAGGACGCGGGCTGCCGCGCCTGCGCACACGGAGCTGCTCGACCCCTCTCACGGCGGCATCGCGTGATGTCAGAAGGGCGCTGCCTCCCCGTTGGCTCCTGGCAGTCCCCGCCTCCTGTGGCGCTCACGGCGCATGCGTCAGGTGCGGGGTGGCCGTTGAGGGGAGGGAAGCCCCGCTTCACCCCGCGCGGTGCCTCAGGTGTGCGGCGCGGAGCGGCGGGAGCCGGCGAGCTCGTCCGCGCCCCGCATGGGCCGCAAATAAACGGGAATGCGGGTTCTCCGCCAAGGGGGGCACGGCGGCTTGCCCCTGGCAGAGCTCCCCGCTTTGAGATGCTGGGAGTGAGTCTTTGCGTTTCCAAATTTTTTTTAAAAAATCAAGTGTTTCTTGGCAGTAATGCCAGGCCCGCGGAAAGCGGGCGCAAGCAGCGTTTCTAAGAAACGTAGAGCCGTTGCTGTGGGAACGAAAATGGAAATTATTCACAGGTCTGAAAAGGGAGAGATGCTGACGGAAATGGGTAGTGCTTTGGGTCTCCCCCAAACAGCGGTCGTGACTGTCCTGAAAGACAAGGTAAGGATTCGGGAACGTGTCAAGGGCTCGGCTCCTTGTGCAGTCAACTATGATGGCTAAGTGGCGCATTGGACTTGTTGATCGGGTTGAGAAACCGTTAATCGTTTGGATGGAGGATCCATGTCGGCCCCACGCTCCTGTGAGTTTCGGTGTGGTTCAGGGAAAGGTGAGGAGTGTGTATGATGATCTAAAGAAACAACAGGGGGAGAGCTGTAATGCTGAGCCTTTTAATGCAAGTAGGGGGTGGTTTACGCGGTTCAAAACCAGGGCCAACTTGCGTAACATCAAGGTCTAGGGTGAGACCAAAGCAAAACAGTAAATGTGAACGGTGTTTGGAGAGAATTGTGTCCCGAGTGTATGTCTGACTGCCAAGGTTTTACAGACGCTGTTGAAGAGGTGATCAAAAATGTTGTTGAAATGAGCAAAAAACTCAACTCGGACACTGCACGAGAGGATGTCAGTGAGCTGCTAGTGTCATGTTCTGCAGAATTGACTAATGAGGATCTCCTTGAACTGGAACAGCACAAAGTAGCAGAGCAAGGAGAAGCTGTGCCCACTGTTGAAGAGACTGCTTCAACAAGTCTTGACCACAGAAGTGTTGGCTGAGGCATTTCAGCATTTGGAAGCTGCCATGTCCCAGTTTGAGGAACGTGACCCCAATGTTTAACTCAGTGCATCACTGAATAGGGACATACCCAACATGTGCAGCTGCTATAGAGAAATTTAGAAGCAAAAAAGGAGAATATCTGTCCAAGCTTCCTTGTACACTTTCTGTAAGAGCCTCCAGACAAGACTCCTGGAAGACTCCAACCAAGAGCCCTTCAAAAAGTCCATCAAAGTCACCTCAAAGAAGTCCTTTCAAATCCATATGATTGCTATTTACAATATAAATACATTAATGTAGCTATATTACTCATCTATATTTGATTGAGTACAAAACTCTGGGTTATTTTTGGTGAAAATAGGGTATCAGGCCTTGGTTCAGGAACCAAATTTTCCCATAGGAACAATGTTATAAGTTATGACACTTCGACTTAAGATGCGTTTTTCAGGAACCATTTGTGTCGTAAGTCCAAGGACTGCCTGTATTGCCCATAGGTCACAAGCTCCAGCAGGGAAGAAATGCAGGTTTTCCTCACCCATATGACAAATTTAAGTGATGCCTTTACTGCCTTTACTATCTGCAAATTCCACTAATTCAGGATGTTAAGTTACTTTGAAGGTACTCAACATATTTTTTTTTTATGTCTCTTTTTCTGTATCCCTAAAAAGCCCAGATAATTAGTTGCAATTCACAAATCTAGTTATCTGGGTTATTTAGGTGAGTTGCAGCCTACCTGATGGCGGTGGGTAGTGTCTGTCAGCCAGGGATGCATCCTTCCTCAGGCTGTAAACAATAACCACAGGGTGGAATTTGCTTTCAACCCGTGCTCTTACCTGACGTGACTCAGAATTTCAGTTTCTCTTTAGAGTTGATGCTGCACTTCAGAGTTCTCCAAGGAAGACTTGAACATGACTTGTAGGGCCACTAAGAAGTGTTTGTTTTTTGTTGTTGTTGGGTTTTTTTGTTTGTGTTTTTTTGTTCATGAACCAAATAAACTGCCCGAAAACTACCTTTCCCAAGTGGTTGCCCAATTTCTGCAAGGGCAGCATGGGTTTCTTGAAGTATATAGACACGTATACTCTTTTCTACCCTACTGTAAAAACAGATATCACTGTATTTATTTCAGATTATATTTGCATAGACCAGCTGTTAATTGGGCTCATTATGAGCATTTTCATAGTTTCTAGGGTTGGAAGGGACCTGAGCAGATCATCTAATCTAACCCCCTGTCATGGCAGGAAAGAGTACTGGGATCAAACAACCCCAGCAAGATGTTCATCTAACCTCCTCTTAAAATCCCCCAGGGTAGGAGCCAGCACCACTTCTCTCGGAAGTTGGTTCCAGACCCTAGCCGCCGTGACTGTGAAGTAGCGCCTCCTGATATCTAGCCTAAACCTACCCTCTGCCAGCTTGTGACCGTTATTCCTGGTCACTCCTGGCGGTGGTCGGGGGAAGAGTGACTCCCCCAGTGCCTGCTGATGCCCCCTGACTAGTTTATAACAGGCCACAAGATCCCCCCCCTCAGCCTTCTCTTGTGGAGGCTGAACAGGTTCAGGTCCCGTCGCCTCTCCTCATAGGGCCTGCCCTGCTGTCCCCTGATCATGTGAGTGGCCTCCTCTGGACCCTCTCCATGCTGTCCACGTCCCTCTTGAAGTGCGGCGCCCAGAACTGGACGCAGTACTCCAGCTGCGGCCTGACCAGTGCCGCATAGAGGGGGAGGATCACCTCCCTGGACCTGCTCGAGATGCATCTGTGGATGCATGACAAGGTGCAGTTGGCCTTCCTAACTGCCTCCCCACGCTGCCGGCCCATGGTCATCTTGGAGTCAATTATGACTCCAAGATCCTTTTCCGCCTCCGTGCTGACAAGAGGGGAGTTCCCCAGCCTGTAGGTATGGTGCCGGTTCTTCCTCCCCAGGTGCATCACCTTGCACTTGTCTGTGTTGAATCCCATCCTATTCACATCCGCCCACCCTTGTAACTTGTGTAGGTCTGATTGTAGCCTGTTGCTTCCTTCTAGTGTGCCCACGTCCCCCCACATCTTAGTGTCATCAGCAAATTTGAACAGGTGCTTTTTACCCCCTCGTCCAAATCACTGATGAAGATGTTGAACAGTGTGGGCCCGAGGACCGAGCCCTGCAGAACCCCACTGCCCACGTCCTTCCAGGCTGAGAAGGACCCATCCACTACCACCCTCTGGGTGCGGCCCTCCAGCCAGTTGGCAACCCATTTGACTGTGTGGGTGTCTACACCACAGCCCCCCAGTTTCTTAATGAGAACGGGGTGAGAGACAGTGTGAAAAGCCTTCCGGAAGTCCAGGAAGACTATGTCCACTGCTACCCCTGTATCTGTATCTAATGATCTGGTGATCTGATCGTAAAAGGCCACCAGGTTGGTCTGACAGGACCTGCCACTGATGAACCCGTGTTAGTTGCCCCTAAGCAAGCAGTCCCCTGCTGGCCCCTCCTGGATGTGTGCCAGAATAATTTTCTCGAACAGCTTGCCTAGGATCGAGGTAAGACTAACTGGCCTTTAGTTTCCCGGGTCCTCCTTCCTCCCTTTTTTGAAGATGGGAACCACGTTGGCCCTCTTCCAGTTCTCCGGCACCACTCCAGAGCACCATGAGTGCTCGTAAAGCCGTGCCAGGGGTCTTGCAATGACCTTGGCCAATTCCTTTAGAACTCTAGGGTGGAGATCATCCGGACTGTCTGACTTGAATACGTCCAGCCCCTCCAGAAGCTCCCTAACTAAGTCCTCAGTTTTCAGTCTGTTTTGGCATATTCAGGTTTGCAGCTTGGCATATCTAATGAAATAACTTTCTCTGCTCTTCATCTTTATAGAAATTCATCAGAAAATAGATTCCTTCCCCTCCCATATGGATCCTTCATGCCAGAATCGTAGGGAAGAAAGTATGCATAGGCAGTCTCTTTTTCCTAATTTATGCTACTGAGTTATTTGGCTTAGATTTTCAGGATTATAAATGCACCCATGTATTCTTGCTTGAGCTTAATTTGCACATTCAAGAAAATAATTGCCTATTGGCTCTCACTAGTCATAATTTCTCACATAAGAGTGCCTTAAAAACCTGTCTGTGTGTGGCTTACTGGTTATTTTAGTTAGGAAAACTAGTGTTACACAAGTTTCTTGGTGCACACAGTTCTTATTAAGAGTAGAATTAATGAGGACAAATTCCTGTTTCAAACCAACAGCTAGCGAGACACAATGGAAATTTCTATCGGGGCAAAGCATACTTGTTTGTTTTCAAACAGGTTGTGGGATAAATAGCTGCGGAATGACTCAGACTGTTTTGACCCTGTGACTTTAACTGATCTATAAAGAAGTTGCAGTCCAGACCACAGGCACCACTTGAACAAGTGGAAAATGCATGTAGGGATGTCTGATTACTGAGAAATTGCCATCTCCAACTAGATGGAGCCAACTTTATGGGTATGTTAACTGGATCAGGTGCTGATCCTTCTGTGGTTTTGTTTATGATCTTTCCGTTTGGTGGAGAAAACGGATCCTTTGGGGAAATGTTGAAAGGCCGGAACTACTCAGATGTTCTCTTATGAACTCCTGTTACATATCTGAACTTCCCCTTGTCACTGGCTTTGGAGTGGGCTGTAATAGTGAAAACCCAAGAGAATATTGTAAAGTTAGTTTACAAGCTTATTGAGGGCAGGGTCTGTTGTCTTGCTGTTTCTACAATGTGCAGCACATTGAAGTCCTGAATCATAGTCCAAGATGCAAACAAACATCATCCAAATAAGCAAGGCTATATTACACAATGCTCAGTGTGCCCTGGATTACTCAAGGGCACTGAGTTACCAGTTTTCACTTCTGTCCAGCTTCAGCCCTGCTACAGGCGCTGACATAGGCTGCTGGTGATGCAGGTTCAGGAGGAGGCAGGTCTGGAGTTGCAGCCGCATGAACTACCTGCATAGTTTTGCTCATCAGTTTTGGGGCACACTGGCTAGCTTTTTCTTTTCTGTCCTTCAGTGCTTTATGTTGGTATTTTGTTACCAATAATGTACTGTTCCCTAGGCTGGAAAAAGGAATTAATATAAGGTTGGTAGTAGCTTAGGTTCTCATATAATAATATACTCAGGAGTGTAATAAAAATAGCTTTTCTTGTAGTACTTTGTAAGGGTGAAAAAACCCCATAATGTATACTGGTGGTGGAAACTTGAATGTCAAGCCAATCAAGCTGTGTAGGAGAACCTCCACTACAGAACATAGGGGAGCTCTGTCTTCAACTTAGGAGTACATTTTACTGCATCAGTACACAGGGTCCTACTTTACATCTCATGTGAATTCGGAGGAACCCAACCAACTACAATGGCTATCATAAAACTTTGTGTTTTACCTCAAGGCAGGTCATCAAGCAACCAGCCTGTTTCCCTGCAGAACTGTATTTTTCATTAGTGACAGAGAACTGTCTTGGTGTTAAATTAGAAGCTGGTAGCAGGATTCCATCATTCAGCAATGGCTTCTTCATATAAAGGTTTTTGACATTTGCTGTTCACAGAAATGGTGTGGGGTACTGACAAGGGGCAGTGGCACTTGAACATGGAGGCTGGAATTAGGAGCACAATAATTAGAGTGTTAAAAGATCCATTAGGTTATTGATTGCTACTTCTGCAATTACTGAATTTTGGTTTGCTAGTTGTAGCCACCCTGGTAAAAGTTACAGGTATACTGGCGTAGTTGTATTGCAAGCCCTCCTGGTGTAGACAGCTTATAATGGCAAAAGGCACTTCACACATTACTACTAGGACCTGCTGAATTTGGGATGGCTGCTCCCCAATTCTGTGGTCCCGGTGCGGCATCAGGTGTCATTTTCATGGCAGAACACAGTGGGGGTGGGCATGCTTCTGGCTGAGGGGCCCTGGAAATCCCACTCCTCCTGAGGGATTGACAGATGGCCCCAAACCGGGGTTTGTTACTGTGGCAATTAATGGCTTCCCCAGGCTCAATCAGGGGATTAAGCCTGGGGAAGCCATTAATTACCACATTATTAAGCAGTCTAAGACGTGGTTAATGGTGTCTGTGGAAACCAGTAACTGTATCTATTTTGCAGTCACAGTGGAGCACAGTGGGCCCCCGTGTCTTTGGCTGAGGGGCCCTGGAAGTCCTGCCTCCCCCAGAGGTTGCCAGATGGCCTTAAACTGGGCTTGTTAATGTGTCAGTTAATGGCTCCCATGGGACTGATGAAGGGATTAAGCCCATGGAAGCCATTAATTGATGCATTACAGAGGAGTCTAGGATGGGGTTAATGGTTTTGGTGGAGGGCTTGACCACTGGGTGGGTAGGCAGGCAGAGCTGGGTATTTGCAATTTAATGCAATGCGAAAAAGAAAAAAAAAATCAAAGTAAAGTGGGAGATTGAGCGTCGCAGGTTTCTGGACTGGCCCGACTGGCTCCTGGATTGAACCTGACAAGGGCTCAGCCTCTGATTTGCTCCTTCACCCCTCCCTTTCTCCCGGTGCTTCAGGGTGCCAGGACTTCCTGCCACCTTCTTTTGCAGCTCCCTCTTTTTCCTTTTCCCCTGCTTGCTCACTGCTTTCACACCTTTTTGTAGGGACCAGTCTTTTTTTGGAGATCAACCAAATCTGCGGCTTCCATGAAAATAGTGAATTTGGTACACATTATACTTTTTAATCATTGAGAATTTTTATTGGCATAAAAATAAATTTCAATTGATATATATTAACTAAAATACTAAGTTAGCATTTATACGGTGCTTTATAGCACTGTACAGCTAATACCTAATTAAGCCTCCTAATTGTAATGGTCTGATAATTGGTTAGATTCATCATTTATTTACTATACAGGCAGTCCTCGACTTTACGATGTTCAAGATATGATGAACAGCATGCTGTTTACAAATTGACAGCCCGTTTCAACTTTTCGATATTGGTTTTGACTTTACGACACGATGCCAGCAAACAAGTTTGCAGTGCTGCCTGTTTTCCTGAGCCAATCTTGCTGTGCCACCCAGCTCCAACTCACGACACTCAGTTGCTGTTCTGATGCCATTTTTATGTGGTGAATTGTGTTTCTACACTTTTTCTTAAAATTTAGTGTCTTTGCCCATAACAATGGCAGAAGAGTGTAAATCTGGTGGAAGTGATGTTTCTAAGAAACGTAGAGCAATTACTATGGAAACAAAAATGGAAATAATTAGGTCCGAAAAAGGTGAGATGCCAACTGAAATCAGTAGAGCTTTGGATATCCCCCAAACGACTATCGTGGGGATATCCAAAGATAAGGTAAGAACTCAGGAACATATTAAGGGCTCGGCTCCTATGCAATCAACTGTGATAACTAAGCAGCATGTTGGACTTATCGCTAGGGTTGAAAAACTGTTGTTTGGCTGGAGGATTAAAATCGATGCTGTGTTCCTGTGAGTTTAGGCATAATTCAGGAAAAAGCTAGGAGTCTTTATGATGATCTAAAGAAACAACGGGGAAGAGTTGTAATGCTGAGCCTTTTATTGCAAGTAGGGGGTGGTTTTTGCATTTTAAAGCCAGAACCAATTTGCATAACATCAAGGTCTCAGTTGAAGCTACCAGTGCTGAAGAGGAGGCAGCTTGTGTTTTCCTGAGACATTGGCTGAAATCACTGAAGAGTGTGGGTGTTGTCTCAGCAAGCTTTTCGTGTTGACAAAAGTGGGCTTTTTTGGGGGGGAAAAAATGCTGTCAAGAACCTATATTATCAAAGAGGAGAAATCCATGCCAGGGTACAAAGCTGGACCAGGTGTTGATGAGTTACTGGCTTCACATTCTGTAGAATTAAATAATGAGGACCGCATTGAATTGGAACAGTAAAAAGTGGCAGAGGAAGATGCACCCACTGTTGAAGAGACTCCTCAAGTCTTGACCACAAAAGTGTTGGCTGAGGCATTTCAACACTTGGAAGCCGCCATGTCCTTGTTTGAGGAATGTGACCCCAACTTTGAATGCAGTGCATCAGTGAATAGGGAGGGGCATATCCAACACATGCAGCTGCTACAGAGAAACTTACAAGCAAAAGAGAACATCTGTCCAAGCTTCCTTGGACACTTTCTTTAAGAAACTCCAGAAAAATCTGCCGCCAAGACTCCTGAGAAGACTCCAGCCAAGAGCCCTTCAAAAAGTCCATCAAAGTTACCTCAAAGAAGTCTTTCCAAATCAATATGATTGCTATTTACAATATATATAGATTAATGTAGCTATCTTACTTGTCTGTAATTGATTGACTACAAAATTCTGGGTTATTTTTGGTGAAAACAGGGTATCGGGCCTTGGTTGAGGAACCAATCCCCCATTTATAACATTGTTCCTATGGGAAAATCACTTCCGAGTTATGACATTTCAACTTAAGACGCAGTTTTCAGGAACCAATTGTGTCTTAAGTCTGAGGACTGCCTGTGTTTGAAAACAGACCTGTTTCCCTGTCAGCCGCTAGAGGGCACAGTGATGCTGTCAATCCCACTAGAGTAGCTACTTGGAGGCAGCAGAACAACTTGTTGGGAGAGATGATATGTATGAACACTGTTATACAAATCATCCCAGACACTGCCCAACGTGACTTTTTGATGTTATCCAACTTGTTTTGTAACGATGGTGGCTGGCAGTTATTTTATAACTAATAGTTATAAAACAACTTACTCCATTACGCTCTGAGGCAGTTTTCTCTTGTTACAGAATACCTGTCCCAGAATTTAACCATTTTCAGTTGTTTCTCCTGGCTGCTGTTTATTTAGAAGTGATTTACAAGTATAATAAAAATGTGCAGAGTCCAGAGATGCCTACAAAAAATTGCCACAGAGATTATCAACTTGGTACTTTAATCACCATTTTCCTGTTTTTTTTGCTTAAGATGACGGACACTGGCAGTGACCCAATTTATGCAGAAGTAAAATCTACATTTTTAAAAGTGGAGAGAAAAGTGCAAGTTATTATAAAGTGCTCTCTAAATAGTCCAAATGGGAGAATAAAAAGTATGTCACAGGCTGTTTTAATTTGGATTTTTTAATTGAATAAGAACATTCATTATACAACTTTTTTGGTACAGATTCTGCCGCCCTCTCTTCTAATGAACGAGAACATCACACGTTTATTTTTCAATAGGATCATTCAGAAAGCAAAATACTAACAGATGGGACTGAGTGACTGAACTCAGTTCTCCTGGAAAGAGCAGCCAGCCCAGGGATGTCCTGTCTGCAGTATGGGCAGCAGCATTACAAGCTTCACCCAATGATCAGCCAGTGTTTCACCTTGTTACTACAGAAGAAAGGACTCTTCAGTCTTAGTGGCTCAGTTTCACTGGATTTTCTGATGAGACTCCAACCAAAATACCAGTCTGTGCCAAATGACTTGGTAACTGTTTTACCTGGATAGCTCTCGCCAGCGAAATGACTGATTTCAACTTATGTCCATCATAGTGATGAACTAAATGACATTTTTAGGAAGTAACGCCCGCAAACTATCATGGTGATTATATGGGGGGTGCCGTGCCACTGTGGCTGCCAAAGTGAGGCACAGTGGCCATGTGGAGTTGTGCCCTCTGCTGCTGCTGGGTGGGTAGGGGTGCCACACCTTGGTGGCCATGGTAGCATGGTGCTCCCTACTGTGCTGGGTCCTGCCCACTGGGCTGTGGAGGCAGCTCCTAGCCCAGCCAGGCTGCACCCTCATGTCCCACTGTAGGCACAGAAATCTTGGGGGGCCACATGCCCCATAACATGCTGCCTGTGCCCCCTGTCCTCCCATGTGTCACCTATGCCCTCCCCCATAGACTTACCTGGAAGGATCTTCTCTATACCACACTGCATGGCTGCCATGCACACGGTGACCCTAGTTCCCTGCTCTCCCCTGCTCTCCCCAGTACCAAGCAGCCCCTTGCAGGCTGGAACTCTGCCATGTTTTTCTGCACCAAATGGAAAACTCAGATCCCTGGTCATCAATATTGCAGAATCTATAGGTCAGATTAACCCCAGTGTTACACCTGTGCAAACTCATTGCCTTCACATTATGGCGTTTCTGATGTGCAAAATTGTTGTCTCCAGTGGGGCATAACTGGGTGGAATTTAGCAATAATCCTAATGCCGAGGTGGAAGGAATCCCATTTCTTCCTCTCGGCTGCAATGATCTCAAGTAAGAGTACAATGTAGAGAAACTTGCTTGTGTCACTGGAACCAGCAGCTGCCAATCTGTTGAATAAGGAACTGTATTTACAGTCACTTCAGAGAAGAAGCATTAAAAGTTTCTTTAAATGCATGTTCTGAGATGCATTTATGATCCTTGGCAATCCATTCTGTAGGCATATCTGGACAACATATTGCTAAATGAAAGTGAGAGAGCAGCAGCCTTCAAAACAATGCCACTTTAGTCAGAAGTTGTTAGAGGAGCTGAAGAATAAAACAGATTATAGTAATTATATAGCATCAAGTCAGGAAAAGAAAAGATGTTCTATTCTGGCCTGTTTGAAAGTTTTGCTTATTAAATCCTGCAGGCTTTTTTTTTGGGTTGTTTTTTTTGATGTCCGAGTTTGCACAGACATAACTTTCAACAGCTTTCACAGGAAACAGGGAGTTGCCGTTTTAGAGGGCTCCTTGAGCCAGTTATATTGTTAACAACTTTGTGTAGGTTTTAGGGCCTTTTGTTCCCATACGAAAAGTCCACAGGACAGGGCTAAAGCTTTGTGAGCCTGTTCTCATGAAGAACTGGAGAAAGGTAGGATTTGTGCCCTTCCTCCCCTCACTGAACAGGCTACAATCCTGTCCGAGTACAGGAACATCTGCAGGAAGGCACGTACTTCCACACTGGCTCTGGGCTCCATCACAGCTGCACTGAAGCATCCTGCCAGGGCTCACCCAGCCAACAGCTGCCTCAAGAAGCACAGGTATTGCTGCAGAAACTCTATGCTTCTACTTGGGGAAAGGGAGGGGTGAGCCACAGGCAGAGAGGATCTGCAGACTGGGATACACTTAAATCTTTTAATTGTATTTAATGTCTCTAACTAAAACGCATCGAAGTAATGGAGCCCTGAATAAGTGAAAGGGTAGGTCTGTGTTGTAATCATCAAGGAACTGGATAAATATACAGACTGTTAGTTCACTGCTACTAGCTTTCTCCCAAGCAAGTTCTCAGCTTGCTCATTCACAGCTAGTTCAGGTAACCTATCCAGACTGCAGTGTAGACATGCCCTTGCATAACGTGCAACATCTACTTCAACAGCACCATTCTTACAAGCAATCTTTATTTGGACAAGGAAGGTCTGCAGGATTAGAGCTTTAATCTGTCATGCACTCTGATGTGCACAATTTGTCTTCTCTATGTTACTAGCTTTCACATGAATTGTCTGCAAGGTACTTCAATTGGCCTGGCATCAGATAAACTTGGATCACCCCAAATGTACGAAGTATTTCAACCAAAATACGTTCAACCATTTAAATTTTCCATATACACGTAATCAGTGTGTTTGATTTTTTTTTCATTGCTTTGCCCATATATAGCTATGTGACAGGAGTGCAAAGTGGGCATAAATCATACCAGTAGCATTTCATACCCACTTCAATGAGGTGTACATGACTGCACAAGGAGCAGGGCAATGGTATCCTGTAATTAAGGCTAAAATTAATTAAGGTGGATTTTCAATTGCCCTGAATTTTTACTGTAGAACAAAATGAATGTAAAATGTGATTTAATCAGAATGATATTGATTAGCAGGAGCTTTGCCTTACCTTGCACGGAGTCAGAGGATTACACAGGGCACAGGATAGCTGGGAATATAGCCTCTTAGGCTGGTAATATACAATGAATGCTAAATTCACACACACAAAACACAGCCTGATCTTCTGCAGTTCTTTTCTACTGAACTGATCTGAATCCCTGAAGAGATTAAAAGCAGCAGAACAACTTCAAAGAGCACGTATCAAAAATAACAATCTAGTAACATCTTTATAGGCTTAACCTTTCATTTGACTTCCTCACAGGGGGGCAAGTGGAGACTAACTGCACACAAGGAATGCAATGAGAGGCTCTAAGCATTATTGTGAATATGTGACTTGGGGACATGCTGGCCAGATGCTACATATTTCTACTCCAGAACATTAATTTTCATGCAAAAATACAAAATGGAAATGAAGTATAGAAAAAATGTTTTGTAATTGGACAATACCATAGTTAGGACTAATGTAATTAGATGCTCTGGTTTACATTAGATCTCGTGTGTCTTTGCACTGACAGATGTGCAGCTCCCCGCTGTAACTCATGGCGCTTTCTGTAACAGCAACCCCCTCTGACCCAACAGGTGTTTGCTGTTTGGGGGGGCAGGGAAACTGAGCTCCACTTTGGAGCCAATCCAGGGCAGCAAGGCTACATGTGTGTAGCCTCTCTTTCCTAGCCCCATCCCCCACCTAGCTGCAGGGCTGTTTGCAGGATGGGAGAGGGCATGGGGGGGAGGGAGTTCAGGTCTGGGGTTTGCCCTGGTGGGGCAGGTGGAGGTGGTTTGAAGCCCCGCCCCCCTGATAAGGTGCTCCACTCCACCTGCCCTCCTCCCTTCCAGCACAGGCTGGGCAAACCCCAGACCTGAGCTCCCTCCCATCCTGACAGCACTGGGGGTTGGGGCTGGGCTCCATCAGCCCAGCCCAGCCCAGCTGCAGGGACAAACAGAAGTTAATAAATGCACTCCACTTTCATCTAAACCTTCATTAAATGAGGGTTAATTTGTCACATGATTAGGTACTTTTAAAGTGCTCTGCAGCTGTGCGCTTTTGTCAGGGCATGGCCGTAAAGCATTCTCTAGGGCTGATCATGGAACAAACATCATTTCTGTAAGCATCTTACCTTAATGCAGTAATAGCATGCCGTGGGATGCAAGCAACAATTTATGAGCTTTTCTTTAACCCCTTATCTTTTGAAAGCACAGAAGAAAAGGGAACACATCACTCTGTTATTTTTATTTACTGCCAGTAGAGGGGTAGATACAATTTTTAGCTGTGGGGCAAAATGTTAGTTGGGTAGGTAACTCTTTCAGCAGTTGATAACTGGATTCAGAAATTGATTTCCAGTGAGGACTAGAATGTTGTACGACTGACCCTGGACTCTCCTCGTGTATCATGATTTTTGTGTTCCTTGCAGCTTTTAACTCCCTGGAGAGGCGAACTGTTACAACAGCAGCCAAAATCTTGTCTTGTTTATGGTAACTGTTTGCTGGTGCTGGAAAGAGCCCCAGGTGATACCAATAGTATTATGCTACATTTCTGTTTTAAAATTATACCGTGTCCTTTTTAGACACTGTTCAACCTTTAGTTTCCCAGGGCATCACTAATTTCTAAGGCAGCATGTGATCTTCTGGGACTTATTTTTGGAAGGGAGAGAATTTGGAACTGGAATGTGTGTTTTCTGATGTTTGCTAATGTATCTGTTTATCAACCAGGGTAGTCAGTCAGTAGCTTATGCGCATTATTGTTAGTTGCATTAACTTACTCTGAATACAAGGCTGTCCGTTTTTTATCTACGGTGAAATCTGCTTCTGTGCAGAGGGCTAGGACAACAGGAATAGCGTCATCCTTGCCTCACCAGCCTGCAGCTCTCATATCCACCAACTCTGTACTATCCCTCATGCAGATTTCCTTTAACAGGCATCCTCCTTGAAAAAGGTTTCTCTTTGTGCTGTTTTGTATACAATCATTAGTACCCCACAACCTCGCACATTATCTGCATGTGCAAATTGGACTTTGGCCATTAAACAGTATTGGAAAACACGTTAAAATTTTGGGAACTTTTGCATCTGGTGTGCATACATACTTGCCGTAGAATCATTCCTTTCTGCTCTTCTGAAGTTGGACAAACATAGCCATTACGTGACAGGTATTTCAGCTGTTTCAAGAAGGGCTGCATTAATTAGAAGAGCTTCTCTTGGCATTGACATGTACAAAATACTCAGTGACTTATAAAGTACCTCCTTCACCTTCTCACAGAGTCTGGAGCAATTTGACTACTTATAAAATCCTGGAAGATGTTCTAGTAAGTGTTGAAGGGATTACTGCTTCCTCTGGAGATGGAGGAAATAGCAAATGGTACCTGAACATCCTTATATTGTGCGTTTTCTTCTTTCTTAGAAACTGTCTGGCTGCTGAGCATCCTAAGGAGATGCCTAAGACTGCACTACTCTTCTGAATGGCTCCATCTCTCTGTGGTGGTGCAAAAGTGGTATGCCCACAGACCCCCATGGGTTCCAGCAGAACCATGCGTAAACATTACAGATTTGACAGAATGGTCTGCTAAGTATATGGAATTGTAATGTTCCTTACAGATAAGGAAACAACACTGTGGTACTTCTGCAAGGTACGCATATTCATTGAGGTTAGCAAAATATGCTGGTATCTGTGTTTGCAAAGTTGAATTCAAGTGCAAAGAATAACTTTTCCTATCAAATCTTACCCCATCAAATATGACAGCATTCCAGATGTACAAAATACACTCCCATTGGCCACTTCTGACCCATACCACCAGAACACCATGTGGTATTCTTTGAAGTCTAGCTCTCTCATAAGCAGTCTAGTGTACTTTAACTTATCTAAAAATCACTCTTGGTGAAATGGGATGCCATATTATACAGGTGCACTCACATTTGCATTTTGCAGATAAGCAGAATGTTGTAAGTAGGTGGTACACAACTATCTTAAATGGTTTTTTTGCTCATGAATGATACATAATTTCAATTTAAAAATGACTCAGAATTTGCAACAAAACATACATATCATATGAGTCATTGGCACCATCCCTCTGAAAGATTTCTATAATAATGGAAATTTGTCTGACTTACATAGTTCAGAGAGTTTTGATTATGGCTGTTCTAAACAGTCCTCTTTATTCCCACGTTGTGCCTTAAATGAGCAGCAGCTGCCACTAGCTCTCTGAGTTAGTGTAAATTCTTGATATATACAATTCACTTATGTGCTGGGAGCAAACAACCTTCTAGACAATAGAAAATTTCATGACTTCAATGTTTTGTAAAATGCAGCATGATATGACAATTAGGAGCCAGATTGTTAATTTCTGCTTGCTATTACCATAAATGTGCTTGTGAAATTGTGTAATTGTGGGCAGAAGCTAATCACATGTACTGCATGTGCGATCACTCAGTAGGCATGAATAATCACAGGAATGGCACAATGAAATTAGGCACTTGATTGTATAACTTGTCAGAAAGTCAGACATTTTGTCTATGTTTAGGTAATAATCATTGAACCCTTCCAAAAATCAGATCTTCTGAATATAATTCTACCACTTTGTATAAAAATGCCCACATTATTTAGTGTTGTGTGCCAACATCATGCTTAGTTGGAAATGTGTCACTAGTGAAGATGCATGCTTCAAGAGCTACATAAATATATGTGATTGTAAGAGCACAGCTGACTACATACCATAAGCTAGACACTAAAAGTCTCCCTGAGACCAGGTCTCTTTTACTTACTGTTTATTAACAGGACTTCTAAAAAAAATAAAGTGGTACTGATGAGATAGCTATTACCATTCCATATTGTGATAGTCCAGGTGTTAATTTACAGTTTTCTTTTTCTAATTATCCTTTCAACCACTTTGGGAGGTCACGCATTAGTGCAGCAGTAGGCAACTGCCAGCATGGGTGCCAGAGCGTGGCTTACAAAGCGGGGCTGGGCTGCGCTGCCACAAGGATTGAGCCCCTTGCAGCTTCCCCGCCGTCTGCTCCCGGGCTGTCACGCCAACATCTTGCAAGTTGAGGTTGCGGGTGTTTTTGACACTCTGCCCAAAAACATTTTTCAACCCCGGCTTTAATGGATTGTAATTTTCCAGATGTTAACCCAGTGCCTTTAGAAAACCCAGAAACTGCAATATTTGTTCCTCTCAAACTGTCTTTCACCTTTAAAATGTTTGGTTTCTAACTCCTCAGTCTGGTAACTTGTAGCTTTTTAATTTACCTGCTAATTTATTTATCCAGCACTACTACTACTACTGTTGACAGCTGAGTATCTGACAGACCCTTATCTTTACTGCCAGAGATCTTTACACTTGCTTCATCTACAGATCAGAGACTCCCACTAGGTATCAAAACAAACATTAGAAGTTGCATCACTTTTTTACAGGAAAAAAGAAAAAAAGAGCCACTGTGCCCTAAGCATCCTCAGTGGGATGCAGACCTCGTTCCTTGATTGTATAAAATGTTCAACAAAACAGAAACAATTCCAGGCCTTGTTTTTGGGGAATTCGCTTGGAACCTTGCCTTTACAGTTTGAATGATATTTCGAAGTGCAAGAAGCAAAAAGACTTTGCTTAGGACCTGATGATTAAATATGCTTTGCATACTTAGTGCAGTGTTATGACAACTCCACATTTTGTAAGCAGCTGGATAGTTACTTCAGTTTTTAGATGAAATGTGTTGTGGTTTTATTTATAAGGGTATTAATGCTTGATTAAACTAAGTCCTATGTCACTAGTTGTCCAAATAAGTCCTTCAACCTGGTGCATGGGGAAAACGTTAGCATTTTTCAGACTGAAAGGCTAAGGCTAGCCAGAACCATATACTTGGGGCCCAATGTGCACACTTCTGTACATACACACAGATACATGGCTATATTTACGTAAAACCAATCTTCTATATAATGAAGTGGGAGTTGGTTAGAAGAGTTAATATCCCAGTACCAAATTGTTGCCCTGCCTCCCAGCTTCTCCTTACAGATTGCTTGTTTTCTGTATACAAGTTTTTACTGCATTGAATACTGAAGCTGAAAAAACACATTTAAAAACAGTGTCAGATGATATAAATATTTTATCTTGATTAAAATGCAGTACATTCATAAATAAATTTGCACCGTATGACCTTCTGTTTTCCAGCATCTCTCTATGCTTACTTCTTATGTTTGTGAGTCTCACCTGAAAAAGAAGAACAAATGAACTAGAGTGGACATTTCACTCTTGGCTTGTGGTACCGGTTCTGGGACTCACTGGTCTCAGATTTCTAGTCCTGGAGGTCTGTTCCAAGTTATCAGATGGTTCCATGTTACCCAAACTGAGGCTACTGCACTCATTTCACACTTTTGACACCCACATGATTTCATCTAACCTGTGAAAAATCTCTTGCAACAGCCAGTACTTCCTTACAAAGTTATTATGCTTCAAGTTCAATCATTAAAGGGATTTATGTTTACAGATACAGATGAAGAAGCTCTATGCTGACTAAAAGGGTGAGGAAAAGGTCAAAACATGTCATCGCCACCAGCAGTGAAAGCATGCAGCATTCTGCCCCTTCCCTTTATAAACTAGTAACCATGGAAAAAACCTGCATTACTTACCCCATAACAACTTTGTTAGCTTCTCCCCAAGGAAGTAGAAGCCTACCATTTCTAAGTAGCAAGTGAAAAAAAGCAGTGCTTTTCTAGCTCTGCTTAGCACTTCTAAAATTGGGTATACCCAAATTCCTGAGGCGTGATTTACCCATATTATCCTAAAATAAACAAAACAGAATTAAAAACATAACTAGATATAAACAGAACACATTTTTCTTATGATTACAAAGCTACTTTTGTTTATTTCTAAAGATATGTGGAAAATCTCAAGTTTAATTCTGCACTTAAAAAGGAAGAGCATTAGGCAGATCAGCTTTTTTCAAACCTTTTCTAAAACTATTACAAATCTGCAGATAATAAAAAGTTTAACTTGGATTTGTTTTTGGTTATGGTAATTGTTACGATTATTTTTATTCTTAGCATTATTGTAGCACCTAAGGGTCCTATTTATGGTCCAGGACTCCGTTAGTGCAGTGGACGTGCTTGCAGAGTGTTTTGAGATCTTTGACGGAAGTCTCATGAGAATTGTATCATCATTTATTAACAGTAATAATTATTTCAAATTATCCAATGGCCACAGATAACATGTTTAGAAAATGGGAGTTTATTATAGAATTTTTTAAGGACGTTGATCTTTTTTACATACAGGTAAAGATAATTGATTATGGCTACCAAGGCAAAATGCAAAGTGACAAACAATGTTGGAAATGAGAGAAAAGTGGATGCAGAGATACATTATCCTTGATCAGGTGCTGATGGAAGCTATGTTTGCATGAAACATTGATGGGTAAAATTAATGGAAGCATTCATATGACATTACCCAGAACTGTGTGGCTGGTGCCAAAGTTTTGACTTTTCCCTGTCTCCTGCAATGCCAACTGAATCTCTTACATTTTCAGAAGTTTACCTAGAACAAGTTCCTGAAAACGGTGACAGCAATTGCCATGTTCTCTCACAGGTGACCAACTGAACCCTCTAAATGCTACAGTGGCACCAACTGCATGAATTTACTGCTAATGTTAAAAGATGGAGCCTGTTTAAATAGGTCATTATAGATTCTGCTACAGTGAAGGGATCACAGCATGTATTATGAGTAGCAGCTGCATAAAGTAACTTATACTTTTTCACTTGAATAAGTTTAGACAAGTAATGAGCCATGCCAGTTACAATAGGTGCCACACAGTGAATTTTACAGTATGACCAAGTATGTTTGCTTGTGGTTTTCTTTTCACATGTATCAACACTTAGAGTGCATACTGCCTTGTAATGTAAATGATGTACTGTTCTGAAATAACAACTACTACACTGGAAATCATTGCTGTTTAATAGAAGACGTAATGCTCCATTTTGTTTTTGTTGTTTTTTTTAATACAGATGCCCCACTTGCCTGCCATGAGACTTACACATGTGGAAGAGAAGATCCAAGCTCCAGAGGAATAGAGACATTATGCAGGGGAGGAGATACTACATGGCTATCAGTCTGCAGACATCGAGGTACTCTGGTTGACTGGAGAGCAGATTTCTAGAGACAAGACTGTGACTGAGGAAAAGCTAGAGGAAGAATCCAACTAGTGTGGGAGGAAGAGCCAAATACTAGATTTGCCATATTTGAGAATGCAGAGGACAAACAAAAGATGGGTGAACAAGAAAAATCATCTAGTGTTGTAAGAAGAGAGGAAAGAACAAAGGACATCAGAGTGTGAGGAGTAATAAGAACAATTAAGCAGAAGATGAGAGAGAAGGAAGGCTGATCTGTAGAGAGAACTGAAAGAAAATGCCAAGAAAAGTAGCTCTGTGACCTGGGGACTCCTGTTAGGGAAACCATTAATAAAGAAAAAAACAACCAAGTCCTATGAAGAGAGTAAATCCAGAGAACTGGATATGAGATATGGATTGGTCTGAAAAGCATTCTGATGGTAATACAGAAAAACCCATTGATTTTGATGCCACCAAATTCCTGCTGGAGCAGATCATGGATGATTACATCAAACTAGGGCATGCTTGAAGTAATGGAAGTTCAGGTGATCTTCAGTGGAAGAAAGAAGACAGATGTCTTTCTTTCTCAGAGAAAGAAGGCAAATGTATGACAGGATAATGAATATCAAAACAGTCCATGGATGAATGACTGGAACATTCTGGATGTTCACTCATTTGGAGGCATTCAAGTTAAGAGGACTCTTCTCAACACATGGTCTCCTCCTACATCCCACCTCCACGATCCAGGCTGATAAATGAAAACAATAGATTTAAGCTAAAAATAGAAAAAGAAAGTTGAAAAGTGTGACATAGCCTTTCCCCCCCAGTTTTAATATACAGCTATACAGAAATCAGGTAACTGGGAATACATGAAGGACTGGCAGAGGGTAGGACAGATAGACAGCAAGGAGCAACAAAGTACTAAATTTGCAGGGACAGAGTTTGGTAGGCAGACTTGGACAAAGGACTGTGTCTGATGCAACTAGGACAGTGGTTCCCAACCTTTTTAGACAGCAGTCTGGCAGACTGGAAGTGACTGGCTTGCTGCAGATCAGCAGCCAACCTTTCACGGCCTGGTATCGGGCTGCGGCCCAGGGATTGGGAACCTCTGAACTAGGAGACGTGGGTGTGGTAAACGAGAAGCAACTGAAGCGTTTGTTTATACACTAATGCAGGGAGCCTAGGCAACAGGAGGGAGAAACTCAAGCTGTTAGTGCAATGTGAATGCTGGGTAGCAAAAGGGATAACAAATGCATTGTTTTTATAAACTGCATGGCTGAGAACTGATTACCCACCTACAGTAAGACCAAATGAGTTTAAAAATAAACAGTTACAGAAATGTTACAAGTGTTTGTCTATTTTCTTAGATGTAAAAATACCACCCCCAACACTTCAAAATACTGCAATTTACAGGCCTTATAAAACAACATAGTATCACAAAAGGCTCATTCACCAAGCTGCCAAAGGGTCTTACTGGTGAAGTTAATTAAACGTTGCTACTGAGTCAAACAATGAATTTTTCCAGTTTTTAGCTCTGCACTCTCCGTACATCATCCCCGAGTGAGTCCTTATTTCCATCACAGCCATGATGCCAAAAAGAACTGAAAGTCCCACAAGCAGGAGAATGCTACAAAGCGTCTACACAAAAAAGTCCTTCCTTCTGTATATCCCCGTGTTATTCAAACGGAGGTTTGGGAATTGACCTTCCCTGTTCTGTCAGGTACGGAGCAGTGGAAGCAGTACTGGCAAGGAAATGCAGGAGAGCTTCTAGGCCTCTATGCAGGCCATTACTGTAGAAAGAATACTCTGATAGAAAGTAATGAATCCTGCTGAATATGGCATTATAGTTATTGTTTAGTTCTCAGCTTTTTCATGTTGCAAAAATTCAGGCAATAACATATGAAATAAATATATGGAGTGTTATGTTAAGGTGTATTATCAAATGCTGTAATTACACTGCAGCAGTCCCTGAGAAGACATTTTTCTATCTTCAGTCTAAGTATTCCAATGATATCTTTTGACTGATTTCCTACTCTAATATCTGTTGTTTAAATATTAGACTACTGCAGTGCATCTCACCTAGAGCTACATCCTTAAGCAACTAGAAACTGAAGCAAAAGCAGAATGTTGCAGCCAACAAGGATATAGTACCCTCAGATCAGAATGAGCTGCCTCTTGCTTTCCAGAGAAAATTAGAGTAGTGTTGACTATGAGCTTTAATATCTGAACTGGTTTGGGATCTATGTCTTTAAGAGGCCACTTCTCTGGCTTTATTACCATATTTAGTGCAGAAGTTTGAGTAGAGGGCTCCTTAAGGAAAGAGGCAGCTGGTAGCAGGACATTTTCTCAGGGGACCTCACCTTTAGAATGCAGTTCTTTAAACCAAAGCAATTCAACTGTTAATATTCAGAGCAAATCCACAAGGTCTATCAATTTACCTAGGCTTCTGGGCAACACAGGCTATTCTGAAAGTTCATGCTGGAGGGCATAAATATTTGGATTGAAGATCCCTGATTAGTCATTTTCCAAACTTGTGACATTTTGACTAGATACAGTTCAGGTGTGTGCCTCTGTTTTCAAATGGACCTGAACTTCTAAATAAAATGGAAAAAAAATCCCTTAAGATCACTGGTTTGTCTATAGTGCATGCCATTACCACGTGAAAAATTAGTGACAAACTATTATTTTAGTTTACTGTTCATGAAATGGACTATGGGAAATTTAGAGGAAATTTTAAAGAACTTTTTGCCCACGGCTTACACAAATTCGAGGGAAATCTGTACAATTTTAAAATCAAATGTACTCAAAACAAAAGACCCAGATGCCATCTTAATATATTCATCCCTTATAACTAATAAATAGGCTTTTAAAATTTTATTGGCTTTCCTGCATTGTAATCTTTTCACTAGTCTGCCATCTTTCACTGTCCCACTGAACTCAACCACTCTCTCCTGCATACTGTTTATCGTTCTGTGACTTTACACTGAAAAAACACACATTTCAAGAAACATTTCATTTTATATATTCAGACGCTGCAACCTTAATTTTGTGAAATATCCTTTGAATGATTCCTACCACACCAAATAAACAACGTATTTAGATTGGGGTGAGCAAAATGCAGCCTGCCAGGACATTCCATCTGGCCCACAGGGCCCCTAAAAAGTTTAGAAAATTAACATTAATCTGCCCCTGGCTGCCTGTCATGCGGCCCTCGATGGCTTGACAAAACTCAGCAAGCGGCCCTCTGCTCAAAATAATTGCCTGCCCCTGATTTAGATGTTTTGCTAAAAAAAGGCAATTAAACAATGGATAAACTGAATAGTTCAAAACTGTCTCTGATGTGGAAGTGAGCAGCTAGAGCACTCTTCAAAAGGCCAAATAATAAGAGTCAGTACAAGGTGTGCCAAAAGAGTGCCCTGCAGCAGCTCCCTCTCAAGAATCAAGCAGGCGTTTGGAGCTGAGGGTGGACATAAATCAAAGGTGCGGGCAGCAGAACCCACTTGTAACTGAAGAAATACAAAGGCAGCAAGTGTTTTTATCTCTGTCTATTTGTATATTATATTGCAATACAAAGACTCAGAATAAGAGTTCAGAGTTAAAAAAGGCGCAGTAAATGTAACAAGTCATATAGAGGGTAACAGACTCATTTTTTTCTTTGAGCTTTTTAAAAAACAATAGAGCTAATATAAAGGGTTGAAGAAGTAACAGAGCAAAAAGAATAAGGAATTATTTTGGAATTTAAACTATATTTCTGAAAAATAATGACTACCTACCAAGTGAGGTATGAAGAACCAAAGATGCTGAGTCCTATTATTCCCTTCAATTTATGTGGATACTTATGTGGACAGCTAACCAGTTCTATAAGTAGTAGTGGCAATATTGTGGTATGCTGAAAATTAAATCCAAATACAACAGTTTGATCTAGAAATAGCAAATTAAAACAACAGATGTCCTATAAAATTATGCGAGTGTGAGACAGCACAGATACACAGTTGGTGAAAACTTGAAAAGAGCAAACAATACTTCACTAGTTAGAGAAGACTTTGAAATACTTATTTGTGACATATTCCACCCTTCATCAATATATTCCACTTTGTAAAAGGTGTAGCCAACTAACTCTCCAGAAATCAAAGGCAACATAAAGATGAAATAAAAAGCAAATGGATTTTTTCAGCAAAGTTAAGATGCCCACTGTTGATTCTGGGTAACAGTAACTGGATCCACACTCGCTAAGGTCCATGGCACAAGATGGACAATATTCAGTGAACAAGATTCAGATATGGAACTAAGGCACAAAAAGCCTTGTCTCCATAACTTTTTCCACTATTACATTCATGAATCTCCATAAATTATAGCGATGATAGTTACAGAATATTCACATGGCCAGTAGCTTTCTCACAATCCTTGCGTCTACAAGTAATACAGTCCTGAATACCACAACATAAAAGAAAATATTTATCCACTAACTTACCAAGTTACTTTTTCACGTTTAAGCACAACAGTACTATACATATATACCTAAGGATAAATCCAATGATCCTAAGAGAAAATAATTAATATACTTACCATGGTATGATTAAGCCAAGATGGATTAACCTCATCCAACTCTTTTGGGTATACAAGTTCTCTGTCATATGCATAGAGGGTCCAAAATGTTATGGCTACAAACTAAAAAAACAACTGCATGTAAATCAAGAGTACTGTATTGTTCTGACTTTATAGCTACCCTTTCCCCTCTGAGAAAGGCATAAAAGCCACATTTAACTTTTATGCGGAGCCAGCCAACCTCTAATCAGGCCTCTGCGATCTTGACTTCTGCATTCAGAATGTATTTGTGCATGCAAAAAAATACTAACAATTTTTTTCAGTGCAGTTTTTATTTTAGTACTTTTACTACATTAAGCCATTTGGGTACTTTTCTTGGCTACTTGATTCTTCTGTGGGAGTCTGTAAGGGTAACAGCAGTTCAAGAACTTTATCTGTAGATATTATTTGTGTTCAGAGAAAAAGCATTTTTCTTCTTAAAACTAAACCTGAAAATGTGGGGTCAACCTACAGACAGGGTCAGATGAACATGGAAAACTACTGACATAGATAATTATTAGCACCCAATGTTTTGTATTTTTCAAAATGGTCTATTTGGAGGTCGACTATTTTAAAAAGAAAAAGTGGGCATTAGAACTATACTTTTTAAAAATCAAATTCAGATGACACCATCATTTCACTGAAGAACTAGTGAATAATCTTCAAATCTTCATCAAGCTGGCTCCCACTAAGGTCAACGGGAATTTTGTGCATGGTGTAATTGAGTGCAGGATTTGGGCTGTGTTCTGATTAGCATTTATGAGAGTGAAAGACAGAACATGAAACAATAAAGAAAAATTAAGTTACTTGCTGGTGTGAACACAGAGCACAGAAGGGTCTGTTTGGGATATAAAAATACAGTGCAATTAAATAACAGTTTAAAACATAAGTCCAAAGACTGGTAGATAAGACAAGTACAGGAGCTACAGCACCATGTTATCCCAAGCTTCATTAAATATATAAGCTCTTTGTAAACTATATTTTCTAAAATGTAGGTATTTCTCCAAATCTTCATTTTTTACAAGATGCAAGAAAATAGCAGGCCTTGTGGACAAAGGAAATTCAGTTAAGTAAAAACCCACTGCATGGGCATTATTTTGCCGCTATCAGATACAAAATAAAACAATCCAGGGAACAGGAACTAGATCCCAGGTGCTATCCCACGTGTATCCAGCTACCCTAACAGTGAGGTAACAGAGTTGCACTCCCTTGTTTGCCCTCTTTGTGGCCCAATGGCTCCTGCACTCTTAGCCTCACGCTGGCCGAGCTTCAAGAGGCAGGTGCCCACCCCACAGTCTGTAAGGGCATTAAGGCATCTCCTAGGAAACCGCAGCCACGGGTTTAAACCCCTGCATGCTGGGAAGGGCCTAGATCCCCAGCCCCTACCCACCTTGGAGAATGTGTCTGCAAGGTGGATATACAAGGTGGATAGCACCAGCAACACTATCGGTTTTAATCCAAGCGGCCACCGTCACCCTGCTTGTCCGTGCCTTGACGACTGGATCACGTCTCTGGAGGCTTACGCAGAGTTGAGATGCTCCTCCAGCTCGTGTCGGGATTGTTTGATGAGCAAGGTGCTTCAGCATATGCACAGAAGCCTAAGTTTCGATATCCAGGGCAGTCAGAGACATGGGGCGGAAAATTTTCCGGTGCTTAATTTTTCCGTGGGAAATTTTCTATTTCTAAAAATTCATTGTTTCATAAAATGTATTAGTAACGATGAATGGATGCCCATTCAACATTAGGCAAGCTTGGCAGTTTCAAAGTTGTAATTGATGTTTCTCAGGTGATTATCCCTAGGAAGTGTGTGAGAGAGTATATATGTTTTATTGATTTGTAAACAGGAGGATAAATACACTCACATAATAATCCAAACCAAAAATCAAGTTATGAATTCACCTAATTGGCTGTGCAGGTCAAAACAAAACCAAAGCATGGCATATCATGCACAGTTCTCTGGGTATGCTAAATTAGTGTGTCAACAGTTTTCAGTGCTTTCATTTTTTTTCTTAAATGTAAACAAACAATGTAAGGGAAGTACATGCTATCGTGTATTGTCGTTACATTTTTACAAGTACTCCAATAAAAATAATTTATTTCCGCATAAAGCTTTGAATTTGTTTGAATATAACATTTAAACCACATAAAGTGTGCTGTATTTAATTTTTTTCCTAATCAAATATTTCAGTTCAAATACTTGTGGCTATTGGGACATAAAATTAACATGGTGTACTTTTTTAGCTGTGTTTACTAAATATAAGTCAAATAAACACGCTAAATCAAATCACGCTCTATTTAAGGCATTGGGAAATTTTCCAGAAACTTTTCCAATTCAAAATTTTCCAGAAAACCCACATCTCTGAGGGAACTTTCATAACAAGAACTCAGATGAGGCAAAATGGGCAGCGGTTTCCTGGATCTTTAAGTTTAGATGCAAACTTCCACCTGAGGCTCCTGTCTGGATCTCACCCCTCAAATACATCAAGGCCCGACATACTGTCTAACGTACCAAAGACCCCAAGAAGCTCAGGGACAACTGGCAGCTACCAGCTGCTTTCTGCAAAGCCCAAACAGGAAAGGGGCAGCAGCACTTGTGGTGGGCCTGGCCAGACCCCTCTCCTGGGGTCCGACCCAGCAAAGCAGTGCCACAGGCATCATGGCCTTCACCTGGGTCACTTCCACTGGCCGGTCCTTCCCCAAGTTACTGGAGTGCGCCCCAACTGGGCCGAGCAACTACCTACCAGGCCAATGGGAAAGACCAGCACGGAGAAGATAAAGTCCTTCAGGGGCAGCAGCCAGGAGATGCTTCTCTGCCGAGTTGGCAGGAACATGTGCACTCCATCGATGAGCGTACACAGCCCAAACAGCACCGTCTGCAGGATCTGCGGGACACGCGCGTCACAGCCCGCTCCTCTCCCACCGCTAGGGAACACTGGGCAGCCCTGGCCTGGAGCAGTCAACAGCAACGTCGACCCCCACCTCCACCTCCTGCCAGCTGGGTCCTGGGTCACGGCCCCACCCCCAGTAACAGTCCTCCTGCCCCAGGTCACAGCCCCACCCCCAGTAACAGTCCCCCTGCCTGGCATCACAGCCCCGCCCCCCAGTAACAGTCCCCCTGCCCCGGGTCACAGCCCCGCCCCCACTAATGGTCCCCCCTGCCCCGGGCCACAGCCCTGCCCCCAATAACGGCCTCCCTGCCCCGGGCCACAGCCCCGCCCCCAATAACGGCCTCCCTGCCCCGGGCCACAGCCCCACCCCCAGTAAGTTGCACCCCTCTAATAACTGTCTCCCTGCCCCGGGTCACAGCCCCGCCCCCCATAATGGTTGTCCCGCCCCCAATAACGGTCCCCCTGCCCCGGGTCACAGCCCCGCCCCCAGTAAGTCGCCCCACCCACAATAACGGTCACGTCGCCCCGCCGGCCGCACCTGGTTGAGGAAGGTGAGGTACTTCCAGCGGCCGCCGTACGTGGTGTCGCTGTCGCGGCGCGGGGAGTGCGGCAGCCCCACGTTTTGGCAGAGTGAAAAAAGCGCCCACACGAAGCAGCACAGGTGCAGCACGGTCACAGGCCGCTCGCCACGGAGCCGCAGCCGCCCCGCCATGGCCGTGGGCCTCGCGCGAGCCGCACATGGGGGTGCTCTGCGCATGCGCCTTCCCCGTGATCCCCACGTGACCGGCGCCGGAGCTGCTCCTTCCCGCCGGGTCTCTGCGGGAGAGGCTGGGAGCGGCCCCCCCCCCGACACCCAGCCTTGACAGGCCTTAAAGGCGAAACAGTGCCGGAAGCTCCAAATGACCCTGTTTGCTAAAAAACATGGACATCATTCCTATTTCCTTTATATTGCTCGCCGCAACCCACCAGCAAGCGAGAAAACTGGGTGAGCAACGCTGATTTCGAGGCCAGGCATCCTCAGAAAGTGCCGGCAGCAAACCCTAAGAGCAACTGGGATGTGCTGCATCGATTATAACCCTCCATGCCTTTAGTGGTTAAAAAATAAGCATATGCTGGCCCGAAAAATAACCCTGCATGTTGAACCCTTTGACTGTTCTCGACTGGACGTCGTAGGAGGGTTGAAATGCTTGTACCAATGTGGTAATTACTGCTTAAGGTGCCATTAGTGTCAACAGGACGCAACCGCTTGGCTGGCTCCTGGGCGTAGGTCTTGTGTAGAGACGTTTACGCCTGAGTTTTCATGCCTCGCTTCGACACCGAATGCAAGCAGCTGAGCGGAGAGGATCTCATAGCTGGTACCAGCGCAACTGCAACCCTGACGTGTTTCACTGCTTCGTGGGGGGACTTAGAGTTACTGCATACAACAAGGATAAAAGACTTCTGCTCTGTAGAAAAGTTTCCTAAAATTCAAGAAGAGCTGTTTGTTTCCCAACGGACAATTAAGGGTCAGAGAAATGAAAGGGAATCAGAAACAGGGTCTTGCAAAGCTCCTCGAATCACCTGGGTGTCTAATGAAAGCGTGCGTGTGAGCTGTCACGGGGGAAAACAGGCCATCCTGCTTTACACTTCATTATTGAAAGTTAACACGTTGCAGGCTTGCATAATTTCCTGGTAGATCTGCATTTGCAAATCCTTAGCTTTGTTTTTGAGAAAAAACAAGTCCCCTGCAAGCATTTTGTAAAGCAAATGAGATAATCAGTTTAAATTGCTCTAAATCCTGATGCTTGAGCATGTGTACAGCAAAGTACGTTTGAAATTCAGTTCTGTGTTTGATGATGAGGCTGCCTGGGGCCTATTCCTGGTTGTGTGCTGAGCTTACTGTAGGTCTGTCTGTGCTGCTCCCTGCGCGCCAGGAGCTTTCTGCTCTTCTCTGTCCTGACGGAGAACCCAGCAGCTCTTACCTGCAATCCTCTCCTAGACTGCCTCACTTCCTTGTCTCCTACTCGTTCACCCTTTCTCTTACTGTTTCAGCTCTCAACTATGTTTTATAAACTTCCGTTACCTTCTATAACTTTAAATTAAAATAACAGTCATACCATGGCTATAACTCTGCTGCAGTAAGTGGAGATATACTGATATAAAATTACAGTGAGATCTCATTGACATCAGTAAATCCATGGATTTACACTGGTAGAACAAATTGTAGCTCGTTTTTCAGTTCTCTAAACTGATTGTCCCATTTGTTATTTATATTGAGGTGACAATATTTATATGGTTGCTCCAGTCATGGGCCAGGAAGCAGCAAATTGCGGCACAAACCCAGAATAAAAAGATAGCCCCTGCCCCAGAGAGTTTACAATTCAGTGTGAGAGAAGGGATGCGGAAGGTGACGAAGTACAAGGAAGAAACTTCTCAACCTAGAGATTAGTTCCCATTTTTCATACTGGGTTTGTGTGAGTCCTTGAGGCTGACATCCTATCACCATAGAAACAGTCTCCTGTGTCATTGTGGACTTTACAGTAGTTATGTGTTGCTGTGGCAACGTTTGTCATGGCGTCTGCCCAGACATTAAGTATTTCAATTAATTGTGAGATTTAGCTGTTAAGTTACATGACTTAGTCATCTTTTGAAGAAGAATTTCAATAAATAAAGCTCAATCTTCCCACATTACTTTGATTTATAGCAGTGCAGTGAAAGGAGTTTGATGCATATGCCCTAAACACTCTTAACATCATTCCACAATATATTCTTGGTACAGCAATACTGTTTCAGAAAACCCATCACTGGTAATGTAAATACCCTTTCCCTATGAACATTTCCTCAACTTTACAATTCCTTTCCATTTTCAAATGTGTGGGGAAAAGGACTAGAGTGCCCTGAAAGTCAAGCAATTTCACACCAGTAGAGGCAGCAAAATGCTAATGCCCTGCCAGTCACCCCCTCTATTTTAAATTAATAAGATGCCAGCTTGAGTTTTTTGTTTATCTCAAATCTGATAGTCTAGCAGAGAGGCAGCATCTCCCTATGCTTCTGATTCAGTTTAAAAGGGTAATTTTATCTCTGATAAGGGGAATGTAAGAAAAACAGAACTGTGGGTTGGAGAAGAGGTGGAATGGTAGTTCTGGGACATGATCAAAATTTTAAACTGAGTTGGTGTTTACTGATTTTTAATAACTTTACTCATCTGAGTTTTCTGTAATGTGCTTTGTTTTCTGTTATTTTATGCTTTAATCATTGTAAAAACACACAAAGCAGCTGGATACCAGCTTGTTAATTTTATACTGACTTAAGAACTGCTATTGGGATGACAGAAAGCTGTTTGAGGTATTGTGGAAACCTCTAACTAGGTAGATTTTTGCAGTAAGACTGAAAGCTAATCAATAGATTAAGGTGTTCGTAGAGCTGAATGCCTGACTTTCAAGTTTCCATTGCAGACTCCCAGAGTTGATGTAGCAGACGTAGTGACACAGTCCTGCAAAGTGCTCCATTCACTCAAAGGCAGACAAGGTTGTTTGGGTAAATCTGATATCTTTTATTAGACCAATCAGATAGTTGGAAAAATTCTTAGCATGTTTTCAGGTATTAATACCCTTTGTCAGCATGAATAAACACCTGCAGTTGGTGTGTGCTCTTCCCAAAGAACCTTGTCAGCCTATGTCCTTAGATCAACATGGCTACAACCTACAGCCCCATTCACTCAAAAGATTTTCACAAGCAAGACAGGTGAGAAGATTAAGAAGCTCCTTTGACTAATGACATGGCAGAAGGGACTGAGCTCACAATTAGCAAACCTGCACATGATACCAGGCTGGACTGAGTTGCGGACACTGTGGAGAACAGGATTAGGATTCAGAATAACCCTGATAAAGTGAAAAGAATAGAATAAAGACAAACAGCACTCTGGTTGAGAATCACTGACTAATTGGGCTGCAGTACTGCAAAAAAGGACCCTGGGGGCTTCAAGTTGAATATTAATCAACAGTATGCTCTTGTTGAACCCTCCCCCCACCAATAGCATACCAGGCTGTACTAACAGGAATGTCACTTGCAAGTGGAAGTGATTCTTCCACTGCTCAGCACTGGTGTGGTCTTACCTGGAGTATGGTCCCGTGTTTTGGGCACCACATTTCAACAAAGATGTGGACAAAATTTGAAAGAGTGCAGTAACAAAAATAATAAGAGGCTTAGGAAACATGATATAAGAGAAAAGGCTAGAAAAAAAGACTATAGAATCATAAATAAAAGGACAGGAGGGGACCTGTAAGATCAAGCCCATGGCAGGGGACCAGATTACTTAGTTTGCAATGACTTAGTTTGGAGAAAAAGATTGAGGGGGGTTTCAGATTCCTGAAGGGGGGAAAAAAGAGGATAGAGATAGACTATTCTGGGGCTGCAGGGACAGGACAAGAAGTAACGCACTTACCTGTAAATTGCAACAAGGGAAATTTAGCTTGGACACAGGGAAGAACTTGGAGGTTTTGTTTCATTATGCAACTCAGGTGACTGCTAAACTTAAAACAAAAGTAAGTACTTTAGGTAGGGTGCATGCACTCTTTTAAGACTTCAACTCCATTTTTCTTCCAAGGAAAGATTTCTGTTTGCTGCTTTCTGGACAACAGAGACAGCTAAAGAAACTACACTTGAACAGTTGCAGGAATGACTCATCTCATGACATTATTCTCACTACTTTGCATAGTAATAATGTTTTTAACCCTAATTAGTTTCCTTTTCAAAGTGAAGTTAATTGTTATCTGGGTAGAATTGTTTTACATTTGCACTGTTTTTATTTGCAGTATAACATTCTTCAACTGCGCTGCCATTACCATAAGGCCAGTGAACAACAGAAGACAATTAAAAATGTCTGTTAAAATAATACTGCCTCACAGTCATGCTCAGTCTCTGCAGCTGTGTGTCTCTGTAACACAATGGTTCCTCAACCACTGAAATGCCCCAAAGAGATCACAGTCACAGCAGAATGCCTTTCACTTAACCAGCACAACATAGTGAAGATCTGACTGTTGAGCAAGATGGCAGAGGCCTTTTGTAGAATTGTGCCACCTGCATATTCTTTCATAATTTTTTCCTAAACACAGTGTCTGACCCACACAATATAAAAGGCTCAGGTGTGTGTAAATTAGGCACAGCTGCGATGCAGATGGGATGGTGTGGCTGACAAGAGCTCTTCCTGGTGGTAGCCTGGTAGACAGCAATCAGGCATGCAGAATGTTTCTCTAGGCAGGTCTTCACCTACTAAGAGGCAGTTGCAGTGTCTGAAAATGAGTGGGCCATGGCACAACCACTTTAGGGTGTCAGGTTTAATAGTTCCCATCTCTTGCAGGAACATGGGTTTCCCTGGGGACAACTCTCTCCAGGGAACACCCCGGCACACATGCTCTGATACGTGGCAGATTGCCCCAGGTGGGGTAGGGGAGGCTGGAGACACCACTTGGGCTGGCCCCAGCAGCCTTAGCTGGGATCCTGAGAGCCTCTCAGGGCTCCAGCAGTGGTAATCCAGGTGCACAGAAGCCGGCTGGCAGCCAGAGCATGGCTCTGGTCACCCAGGTTCTGGTTTTGGCCAGTGCACACTGCTTCCACATGTGCTGTACCACTTTATTTTTTTTGCCTTGTTTTTTTAGATATCAGGAATTCCCGGTATCTGATTTTGCCACCATGCTATAAATATGGTGAACCAATTCATGTGTGCCATGTGCATTTTGCAACGTCTCAAAAGCCTTTGAGGCATTGCAAAGTGCACGTTCCCACTTGTGGACCTTCTGGGGGGATTCCTTGTATCTTCCCCACTGCACACCCAGACAGGGGTGGCTATATCTGGCTTTAAAAATCTCAATCTTATTCATATGGGAAAAAGTTTCTCAAACTAGGGTGCATGTATCCAGGGAGTATGTAGGGATTTCTAGAGGGCATATCAAAGGAAGAAATGGGAAAGCAGATGAAAGAAATAGGGAATATAAGCAGAGGAAAAGAAAGTAGGAAAAAATGAACAACTCTACAACATCTCTTAGGTTGTTGGAGAGGTTACAGTGTAGTTAGAGTAACAAGTCTGAAAATGGCTTATCTTGTGTTAGATTTTCGAAGGGGCTGTAATGTCTTAAAAGTTTGGAAAACCAAAAAAGATCTATTCTTAGAAAATCCATCCCAGATATGTCTCAGTGCTAAAGGACTGAAGGTATTTAGTTATAAATATGTATTCATGCAACACAGACATAATCAATAAACCTCCAATTAAAGGTCTTTGTCACACCTACCTCAGTGTGCTAATTTAAGGAGTAAGCAATGACAGAACAAGGACCAATAAAATTATTCCTCTGATTTTCCATGCATTGTTTAACACTTACAGTTAAAAGTAGAAACAAAGAGTCTGTTCCTGTTACTATTTAGTGACTTTAGTTAGCATACTATGTACAGAGCCTGGCACATGGCCAAAAGCAGTGTAGCTGGAGAGCTAATAACTTTCTTTGCATGTGCAAATATGGGGGTTTGTGTGCCCAATCAATTGTACCTCCAGACTGCAGATGCTGTTTCAGTGGCTACTTTTGAAAATCTGGGCGCTTATGATAAATTAAAGCAACGTCATGATAAACCTATTACTGTTATTGTTAAATACTAAGGTTTCCTTGTAGCCATGGAAACAAAATCTAGACATTAACGTGGAAGGGGGAGAAACCTAGTGTTTCCTTGACAACTGATAAAAGCACAACTGCAGGAGACCTGAAGGAGAATCTGATGAAAGTACCGTTCACAATCAGATTTAACTGAAACCTAAGTCCAGTGCAATAATGTCTTTCACTGAATTATGAGGAACTGTTGAAAGTATAGATTGGTGAAAATACTCAATTCGCAAACTATCAATAGTGGGGTTTTTGCACAAGATTATTTCACTTATTTTTATACTAAAATCATGCAGTGCTGTTCAGTACTGTTATCTTTTCTTTGCCAAAATATTACAAAACTCCCATCAGATACAGCTGAATGATGAATAAAACAAAACTGATTAGTAATAAAAGGTCAAATTAAGATAGACAGTCTAAATGATTTCAGAAGAGATGTATATAAAGAATAACAAATGGAAAAACAATCATGGTTGGACCACAGGTATTGATGGGGATGTACTCTTCAGGAAAGAGAAGCAAAGGCAAAGATGGGAGGGTACCATTGTATGCTAATGACGTGCTAGAGTGTAAAGTAAAAAGCATGAATAAAACAGAACCTGAGTTAAAATCTCTTTAACAGGTAGTAAAAAGGGTTCTACTGGGGTAGACATAGGAACCTACAATATAGCCCAAGATAAAATTTGCATCTGAATAGAAATCCCTATAATGTTAACATGGAGATATCAACTACTGGAAATTTCTTCATTATGGGGAACTGACAGAAGAGGAGAATCTTCAAAAAGTGCCATTCTTTATGTCAAAACTGGCCTCAGTAGTCAGAAATCCAAACCAGATTTGTAACTAAAGTACATCAGCCTCCTTTAAAAGATAAATTGCCTTGTGTCTATAGCAATGCACATCTTGATGTTAAACTTCAAGTGTCTGCAGCTTCTTGGAGAACTGCAGGGGAAAACAGCTGCATAAAAGGAAAAGGAAAAAATAAAAGATATAGTTCAGCTGACCTGCATGGTGCATGGCAGGGACCACGCATCTGTCTCCTCTCTGTTTTATTTGGGAGAGATGGTAGAGAGCGTTCCAGCGTTCAGGAAAACAGGGCAGACATAGTAAGAGGGAAACACATCTTTGCGTGCAAAGGCCACGCAAAAGTTGACCCCTTGTTGTTGACCTTTAATCAAAACCCTGGTCATGAATATCTCTGAACTTTGCGGGTTTTAATAACTAACTTTGGATCTTCATTTTTCAAGTTGGGCCCATTCTGTTGAGAATAAAATGGTTCAGTTAGCAGCATTTTCCTCTTATTGCACCTTTTCTGATGTTTAATTCAACAAAAAAGAAAAAAATCTCTCTAGTACAGGAGATCTCTAGTATGGGAGACTTAACTTTAACTTGCCAATGCCAAACTACAGGTTGTCTACAATACAAGATACCACATCTACCCAAAGAACCTTGTCTGAAAGTCTTAGACATTTGCCAAACTGTTGCATTCACCCCATTCTACAGATTGAAAATGATACAGATAGTTACTAAGATCCTGCTCCTTCAAGCACTTAGCATGTGCTTAACTTTCCTAACAGGAGAAGAAGTCTTAGTGAAATCATATTTCTGTGTGTGCCAATAAATTAAAGTGCCTGTATGCTTGCAGGACTGAGATCTTAATACAAAATGCCACATATTGTGCCATATTTTTAAATCTTGAACTCAACATTTAAATACAATTGTCCCCCTAACTGACTATAAGCAGCAGCCTTTAATGCATTATTTAAAGTTTGAGGAGAGCTCATGGATTCTGAATATTATTTTATTTAATACAAAAACCCCTATATTAAAAAGTATAAGAGTTTAAGAACAGAAGGGATAATAGATCTTTCAGTTTGACTTGCTATACATCTCATCTCATTACAATTTCCCAGCTACCCAGTTGTGCATCCAAACTTGTGTATTTGACAAAAATATAACTTGTGTTTGGCTAAACCATAGAAAATTAGGGTTGGAATTTACCTCAGGAAGTCATCTAGTCCAACCCCTGCTCAAAGCAGCATCGTCATATCTTCCAGAAAGTCATACAGGCTTGACTGGAAGACTTCAAGAGACGGATGGTCTAGCTACAAGGGTGAGCAACATACAGCCCATGGGCCGGATCTGGCCCACCAAGCAATTGTGGAGGGCAGCCCGGGTTGTGGTGCATGAGGCCGGTCCTGCTGCCCTCGGATGCACAGCAGGGGCTAGACTCACTTCCTGGCATCCCCAGCAGCTGTGGCCCCTTTTATCTGCTGCTGCCATCAGACCCAGCCTGTCTGCCCATTACCAGGAGCTGGACCCGTGCAGGCAAGGCCTGGGGCCAGGTGGATGGGATGGGGCTGCGGGGGAGTGGGGAGAGGGAGCGAGATGGGTGGGCAGGGCTGGGATCACAAGTCAGGATCACAGGCTGTGATAGCGCTGGGCCAGCCATCATTCGCTCCCCACACGCCCCTGCCTGTGGATCCAGCACCTGTCGTAGGGGCATGCAGGGAGCAGATCGTGGCTCTGCCCCAGGCCCAACCCCCTGCTGTCACTGCTCCGTAATCCCAGCCCCGCTTGCTTGTCCTGCTCCTGGAAGCTGCCCCCCACCTGCCTGAGGCCCCAACTTAGCTGTGTGGCCAAGCACAGAGCAGAGGCACTTGGGGAGTTTTGGTGAGCTGTTGGGGGGTGCTGACTTACACTGTCATAGTTCACCAAAACTCTCTAAGTGGCCCTCTGGCCCAAATAATTGCCTACCCCTGTCTAGTATGTCTTCTGGCACTTTGTTCTAGTGGCGAATTAACTTACTGTTAACAATTTGTATCATATCTTTACTCTGAACGTGTCTAGTTTCAGGTTCCTGCCATTGGTTCTTGTTATGCCTGTATCCACTAGATTAAAAAGCTCTCTGCTACTCAGTATTTTCTCCCAGTGAAGGTACTTGAGCACCATAATCAAGTCACCTCCCACTGTTCTTGTTGATAAGCAGAACAGATTGAGCTCTTTATGTTTCACACTATAAGGCATTTTCTCCAGACCTTAAATAATTTTTGTGGCTGTTTTTCGCCCTCACTCCAATTTTCTCAACATCCTTTTTAACATATGAACACTAGGATTATATGCAATATGCCAGTATCCATCTTACCACTGAATACAGAAGGAAAATCACTTCTTCCCTGTTTATACACCCTGCATTAGCCCTTTTTGCTACAACATCTACTTGCAGCCCAGTTTGAGTAATTCATCCATCCTGTTCAGGTGTTAGTCTCCTATTCTGTAGCAATGGCTTGCATTCCTTGGTTCTAAAGATAAACTTTGCATTTGACCATGTTTCAAAATGCACTGTATTTGAAAGGACCTAGTTTATCAAGCAATCCAACCACATCTGCAGGATGTAAGTTCTCGGCATAATGCAATGATTCTCAACCAGGTGCCTTGAAATCCTTTCAAGGGTGCTGTGGGTTGCTGCACAATTGTTAGGTAAACCCAAAGCTTTTCTATAGAAAACCATAGTGTTAAAAGTGTTCTGGACTGTTGTGATCTTTCCGAGTCCTTTGCAACAGAAGAATTGCTCTATTATTTTTCTGTAGTCAAAAAAGGAGAGAAAAGCAAGAACTCACATTTTCCAAGGGGTGCCTCAAGTCTAAAAAGGTTAAGGAACACTGGTATAAGGTAACTCATTATTTAATTTACTCCAGTGTTGTTACTGGAAGCAGAAGTAATTTCTCAGTGTGGTGATTTAAGGGTACTAAATACTTGTGTTGCTGTGAACTGTTTTGAACCATCCCTATTGTTTTGCACTCTGAGTGCCCTGTACTGATCCACGGTCATGTCAACCAAATGTCACCTCCCTGTTCAAATGCTAGTGCAAAGTCAGGTTTGGTCCCTGTGTTTTTTCCTGATGTCTAGGAGGCAGCATACCTGGTTATAGTTTTTGTTTTAGTTCTGTACTGCATTGCCTCATCAGTCATCAAGTTCGCCAATGACACCAAACTTTGGGGCAAAGCATCCATGCCAGAAGACAGGCGGGTGATCCAGGCTGACCTGGACAGGCTCAGCAAATGGGTGGACAAAAACCTGATGGTGTTTAACACCGAAAAATGCCAGGTTCTCCACCTTGGGAAGAAACACCTGCAGCCTCTATATAGGCTTGGCAGTGCTACGCTGGCTAGCACTACAGAAGAAAGAGACTTGGGTGTCATCATTGACCACAAGATGAACATGGGCCTACAATGTGATGCTGTGGCTAGTAAAGCGACCAAAATGCTGGCTTGCATCCATAGATGCTTCTCAAGCAAATCCCGGGACGTCATTCTGCCCTTGTACTTGGCCTCAGTGAGGCCACAGTTGGAGTAGTGCATCCAGTTTCGGGCTCCACAATTCAAAAAGGATGTGAAGAAGCTTGACAGAGTCCAGAGAAGAGCCACGTGCATGATCAGAGGTCAGGGGAACAGACCTTATGACAACAGGCTGAGAGCCATGGGGCTCTTGAGCCTGGAAAAGCGCAGGCTCAGGGGTGATCTGATGGCCACCTGCAAGTTTATCAGGGGCGACCACCAGGCTCTGGGGGAACATTTGTTCACCAGAGCGCCCCAAGGGATGACAAGGTCGAATGGTCATAAACTACTACAAGACTGTTTCAGGCTGGACGTAAGGAAGAATTTCTTTAGTGTCCGAGCCCCCAAGGTCTGGAACAGCCTGCAATTGGAGGTGGTTCAAGCACCTACATTGAACACCTTCAAGAGCAAATTGGATGCTTATCTTGCTGGGATCCTATGACCCCAGCTGACTTCCTGCCCTTCGGGCGGGGGGCTGGACTCGATGATCTTCTGAGGTCCCTTCCAGCCCGAATGTCTGTGAAATCTATGAAATCATCACATATTCAGCCAGAGGTGTGCAGAGGTCCTGGATCTCCTCCCTGCTGGGGAGAGGCAAAGGTTCAGGAAGCTCCCCATGCTCAAATGGAAACCACATCTGAACTTTTCCAGAGTCCTCCTTTGGCTTCCCTGACTTCCCTACTATTTAGTGCCACCTCCCCAGCCGATCCATTCAAATGCCAGCACCACCAGATTAAAAGTAAAAAACCTTCTTCTAGAAAGGTTTGGGGGCAGAGTGTTTTATAGTTCCGCTGTATGGTACATAGCACATAACACATTTTGCTCAAGGAAGAAATGAATTCAGTTCACCCATTCAAGTTATTTTTTCTTAGTATGAAACTTAGTGAGGACCTTCTCCTGGCACATTTCACAAATGAGCAAAAACCTTTAGTACAAAACTGGCAAAACAAAAGCACACTGCAACAATAAACTAACGTGAAGTTGGAAATTCAGCTGTTTTACAGTGCTATTACTAGGGCACCAGTACTGTGGAGCTCCAGTGTGCTTAAAGTTCACTCTAAAATGGCATTTATGGCATGGTGAACTTTCAGTTTGTTTTGAATTTTAGGTACAGAAATTTTTCCAGCAGCAACATTACAAAGCAAGGTTGCTTTTCCCCTCATTGCTGAATGGATAACTGTGCTGCTCCAGTTGCACAGATTTTCAGGAGAGACCACTCTGGGGAATAAGAACAATGTATTATTTTGCTGGGCACCTCTTAGCCTTCAAAATGGGTATTCCTTTGCTGTTGTGACACAGATCCGGGACATGTTCTCCAAAGTTAAGACCGCCCACAGAGGTACAAATGCCAGCTGAGCCCCAGAAGACCCACCTCACTCCCTCCATCCGATGTAATGTCCTGAAAATGTTTTGAATTGCTGTCCTAGCCCCAAGCTTACTGCAGACTCACAAGTGTGAAATGCAGTCGAACATGCCCTGGGCTGTTGCCAGCCACCCACTCCAAACTATCTGCATGAGTTGAAAGGGCTCCTTACATTACAGCTCCAAAGCACATGGGAGAAAAGATGGAAAAAGACTTACCTTCTCTAGAGTCTCCCAAGACTGGGAAGAGGCTGTGTGAATAGCATTGTGGGTGAAAATGTTCTTCTTTGCTGCCATGGAAACTGAACAATGAACCATTAGAGCTTGTAACTTTTCTTGCTTCGCAAGGTCTGCACCTGAGGGGTCGGTATCCTCAAGGGCACCACCTTTTTAACTACTGAATGTCTGGCACATTTGTGACTGAAAAAGAAAAGAACAAAAGAGGAAATGTTTGGTGATCTTGGGGAAGCTGCCCAAAATTGGGAAGGGAGGCAGAGCCTGGCTCAAAAGTGGAGAGGATTAGAAGCAAAAATATACACAGACGTGAGGGCCTTTCTGGCTATGTCAGGCCTGCCTCCCTGCTGAGGCTCAGGCTGCTACAGGAATCAAGACCCCTGTTTGCTCCCACTCCAAAGCACTTTGTGTGGCTATTAGGCAGAGGAGGAGGCTTGGAGTGTTCCCAAGCATGGCCCCACCACTGCCCTTGGGCATGAGCTCTGCTTGGTCATGCTCAATGGGTGCATATACACATGCAACAAAGCTGCTCCACTGTGCTGTAATTACAGCACATTAGAGCAGACTCAATTAACTGAGTCTACTAAAGCGTGGTAATTACTGCGCTCCAGCAGACTCCAGTGTCACATGCATTAGTGTCCCCACACTGAAAAATGACGGAGAGTGGGGGGGTGCTTTAACTAAAGCTGATTCAATGAGTTTTAGTTAAAGCGCCCCTGCCACCATTTTTCAGTGTGGGGGCACTGATACATGTGATGTTATGGGAACCTTAATTAGAGTGGCTCTCAGAGCCCCCCCGCCCCCCGCAACACACACACACTCCCAGAGCATGTGTATAAACGCCTCAGAGCTGCTCTAATTAAAGTGCACCCCCTGCACTCCCAGAGTGTGTGTATAAACACCCTCAGCGACTAAGGAACAGGGACTCTCTAAGATGGGGAGCTGGCAGGTAGAAGATTCGCTTTGCCCTGAGAGACTAGAAATGGGCAGGGGAACGCACAGGCAGCAGCTGGAGCTAGCAAACATTGCCATTATTGCTGGAGAGCGTACTCGAGCACAGCTGGGCTCCTTCTTGACTGCAGCAGCACAAAGGAGCGTGGGATGCACACCCACAATGCTGGGTGCACAGTTTTGTGGAAATCCCCGTGTTGAAACTGTGACTCAGAGTGAAGTCGAAGTTGGCTGTTCATTTGGGCATGGTTGCTGTATTGCAATGAAGTATGTCACAGGAGGTTAAACCTCCCAAATGTCATCTGGCTCTTTGTCTAACTGGGGTGTCTTCACCATTACTTACCTTACCACTGTCTCAATCTTTTCACCTGACATATTAACATATTATATTTCCTTCCACATCACTGATGAAAATTTTGAACAACATTAGGCCTACTACAAACCCCTCTAGAACCTCACTAGAGCTGTCTCCATTCAGTTGGTTTGCAAAACCTAATTCAAATCAGTGATAAGTTTACACTAAGATAGAGCATTTAATTACAGTCACACACTATTTTTGCCTCATTTCATGCACAAAATGAATATACTTTTTAATAAGAAACGTCTCAAAATTTTAATTTTCCCATTTTGTTCAATGCGGCCTCTGTCTTATTTACTTTTTTAACCTTACCCTGAAAACAGACTTACTCATTTTCTCAGGAGCTTTTCTATGATGGTGATCAGGATAGTCACTAAATACCATCATGACATTCATTTATCTTCACAAGGCTCCTGTGAGATGAGGGGGTATTATTATCCCCATTTCATAAATGGAAAGCTAATATCAGCCGGATTTACATGCTAAAATACCCATGAGGGTCTGGCCTGTGATTATGGTAAAAAACTGGGCACTATTTCTAGGCTTCTGATTTAAGATGCTTGTACTAAGTTCTACATAGCATTGACAGCTCCCATTGAATTCAGTAGCATCTGCAAGTGCTCAGCCCTTGTACAAATAAAAACTGTGGGTCTCAACTGAAGGACCCCAAAAGAGAAGAGTATATAATTAGTCTGGGGTTTTAAAAGTTTGATTTAGGTGACTGACCTGGCATCTGGTGGGGGCAGGAACAGTTTGCTTCCTACAGAAAGTTTTTGCCATCGCCAGATCCTGATTCAGCCTCAGAGAGGTCCCTTCTGTGCATTTGAAGAACCAAAGGGACATGTTAAAGGAAGTCCTGATCTCCACTCAGGTTATCAATGGTTCTGGCTCAGATTGCTTATTGAAAGAAATGTGACTCAGTGTCATGTGTTTATACTATTTATACTTCCTGAACAATAAAAGAAAACAAAATATCATCACTAACAACAGTACAGCAAAAGCTCAGCAATAAACAATGCTAAGCAAAGTAGGGGCTGGACAACTTAAAATTGTCAAACCAAGGTCAAAGCAATAAGGCAGTTAACTCAGCTTAAATACATCATCTTAATCAAATCATCAGGCCAATACAGCAGATGGTAATAAATCCCTACAAGCCCTAAAATAGGAATCTAAGAACGAAACTGCTTTTTATGATTATTATGCTTAATAACATTAGTGATCGTACTGTTTATAATGGTACTGCAAAAGAACAGACAAGAATGGGGCGTTACACAGAACAAGCACTGCAGCGGCAGGTTCTGCCCCAACAAGCTTATATTCTGAATGGAGAAACCAACCCCAGGGTAGCAGAAGGGGCAAAGCACAGGAAGCAGAGTGAACAATGTGTGGCAGCAAATGGCACATTCCACAATGTTAGTGCTGAATTTAGTTTAGGTGGGGATCAGGTAAATGGAAAGAACAGCAAAGCTTGTCCAAACCAATGGATTGTTTCCTGGCTTTGTATTCAAAACCAGCCGAACTGTGTTGGTTGAATTTTTCAGAGGCAAGTTCAGATGGAATTTTTAGTTGGAAAATGTTCCTGGTGTGGGAAATTTCAGCAGAATGGTAAAATTTGGCAGAAGTACATACAGGCAGCTGAGAACAGGGTCTTAAAATGGAAAATGTTGGGAATCCTCAACACTGTTCAGTGCTACCATCTCTACTCAGATTTATAGACTTTGATTTATTACCACTGTTTTTATAAGTGCAGACCTGAACATAGGCTGTCATAAATTTGAATTCAGTTTAAACAAGATTTATTTTAAAAACTGAAGAACATGCAATCTAAATTAAAAATCCTGTTTGTATAAAAATCTGACTTAAATAAAAATAAATACTTTTATAATTAAACATTATTTTTATCCACCTTGTTTTGACCAGAATATAATCTTTAGGTCTTAAACATGGGAGTGCTACATACTCTTGCATCTAAAAGTAAACCTTTGGTTATGAACAGAGGCAAGGGTTTTGAATGTGTACATGCTCAAAAGAGGGAAAGAGATGGTAAGGTATAATTACTCAGTCCTGTGTCTTCTCAGATTTTTACCTTACTTAGGTAATAATAATTCAGACTGTCCCCAGTTTTCTGCATCTCAGGATCAGTTATATCTACAAATTAATAGCTACCCCTTCAGACTACTGTTAACCTCTTCCTTTTTACCCTGTTCATCTTTTCACACCTCCTATTTGGAATGGCCACTGCCTTCTCTTGTGACAAGTGATCTCATTCACCTTTAACCCTCTTTTAAAATATACTTCTTCCACAAAATATTTCAATTCTTGTTCCTCAAGTACACCTGCCTGCTTCTGGTCTGTCCCAAAAGCCAGTGTTTGGTGTCTGAATTAGACTGTTCGATCTCTAGGACACAATCCATATCTTCTTACATGTTTATACTGCACCAGGCATGTGGATGATGCTCAATACATCATAAATACTGCTACAGTGTTTCTCCAAATACACCTCTCTAAGCTTTCTGTCATGATGAAACAAACCTTCAGAGCTGAAAAGATATGTTGACTTATATGATGCCAATGATTTCCTTGGTTTCCATGGTACTTCTGATTTCTGCTAACCAAAACTGTATTCAATTTTGAGTAATTAAACAGTCATATTTGGCCGAGCCTTTAATCCCACACAATGCCATGGATTTTGCCAGGAAATGTGTTTTGAGCTACTGGCTTGTTTGTCCTCTTGATGATAAAAGAAATTCTGGAAATGGTTTTCTTCATTTCACATTCAGGCAGTTCAGGTCCCATAAATATAAAAAGAGGTTTTTATCATGGATGTCACTTATTACAATGATGTTGATCTAAGTGTTGATCCAGTGACAAATGATCCTGATGGCTTTTATTTTCTCATTTCCTGTAACATACATTTATATTAACATAGCAGATTGATGCTTTTTGAGAATTTTGCTAAAAACTGTTTTTCTGCAAAAAATAGGCTACTAAATGGAGAAGGGAAGGCTAAATATGACAGATATTTTAGTTGGTGTATGTCAAGTAACACAGCTAACCCTGTGGACTTTCGGATTTTAAACAAGCAATCATTGCTCTAAGCTTTATCATTACTATATTTGGGTTTGTCATCACCATAATAGCTCAGTGCATTTATACTTGTAAGGACACAGTTGCCCCGATATGATAATTCCAGTATATGCTTCAGGTTCTTTACCCTGTTCCTGCAGCCCAAAAGGGGTGAAAAGTTCTCCCCTGAGAAATGTATTTGGTATAGGAGGAGATGAGGGCCAACTCCTTAACCTGTCACAGTTCCTAGCATATGAGTAAGTGGAGCAGGAAAGATCAGGGTCACCCACATCCTCCTCTGCACTACTAGTGAAGCCAGCCTCAGCCACCTGCTTCTTCCATAGATAATCTTTCATTTTCTCACGTCTTCTTCAGGCATGGAAAACTTTTTTAAATTACTCCATACAGCCACCTCCTCACAATTCATTTGCACAGGAATGCCACTGGATAGCTAGATTGGGAATTGCTGATACTTCTATAACTGCATATATATATATTCTAAAATAAAATTTCTAGAAACGTTAGTTTAGGCATATGGCGGCCCTCATCTAAAATCCACTGAAGTGAACAGAAGAACTCCTGCCGACTCTAATGGGAGTTGGGTCAGACTATAGCCAGCTTTTATGAGTACTTTCTTCCTGTTTCCCTCATGCTCCTTTCCCATTTCATTCTTTGCTGATTCTCTTTTTTAAAATTAGATTATAGGCTCTTCAGGTGGAGAACCTAGCCCAGATTTTTACAGGTGCATAAATCAATGGGAATTAGGTACCTAAAATGGCCCTTTATGGTCTTAGGTACTGTGTGAATACAAGTGAGTTTTAGTCCTGTTTAACGTATCGAAACACTGCCTAAATTAATAAATAACAATTATCAAATGTAAAGAAATCTGAAAAGAATCAGGACTGTGATGTAGCATTTAGTTTTGCAGGGAGCCATTCCTACTCTTCTTTGTCAGGTGCCTTCATGTAACCCAGCAGGATCTAAGGACTGTCTCAGGGAAACGACATTTCAATGAACATGATATGTTACCAAGTTGGGGAAAAGTGGGGGAATCAAAACGACTTCCTGCTGTATTTATCTCTTTGAGCTTCTAAATTCTAAGCAGGAATAACTGAATCTAATTGTTAAATTACCTTGAAATTGGCTACTACTGGAGGCTTTCTCCTACCAGCAGCTTAAGTAGTAATTTAATAATTTGCTACATGTAGAAAACATTAGCAGTTTGGAAGCCTGTGCTGAGGGAGGTATAGCGTTATTTAACTCCTTATTTATTGCTATTATGTAATATTAATATGAGCCTCGTTATAGATATGCAGTTTACTAGGATGGCTTCTTCTATGCTATCTGTGCTATATGCAAATGTCTCCTTCTTTTGGATGTCTCATTTAAAGGGACTCTGTCAATTTATAGATCAGGTGGCATCCTATGGAACAAAATAGTATGTGTTCATGTAATTAAAGACTGCATCAAAATGTTTAGGCCCTGGAGACCAAATTAAGTCTGTTTGGGGCACCGTGATTCTGGCACTTTCTAGTCTTTATGTGCTTGAGTTTGCAAATTTAACTTAGTTGTCAGTATAGGATTTAAAAAAAAAACCCATGAGAAAAAAAAAGAGAATCTTCATTTTGAATTTATACCGATTTCTCTATGCTTCATCAGTGGAGCTGAATCACAGCACAGACCTCTGAGACTTGAAATAATAGAGCAACTGATAGAAACAATATGGGTATGGGCACACTGCGATCTTAGTGTGTCAGGCAGTAGCACTGAGCTCACACACACTCACACACATTGAGCTCACACACACTTCAAGTCTTACTTGCTGAAGTGAAGTTACCATGTGGCACTGCGAGTGGGCTAATTAGCACTGCTGAGAAGCAGTGATCTCACCTCCTTATTCATGTCCTGTCTCTCTTCTCCATCCACGTGATTATCCCAATTTTCCTTCTGTCCACAGTTCTTGGTCCCAGCGGCCACACTTGCAGCACCACATACTGCACAGGCAGGTGTTCTCCGGTCTGCAAGGGAATGATGCCCATGCGTGCGCTGTTCCCCTTTTTTTTCTGCAGGTTTTTTTGACCCCAAGGATATCTATTTGACCCCAGGGATATCTATTTGATCCCAGAGATCCCAAGGGGAGCAGCGGGATATCCAAGGGTAAAAAAAAACCCACGGAAAAAGAAGTGCAGCCTCTGTGTGTGCACTGCTCAAAAGCAGAGCTGGGCTGCGTGGAGCTGGGCTGCGGCTGCTGGCCAGTCTCTGTATGGCAGAATTATTGTTGCTGCAGTCCCAGGAGACCCCCAGGTAAGGCTGCTGGGGCCAGCACAATACGTCCCCAGCCTCCCCTACCCCACCCGGGGTAACTTGCTGTGCACCAAAATGCGCATGACATGGGCGTTTGTGTGCTGCCACTACTTGTCCCCCGGGAACCAAACGTCTGCGCTGGTGTGGAGGTGGCCAGTCAGTCTTCTCACCTAGCCAGAACAGCACCCAGGGCAGTGGTAGCTCCTGAAGACCCCAGGTTCTTGAAGACACAAGGTGCTCAAAGCCAATTTTGCAGTACTTCCTCTGACGCCGAGCCTTCTGTGCTGTATTGCTAGGAGGATTAGCCCATTTTTGAACCTCAGAAACCTGAGTGGTTTTGTCATGTGAAACAGAAACAGAAGATAGAGACTTGCAGTGACTGTTCGGCAGGACTGTCCAACTGGTGGCCCACGGGCCACATGCAACATGCAAGAGTTTGCGGCCCCCAGACTCCCACTTGGCTGCTACTCCCCTTCATCACTCTGGCTGCAGTAGCAATTGGGGCCCTGTGCTACCGCTCCCTCCTTTGGCTTCTGCTTCCTGCTCCAGCTCAGGGGGTGTACAGGGTGGAGCAGTGTGGCACAGCCTGCAGTGCTGGGGGAGCTATGCAGTGCTATGCAGTATACCTGGGACACGTGGGAGCATGGCAGTGCAGCAGGGAGGAACATGTGTGGTGCAGTGAGGGAAGAAGCAATGTGTGCCTGTGGTGCAGCAAGGGGAGAAGTTTCCACTTGTGCAGTCCAGTGTGGGGGGAAGCCCTGCATACCATGGGGAGCTATTACTTATGCTGGTGCAGTCACCATAGTGCGCAGCCTGCAGGGTGTATGGCCCCTCACCTGCTTAGAAATTGGACAGCTCAGCTACAAGGCACACCAGGGCTAACTGGCCTAAAGGTTCTGGGTTGAACAATTTGTACTAATCCCTTTAATTGTACAAAGACCAAATTAAAATGAAAGGAAGATATAATTTAAGTGAGAAAAGTCTGGCTGTCTTGCTCCTACAATGTACATGGAATTACAGCACCAGGAAATCTGCAGTCTTAAGTGCATTGATTTAAGAAGTTTCTGTTCAGAGTCCACAGCATCCTATATAATTACATTCATAAATTTGAGAAAGTTGACATGAATGTTACACTGCAGAAAGCTCTCTTTCTTTTACCTCTGTACTGGGAACTTCCTTCTTGTCACAACACTAAAAAGAGTTTGAATTTCCACTGCTGCCCAACCCTGAAATATCATAAGCCCAGTCACCTGGTTCTTTTATACAGCACCACATCCTTCATAGTATGTCCTGCCAGGAGGATGTGGAAGTGAAAACATCGTTCTCAGGCACTACAATATAATTAATTTTTCATGTATCTATTTCATTCAGGAGCCCTGCGTGGGTAAGTCTGTGGCAAGCTGCAATAAGTTGCTGTGTAAGAACAAAAGGCTGGAAGGTGCTGCCCGGGTCATCGAGTCCACCCTCTGCTGTCATAGGCAAACATGTCTTGTAAACTCTTTCAAACTCTACAAACCAACTGGGTTTCTTGCCAACTCCTGCTGACACGTTGTTCCGGAACCTCACTTCTCTTGTGGTCGAACACTTTCCAATCCCAGCGAAAATCATTTGTGGCTATTTTAGCTTTTTGTTCTTTTGCCAACATAGTAGTTTAGCTTAAGTAACACCCCTCTGGTGCTTACTTTTTCCTGCCTGCCTTTATGCAGTGCAATCATGTCCCAGGTTCATTTTGTCAGGCTGAATAAACCAAGCTGTTGAGGTTGTTGCACTCTCCTGATGCTGTTAGAAGCTGTTCACTGCACCTGTTCCAGCTTGATTTCCTCTTTCTTGAACATAAGTGACCAGAATTATATACAGTGTTGCAGATGGGGCCTCCTCAGTATGTCTTACAGAGCCCCCTTATCTCTATTAGAAATAACTCTCCTGATATATTCCAGAGTCACATTTGCCTTTTTCACATCTGCACCATACTGGTCGCTCCTTGTTATCCTTTGATCAACTACTACATATAAGCCCTTCTCTTCCTCTGTCACTTCCACTTGATGAGCCTCCAGATTATAGCAAAAAATCTTTTTATTAGTCCCGAGTGCATGACCTTGCTTTTGTAATATTGAATTCCATCCCATTTCTATTACTTCAGTCCTCAAGGTCACCCAGTTCTTCCTGCATGACATTCCACTCCTGCTCTGTATTGACAATGCCTCTCAACTTTGTGTCATCAGCAACTTCAATTAGCACACACCCTTTTTTGTGCCGGGGTCACTAAGGAAAACAATACATGACACCCAGTCCAAGATCAATCAAGGAACTCTACCAGTTAAGTAATTTCCTTCCAGCCAGATTATTTTCCCCTTCAGGGAGACATCTTGTTGCCTCCCTGTTAGTCAATCCCTTAATACTCCACAGTTCTCATAATAATTCCCTTCTCCAAGTTAACTCATAATTTCCCATGTGGCACTGCTTTATTGAAGCTGAGACAGATTGGCTCTGCTGCATTTCCATTTCTAGAAAATCAGTTATATTATCAAAGAAAGATATCAGAATGATTGGGTACAATCTATCTTATGAAACCAAAGTTGATTTTATCTCACTTTCTATTTATTTCCATGTCTCCAGTTTCTCTTTCCTTCTAAATTTGTTGCAAAGGCTGCCTTACTAGTGAGGCCAGACGAATGGGTCTGTATCACACATCTTTGACCATCTCACCTGTCTTCTACCACCAATCTTCCCTGGAATATGCCATAGCCTTAGTAGTCACTGCACTTCCTTTCCATGTAAAATAATTTGACAGATTGACATAGTCATTAATCTGCCATTCCCAGCTCTACTGGAAATCCATGCTGTACCCCGCTACAGGCTGGAGGTGCTGGGAGCTTTGTGTGTACAAATAGCTTGGATTTTTTGCATAGTCTTCTAATATCACCGCCTGTTTCTGCAGCAGAGCCACACTAGTTTGACTGGCTCGAGGGCTTCTGTGCAGGCTGAGACCCTCTGTGTAAGATGAAGGCAGTCAAGTATTTTGCAATGCAACACATGCAAGCGATTCTATATAAAATAAAGCTTATTTTCAGGATTTGCTATTGTTAAAAAGTTCAGCACTGGCTCCACTCCCCGCACCTCCCACTGGGCTGAGCAGGGGCTTGAACTTCCTCTGCAGAGCCTGGGAGGAGATGGGCACCCAAGAACGGGGTCCATAAAAGCCAACATGTGAAGCAGGGGACCACTCAAGCTAGGCACTAGGAAATGCCAAGGGCCTGGCACAGGTTAGATGCCTAACTCTGGACTAGAGGGAACTGCTTCCTTCCACTCAGGATTCACAGCTGTGAGCTCTCAGAGTTAGATGCCTAGGCCAAGTAAGCCCTGCTTGTGGGAAAAGGAGTATGAAGTAGGGTAAAGGAGGTTCTTATTCCTCCCCTTACATTTTTCAATTGAATATTCAGAGCGCCCTCTTGGGAGGTGCAGCACTCAGAACAACATCCCTCCTCAGCCTGATTCGGAGGAAGGAACTCCCACCCTCTAGGTGATCTGGTGGGATCACTGCCTCCCCTTCTTCCTCCTAGCTGGGTTTTGTTTGAGGCCTGATCCAGTGGCTGTGTTCTGGGAATGCCTTCTGGGTCAAGCCTGCAGGTGAGATCGGGGGGGCAGCCTGCTTTGCAGATCTAGTTGGGGCTCTGGCATCAAACTGTTCAGCACCATCAGAGTTTGTATGGATGCGGGCATACCCAGCAACAGAAATTTCGGTATTATGGGGATTCAAACCTTGGACACTGGGAATTTAGGCACCTCCAAGTTAAGTGGCTCCTGAGCTGGCAGTTCAAGGATCTAAATGCTAAATTTAGCTGCATAAATCCCTTTTGTGGATCCAGCACTAACCTTTTTTGGCTCCTCACAAAGGGGCAGCACAAAAGATTAAACATTTATGGTGAAGCATAACCAGGACTTTTCCCAATTATTGCAGGTCCCTTGGTGATTTTACAGGCCTGGAAGGTGATTGGGTGGAATGAAAGGGCATTCGATCAGCTAAGTCCTGCAGGGTAAAAAATCCAAGCTCCTCTCGAAAAGGAAAGGGAATGAAAGAAAAAAAAAAAGAAAAGAAATTGCTCATGTGTACCGATGGTTTGGTTCTTTATCTGTTTGCAAATGTTCACTGTAATGGTTTGAAACCCAGTCGTGTCATTTCTCTACGCCCACACAGAGCTGCAGTAGTACAGACACTGTAGCAGGCAAACCGTATTACCAGCAACGGCCATTAAAACTCTTCCCACGCCAAGCGTGGGCTGAAATCCCCCCCTCCCTCCACGCACCCACCCCACCACCCACCCCACCACCTTCCGTGATCAGTTTCTTTAAAAAATGAAAGCAAGAAATTGAAAAAGGAAACAGGATGCTGCTTTTGTTTCAACGCTATTCCAGAGAGACCTGAACTCCTCTACCTGCCTATGGACTGGTCGCCTAAAGGTTAGCAAGTGCTTTGTTGTGACCTTATATGGAGAGAAATCTGATGACATTCTAGGCAGACTGAGATAGATCTTTAAGTTGTATCTGTTTTAATGCAATGATTGTTTCAATGAGATATGAGGGAGGCTTTTCTCCAAAACACAGAGCATCTTAGCACCAGCCCCACTTCTGTCTGTGAGAGACTGTATAATCAGCCTTCCAGATCTGTAAGTCCAGCCTCCTAAACTTTAAAAGCTGGATTAAGGTTATTATTTTGCTCATAGAGCAACCTGTTGATTGCAGACTGTTGGCTGAGGGCTGTTAACCCTTTCCTAGCATGGAAAATGCACAGCATTGAATTTGATTAAGGGACAAAAGAATGCAAACTCCTTAAATGTTTTCTTTTGTGCAGCTGGAAGTATCCTATTTGTCTGTTCATTATGAAGCCACTGACAGTGCTACAGGAATAACAGATGCATTAAACATGTTTCCCTTTGGAGAGATTAGCTAAGTTTAAAATAGAAGTGAAGACAGCGTAAAATAATCCAGAGAATATTTGTGTGATTCAAATGAAGTGAGGAGTGGCATTGGAATCAGAATGGAAAATATTATCATGTACAAATGACTAATTGAGACAGCAAGAGGTTTAAAATAATAGGGTTTTGTTTATTTTGGGGGGGTTGCTTACGTTCTAAAGTATACTGCTAGCTTATGAAGTGTTTTACTGAGGTCAAAGCTCTTGGAGATTTCAATTTACCAAAATCCAAGAAGAGAAAAAACAAACCATACAACTGTAAATTTATCTTGCTTTGTAACAGGATGAGTCAAAGCTGCATATATCAGTTGTTATAGAGAGTTAAGATCAGCTGCTACATTTCATCTGGGATATTCTGATCTCACAGGTTTAAAGTGCCCTCTCTTTCATCTGGTCTAAAAGGATTTTCGTGTTATATTTTAGTGGAACATTTATAAAAAAAATCGCTACTATGTCAAATGAAAAATTGAAGGGAGCATATTATCAAGAATAAGTAGATTTTCCCCAAACATTTGTCTGCAGAACCTGGTCCCATGACTCAAAGTCAGCTAAAGCTGCGGTGTGTATTTCATAACAGCTGAGGTGTGGGATCATTTCAGGGTCTAGTGAGAATCTAGTGAGCAGCCGGTTATCCAGTCAGATTATGGGTAAGACTAATTCTCCTGGAAAGCTTATCAATATTTCACAAAGTAAGGAAGCTATGAACCTGGGTCCTGCTCCTACAAGGGACTTGGTTTACGTCAGCTGAAGTTAGGAGCGCTCAACACTGGGCTGGAGGTGTTCACTGTTCAGAGCCTGCAAGATTGAGTCCTTTGAGAACAGGGAAAAAGCTGAAGTCGTACTTTAGACATGAGGCATTGGGGAATGCTTTCAATTTCAGGGAATGAAGTAAAAATGAGAGAAGTGCCAGAGACAGAAGTAGTTTATAATTAAAACATGTACCTTGGGGCAGATTAGCAGTGATTTCTAGTCTAGTAAGAAAATGAATTGATCCCATTGTTAATAATTTGCATACCCCCGCATCCCTCATATTCTACCAAATGCATAGTATTAGTTGCACCTATAGGAAATGTATTATTACCAGAACAATTACTTTATTGTACTTGTAACTGAACACGGGTGTCATTTTGTCTCCTGGGAGTCCCTTCATTAAGTACTGGCACCCTAGGCTAGCAGTCAGATACCGGCTGGCACTCAGGAATGCTGGATCCACTTCCTGGCTGTGCTATTGACTGTGTGATATTAAGTAAACTGTGGAACTTCTCTGCACATCACAGCACCCATTTAAAAACCAGGATGTTACTTTAGTGCCAGTACTATATCTCTGTTCATGTTTGTAAAGTGCCTTAAATTCCCTATGTAAAAAGGTCACTGTAGTATGCAGTTTGTTCATTATTATACCTTCTAATAGTTGATCAAACCTTTCTTAGGACATTTCTAAAAGTATGGGGAAGACAGAGGCTCAGACATTCAGGAAAGGCTGCCTGCAGCCCTGCTTATTTGGGGCCTAGAAGTGCCTGGCAGCCATGTGTGTTATTTTCATACTTTGTTCAGTGTTTTGTTTCCTGACATGTAAAAGGGCAGGAGTTGTGGTTAAGGACACAATGTACCCCTGGTGCACTGGTACTGACATTACTTTTTATTCATGAGTTTAATAATAATAATAATAAACCCCAAACAACCCCTGGAATACTGTTAGCCAAGTGTTTACCGTTGTTCCCTGTATAAATGTGTATCCACATTATTTACAAAAAGTCTGAAAACATCTGAATCTAAACACAGCCCAAGCCTAGTCTTCCAGCCTCAGTACCTGTGAGGTATCTGAATGAACACTTTAATTAGTCAAGACTAATCTGAGTTAACTGCCACTGAAGCTGCATATGTACATGACTCCCCCCCCTTCCGTTTTGATTCAAGTCAAAACCGAGGACAATCCATTCTGGATTAAATCAGTTGTATGTTTCTAGCCCCAGTGAATGCATATTCCAAAACTAAAGCCCCAGAAAGGATTAAGGTGCAGCACATACAGTCATTCATCTTCAGGGGTGAGAAGGACAGCAAAAAACATGGCAGTGTTCAGGGATGAGTCCACAGACAGCAATATTACCATTTGTAAAGGTTTGTATATGGCACACAACTGGTCAATTTCCTCTGTCATTATTTTTTTGTAACAAAAATTTATACATTCTTCTAGGAAAATGATATAATTACAGGAATAAATAATAATTTGCAGAAAGTAAAGGCAATCAGAGCAGAAATTGTATGCCTGTGCAACAGCATTCTTTTGTATTTTAACAAAAGTGCTCTGTGCTACAATCATCAAGAGAGGAAATATATTAAACACATATCCCAAAGCTTCCTGGGTACAACACAGCTTAGAAGAATATAAATACAAATATAAATACAACTTAGATGAATATTAAAATAATGTAAGTATTGTAACATTTGGGAATGGCAAAGCCATGTCTGCAAATGCCAGTGGTGTTCTGGTGTGTCTTGGATCTTAAGAATATTTCCTTTCACGTTTCTCCAGTTTACATAGACAATGGGTCTGAAAACATGCTTCTACACTGAGCATGAAAAGAAATGCTGTTGCTATGGCCCACTTCCACAACTAGCATTCATGGGAACAATCTTATCCACACATATAGCTTAACTGAAATCAGAAAGTGGTTTGGTTTTGTTTCTTATGATTCCATCTGTTTCTAGTTTTATTTCATCCTTCAATATGCGTGCCCTGGTCCACATGTAGTGGCTCACAGTGAGAGGCTGTGTTGGTTTTCTCCTTTCCTCTAGCAGCACTTTTTTGAACGGTTGGGAGTTTAGCAAATCAGCGCTCTTTTCTACTTTCCTCCCCCACCAGCCTCCTTCCCACTCACTCACGGTGTCTCATCTCAGGGTAAAAACAGTCAGAGACAAAGCCTGGGACAAAGCTTTTTGATCTGGGATCTTACTTATCTTTTGTCCCCTTTAAGTACTTCTGAACTATCTTAGATGATACCCCCCGCCACAACACCCCCCTCCAACTGGCGCTAATTTGAGGTAATTGCTATTTATTCCAGGGACCAGCTGCGTGTGTAAAGGGCTATGCCATTTCTCTTTTATCGCAGGTTTTGATTCAGATCAGTCAGAACCACCTCAAATGCAATGTGCGTTTTTAGCCCCAGATCCTCAGGGCAGGGTGTGATCTTATTATGTGTTCATATGGGGATTACCATGGTACCCGGGTATTATATGAAGATCCCAGATCATACTCCTCTTCTTTACAGACCAACCTAAGAGGAATTCATCTTTGTCTGTATTTCAAGGGTTTAGTTACTGTAAGGGTAGCATCATGGTGAACAGTTGGGAGTGACTGTGCTAATACCTGTCTAAAGTTATAAATAGGTTTAGTAGAAACTTGGTGATTCTAGATGTCAGAACAGTTTCAGACCAACCTGGCTACAGTTAACGAAAGCCACCTGCTTTCTTATGACGTATGACAATGCAACTGTATTTACTCAATTCCATGACAAGTTTTTTTTTTCTAATTAGCATGGGGAAAAAAGTCCCTTCTCTTATAATCACATACAAGGAAATCTCACTAAACACACTGTCAATCATTAAACTGCTGCCAAAGGCAGCATGTGCTTAGTAATGGAAACTGATCATGAAGTGGATTAAATGCAGCCAACACTGAGCATGACTATAACATTTTTTTTTTTCCCTGTTTTTTTTGCATCAGTCCTGGAAGCACTGCAATACCAGGTCAATGCATGGAATGGATAGAGCAAGCGCTATAAAATACAGAGCTCACAATGAACAAATATTGCAACCCATCTGGACCAGACATATGGTAGTGCCCATTAAGTTCAGTCCCCTTCACTGAAAATTCTTTTTGAAGTCATGGTGAGCTACTACACTGCATACCCAGAATCCCTCTGTTGGCCTCTCTCAGCCTAGTGCACATGATTAGTGTGGCCCTGCCCTCCACAAGGTGAAGCTGAATGAGGTTGCCCTACACCTCATTTGCACATAATTTTTTGGAGCATCCCAGGACTTGTGACAACAACACCTGATTCCAGTTATGAGTAGGGGCTAATTAGCACATGGCTCCTTGGTGGGGGGTATCTGAAATATATACACATACGGCGCAGTGCTGAACTGTGGGGTTACTGTGGAGGGTGAGGTCATACTAATCTCAGGTTACCATACATCTGGGTTTTCCTGGACTTATCCTCTTTTTGGATCCTCCGATTTCCATCCAAGTGATTTAAAAAATATATATAATCATATGCCTGGGATTTTGGTCAGCTCAGCTTCGAAGTTTTGCCCAGCTTGTCCTAGCAAGGAGCTGCTTGAGGCTTGGGGGAGTGGGCGGAGGCAGAGGGCAACTGGAGGCAGGGTGCAAATGCGTGTGGCCAGCATGTAGCCAGACAGAGGGGTGGGAGCAGCCCCAGCAGCTGGATGCATGTAAGTCTGCGGTAGGGCAGAACAGGGGGCAGAGGACCAGGGCTTGGGGACTGTCTGGGGGGAGTGTGCGGAGGGGATCGCTTGCGTGTGTGTGTGTGTGTGTGGCAAGGGATGGGTGTTTGATGGGGTGGGTGCCTGCTGGTGCTGAGGGAAGCTGTCCAGTTGCTGGGGCTGTGGCAGGGCAGGGAGGTGGGGGCATGAATGACTCATGCCCCCAGCAGCCAGCGGGCACAGCAGCAGTGGAGGCACAGTGGTAGTAAGTGGGGGAGCTCCACAGACACCGCTGGTGCTGTCGGCGGCAAGGGGTGGGGGTGGCAAGTGCCAACCAAGGGTCGGTGACCACCCACAACCACCGCTGGCAGTGTTAGTGGTGGCCAGTGGGGTTGCGGACCACCCACAGAAGCTGTCAGTGGTGTTGGCAGTGCCTTTTTGTAGGGAGTGCACTGCCATGCTCAGGGGGTGCATGTGCATCTGTGTGCACCCCCTACGCATCGCCCCTGGGCTGGGGGGGGAAGTGCCCGCCCCTCCAGCGGGGGAAGGGGATGAGGGGCCCTTCAGGGGAAGTAGGGAGCTGTGTGGCTGGGTCATTGGCACCAGGTCTGGTGCTCGCAGGGGTGGGGCAGCTGGGAGATGCTGCAGAGCTGCGGGGAGCAGAGGGCTGCAGGCCAGAGTTGAAGGGCACTGGCAGGGCTGGGGGACTCTGGATCAAGAGTGCAGGGCACTGGCAGCTCCAGGGGGCTGTGGGTGGGGAGTGAGGGGCACCGGAAAGGAGAGGGGGGGCTGCAGGTTGGGAGTGAGGGGCACTAGCATGGCCGGGGGGAGGGTACTGGGTGTTGGGAGTGAGGGACACTGGAAGGACTACTGGAGGTTGCTGTGGCTTGGGAGTGAGGGCAGTGGAATCGGCAGGGAAAGGGCACCAGCATAATACTAACCCCCACAATCATATACTCTCTCAAGTGACAGGTGTCTTCTTTTTTGGAACTGGAAATAAGATAATCCTAACTAATCATATACGGCAGGCTGAGAGAGTGGCCAGAAGAATGATTCTGGGTATGCAATGTTGTGCCCCACTGTGACTTGAAATAGTGTTGACTAGTGGGACCCAACCAGTGAACTATGTGATAAATCACAAGCCTTCTGGCTTTAGACTAATTCTATGCATAGTTTACCTGGCAGGGGAGGATCTATGATCACCAAGGTGTTTTTCCCCAGGGTGGGGACTGTCCCTTTTACTCTGGGCAGGCTGGCTGACTCCTGTGAGTTCCCTAAGGCAGTTTTCCCAGTGACAACTGTCCATTTTGCTCCAGCCAGGTTGACCCCTACCAGTGCCCCTGATATGGGAAACCTGACTGCAAAATTTTGTGGTAATGTTTGTGCTTTCTCTCTGGCTTGCTCCTTGGCCTTTTGGCTAGGAGCAAGAGAGACTAGGGGGCATCTGGACCTCAGGGCCTCGAGGCCTGGGGCTTGCACACAGGAGGCCTGCCATGGATTTGGGCAGTATCTGACACCCCAGACTGATGAGTCTGGGAGGGAAGATATTTGCCTAGTGGTAGAACCACACAGACTTCAGTGACTGAGCTGTACTCACTCAAATTTGGACCTTGACTATTGGTCTTTGCCCAGTTGAATCTGGAACTGATTTGGCTTATTTGGTCCTTGGGGAAATAAAAGGTGGTTTTCCCAGGGTGAAGCCTATCCCTTGCACTTCAGGCAGGCTGATCCCGGCAAGTTTCCCCAAATGCAGGAAACTCAACTGCATGGTTTTGTGTTAATGGAAGCCCGCTTCTCAACTTCTCCCTGGTTTGCTCCTTGGTTTTCTGGCTAGGAGCAAGTGAGACCAGGGGGTATCTGAACCCTAAGGCCTCCGGACCAGGGGCTTGTACACAGGATGCCTACCTTGGATTTGAGGAACAGCCGAAGTCCCAGACAGATAGATGGGTCTGGGAAGGAGGATACTTGCCTGGTGGTAGAGCCACACAAACTTGAACGGTTCAGCTCTGCTCAATCAAATTTTGGAACTTGATTGTTGGGCTTTGCCCAAGTGAATTTGGAACTGATCTGGCTCTTGAAATGAAATGTATGAAAAAACTAGTTTATACTAGATGCAAGGAGGTGCCAAAGTGCTGCTCAAAAGTGTGCTTATGAAACACCTGTGCTTAAATTTGTAGCAGTTTAAAAAAAAGTAACATGCATCAATTCTGGATGATTTAAGTCTATAGGTACTATATGCAAATTGCTACAGGCAAGTTTATTTCAAGGTTATTGTTTTAAAATGTGCCCCTCACTTCCATGTGCTCAGGCACAGCCGGATCTGACAGTAAGGAGAGAGGGAAGGGGCTTCCAGGAGAAAAAGTTGAGTGGAAGCAGAGAGCAAAGAACTACCTGATTCCCCAGATTTATTTTCCCTGCTTTAGCCGTAGGAAGGGCTACAGCAAACCTTCAATAATTAGATTCAAGGCGAACCTGCAATCGTTAGATTCTATACCTGAAAAATTTTAACAAATTAATACATTTTCTATATATAGAATCTAATTATTGGGTGTCATCTTATGATTAGGGTCATCTTCTATTCAGGTAAATATGGATAATAGATAAAGCTATTGCTGGCCTAATTTTATAGACATAAACCCGGGCTGGATGGGGCACTATGCTTCTGACTGAGACTTAGAGGACCCCTCTCCTTGTGCAGGACCCTGACAGCTGAAATCAGTGGAGACCATTTAACTGGATATTAGGCCTGTGCGAAGCGGCTAATATTTGCTTCAGATTCGGATTCAGCCAATTCGTAGTTGGTAGGATCGGAAGGGACCTGAGCAGATCATCAAGTCCAACTCCCTGCCATGGGCAGGAAGAATGCTGGGGTCAAACGACTCTGGCTAGGTGATCCTTTTGAAGACCCCCAGGGTAGGAGTGAGCACCACTTCCCTTGGAAGTTGGTTCCAGATCCTAGCCTCCCTGACTGTGAAGCAGTGCCTCCTGATGTCTAGCCTGAACCTATTCTCAGTCAACTTATGGCTGTTATTCCTACCCACATCCCTCCTGAAGTGCGGCACCCAGAACTGGACACAGTACTCCAACTGTGGCCTGACCAGTGCTGCATAGAGGGGGAGGATCACCTCCTTGCACCTGCTCGTGATGCATCTGTGGATTAGCCTTACTGACCGTGTCCTCACATTGGCAGCCCATGTTCATCTTGGAATCAATAATGACTCCAAAATCCTATTCTGCCTCTCAGGTGGCTGGAAGTACCTTTTGCTGATATATGACCACAGTACAAATTTGCTTGTTGACATGTTTTAGTAGTTTGTTTTGTAAAAACATCTGCATCCTGTTAAGATTCAGAAGATAATTTCATGGTCTGCCAGAAGGAGGCAGGCATAAACACACTCTCCATACTCCAGCAGAATTTAATCTATTTCTGTTTCTTCCCAGGACAGAAGGCTGGTTTGCCACTTGAAACAGCTTGTAATCAATTTAATCCCTCAGAAGTATTATACAAGTGGCAAAAACAAAGATAACCAGCTACCCTTCCAGCCAATGTACTTAGTTTGCAAGTACCTGGTAAAGGTGTCTGCATTCAGAATGGTGAGAGAGATTCACTAAGGCCAAATACAACATAAAAGGACCTTAACAAACACAAAGATCGCTCTGGCTTTCTGCTACACTTAGAAGGTCATGTCCTCATCTGTTGTAAAATACTGTCGTTTCACTGCCATCTGGGACAGGAGATTCTTTGCGAAGAGCATACCCAGTTGGGTTTTAGTTTTAGAGAGAAGTACAACTCAGTGATGAGTTTTTATCAGTTCTCCTTGCTTTGAAGCATATCAGAAGAGTTGTTCTTTAAAAACAAGGGGCTGTTCTTTAAAAACTCACTGTGCTCCCCACCCAATGCTGAATACTCTCCCCACAACATACTCAGTCTTATGGTGATTTAAAGCCTTTGTCATGTGCAGACTTTTGTATTTGAGAAGAATGACTCAGTCGAATAATTTACATAAGCATGATCAAGGTGCAAACATGATGTCTGGGTAGACACAGGCATTTTTAGGACATTTTTTCTGTTCCTAAAGTTTAGAATAAATATTCAAAATTACACAGCTGTACTCATCTGAAGTGAGAAAGTACCATGTATTCCCTGGTGCATACTATATTTTAGCACGTTTATCAGTGTACATGGCTATACCACATGTGTAATACACATAGCAACTTGGCCTGATCCTGGTTAAACTGAAATTTAATGGAGTCTTTTCCACTGACCTGAGTGGGAGCATGATTTAGTCCAAAATTCATCACCCTGATGAGATTCCAGAAAACAGAAATCTGGCAATATCTAAGAATAGCTTGGCTTAAAAAAAACCAAAAAACAGTATCTTTCATTTCAAACAGAAAAATCAGGTGATTATACTATGGCAAGCTTTGTGCACCTCAAGGGTAATCTGTACTGTGCCCTTGCTAACTGACTCACTGCACCATAAAGGTATGATATGATCGCTGATGACACCAAGCTGTGGGGTAAAGTGAATACACCGGCAGGCAGGGACCGCATCCAGGCAGACCTGGATAGGTTGGAGAAGTGGGCGGATCTGAACAGGTTGTGGTTCAACAAGGACAAGTGCAGGGTGCTGCACCTGAGGAGAGGGAACCAGCATTAGGGTTATAGGTTGGGGGCTGACCCTCTCGGCAGCACAGGGGCAGAGAGGGATCTTGGAGTCAGGATTGACTCCAGGATGAATATGAGTCGCCAATGCGATGAAGCAACAGGCAGAGCCAACCGCACCTTGTCGTGCATTAACAGGGGCATCACTAACAAGTCCAGAGAGGTCTTGCTTCCCCTCTATGCGGCGCTGGTCAGGCTGCAGCTGGAGTCCTGTGTCCAGTTCTGGCCGCCGCACTTCAAGAGGGACGTGGGGAACCTGGAGAGGGTCCAGAGGAGGCCACTTGTATGGCTGAAGGCCTCCGTGGCCAGCCCTATGAGAAGAGGCTGAGGGACCTGAATCTCTTCAGTCTCCGCAAGAGGAGACTGAGGGGGGATCTTGTGGCTGCCTACAACCTTATCAGGGGCCAGCAGCAGGGACTCGGGGAAAGTCTGTTCCCCAGGGCCCCCCTTGGAGTCACCAGGAACAATGGCCACAAGCTGAGGGAGGACAGGTTTAGGTTAGATATTAGGAAGAACTACTTCATGGTAAGGGTGGCCAGAGCCTGGAACAGGCTTCCCAGAGAGGTGGTGCTCTCACCTTCCCTGGAAATTTTCAAGAGAAGACTGGATAGGCACCTGGCTGGGGTCTTATGACCCCTGCCACCCCCAGTGCAGAGGAGTTTGTGACTGTTCGATCTTGTCATCCCTTGGGGAGCTCTGTTGAACAGACATTCCCCCAGATCCTGGTGAGCACCCCGATGAACTTATAGGTGGCCACCGGATCACCCCTGAGCCTGTGCTTTTCTAGGCTGAAGAGTCCCATGGCTCTCAGCCCCTCATCGTAAGGTCTGTTTTTCTGACCTCTGATCATACACTTGGCTCTCCTCTGCACCCTGTCGAGATTCTCCACATCCTTGATGAGAGACTTTAAAGAGCAGGATTCTGCTGGAATATCAGAGGGCTCTGCATGCTTGGCTGTAAACGCTGAGTGCTTCAGTCCTTTTTTTCCCTTCAAAGCTATAATAACTAACTTAAAGACAAAATCCCCCACAGAAAATGTGGCATTAGTATGATGCATACTAAACAGTTGCTTTTAGTTGTATGCCATCTCTTATCTATCAATTGCTAATTTAACTCTAACTTCTCAAGGCAAAGACCTTGTTGCTATATTTTAAAGGGTTTAGTACACTGTAGGCATTTTATAAAACTATAAACAATATATACAGTTCATTCTAGCTTTGAGGGTAGTATCATTTTCCTATGTTCAATGTAGAATATTGCTAGAATTGACAGTATTTCTCAAAACAGAAAGTTCAGGTACATTAAGTATAATAATAATCACAATTTCAAGCAGAATGATGTCTAAATTAGCTTAGATAAAAAAGTGCTGCCATTTAAGATAAACCTCTTTTGATTGATTGTAAGGTGCCCATCTTTCTCAGCTAAATTTAATGGCACACCATATGCTTTAAGGGTAGGGACAGAAATTACTTTCCTGTGACTTTTCTTTGTTTTTTTTTTTTTATTTCTTAAAGGGCCACAGCTGGCCCAGGTGGGGCACCCATGGGGGGCAGAGGGAGTGGGGAGCATCAGCAGGTTTGTGCATAGCTCCCCATGCAGCTTGGGATAGTGGGGGGCAGTGGGGATTGCCCCCCTGCTGGGTAGCACCCAGTGAGCACCAGGGCTTTTCTTTAAAGTGCCAGGAGCTGGAGCAGGGGTGGGGGCAACCATGGGGGGGGCTGAGGGAGAGGGGGGTCTGGCAGAGGTCCCCCCATGTTCCCCTCCCCCAGCCCCCCCCTTCCGCCTCTAGTACTTACCAGCCCAGGGTCGGCTGCTGCTCCCTGCTGCAGCCACCGTGGGCTGCCCGAATCATCAAAGCTCTCTGACTCTTTTCCAAAGATTCAGAGAGCTTTGAATGATTCAGACCTTTCCATTGGTCCCCTGATTCGATTCAGATTCAGAGATTCAGCCACTGAATCGGGGCGAATCTCCTCTGAATTGAATCACCACCCAAAGCTTCGCACAGCCCTAGTGAATGTCTGTTAATTCGCTTATCAGTTCTATCTACGTAGCTTACACTAACCTGGGAAGATTGAACGGACTGTGCCTCGGACTTTTTGACTGTCTGTACTTAGCCTAAGAGGTGTATCTTACTTACATGGGATTAGGATCAGTTCCATCCAGCAAGTATCTCCAGTGGAGATGGAATTAGTAACTGCACTGTAGTTATTTTGAAACACATAGATAGAGCTGGTCTGTAAACCAGAATCATGAGTCATTGCTAGTTTAGTGGCATGTGGTTTTCTAGTATCACTGACTACATTTTAAGTGCATGCAATAATTTAACATTAAATATTGTCAGGAACATTCCAACATGCCAGAAAAGTAAAAAACTCCTATATTTTAATGCTGAGGAACAGTAACAACATTTTTTTCTTAACAGCATAAAAATAAAGAAGAATAAAAGCTAAAATAATAGGAAAGAAGATAACTTGAGTTGGGGTAACCCCAGAACTACTTATATGCCCTCCATTCCAGAATGGAGGATTTGGTCCAACTGGGCCAGCATTCAAATCATCCCTTGCTTTTTTTGTGCATGCTAAAACAAAACAAACAAGCAAAACTGAAATAAGCAAAAAACAACAAAAAACCCACAATATAAAAACAAAAAACCCCACATCATTAAAACTTCCCAAAACTAAAACCCACTTCCAGCTCTAGTATTAACCTAAAATATGAATCAGTGATTCGAAAAGACCTCCAACAATCATGCAGGGAACATGGACAAGTTCCCTAAAAGAAATGTTCTGTTTTCACCAGTTCCCAGTTTACCCCTGCTCAAATTAGCTGCAAATATCTCAAGCTGGCACACGTTCATATTCATAGCAGCAGGTTACAGAAGTTCTGCATTTACCAAATGAAGCAGCACATGTGATGATAACCACATTTAAAATCTGCATTCTTAGGACGTGACATCCCTGAGGAGCTCTGCAAGCCAAGAAATGACTAATTTTGCAACATCTTGGAGAATGAAGCTTGCATGTTCCTGGTTAGGACATACTTAGTCAAAGGGTTAGGCAGAGAAAATTACACAAACAATGGAATTGATGTTTCAACTAACAGCCAGAGGCAGGGAAGTTATTGGGTGATATCTGTTACCCCAACTATACAGTTGGTCCTATATAGACAAGCTTTTGAATGTAAAGCACCCATCCATAAAAACACAGCAGTAACATACTACAGTGCTGTCTTCTAATATGTACCATCTGGCTATGTTGATGCTCTTTTCCTGGCATATCTAAAAATCTCCCATGTACTCATGTGGATCCAGACTCAGCAGGACATAGCAGCGAACGCCTTACTGGGATTCTTCACAGCACCCCACTAAATGCAGGACAGCCATACTGGTTCTGTTACAATCCAGGCCAGCCATGTCTGTGGAAAGCAGGAAGGAAGCATTTACTGGTAGTGAAGCAAGTTTTTAAAAGGGTTCAGGGCCTTCTTGTCTGGTCTCTCAGTGACTGGAAAGCTCTCATGTGCCAGTGAATAGGGAGTGGTGATTTATTACTCCTGATCAAGTGAACTCACAATGCAAGGTCTGGGCTACTCAAGCCATCCATTCAGTTGCCTTGTGCTGATTCTACTCTGCCTTGTTTTCTCTGATTCTGTGTCAGCTCTCAACTGGAGGTACAGAGACCTGTTTTCTCAGCCTAAACCCCTTTTTTCCAACATAGCTGAAGTATTTGTACCCTATACCACACCAGTTCTCGCTTCCTTCTGAACTGTGGGGCACTCCCAGCAACCGGTGGGTTCTAACCCATGATGGATAAATGCAGGATTCATATCTAAGAAGTATTTGCTGTGGATTTCTAGCAGAATTTTAAAAGCTACTTCTAACAGTGCTAAAAAAAAGGGTTAAGCAAACCAGCTTTAGTCATATACGAGAACTCCTACTATTATATCCCATTAATATCTTTCACTGAACAATGTTACTTGTAATGCAATAGATCAAACACCTACATTTCAAGGCAACTAATTCTGTTTATAGGCCGTTAGATGCATAATGATAAATGATAGAAAAAGGTTGAAACACTGCTTCGTTTTCCTGTTTTATCTCTTCCTGTTTTCTGAAGGTTGTTACTGTGACACTAATGTACAAAAAATCATTACTTCCTACTTCTGATCTGTTTCAAGTCTTTGTCCCCGTTTCTCTCTCTCTCTCTCTCTCTCTCTGTGCTTGCATCAAGTATTGACAGAAATGAGACTTCTTTTGCCGAAATGCTTAGTTACAAGAAAGGTACGGTAAGTTAAAAAAATTCTCAATTTATTTACAAAAGAAGTAGCTCAGTCATCTGTACTCTGCAGTATTTTCTTTCAAATAAAACTCACCGGAAGCCTTTTAAAAAGGCATTTATCATCCAGATATATCTAGCATAATACAGTATGTTATGCATGTGTAGGATGCTGAAAAACTGCTGTGTGATAAAGCACACAAATCTTTTTGTGCCTATCTATGTATTGTACCTACAGACCAAGTCAGGGGACTGGATATGGTGCTTACTTAAAGATTGCTCACCTCTCCACAAAGGTATGTGATAAATGTAATGAAACACAGAAAGCAGGTTGCATGTGAGACTGTTAAAAAATATGATGGTAAATATATAGCACAATCTGTATGCAACATTAGAGATGCAATTACTATATAATTAAGGACTAGAGTGGGGCTTTATAATAGGGCTCAGAAACCCCTGAATATCAAATATGCAGAATAAAGAACCAATTTACACAGGAAAAAGTCAGCCCCGTTATTATATAATGTTTTTACATGTTAAAAGAAAGATGATTAAGATAACTGATTATTATATCAGTTGTGCTAACAGAATGAGCTGAATCCAACCTATACGACATTGCTGTCAGCCTGGAGCCACTCCATTGACTTTACTGAGGATCTATGCCTACTTTGACCAAACTTTGATGGGTTCAAACCAGTGCTTGAAAAATTATTTAAGATTAATTTTAGTGACCAAGTTTTAACCCTTTGGCCTAATCTGTGCTGAGAAATACTGACCCCTCAGTTCCCTCTGATGTCAAGTGCTGTGAGCAACCAAGATCTGCAAGGATTGGATGCTGTATACAAAGACAGATTTGCTTTACGAGTGAAAGATAATCCAAATTAACCTAGGACTTGAAGGAGTTTGTGAGATGCTATGGTTGCAGCAGCACAACCTGTGTGAAAAAGTACTGTGGTTTTTCAGTTGAAATATCTTAATAACATACAGACGTGAAAAGCAAGATCTTATTCAGCATACTAAAACGTAAGCAACACAAGATGTCACTTAGAAAGAAAGACAATATCAGCTTTTCTATAGAAAAAGAACTATTACAGCCGATTAGAAAAAATTCTGCTTAACAACTATAGAATATATCAGTTAAGCTGTTTGTGTGGTACTCTTTAATTCAAAGGTACCGCATTACTTAAAGCTTTTCCCAAAATTATTTTCTGACCATGGAGTCTACCCTTAATGCTAGCTTTAAAAAAATGCCCATTTTTTTCATTATATTGTTGCAAAAAATTGAGGCTATGATCAAGAACATACTGTACTGCTTCCTACGTCACAAGCTCTAACAGTTTATATTGGATTACATGCAAGCTCTGGTACTCTGGAGCTACAGCATCATATTAAAAACATCTGTCTGGCACAAATCTCAGTAGATGTATTGGCTGGCCTTATGACCAGCCTTGTACTTAGACTGGATCCTGAAACAGAAAACATGCTATATGACCATGCAGAAGCTTTAAAATGTGTTATCTGTGGTCTGCTTGAAATAAAATTATTAATTTCAGCCCTTACTGGAAATAAATGCATAGATATGATATATTTTACTTTGCAAACTGCTCTGTATGTTCTTGATTAGGTGTCCTATACTTCAGTGATGCCTGGTCTTTGAACTCTCCTAACCTCTTTGAAACTTCCAGCTCAGGCCTGTATCTGTTTCTCAGCTTTTAATTTCTGTAATTATTTTGCATAATTTTTTGGGGGAAAAAACTGCATGTAACTGCAAGTTTAATTTGTGTGTGCAATTACCCTGTGTTACCATAATTGCACACACAGTCTCCATAATTCTGCATGTAAATAAGACACACTCCTACATACAAGTTTCTGAAAAAGTAATCTTCCAATTAGCTATCCAGGATATATGTCATAAAGGTATTGTTGTGCTTCTTATTTTCATAGCATTTATATACCCAGAAAATTATTATAGGTAAATTGCTAAAAAAAAAAAAAAAAAAAGGCACCAAAATTACTACAGATTGTATATCCAGTTATATCATTATTTGGCACGCTAATCTGTTACTCTTACGCTATGTAACTGAGTATTGCTGTGTAAGAATAAGAATCTTTTTTTGAATCTTTCAGTACGCACCAACTGCTTCTGAAACTTCAGAAATGAGAGTACTTTCTGATACACTCTTTTCGATTGGCAAAATCTTGCTTGGAAATGGTTATAAATTTTGCTGTAATCTCTCAAATCACAACAGAATTGTTTAAAATGTTCTAGTTGCCATTTTTATAATACAACTTCATACCACATAGTGATTGCTCCTTACAGAAACTTTTGTCACATGAGAAAAGGGAAATTCATGCCTGGCAGCAGGTTTTAACACAGACAAGCACTGGTCCTGAGAGGTCAAGTCACTTAAAACCCTGAGTTGCGTAAGTTATTTATTATAATTCATCAGCATGTAGCTGAACAAAGGTGGCAAAAGAAGTTGGAAATATTTTCATCAGGCTGTCCCAGCTCCATCATAAAGGACCAAATGGGAAAGCTCCTCACTGACTTTTCCAGAGCAGGTTCCAGTAGCTCACTATGATTTTTATTATTTCACTTACCTATGTCTAGGGCTAGGGACAGAAATTACACATAAACCAGTATAAACGATCAGAAGTTTGTTCAAATCTGTAACACAACAAAAGTTCAGTGCACGTAAACTACTTTCAAAATGGCTAAAATTGGTTTAAGATAAACCTGGATGGATGTAGTATCAGACTGAAATGATTTAAGTTAAACCGGTTTATTGAACTTCTGCTCCAGATCCCCTCCAGATTCAAGTTAACTCACAGTCCCCCAGCATCCCAGGATGCTTTGCACTTCTGACAACACCCACCCCTCGCAGGGTGGGCAGGCTACCCTTGGCCCATGCTGTCTGTTCCAGCAGAGCAGGGATGTGCTTTAGTACCCCCTGACTTTTGGCCCGGGTCACTTCAGGCATGTGGCTGCATTTCCAGAATGGAAATAAATGGCTAATTTTCACTATATACAAGTAATTTTACATATATATATCGATTAGCAATTTTATATATATAAATATCTATTACTAATTTTCATAATGGTTGCCTATTGCATCAGGGGCCATCACTGGTAAAGCTGGCAAACTACTATTATGGTATTGCCCAAAGACCCACATCATGATCAAGTTTCCATTATTTTAAGAGCTCTGCCACCATATAGGTAGGTAAATCCCTGCACAAATTTTAATCTGGATAAAGACAAGCAGCAACATAAGCAAAAGGCAAGAAAGAAGGAAAACTAATACATGTATAGATGCTTTAGTTAGCACTATGTACAACTTACTGACACAGAATAATTTAGACATTTGTTAGCTTTTAAAATCATTTTGGAAATCCTCTTGCAAACCATAACCCCTGGTACTCCATGAAAATTTACATGCTGTTGCTACCTCACACTGGAAAAAATGCCCCAGGACTTTCTCACCACTTAATTTATCTTGTGTGATCACCATCATATTATTCAGATGTAAATAATGAGTCATATTGTGCACAAGACTTGCTTGTGTGTTCACAGGCAGCAATCAGGCAACTTTTTTGAGAATTTAGCCCATGATATTTTGCAGTTCCACTGGCCCCTTCATTTTGAAGTTTATCTTTATTTATACCCCAAAGAAAGGAAACCAAACACTATAGTTAGATTCAAATGTGTCATTTGTACTATTAGATATGTATCTGCTTTGAGTCAGACTGCTCAGGAGTGAAAAGTAAAGTAACTCCTTCTTCCAGGATGAGTACAGGAGAGAGCAAGCTTTGTGAGGCTTCTATTTCTACCCCCTTTTCCTTCCTTCATAAGCAAATGGCTTGAGGCAGGGCAGAGAATATGAGGATATCTGGCTCTGTTCTTCAGTTTGCCAGCCCATGGCAGAACTGCTATAGCTGGTGCAAAGGACACGTACAAGGGGCTGATTTAAATTAACTTTCCCTTATACCAAAGGGGAAATGAGCTCAATCTGTTTGATGGGTTTCACTGGAGAGACCTAGTTGATCATGATCACTACCCTTTGCACAGCGCTGTATAAAGGTAGTCATTAGTCCTTAATTTGCAGCTCTTTGCAAATTCTTTATCGTAACACAAGACAGGTTATTAACAGTTTTTCTTAGACACTTCCAGTGTCTTTCAGGACATTTATTTTAATTTAGAAACTTGATTCTTATTCCTAGTTGACAGCATAATTTAGTAACCCTAGCACCTCTGTTAATGATGATCTACTCCACCTGAAGGATATGCACCTTTATAGACTAACTGAATAAGATATAAACATAGGGCACAAGCTTTCATGAGCCCAAGTTCACTTCATCTCATGCTCCTTCTAGTCAAGCACAGAGGTTTACTTCAACAGCTCTTCCATTTGTTCATATGATAGCCTAGCTTGTGCAAGACCTCTGCCGGCTTTCTCAGTTAGCACAGCCGCTGAGTCCTTTTCAAAGCTTTGTTTTATCAGCTGTTCCAACTGCAACTGAATAATACGGCATAACTAATTTAATAGGCATTGCCCATTTGACTGTTGTCTGCAAGTAGATCCCAAAATTCTTTAATGTATTTGTTACTTGAAATTGTCCACAGATTTCTTTCAAAAATAATTATTGCAAGGTTTGTTTTCAATAGCTACAATACATGCTGCATTGGTTATAAACATTCTAATGTTAGATTGTACAGTCCAACTAAAAATATTTGCTATATGATGGTTAGCTATTTAAAACCACCCAACCAGGGTGATAAAGCAATACAATGCACATTACAGATTTTACTGTTAACTATGTAATTAAAAATGTGCTTTTTATGACTATTTGTACTAATAAAGTCTAATTGATATTAATAAAGACAAAAGGGATTGTGAATACTGTTGAATAAAAATATTAATGAATACTCACTGCAACAGTTCTACTATTTGTTGATTTGTGCCGATATTATTCCTCTCATTCTCCCCTGTGTACAATTTAAAAATTGTTTTTATTGCTTTGCAATTCGCTATTAAGATGACAAAACACAAATATGGGCAAATTTATCTGATCCGGGACCCAAAGCTTAAGCAAAAAACAAAATGTATTAGAAAAAATGTCTAATATGTGTGTGTATTACATAAAATAACTTTTGTATAAAAGATTTTGATATTCCTTAAGGATGACAGATGTTAAAAAGAATATAATTGTTAGATTTGAATTGACTAGTACAGTAGTGTTTTAGTGTGCGTGTGTGTGTGCATGAGCACACGTCTGTGTATACACACACGCACGCATGCAAACACACACACACACATTCAATAAGGAAAATCCCTTCACTATACACAGAGACAACCTTATAAAGCTAGCCTCCTTTTTGCAATTCAACAGCATATCTAATGTGTCTTTTATCTTGTACATGTTTGTAAGTATGGTTAGCAAAATAAATGCACCTTTGAATCATCAGTTTAATTTAGTTTTTGTATTTTCAGTTTTTTATTAGCTTCCAGCAGCATGTTCTGCCTCAGGTCACTTAAACAAGGCCATCCATTCATTATGTGTGGCCACATCTAATATTCAATATTAGCAGAAGCAAGTCTGCAATAACTGATCACATTTCCTAAGTCTGCACCAGCTGTACTTAAAGTTAGCAGGTGCTGATTAAACTATAATTCATTCATTGCTTTGTATGGCTTTGCACTGTAGAGAAGAGCTGGACACTAAGCTTCCTTTTAGAAATGTTTAGATTAGAATCTAAGATGTGTTATGATTAGAGAGAGACCTAAATGACTGATGTTGGATCTGAACTTTCCCAAAACTATAGGGGTGTAGCCAGGGAGCTGGTCTCATGCTCCACTCTTTTTAAAATGTCATACAAAATTCTTTTGATGTTCTTTCTAAATGCTGTGGGTTACAAACTATATAAAAAGATAGAGCAAACAATACCTGGCATATGTGGGCTCTCAGCAAAGTAATACTATTTTTTATACTACATGGGCAATGGCATGCAAAATTAATTGGCACTTCTATAGCACCTTCCTTCTGGAAAGTCTCAAAGCCTTTACAACATTTTTGTAAATTGTCATAGCTCCCATGTGAGGTTTGTGAGTAATACCTGTTATAGCACAAGTGAACAAGCCATAGGAATACAGTCAAGTGATTCCCAATGTGGTACTCAAATAATAGGCTATAGTACCCCTCTTAAGGCTTCATAAAGCCTGTGCTCTATTTTTCTTTATATGTATATAAACTCTGGCATATATACATCTGTATATAAGCTCTGGTTAACTCTGGCAGAAACTTGGATGTATATGCAACTGATTTGCTGACAATTGCCCATCCGAACTAACTTGGGTAACAAAAAGATATCAAACTAATTAGAAGTAATGCTACATAATACAGAAGTGTACACTGCTCCATAACAATTTCCAATATTACTAAAGCCTTTTGATGTTGGTGTAAAGAATATAAGATTTTTAATATTTAGTCACACTTCCTAGTTGCTTTTATGGGAAGTCTTTAGTAGCTTACTTGGTTTATAATCAACTTTTGTGTAATGCTGCTGTGTTGTATTAGCCTCCTTCTAACAAATGAGAGATGACTCCATTTCAATGGTGAAAAAAGTGGTTCCTTTCTAAATAAGCTTTTGCGTAAAAGGTTTTGATATTCCTTAGGGATGACAGATGTTAAAAATGATATGATGTTTAGCGTTTGAATTGACCAGTCCAGAAGATGTTTGATTTATATGATGTCATAGCTGAATAAAAATCAAGGCTTTTTAATATTCAGTGCAAGCATTTGTTTTTTTCTGGCAGGTAACTGAACATATGCAGAATAGCATAAAACCTTTGAAATGGAGGCACAGAAGCAGCCCTGTTCCACTGTTGCGTTAGCAGACCCACCAGCTCACATCTCGCCTCTTCAGGCATCCCAGAATTCATCAAATCCTAGTCAGAGCCCTGTACTTCTTCAGCAGGAACAAGCCCTGTCTCAGACTATATACCTCAAAGCCCTTACCATACCGCTGTATCATCCTATCCAGTCAGGATGCTATCAGCCAAACAACCAGCTAGCTGCTGGTGGAAGTGGTATAAACCTAGAGAGTAGTAACATGCCTTTAATCCTAAACCCAGTTCTGCATTCAGAGAGGACAGATCAGTCTCAGTCAGTTCCTAAGAAACCGCCAGGACATACTCTGACAATAAACATCATCAGCAGTTTGCCAGTGTTACCACCAAGCTCTTGTCCAAATGCACCTGCTGGAAGCCCAGGGAAATCCAAGAATGCTGGGAAGTACATTTGCAAACACTGTGGACGAGACTGCCTGAAGCCAAGTGTCCTTGAGAAACATATTCGCTCACACACGGGGGAGAGGCCCTTTCCGTGCACCACCTGCGGCATTGCTTTTAAGACTCAAAGTAATCTGTATAAACATCGAAGGACCCAAACACATGTCAACAATGCAAGGTTGCCTTCAGAGTCTGACCATGGCACTGCGCTGGAGGAGAACGAGAGGGCAGCAGAGAGCTCTGCAGCACAGGGTGCAAAAGCACACGATAATGCCTGTGAAAGCCCCGGGATAGGGGTTAGAAAAACCATGTCAGAGACTAACACCACAATGGACACTAAGAAACTTCCGCCCAGTGCTTCATCGCTCACAGTGGAATGTCAGAGGGTAAAAACAGATAGTCCCTATAACGCAGGGGGAAGTCAGAGTGCTCCTGAAAGAGAGGCAATGCAAGATCCCCAAAACTTATCTTCTCCAGTAGTTTCGCCAGGTAGTCGACACCACAGAAGGAAGATACAGGAACAAAGATCCCCAACAGCAAATAAGCACATTCAATTGCAAAGGCAGCAAGCAACCTATTCAGATAAGCAGTGGGACTGCAAGCCATCTGACTATAAGCTGAAGAAGTGTGAGAGCACTGACTCAGGGTATCTGTCACGCTCGGATAGTACAGAACAGCAGCTGCTGTCCTCAAGTCCTCTGCATAGTCTTTATGAACACAGCACAGAGCTGGAAAATGAAACTGCTTTCAGCAGCCCAAGGGGCGCAGCAGGAAGTGGTGCAAAACTGGATTCAGCTGAGAAAGCAACAGCTTTGATGTTAGAGAAAAAGAAGCTGGAAGAGCATATCTCAAAACTGATATCTCATAACAAAGCTGTGGTGGACGATACCCAATTAGACAACGTTAGGCCCAGAAAAACAGTCCTTTCCAAACAGGGGAGCATTGATCTGCCAATGCCTTACACATATAAAGACTCCTTCCATTTTGATATCAGGTCTCTTGATACAAACAGGAAAAAGAACCTCTCCCTGTGCTCAGCAAAATCTACCTTTACACCCATGGAAAAATCCAAACCCCTGTTTTTTCACTCAGTTCCCACTCAGTTCTCCACAACAATTGACTGTGTGCCTGTTACACGAAGCAACTCTTTGCCATTCATAGAGAGCACAAAGATTGTGCATGAAAAAGTAAGTAGATCAAAACCACCGTCGCTCGCAAAGCAGTCCCTAAATACAAGCGTTTCTAGTTTGTTGCATAGCAACAAGCTTGCTATAAGTTCAGTGGATTTTCCTAACAGCCATCCTCGAGCACTTGTCAGACAAACAGCAGTGGATGACTTGCCACTAGGTAATACAGGTGATAATTATTCCCCCTCTGAGGACGTACAAGGGGCGAAAAAGCCAGGAGCTGGAGGAGATGCAGTCAGTGCAAAGTGTAAGAAATCAAGTCAGAGGAAATTAAAAATGTTCTCTCAGGAAAAATGGCAGATGTATGGTGATGAAACATTTAAGAAAATATACCAAAAAATGAAGAGCAGTCAGGCCGCCAAGAAGCTGAAGCAAAAGGGAAATAAAGTTACAGATGTTACCGTCTTCATTCCTGAGCCAAAGGGGGCAGCCAGTGGTGATGGGGCTATAGATGGCAGCAGCTCTACAAGCAGGAATATTTCCTCCCCTGTGGCTATTTCTACCCCAAGGATAAATGCTGTGCAATTAGAAACCCGTCCTACCAGTAATCATACACTGCAGAGCGGTTCCTCCGAGGAGAGTGGTGCAGGCAGTTTTACAGAACTAATGGAAACGTCACACTCAATCAAAGCTGGCAAGCAGCATGTAATAAGCAATACTTCCCAAGAATTTAACACCAGCGAGGCACACCGTCCAGGGAAATATACAGGGGGTAACAACATCTTACCAACCCCGAGCACTGGTCATGAGCTGAGGCAGGTAGCAAGTCAGTTAAGCCCTAAAATATTAGATGATGATCATCTGCAGCTGCACAGCAATGAATTGGAAGAGCCACATCCTGTGAGAGATACCAGTGCCCTCGAAGCAGCATGTGAAACTAATTCAAACAGAGATCTGGAAAATCATAGTGGAAGAGAAACTGCTCAGCATGCACAGACACCTTTAAGGGTACAGAGCTGCAACAGTGGTGAATCCTCCCAGGAACTCCATGAGTTACCATCAGAGAGGAAAAAAATGAAAGTTGATGCAGCAAAGAGCAGAGAAAATGTGGCTTTAAAATCCAGCTCTAGCCCTAATCGTAGAAGTCATGACACAGGTGAAACAGTGAGTTCGAGAGAACATTATAGTATCCCTGATGCTACTTCCCCTACTTCAATAAAACACTCAGTTAAAGAAAAAGAATTAAATGCAAGAATTAAGGAACCAGTCTACAGAGCTGAAGGCATGCAATGTGAGAAAAAAGTCAAACCCCACAGAGAACCCACAGATAATGTGAATCATCTTACGCATTCAGGAGGGGCCTCAACAACCTCCTTTAGTGAATTTCTGGCACCTGAATTAAAGGGGAATAACTGCATTTCTTTCGCTTTACATAAGCTGACAAACACAGGGATCAAAACATGTCTTGTTACAACAGGACCACTTCAAAGTGGTCATGATCCTGGCATATCTTCCAAAATTCATCACCTGCAGTCTAGTCCAGTAACTCCGCTCCTACAGAAAAATGCATTTTCACCGAAGTATGTCCTTAAATTGCCACAAGACAAGAGCGCTGCAGACCTGACATTTACACTGAGACCAGAGCAGAAGACTGCACCCTGTACTTCTTCGCCAGTCACCTTGACCAAACCTTCCTGCATTGTCGACAGCAGGTCGCTCAGTCCTGATCCTGGCAATCCGGTTTTGTCTTCTTTAGCATTTGAACTGAGGCACCAGGCCAGCAGAGAAGGGCATAGATGGAATGTACAAGCAAACTGGAAGGCACCAATTTTTTGCTTGCCAACCGATCCAGAAAGGACAAATAGCTCAACCAAAGTAGATGACAGCTTTGATAACCAAAGCTCTAGGCAGAAAGCAATTATGGAAGACACTTGGAGAGGAACAGAGAACAAAGATAATGTAAGTGATCAAAGGCAAGCGGAGGAGAAAATGATAAGCACAACTACTTGCTCTGCACAGACTTCAGTGACGAAAGTCTGCTTCGCTTCTATGTATACAGGCAGCTTTTTCATATCTACAGACATCAAAGGAGAAAATCGGGTTTTACGTCATCTTCACTCAGGAAGAAACTCTTTAATAATGACATCAGCAGGCAGAGGGCCAGCTCCTAGTGAGGACAATGAACTGACCATCAAGGGATGGGATGAAGACAGTAGCTCTTGCTGCATCCGTAAAGACACTTCCCCAAAACTTCAGGACATAGAGCATTCAGCGTGTTCAATGGACAACTTCAATTATTATTGTCATTCCTTTGGCACTTTTTACTGCCACACCCTCAGTCATCATTCGAAAGAACTCTCTACACAGCCTCAAAATAGTTTGACTTGTTACTCAGGAAACACAAGGATCTCAAACACAAAGGGCTCCTTCCCATCACTAAATGCTGAGCCTCGATTAACTTGGTGTTGTTTAACCAGAAGCCTTCCTTTGCCAGCTGAGCAAAAGGAGAAGGCGGACTCTGCATACTCTTCCTTACACATCTGTAAGAATAATTCTGGCAACGAAGGCACCTTGTCAAAATGTGACGTTTCTTTTTTCAAAATGAAAAATGTTAGCAAGACTATGACCTATGGCTTGACAAGCAGGAATTTAAAATCTCTGGTTTCCTCCTTTTCACAGGGCCAGCAGATACAGAAGGTAATTTTGTTAATACTGTCCCCTATCACAGATCAAGGTTATAACTGGCTAAGCATATGTTTAATTAGTAAAGTGGAAGAATAAAGGTTAAGATATATTCTCTTATTACAGCAGGCATGTTACTCCTATTGTACCTACTGTACCAGATCACTGGCCACTTTTAATTAATCCACTTCTGAGTACTAAAGGAAAAAGTGCCTACATTAGTCTCCCAAAATAGGCATGTGTGGGCACATACAGATGACCATGGATACAAAATTCAAAAGTGCATGTATAAAGTACACATAGCTACTCATACTGTGCATAAAACATACATATTCTGCGGCAATAATTACATTTCTGTTGCTTGGAAATTTGACCTGAAAAAATCTGTTTACTGGAGAAGCATGCTTTATCTTATATTTGTACCTGCATTCATTGCAATACATTCTTATATTGCAGCATGTAGTTTCCTGTTTTCATTTTAAAATTATTTTTGTATTATTGTAGCACTTGTGAACCTCAAGCAATCAAGGCCTCATAGTGTTTGGTCATTTACAAAGAAGAGAGACAGACTGTACCAGAGCGTTTTTCTTAAGACATGATGTACAAGTGAATGTCTTTCATGAGGATGGATTGGGATCTTAACAGAGACACTTGTGTTTGTACAGTGTAAAATGTTTTTGAAGGTTTGGGGATTTTTTTAACTGAAGTGAAACTAATACATTTAGCTACATATCGCTACTAGAATAGTTGGGAAAGAATAATCCAGAAGTATGTATGGGCCTTTTTTTTTTTTTACTATGGCCCTATAAAACAGCAGCTTGTTTTGTGTTCAGTTTTAGTAAATATATTTTTAATTTAGTTAGTTATTTTTACAGTACAGTAATTTCAGTTGCCCAGCAGTGCGAGCAATGGTGTGTTTAAAATAGGCATACTTTTTAACATCCGGAAGGAATTTACCAGCATGAGATCATAAATGTGCTGTTAAATTTAGAGCCTATACTATTTAACAGCATTCCATAAAACAGCTGACTTCTATAACTCACTCAGAAATTTTCACAGACCTTGCACCGTACAAGCATAATTTTCTTAATCTTCTCAGCAATCCAATTCAACAGCTGGCAGCGATGATGCATTAGACAATATCTCCGAGCAAAAGAAGAAAGAAATACTTTGCAGAAGAAGGGAAAAGCTCACAACAAACAAATCCAAGAGGAGCCATAAACGAAAAAAAATGAAAATCAACCAAAAATGGTAAGGAATGTGGTTTTCAGCTTTGTTAGTAACAGGCATAATTTCATTGGTACAGTTCAGAGACCAAAAGAGCATCCCTAAAATGCAGCTTAGCCCATGTGCAGGGGAGCTGGACCCACTTCAACAGGTAACAACTATGAAACCAAAAATAATGAGAAAATCACGTGGAGCTGGTTGCTGCAGTAATGCAGTGCTGTGCTCTGGGAAAACTTACTACCATTTTGAATATCATTTATTCCATCAGCACTAAGCAGAGCTTTCTAGGCACATCATAAGTAGGGATCTACTTCATTTACAGAAAATGCAAAATCCAGGTCTGTCTGCAAAATTAACAAAAACCCCACCAAATAAAAATAAAGTGCTGGCTTCCCCGTGGGAGGGAGCCAACAGTCCTCACTGCTAGGAGAAGAAGGCGAAGCTGGTGGGGTGGCATGAAGAACAATAGACAAGAAAGCTGCTGCCCATTTGTCCCTGCTCCCCCAGCCGGGGTCTCTCCTTCAGTCAGCTCTGAGGGATGGAGCTGCATGAAGGGCAGCCAGCAATCAAGATGGCAGCCACCCTCTTGTCTGTCCTCCCCCTGGGGCCACTCCGCCAATCGGCACTCAGGGGCGGGGCCAGTGTGAAATGACTGGGAATGAGAACTTTACGCCGTGATCAACCCGTGATAATCGGTGACTCCCCCCTTGATTTAGGTAGACCCACTAATCAGAAGCGTGTCACTGAAGAGGGAAGCCTTTTCAGTGGGTGCTCACAGTCCTTTGAAGTTTACATTTTGAAGAGGACACAAAGGAATCAACATTTGCTTTTGCCTGGGGCAACTAAAACATTGGCTCTTTTGTTCTCTCTTGAATTTGAAGTACACCGCAGAGTTACAAAAAACAACACTGTTAATTAGATATGCTAAAAACCTAGAACTCTTGGTTCCAAAATGATACCTTTTATTAGACCAAAATGATAAAAGGTATCATTCAGGAACCAAGAATCTAGTTTTTTGTATGTCTTCATGTCTTAGACCAACACAGCTACCAAGTGCACCCCTGACACTATTAATTAGGTCTTATTTGATATTTTCATGTCACTCCTTTTTTTTGTTTTGATGGATATTGCTCACAAAGCCACTGTATGGTTAAAAACTGTGCTTGTGTACAATATAATTTAGGTCCAGCTGCACTGAGCCCAATCCATTGCTGTCACAAATGAAGGAAAATCCCTCATCGGGGTCAAGAAAAGAGCTACATAGCCATGTCTAAAAGAGATGCTTACTGTGCAGTAATCATAAGCTACTGCACAGTCAGCATCATGAAACACCTGTTCATAGGCATGACTGGGCAGTGTCTCCAATTACTGTGCAGTCATTTAGTGCTTGTTTATACAGGTACTAAAAGACTGCTCAGCAATGATCGCACACTCAGCATCTTGTATAGATGTGGCCTATGTTGTCTTAAAAGAGCAGCATTTATTACCAGAGTAAGGAAGGCCTGTTTGCTTTTTTTGAGTCAGATTTAGTCCCAGTGTATGTGGGCACAGCTCCAGAGTCTTCAGGGGAGTTATGTCTATTTATATTAGGGGTTAAATTTGTTCCTGGAGGGACCAGAATCTCCAGGATAAACTGGAAAAAAGCAGTGTTCAAGACAGAGAGCCCCATTCAAATACAATGCTACTACAGCATCAGTAAAGGGACGAGCCAGGGTAAGTGAGGGTAGGTTCGTGTAACTTAAACTGGGGAGGATAGGTAGCAAGAACAGCAACCAACTGAAGCATGTAAGAAGGGGTACACCACAGCTACAAAGATCTGCCCAAGAGCCCTTATTTGAGGGAAACCAGTCAGATGATAAACTGTTGAGCCCAGAGCTACCAATTTGATTTTTCTCTCAAAAATCTAACCTGGATTATTATTGGGCATGCCCGCATCCTGGCCAAATCTTTGCTAATATAAATGCACCTATGGGCTCAATCTTGTGCTGTGTTTGTGCAGTCATGCAAAAACCCACTGAAATTAAATCATTGGGTCCTGTGCCTAGGGACAGGTCTCCAGCACAAAGTGAGGTTAGGGCCTCAGTTCTCACCTCTGTCATTCTGAAGCTGGAAAAAGACATACTGACTTTAAGAGGAATTTGAATGTGTAGGATCAGGCCCTTGGAGGTGGAATTACCCGCTCTGTAGGTAGAAGTTCTTTCCCTGGCACCCTCCCGTCCATTTTCAGAAACTCACATGATTTTTTTTCAGTTCCTGTTTATCAGGCAGTTTTCTCTTTCAGAGGAAATGAATTAGTGATGCAAAGGTTCTCCACAGCACTGTAAATTGTCACGCATGATTTTTTTTCTGATAGGACAGACACACTTCATGACAAACTGTAAGATGCTAAGAAAAGCAACAGAATCATGGTACCTCACTTACATAAAAAGCACAAGGGCTCCCTTCTGATAAATTGAAAAGGAAAGCACAAATTTAAGGCCAAACTGAACATAAATATAAAACTGATTCCATTTTCATAAATTGAAGTTTCAAACTTATGTGATGAAAAATGAATGTGTGGGTCTCTGTGTCCTCACAGCTGTGAACTAGCAGGAACATAGAGCCCAGAAAGGATGTTGTGGGGTTCTCTCTCTCGCTCTCTCTTTTTAATTAATCTTTTCTATTGTTTCATTGTGTAGTTATTTTGGTCTGTGTCGAATGTATTATATGGACAAACAAGCCATTTAAAAAAAAGACTACAAATGCTGTTGACTATAATGGCCGAATCCTCTACCCCCAACTCAGCCAACAGGAATTCTGTGTCCTGCTGTAGCTCTGCAGAGCTGGACCTTAAGTCAACAGAAGAGACTGGACTGTTTGGGATGCCCACTTAAATCACACATGGACATGAGGGAGGGTATTTTAACCCCACAATTTTAAATAAGACTTAATTGTTAAGAAAGTAAAACAAGAGCAGAGGGGAAAAAATGAAATGAATGAGTCAAAATGTTTTTAAGAGAGACAAACTTGTATCTACGGCTATCTTTTTGTGGATGGTCATACTGTTGTGCAGATCATACTGGCTTTGAAAAGGAAGTAAGAGGTACATCTGAAGCTAGCATTTGCAGGACAACTGCTGACAGATTCAAACAACAATAAGGTTGTGTCACAAATGACCAACAGCTCAGAAATGTGAAGTCAAAGATAGACCTGGCTCAACAGAGATTTATGTGCAATTTAAATGATTTTTTTTTCACGTAAAACTACATTTTTGAGCAATATTATTTACAATGCAGGTACAAAGGCAGCCAAAGGCATGAATATGTTCAACTGAAGCCTAGCAGGCTAAGCAAGGAACACCGGCTTCCAAACAGGTCACTGGACCCTGTGAAAATGGACCACCTGGCACGAACATATGCTAGCTTCAGTCAGTCTGAGACACACCTGTCTCCTGCATCACACTTCCAAGGTAAGGTTATCTTGTGTATCCTGCAATATTCTTTGATGAATTTTTAATGTTAACTGACTTATCTGATACAAGTTTCAATGGGCCTGCAAAGAAACTTCCCCTTGTACTATGTTCTTGGAACAATTAAAGCAAACTGTGGTTTTCAAACTGAATGCATATAACAATTTGCAAATATCTGTCTATCTGTCTATCTATCTATCTATCTATCTGATACATGTATCTTCTGGGTACCCATCTTACCTTGAATATCTGGCTTCAAGCATCTCCCTTATTTTTTGGACAGGCAGAGAAAGGAATCTCTCATTAATGACTTTCCTTTTGTGTGGACAATTAATAATTATGCATGGCTACATTTCATGATATTTAATATTAAACTCTGTAGGTTTAGTTGTGTGGACATTTCACTTCAGCCTATGGACATTTTATGCTATCAGCTGCCAAAATATACTACAAGAATAACCTTCTATTTTTCTGCCTCATCTTTCACTCACTTTTGTCTGGATATTTGGGCCTATTTTGTATGGAGAAGCAGGGAGTTGAGATTTCAATGTTGGATATCACAACTTTTAAGTTATGATTTGACCCTTTTCTTACTTTGGGCTTTGTTTCTGAGAAGTGATGTGCATTCTTCACTCCTATTTGCCTTGGTGAAAGCTGAGGCTGCCTAGCCTTGAGGTAATTATGCTTGTAGATTGTCACTGCATAGGCAAGGACCATATTTTCAGTTTATATCAGGGTGGGCAATTTTTTAGGCCTGAGGGCCACTTAGGGAGTTTTGATGAGCTGTTACGAGCCAGGTGAGCAGCACCCTCCTCCTCCCATGCCCCGCCACATTGGGTCAACACCTTTCCCCCTAGCACTGCTCATGAAAACTCCTTAGTTTTGCTCTGCACTTGGCTGAGCAGGGAGCAGCATCAGGGAGCAGCACCCAGGAGTGGGCTGGCTGGGTGGTGCCGGGGCTGGGATCTTGGGGCTATGAGAGTGTGGAGCTGGGGCCCAGGGTAGAGCTGTGATCTGCTCCCTGCATGGCCCTATGATGGGCACTGGTTCCATGGGTAGGGGCATGCAAGTTGCAGATAGTAGCTGTACCCCAGGTCCCAGCCCCACACTGTCACCACCCCGTCTCCTTGGAGACTGACTGGAACCTGCCCAGGCAGGCTGCATGGCCAGGAGGATGGGATGGGCCATGAAGGGAGCTGCACCTAGGAGCAGGATGGGTGAGAGGGGCTGGGATCTTGGGTTTCTAACCATTCAGACAGCAAGACATTTGAATGACTTTTTTTGTCTCTGGAAATTGCTTCAATTTGATGAGAGATTCACAAAATTGAATCCAGTCCTAACTGCTTGGCATTACATGGCTGCCGGAGTTGCCACTTGCCTGCAGGCTAGATTCATCCACTTGGCACCCAGTCAGTTGGTAGGGTGGATCTGGCTTGCCGGCTGTATTTTCCCCACACTTGGTTTATGAGCTGATCAAGTTACATAAAAAAAATACCTTTTGTTTTCCAAGACATTGCTTGTTTAATGTCATTTCTCTTTCTGACCTGATTTAGGGCTCATTTACATTGCCCGAGGCTGAGCTGGGATAGACAGCATCTGGAGACAGAGTCTAATTCTTCTCTCTGCTTTTAAACAATTGCTGAAATATGTGCAGATGAGATTGGAATCATGCTGATTGTGTTGTGCATGGACATAAGGGCTTTTGAATGATGAGAAAGCTTTCCAGGAAAGATATTCCTACAACTCAAATTCATCGCTGGTACACTTACTCCTCTTTTGTTGCCACATTGACATTATTTATTACCGTATCTTCTCACATACAGTGCAACCCCAATTATATTATGTACCTTGTTTCTGGAGGGCAAAACGTAGAAAAATATTTTTTTTCCAGAGTCATGGTCATCTGTGTGTCATACAGTAAGTCCTCCTGGGAATTGGGCGTCCAAGAAATACGGCACCAGGAAGTTCCTGGTATCAGCTGCCTGATCTAGACTGTCTCCTAGTCCACTTCCTAGACACGCTGTGTTCCCAGAATGACTTAGTCTGTGTCACACAAGGTTAGGCCGCAGATCCTTGCAAAGGCAATAGCAAGATTGTTAGTTCTTTTTTGTAAGTAGTTATTTATATAAGTATGTACAGTTCCTGTACATAAAGTCTTGTTTCCACATCACAAGCATCATCAAGATGCTACCAGCAGCTCACTTGGTGTGTCAGGTAGAAGCTACAGTGCTCAGCCCATAATTATGGCTGAGACAAGGTTAAAATGTGACTCTGCAGGCTTGCTTCTTTTCCAGTGGAAAAAAAAATGGCTTCCTTGCTTAAAACATAGCCATTCATTTTGGGGGGCTGATTTTTTGGGGAAAGTGTGTGTTATACATAAGAAAATATGTTATAGTGTTGCAGGGGGGTCAATGTGTAGCAGGTCATTTCCAAAAAGAAATAAGGCATAATGCTTGTGTAGGTTTTAGTTCTATCCTTGTCACCACAGTGTCAGTGTTCTCTGCTTCGAAGAGTTTACAATCCAAAAAGTGAAGACATACAAACATCAGAGATTAGAAACAGTGATCCCAGTCACATTTGGCTATGTCTTAGGCTAAATGGACATCAGTTAGATTCTGTGTATTCAGGATGTCAGAAACAAGACTTCAAAAAGGATCTAATTATGATAATGCAAACTTGTGAATGAACTCAGGGTGGGTGTACTAGTACTCTCTTAGTACTCAGCCTTCCCACGGTGCCCAAGGGGAAACTTGCACTTCCTGATTTTAATGATTTGCAGTGATCTGACTGTGGCACAACTTTTTTAGGTTACCGAATTCTGCATTTCAATTGGGTTATGCTGGAGATACTCTTTGGGAAGCTATTACTGTTTTGACATCCAGACAGATACTTCTGAAATATTTCCCTGTTTATGCCCTTTGGGACACACCTGAAAATGGGTGGAAAAGTTGTTGGCATCTGCCAGTCTGCTGTCATCGTCTGCTCTTCTTGTTAAGATCCCTATCACTGACTGAACACCCCCTTGGGCAATCCAAGTTTTCTGAGCTGTGCAGGATTCTGTGGCTTGCTTCTCTATTGGTTATCCCTGTACTATAACTAGAGATTCAGAGACGATCACAGGTTGTCAAAATGTTTGTGCTTATATTTAAAGCTTTCTGCATACTGGTTTCTCATGGTCATCAACATCTCTTGTTTAGTGCTGTTCCTGGCTAATTTTTCTAGGGTTAATTGCATCATTCTTAAATAACTTACTTTAGAACACTCTTAGGTTATATCTGTTAAGTATCAAAAATGCAAGAAGCAAGGATATTTTTGGGGGGTGGGGTATCATTTACTGGACCAACCACATGGTTGGGAGAGATTTTAGATAAGCTTTGGGGCACAAAGTGCCCTTCCTCAGGTCGCTGATTTAGATTTAAGCTTCTAGGGACAAAGACCCTATTTTTTTATTTTGTTTGTACACCATTTAGCACAATGGCGCCTGCTGGTTGACTGGGGCTCCCAGTGACTACAGCATTAATGTGGTTAACAGCACAAAACTAGATCATGAGGTGTTTCCCCTCATGCTATCTTACTGCTTAAAACTTAGGGCCCGATCCACAGCCCAGTGAAAGCCAATGCAAGTCTTTCTGTCAGCTTTGGATTAGGTACTGCATACACGACTCCTGGATTTTGGCCCATGGAACTGAAATAGGTAAATTCACACCAACCTTATCATAAGAAATTACAATACAAGCTTTTAACAAGTACAAAAATGATTCAGATTGACTTTTTCCATGATTGTGATTTTGGCATGTTCTCAAATTCTAAAAAACAGGGAAAACACACTGTAATACTTTTTGGGCACATCTATGTGCACATTTAAGCAAGACTAAATTTAATGCTCATTAAGTGAATGTGCATTAAGCAATTTTGGCAGGTGTCTACACATGCAGAGATGTGGCACTAAAATTAGTCCCACGTCCCTGCAGCCCTGCCATGTGCCCCTGTGGCCACTGGGAGGAGCTTCAGCCTCTGGCCATATGGGTGCCAGCATTTGATAGCTATGTTGAAGCCAGAGCCAGCTGGCAGCACATGGCAGCCATCAGGGAAACTCTGATCATTGGCCAGCCCCTTCCCTGCCCAGGAGCTGCGTGTCCAGTGCAGGGGCAGCATACGGCAGCTCCCTCCTTGTCCACCCTGCCTCCCCATGCCAGGGCTGCTTCAGCCACTGCCCCTGCCTCTGCCCCTGCCTGACCCCCTCCTTCTGCACTCCCCACTCTGCCCTGCTGCCCACACACCCCCTGCCCCCTGCCCACCCCCAGCACCACTCTCAGGGCATGCACATGGGTGAAACAGAAAAACAATATTACTCTCACAACACCCACCCCCATCCTCTCTCAACAAACAGAACTCGCTGCCTCCTCCCCTCTCAACCAACAGAACTTCTCCACCATCCTCTCTACCTAACATCAATAAAAAAAAACTCATTTACAAATGGGAAACTATATACAAGGGGAAAACTATTTACAATATTTTGGGCCTTCAAGTCCAGAGTGAGGGGCCGTGGGTGGGAGCCTAAGGGGCAGGGTCCCAGGGGAGGTGCCCAGCACCCCAACCCTGGGATGTTTCCTGGGGATGGGCTCAGGCTGGCCCCCTAGTGGAGGGCAGACCTGGTACCAAATTTAGTGCCAGATAATGTCTACATATGAGTTAATGCACATTAACTAATTGTGCCTAAATTTGAGACCTGTGTTTGCAAGTATTAAATTTAGGCATGATTAGCCTAAGTTAATGCACATTAAGGGTGTGCACATGTAGACATGCACCCATAATGTGCATTAACTTAGGCTAATGAGCATTATGCATCTTGTGTAGATGTGCCCTTTTTCTCTAATATATAATCCTGCTTCAAACAGTTTCATTTCTCAGCTTTTTAAGGAGACCTATCTCCTCCTTAAGGAGACTGTGCAGGAACCCATGCAGATTTGTTTTCCATTTGATGATCACAGCTGAACAGCATTCCTGAATTACTGGACAACTGCATACCGATGTACATCCTTGGTGGGTAGACACCTAGTATATGACTCAGTTATAGTTGCAACTCAGCAGAGTTCAACTCCAGGACTATTTAGAGACAGCACACCTTCTTTACAATAACAAGCCTTCTCAGTTTTAGAACAGAGGAAAAAAACCTATAATGATTTAGGGATAATATAAAACTATCCCTACGATGCTCTGTCCTGGACACACTAGGCAGACTTGAAGAGGCTTAAAAATCTATTAAGATGACTGGAAGAGGGGCAAAATTCTCCAGGTTTTAACAATTAATGTCCCTTATTAAAAAGTGACATTTCTTTAAGTGTACATGCAGAAGAAAACAGGCAGTGATAAAGTATGCAGCACAACATCACTAGTTACAAGGGTTTTTCTGTGTCCTCTTTAAAAGGATCTTTCATGAAGCATTTTTGCAACTTTTATATTAATACTGAAAATAGGAGTGGATAAAACTACAAAAAAGATTCAAAGGGTCATTTCTGTTCTGACTGGTAAGTAACAACAGGAGATGAAACTCTCCTATGAAACCCCCTTCAGTGCTCCCTGTGTGGAGGTGTGAAGGCCTGGAAAAAACCCAGAAACATTCAGGAAAAAATGTATTTTCCCCAATTTTTTTTCATGAAGAACTGAAAAAAACCTCTTCTGAAATATTTTCTTTTAGAGTGATAAATGAAATACTTTTTAAGACAAGGTTTTCAAATATTGTTTGTTATAGCTGCTCGTAACTGCCTCAAGATGTTTTCCAATAACTATGTATTATGACAATGTTTTATCTAATCTACCGTATTATATAATCTACAGTTCATTACAATTCCTTTGTATGCTAGATATAATACCACTCTCAAATCCAAGATGCAATTCTTTCCCCAGAGGGCACTGCAATCTGCACAGGAGGAGGAAGGAAGTTTCCAGGGCCTTTTTTGCTTGTGTATTTCTGCATTGCTTGCAGCCTTCCTTCCTCTGATGACCTTTGATCTAAAGTTCGGTGGAAATCGAATAATATGTCCTCCTGCTAAGTCCTGACTAGGCCCCTCACCCTGGTCACCTCTCCCCTCAAAGGACTGGGAGTAGACACTGGCAGCTCCCTGCTACAGGGAAACAAGAAGCTTATTGCCCTTCTTGGTTGTGTGAAGAAGCTGCTGAAGTCCTGTTATGGGTAGCAAAGCCTCAGAGGAAAAAGAAACCTCAAGATTTTGGTGGTGGAATGGAAGCTGCCTCCTCCTGGACCCTGTGACCCTGAGATCCATAGAAGTACCTAACAAACTGCATCTAGCAACACAAAGGAACTGAAAGTAGACTTCTCATTTATTGAAAGGTAAGAGGTCTCCGAGTTTGGTATATTAAACTATATTTTCAGTTAGTATATTTTCATAATTTATGTAATTCATAATAGTGTTCCTACCAATCTGATGCTTTCTGAGCAAGTCACCCTCTCTCCATACCCAGCACTGTGCCTAGGCTCTTGGTGGCCCTGGGCAAACTTTTAGTATTGGGCCCCCCTTTGCCAGAGATAATAATAATAATAATAATAATAATAATAATAATAACTATTTTTGGGCCCATTTTCTGTCCGGGCCCCAGGTGGCTGCCCAGTTTGCCCATGCCTGTGTACAGCCCTGCCCATAACTTAGCACTGAGGTGAGGTCTGAGGAAAGGGTGGTTCACAGTTATCTTACTGAGGAGGGCTCCCCTCCATTGATTACTAAATTTTTCACATGCTGTATCTTAGTGTTTATATATGTCACCTAGCTATTAAATTACTTATTTCTTTTTTTTTCCTTCAGCAACATGGTGTGACCATCTTCTAATGTATGGAAGCATTTCAACACTGCAACTGCAAGACATTCTGAAAGAAACCCCTGTGTTTTGCAAATACTGCAACGATGCAATATGTGCACAAAAAATCAACAAAGCACTCTGTTTTGCAGTAATTACTGATGGGTGGACAAATCTACAGGGAAAAGGAATCATAAACTTTGTGATAACAACACCTCAATCAGTTTTTTTATAAAAGCATTGAAACAGGAGAAAACAGACATAGTGCAAAATATATCAGTAGCAAAATATGTGAAATTCTACAGAAGATTGACAGTCCTGTAGTCAGATTGCTGATTGACAACACAAGTAATATGAAAGCAGCATGGAAGATCATAATGGGCAAACATTCACATATTACTGCAAAAGGATGTGCTTCCCATGGCCTAAACTTGCTTCTAAATGATTTCATGAAGTTGGACAATCTGCAAAAGATCTATAATACAGCAAAAGAAGTTACACAATACATAAAAGCTACTCCTATTATACCTGCAATCTTTAAGAAGAAGGAAGAAAAGAATGAGAAGAATAAAATGGTGACATTTAAACTTTGTAGTAAAGCTAGGTGGGGGGGTGGTGATCTCATTTGAAAGCTTACTAAAAAAACAAAGCAGCTCTTCAAGAAACAGTTATTATTGAAGATATTAAAACAGCCCGAAGCGTAAGGAACACTGTACTTGATAAGAATGTCTTCTGGGTCCAGCTGCACAACTCCCGGAGGTTTCTAAAGCCCCTTTCTTCAGCAATTACTGCATCTGACTCAGACACTGAGTTTTTGTCAGGCATTCCTTACCTAATAGCCCAGATAAAATCAACTCTTTGACAATGTAAGTATAACTCCACTTACAAATATGGAAGAAGGAAAAGTGAAAGACTTCACAGGTGGGATTAATGTTGTTGCCAGCCTATTCACGCTGCTACAAATCTTTTGGATCCACCATTCAAAGGTAGAAACGTTTGTAATGAGAGCATTGCTATTGCGTTTGACCAGATAACAAAACAAGCAACACACCTAGGGCTTGATGTTGGCAAGGTACTTGCAAATGTTGCAGAATACAGAACATGGTCAGGTATTTGGGCCAGGAGTGGAATCTGGGATTCTATCAAGTATAGCTCCTGAAACATGGTGGCAAGGCCTTTGTACGACACACCCTCTGACTCCGCTTGCTTTTTGTCTTCTTCATAGATTTAATAGATTGCATAGATGTTAGGGCTGGAAGACACCTCACGAGATCATCAGGATCCAGGCCCCTGCCCACAGGGCAGGAAGTCAGTTGGGGTCAGATCTCAGGGAAGTCTATTCCAGACTCTGGAGACTCAAACAGTAAAGAAGTTTTTCCTTATGTCCAGTCTAAAATGGTCTTCCAGCAATTTGTGACAATTAAACCTTGTCTTCCCTTGGGGTGCCCTCATGAACAGATGTTCTCCCAGTTCCTGATGCACACCCCTGACATACTTATAGGCTGCCACCAAGTCACCCACTTCAGATTCCTCCATCTTCTGCAGCGTGCGAGAGAAACTGGTCGATAACTGGAAATATACACACCAAATCAAGGAATAAACTAACCTCTGAAAGAGTAGAGACACTTGTTTCAATACATGAAAATCTTTAGTTTTCTGAAGTCCATGATGATAAAAATGAAGGTTCAGATTCAGAATCAGAAAATATTGATATTTCAGAAACTGAGTCTGACTGATTAGTCAAAGAAACTGGCGATGCTAATATTTTCAAGGCTATATTTGATTGTTTAAATAACATACTGGTTTCATGTGCTGAATTTTGGCTCCAGCATTAAAGGGATATTTTTTTCTGAGCTCTTTTTCTAAAAATATTAGTTTCTTTTGTTTTTGAAGAGTGCTGACTGTATGGAGGACACTTTCTAATTCCAGGTAATAAAAACTTCCTTTTGTTTATTACAATGTTGATGGTTTCTATTTTCAACTTTTATTTTTTTCCTAGTTCTCAAGAACTGGCAAAAACTAAGATATGCATAAGTACCTTACAGTGCAGCAGCTTGTAGCTCCATCTGTAACAGTAATTACAAATAATTATTGTAAATGCCTTACTTTTATTCAAATAATAATAAGGCATTTATATTTTTACATTTAATAAATATACCAAGCATTACAATTTTATGTGCAATTAAGTTATACATGATATATTTTATGTTCTTAAAGCAGTAAAGTAAATGTAGATTGATAAGACAATAAATATCATATATATCAAATTTTCCCCAAATTTGCATTTTTTTCTGGAAAAAACACATTTTTTTCCATGGCTTCAAAATTTCCAGAAATTTTACATCTCTATCCCCAGCACTCCCAGGCCACCTAGTAAAGCATATCACCTAGTAAAGAATGACTTTGAAATGAGTCAGAGGTCACTGTGGTGTATCATACCCTATATATAGAAACTTCCAATGTTCACTCTATCTGCACTTTGTAGGAACCAGTTTCTTCCCCCCTCTTATTATAATGCAGTCTTTTCTCAATATTTTTGTTACAGAGTCATAGAGAAATAGGGGTGGAAGGGACCTCCAGAGGCAATTTAGCCCCCCTCCCACAGGCAACTGGTATGAGGGGGCAATTTAGCCCGCCTCCCATAGGCAACTGGTATGAGGGCACGTGCCCCCCCCGCCCCAACAGGGCTGTTCCCCGCTACTGCCAGCTTCTGTGGGTACTCAACAGCCCTGTCCCTGCCACCAGTGCTGCTGGCGGCTTCTGCAGGTGGCCCCCCAGACTCAGGAGGCACCAGAAAAAAGGGGGTGGGGAGGGAGGAAGGCAGGAGCAACCAGCAAAGCCCAGAAGCATGGGAAATACCCATGGTAGAAAATAGGCATAGCACACCTAGACCATCCCTGACCAGTGGCTGTCCAGCCTCTTCTTGAACATCTCCAGTGATAAAGAGTCCATAACTTCCCTAGACAGTCTATTCCACTGCCTCACTAGTCTCACAGTGAAGAAGTTTGTCCAGATATCCAGTCTAAATTTACTCTGCTGCAACCACAAGTCCCTGGTGTGCATCCTCTCTGCACCAAGAGAGAAAAGGTGCTTTACCTCTTCTTTATGGCAGCCCTTCAAGGATTTGAAGATTGCTATCATGTGTCTTAAGCACCCTTTCTGAAAGCTGACATGCCTTGCTCCTTTAGCTTCTCCTCATATGACTTACCTTCCAAGCCTTTGATCATCTTTATTGCCCACCTCTGAACCCTCTCTAACGTCTCCTTGTTCTTTTTAAAATGTAGAGCCCAGAACCGCACACAATACTCCAGATGAGGTCTAACCAGTGCCGAGTACAGACACACTATCACCTCTCATGTCTTGCACCTAATGCTTCTATTGATGCAGCTCAAAACCACATTTGCCTTTTGTGCATCTGTATCACACTGCAGACTCATCTTGAGTGTGTGGTCTCCCAAGACTCCCAAGTTTCTTTCTCTAGAGCTGCCATCCAGCCAGGTGGCCCCCCATCTTATATTTGTGTTTTTGATTAGTCCTGTCAAGGTATAGCACCCTGCACTTGTCTGCATGAACTTCATCCTGTTAGCTCTAGCCCAACTTTCCAATCTGTTGAGATCCTTTTGAATTGTGCTCACATCTGACAATGTGTTCACAATCCTTCCCAGTTTTGTGTTGTCTGCAAACTCCCTGGAGAAGCTCTCTATGCCAGCCTCCAAATCATTAATAAACATGTTGAACAGCGCTGGGCCCAGGACAGACTCCTGTAGGATTCTACTCTAAACCTCCTGCCATTCTGACATGGACCTTTACTTATGGCTATTAAGCCAGTTATTTATCTCCCTTGTAGTAGTTTTATCCATCCCACATTTCTCCAATTCGTTTATGACAAGGTCATGTGGGACTCTGTCAAAAGCCTTACTGAAGTCCAGTTAAACTATATCCACAGCATTCCCTTCATCCACCCAAGTAGTTACTTTGTCAAAGAAGATCAGCCATTCCTCCTTCAGATGGCCTTCCTTAGGATCTGTTCCAGGAACTTTCTAGCTATTGAGGTGAGGCCAACCAGGTCCTCCTTCTTGCCTTTTTTAAAGAGTGGCCCTTTTCCAGTCTTCTGGTACCTAGCCCATCTAACATTACTTCATGAAGATCATTGCCAAGGGCTCTGATATCTCCTCTGCCAGTTTCTTCAGGATGTGGGGATGAAACTTATCCAGCTCTGATGACAGCACCATCTTAGCCATGCTTTCACTTCCAGGATAAGATGGTCTCTGCCTGGGCCTGTGCCTTCCATGGGAAGGATCCATGGGAAGGATCGATGAGAACACAACTTGTTCTCCAGGCTCCTTAATCCTCCTGCCAAGAGTCTCATAATCACCTCTGATCTGGTCAGTCATTCCTGGTATTGCTGATGCCTACGTGGACAAGCAGGAAGGGGTAGTAATGTAAAGCATGGATGAGCTTTGGCAGACTCTGTGATGTCCTGAATTTGGGCTCCAGACAGGCATCACAGGTGGGCTCCTGCGCTCCCAAATCTGGATGACAAATTGGTGTCTCTGTCCCTCAGTGAAGGGAGTCACCAACCACCACCACTTCTCTCTTCCTTCTTGATGCAGCGGCCCTGGGGCTTCTGTCCTTGGGATCTTGCACTTGCTGCTCTCTAGGTTACTGTCTCCTCTGACTCATGCCTGTAGATATCCTCTCCTCTGCCTCTTCCTCAGCAGTTCCACCATTGTTCTCCTTTTGTTTATTTTTGAAAAAACAGTAAAATAAAAGCCTCCTTAAACTATATGCCCAACAGGAATGAGAAAGATTACATCCAGACAGCACAGAAAGAAAAGCAAAACCTGAAATCATGCACATTTCTTTTCAATTGAATGTCAGCTGCCAATTTTATCTCAATTATATGTCAGCAGCCAATATCAATAGTACACAGTTATGAATGTGGTCCTTTGCCTTGGGTGTCTGGCTAACTTCAAAGACTTTCAATTGCAACTTCCTTTTAATCTGCTTGATTTATGAAGAAAGATAAAAAAGGACCGGGGTGAAATCTTAGCCCCACTAAAGTCAGTGACAAAACTCCCATGGATTTCACTGGGGCCTGGTTTTCAATCCAAATAGTTATGGATTGGGTAAACAGAACTAAAGGGCGCATCCAAAACCCCTGACCAGACATCCATTGACTTCAAAGGGATTTAGTCACTAGGGTGACAACTGCTGAGAAGACTCTAACTTAATATTATTCTACCTTGGGAATGCAGACAAACACTCAGTGTTTCACAAGAGACTCATGTCACCTAGTATTCCCAGCCTGTGAAGGTTTGTCAAAATTCAGGCCTGGATTCTTATGTATCAGAATAGAAGTATCCACAAGGACTGATATTAAAGAAGTGCCACTTGAAGTTCCATACTTGAAGCGGAGATGGGCTTTTGACATAAAGCAGTGACTTAATTCTCTTTTTAACTTATATTTCCCCCTAAGATTGCTTGAATGAAAAATAACTTTTTGTATACCTACAGATGAACTTCCTGAATCATTATGTCTTGTCCTGGCCAGGGAAATATCTAATATCTCTTTAAGAATCTGTTTACTTTAATATGGAACCACAAACATTAAGTTGCTGTGATAACAGTAATTTCCTGGCGTCACCGTATGCCAAAGTTTAAGCTGTTTGGAGGCCATGCATGTATACTTTCCTATTTTAATACATTTAGATTTATTCTAAATTTAGTCCCAACTCATATGCTGGATATTTGTAAGTAAAAATGTCCAGAAATCTATTGCCTGTGAGTAGCTAATTGTGCACGTAGATAAGATGAACAGTCATTTCTATACTGGAGCCTGAAAAACAATTTTTTTCCAGTAAAAAAAACTAGTAAAAGAAAGTGTGTGAAGATTTGGAGGAAGGAATTGTATGAAGTTTTAATGGTTATAAGTTTTGGGTGACTATGGTAGCTGTGTCCTTATCAGAGCACAAAGTATTAACAAAACCTTATAACATGTATTCAGTTATTTTGATTATGCTACGGAGTGGGTATGTCCACATGTGCATTTATACAAGCTTAAATTTACTGCACAGTAAGTTACTGCACAGTAAGCAGGAATTGGCCAGTGTCTTTATATATATATATATATCCCTGTATTCCAAGCCAAATTAGCCAAAACAAATTCCAAATCTGAGAGTCAGTCCAGAACCATAAGTGCCCCTACTACTGGCAAACATCTTCTACCCCCATCTTGGGCTTCAGATGGTTCCAAAACCTTTGTTTCTACACATGCAGGCAATAAAGCCCATTAAAGCTGTGTTTGGACTGACTCAGGACTAAAGTCGCTAGCAGCTAGCTGCTCCACCGGTGGATCAGGGCAGGGGGCTGGGACCTACCCTACCCTACCTAGCTCTTTCCAAGCCCCGTGCCTCAATCATGTGATTGAGCCATGGGGCTGGGACCTAACCCTGGCTGGGACAGTTCCCAGCCAGCCCTGGGCTGTGCAGCAAAGTCTGTATGTACAGCCCAGATCTGGCTGGGGACTGATCAAAACAGGACAGTCTCCCAGCGACTTCCAGGCTGCACTGCTTCCTTCATAGCCTGGGGCTGGCTAGGAACTGTCCTGGTCAGGTGCAGGTCCCAGCCAGCTCCAGGATGGGCAGGGAATTGTCCCTATGCAGGGAGCTCCTATCCCCTGCTCCACAATCACAATTGCTCCCAGCCTGTTCCCAACTCCACGACTGCAGGTGGTGGTGGGGGGGGCTGGAAGCTCTTTGCTGCTGGGGCAGGGGAACACTGTTCTCACCTGGGCATGCAGGGCGGGAGCTAGGGAGCTTGTTCCCTCCCCAGCTCCATGAGTGTGGAGCTGGGGAGAGAACAGGCTCCCCAACCCATTCCTCCCCCAGCTCCATGTGCATGGAGATGGGCAGGGAACACTCACTGTTTGGCCCCTGCCAGCAGGGAGCTCTCAGTGCCAGCTCCGTGGCCATGGGGCTCGGGCTGGGAGACACTTATCTTCCATCAGTGGTTCTGCAACTTTAGGGCTGCTGCGGGGAGATACTTATCTCCTAGCCCAAGCCCCACGACTGTTGAGCTCAGGCTGGGAGATAAGTGTCTCCCAGTCCCCCACTTCTCAATCACAATGGCAAAGCAGGGCTGGGAGCTGAGGATCTCTCAGGCCCTGCTCCCCAATCGCAATCTGAGAGCAGAGGCTTGGAGCTCCCTGCTGTTGGGGAAGGGGGACATAGTTCCCATACAGGTTTCTGTGGCAGAGCCTGCCTCAGAAGCAAGCAGTTTCTGGGGTCAGGGAGGAACCTCCTGCCCCTGGTGGATAGCTGAATGGGAGCAGATTTTGCTCCCGGTCAGGCATCTACACGAGGGTTACAGTGCCGTTACTAATGCCGAGTAAATTTGCTACTTGCATTTGCAGGTAGCAAATTTCCTTGGATTAGGGAAGTTTACTGTGAAGTAAGCATGTGCATACGTAGCTGCTCATGTTTGCTTAGCAGTAAAATATGCTCATGCAAAGTTAAGTGTCTCGTGTAGACGCCGCCATTGAGTCATAGAACTGTTACATAGGGTGGCAAAAGCACAAAAAAGTCTGTAATATAATCCTCTGAAATGTATCCCCTATGATTTCTGAAACTAAGGAATTTAGGTGATAGTTTTAATAATTAATTAGCTGAATTTAATTAATGATAGGTCCTCTACAAAACTTAAATAGTAATTCAGTTTCTTGATACCTTGTTAGGAACATAAGGAATCAGAAATTAAGCTGCATCTAGGATGGATCCCATCCAGTTCAATGGTAATCAGAAATTTAATTTTACTTCTTATCTGAAAGCAGAGCCTTTGGGAGCTCAATATTCTGGTTCAATACTTCAGTATTGACTCAGAAAGAAAAGTGCTCTTAAATCAACAGCTGCCCCTGCTTGTAATATCTAGGTTGAATTAACTGCAAGTAAAGTTGTTTATACTCTCTCTATATACATGTGTGTGAGGGGAAGAGAAAGAGAAACTGTACAACTCAAATATGTAGAAAAATCATGGATTGTGTTAAACACATAAGACAAACAATAATGTCCATTTTTCTGACATGTTAGCACTTTCTTAGTTTACTTAATGTTCTGCACCAGCATATTTTGCAATGCAAAGTATTTTTAACTTTTTTTGCTGTCCTGCCAAAAAAATTATGTACTTCTACTGCAGAATTCATTAACCTTATGGCCCTTTTTAAATAAAAGCATGGAGTGAAGGAGTAAGCACAGAGTAAGCTCTGTTTTGGTTTAATTGCCAAATGTATATAAATTAGCTTACTCTAGAAATTTGCTAGCACTTTGCTGAATTTCACAGGTGATCTGCACTGCAGATTTTGGGAATGGCTTCTCACCAGGCAGTTGCATTTATATGCACAGAGGGAATTATAGCAAACACAGACATTCTTTCTGTAAATAACCAAGTCTCCACGTGTGGTCAAACTGTCCCCAATTGCTTTTGCTTATTTTACATTGGTGACTCATGTGGCGTTTGTAATCCACTAAACCCTCAGATCCTTCTCAGAAGTGCTACTGCCAACCCAGTAGCACTTCACCCTATTATGTACTCATGCATTTGCTTTTTCTTCCCTAAATGTAACATTTGTCTTCATTGTACTTGACATTGTTATCTGTAGCCCAGTTCTCATATTTATCAGATTCATGTTTGTAACCTGTCCCCCCACCATAACAGCACTACTGTTCTTTACCCTATTTATTTTCATCCAGATACATGTAACAGCTCTATTGCCTTCTCTCTTTGGATTTCAGAATAAACATATACATTTTTGACATGGAGTGTGATGCCCCCTCCTTTTCCTCATGCACTGGTATATAGGCCTTGAGGATGCTTTGTAGATCTGTCTAGCATTTATTTTCATCCTTTTATGGTTTTCCATCACTTCTCCAGAATGAAGCCCCTCCTCTTGATCCTCAACTCTTAATCTTAATTGTGCATTTTCTGGTTGTTTTCTTATTGCCACCTGTTACTGGGCAGAGTTTAAAGGCCCATATCTCCACATGTATAACCATACCTAAGAGGTGGCCATGTTGCAGTTGCAGCACAAGAAGCATAGGAGGATTTGTGTCATCTGTGCCTACCCTTTCGCTGGTACTTTGTGCAAGGCTGTGTTTTATGGCATAATCCATGCCCATGAAACTCTAGTCTAGTGGGAGCTGACATTTTAGGCACTGTGCCACAAATCAATCCCATACCCTCCTCAGGTGCCTCTCTGATTCCCTTTCACCATCCAATCTGCTGCTCTGCTTTCTGCTCTATCCCTGTGCTCCTTGCCCAATCTGCCACTGTGCTGCCTGTCCTTTCCCCAGTCTCCCACCTGCCACACACAGGCTGACCATGCCACTTGTGGTACCATGCTGCAGGTTGGCCACCCCTGCTCTATACCATCATCTGTGACCTACAAATGTATGTCTCAGGGTAACAGAAAACTAGTGTTGACCATGGTGCTGAAATCAGGGAAGTGTATAGTGTTTGGTACATAAATAATGATATTTATTGAGTTTTTAAATATTATTTTTGTTCTGTGTTTAACTAGCACGCATGAGTAAGTACAAGATTCAGAAACAGATGTGACTGTAGGCATACTCCTATGTACCAGGAAGGGAATATAATCTGAAAATTAGAGAATAAAGACCTTGACTAAGACTAAGACTAAGACTAGTTTCTACCAGGTTTTGAAAATACTTAGCACCTACATTTCCATCTGTCAGGGATCTAAAAGTGTTTTTCAATGACTACATTTACTCCACTGGCTGAATCTTAAGAGGTTGGAAATATCACTCAATTTTCCTGTAGACAAAAACGGAGGTGCAGGGAGATTAAGTTATTTTACTAAAATCAAAAAGTAAATTAGTAGCAGCGGCAGGAACAGAAACCAGATCTTTTCTTGCTTGTCCCTTAATAATAGAGTCATAGGGTTAGAGGGCTATGCTATTCAGCATCTTGAAAACCTCCAGCTTCTCCAGCTCGAGATTCTACAGCTTCTCTAGGCAGCATTTTCCACTTGCCTAGTACTCTGACAGTAAAGACATTGTTTTTCTGAGATTTAATCTAAATCTGCATTGCTGCAGTTTAAACCCAGTGCTTCATATCCTGTATGGTAAGGAAGAACAGTAGTGGGCTGCTTCTTAATGTCATTCCTTCAGGTATGACTGCCAATATGTTGTTCCGCAATCTCCTTTTCTTGAAACTAAATAATCCTAGTTTTCTCTCTCTCTTTGTGTGCCCTGCCTTCCTCCCTAAAATATGAATCCCAGAACTCCACACAATACTTCACCCGAGCAACATCAAGGAGAGCAATACTATCACCTCTTGTGTCTTACATACAATACATCTGTAAATGCAGGACAAAACTGCATTGGCTTTTTTTTTTGGTAACTGTATCACACTGCAGTTTCATATTGAGTTTGTGACCAACCAAAATCCCTGATCCTTCTCAGCAACCCAGCTATCTAGCCAGTTATCTGCCCTTCTATATTTGTGCATTTAGGTTTTCTTTCCCAGGTGTTACACATTACAACTCTGTTGGATTTCATCTTTCTGTCTGGCCTCCATTTATCAAAAACCTTTGGAATCCTACTCCTATTCTCTAAAGTGCTTACTATCCCTTCTGTTTTGTGTTGTCTGCAGATATAATCAGGAATCTGCTCCTTCATCCAAGTAATTAAACAAATGTTAAACAGCATTGGATCCAGAGCAGAACCCTGTAAAAACCCCATTTGAAACCTCCTACTAGTTTGACATTGATCCATTTATAGTGACTCTGGTAGTGATTATTCAGCCAGTTCTGTATCCAGTTCTGTATTCAGCAGTAATTCTAACTTGTTCACATTTTTCCAGTTTACTTGTGAGCATATTGTGTGGGACTGCATCAAAAGCTTTAGTAAAGTTCAAGTATATTATGTCCACTGAATTCCCTTTGTTCACTAAACTAGTTAACCTATCAAAGAAGGGTATCGAGTCAGTTTGACATGATTTATTTTTAACAGATCCATTTTTGCTGTTAATGCTTGCCCCTTTATTTTCCATGCATTTATAAACTAATTATTTCATCATGTATAATCACAAAGTTATAGAAAGCATTATGCTATTGCTAACTGTAACATTAATAACTACAAAAACTGAAAAAGGCTGAGGAAAAACATTGGCTTGATCTTGTGGGGCCACAGTGTGGCTGAAGTGCATCACTGCCCAACAGCTACTGACTGATTTGTCCCTTTTGTGATCAATTATAGCACAAAGTAGCAACACAGTGCCAGAAAAACAAAGATACCAAATTACTCTCATTAATAAAAGATTATTTTATTGCCATTTGGGACTGTTTTTATTTTCTGCATATCCTCGCTCTGATGTTTCTCATTTTATCTTCCTTCCTTTAGCTGCTTAGCACCAGTATCCTTGGAGAAATGAGCCAGTAGTTGCAACATACAGAGCCTGAGCTGTGTTCATGGTGACAGATCTTTGCCTGTTCTGCCTGTCACTGCCTTGTGCTTAACTAGACTAGATGTTTCTGATTCTGAAACCTTGTTTGGATACTTCCTGGCCCTTCTCTGACTTGTAAGTTTATGTTTCACTAACATTTCTTCCTTTTTATTTATAGAATCATAGAAAATGAGAGTTGGAAGGGACCTCAGGAGGTAATCTAGTCCACCCCCCTGCTCAAAGCAGGACCATCCCAAACTAGACCATTCCAGCCAGGGCTATGTCAAGCTGGACCTTAAGAACCTCCAAGGATGGAAATTCCACCACCTTTCTAGGTAGCCTGTTCCAGGGCTACACCATTCTTCTAGTGAGCAAGTTTTTCCTAATATCTAACGTAAACTTCCCTTGCCGCAACTTGAGACAATTGCTCCTTGTTCTGTCATCTGCTGCCAGTGAGAACAGTTCAGCTCCATCCTCTTTGGAACTACTCATCAGGTAGTTGAAGGCTGCTATCAACCCCCCCAACTCAGTTTTCTGTTCTGCAGACTAAATAAGCCCAGTTCCTTCAGCCTCTCCTTATATGTCATGTGCTGCAGGCCCCTAACCATTTTTGTTGCCCTCCGCTGGACTCTCTCCAACTTGTCTATGTCCCTTCTGTAGGGGGGAGCCCAAAATGTGGCCTCACCAGTGCTGAATAGAGGGGAATAATTACTTCCCTTGACCTGCTGGCAACACTCCTACTAATGCAGCCCAGTAGCCATTAGCCTTCTTGGAGACAAGGGCACACTGCTGGCTCCTATTCAGCTTATTGTCCACTGTAACCCCCAGGTCCTTTTCTGCAGAGCTGCTGCCCAGCCAGCCAGCCCCCAGCCTGTACTGGTGCATGGAATTGTTCCTCCTCAGTGCCAGACTTTGGCGTTGTCCTTGTTGAACCTCATGAGATTCCTTTTGGCCCAATCCTCCAATTTGTCTAGGTCACTCTGAATCTTAGCCCTACTATTCCCCACAGGTTGGTGTCATCCGTAAACTTGCTGTTAATGGAGATATTGAATAAAACTGGGCCCAGGACTAACCTCTGGGACACTCCACTTGATACCTGCAGCCAGCTAGACATCAAGCCATTGATCACTACCTGTTGAGCCCAATGATCCATCTAGCTTTCTACCCACCTTATAGTCCATTCATCCAACTCATACTTCCTTAGCTTGCTTGCAAGAATGCTGTGGGAGACTGTATCAAAAACCTTCCTAAAGTCAAGATATAACATATCCACTGATTTCCCCACATCCACAGAGCCAGTCATCTTATCATAGAAAGCAATCAGATTGGTCAGGCATGACTTGCCCTTGATGACTCCATGTTGACTGTTTCTGATCACTTTCTTCTCCTCCAGTGACAAATGGATTCCTTGAGGATCTACTCAATGATTTTTCCAGGGACTGAGGTTAGGCTGACTGGTCTGTAGTTCCCTGGATCCTTCTTCCCTTTCTTGAAGATAGGCACTATATTTGCCCTTTCCCAGTCATCTGGGACCTCCCCCAATTGCCATGAGTTTTCAAAGATAATGGCCAGCAGCTCTACAATCGCATCAGCCAACTCTCTCAGCATCCTTGAATGCACCGTGTCTAGCCCCATGGACTTGTACATGCCAAGCTTTTGTAAATAGTCCCTAACCTGTTCTTTCACCACAGGGGGCTGCTCACCTCCTCCCCAAATTGTGCTGCCCGACGCAGTAGTCTGTGAACTGACCTTGCCTGTGAACACTGAGGTACAAAAGACACTGAGTAGTTCAGCCTTTTCCTCTTCATCTGTCACTAGGTTTCCTCCCCCATTCCATAAGGGACCTACACTTTCCCTGACCTTCCTCTTGTAGCTAACATACTTGTAGAAACCCTTCGTGTTACCCTTCATGTCCCTTGCTAGCTGCAACTCTAATTGCTCTTTGGCCTTCCTTTCTTTGCTTCTATTTAAAATCTCCTCCTAGTATTTCCCTTCACTGCTTTTTAGCCCCCATAATTAAATTTTTTTCTTAAATATCTATTTTAAAGACTAGATAAAGACTTCAAACAAAAAAGGATTTGAGACTATTACTAAACATCTGCTTGAGAAGTATTCACACATCTTTATTATGTCCCCTAAGGATTTGTACAAGCTAAATTTCATCATATAAACATAAGTAATATAAAAATTGTTGTTGTAAGCTGAGAGCTCATCAGCTGGAAGCAATATAGGAAGAGAAAGACCTGGCTGTATTAGTTGATCATGGGATGGCCATAAGCCAGCAAACTAGTATTGCTGTAAAAAAGGCAAAATGAATCTTACAAAGAGGTAAAGTATTTCCAGTAGGGATAGGGAAGTATTAACACCACTGTATAAATGCATGTAAGACTTCATCTGGGACACTTGGGAGGAAAAACCTGCAGCACCCTTATAGGCTCGGCAGTGCTACGTTGGTTAGCACTACAGAAGAAAGAGACTTGGGGGTCATCATTGACCACAAGATGAACATGAGCCTGCAATGCGATGCTGCAGCTAGTAAAGTGATCAAAATGCTGGCGTGCATCCATAGATGCTTCTCGAGCAAATCCCGGGACGTCGTTCTCCCCTTGTACTCGGCCTTGGTGAGGCCGCAGCTGGAGTACTGCGTCCAGTTTTGGGCTCCACAATTCAAAAAGGATGTGGAGAAGCTTGAGAGAGTCCAGAGGAGAGCCACGCGCATGATCAGAGGTCAGGAAAACAGATCTTACGATGACAGGCTGAGAGCCATGGGACTCTTTAGCCTGGAAAAGCGTAGGCTCAGGGGTGATCTGATGGCCACCTATAAGTTTATCAGGGGTGACCACCAGGATCTGGGGGAACGTCCGTTCACCAGAGCGCCCCAAGGGATGACGAGGTCGAACGGTCACAAGCTCCTGCAAGACCGTTTCAGGCTGGACATAAGGAAGAATTTCTTTACTGTCCGAGCCCCCAAGGTCTGGAACAGTCTGCCAGCGGAGGTGGTTCAAGCACCTACATTGAACACCTTCAAGAGTAAATTGGATGCTTATCTTGCTGGGATCCTATGACCCCAGCTGACTTCCTGCCCTTTGGGCAGGGGGCTGGACTCGATGATCTCCCGAGGTCCCTTCCAGCCCTAATGTCTATGAAATCTATGAAATCTATGAAACTGTGTACAGTTCTGAATTCATTTTGGGTGACCCCAAACTGGAGTAGGTACAGTGAAGAGCTGTGTGGATGATCAGAGAATAGAGATCCTATCTGTTGAGAGGTGGCAGATTTTACTTGTTTAACCAAGCAAGATGAAGGGTGAGAGGGGACAGGACTGGTCTTTATAAATACATCATAGTGCCAAATGGGAAAGAGAGAAGGACTAAGCTAAAGGAAACTGCTGGCACACAAATAAATAGGTATAACATTTTTCTACCAGGAGTAAGATGCAAAAAGCCTAACCAGTTTTAAGATGAACCATGATCAGTTTATGAAAGGGATTATGATGTGGCTGCCTTTAATAACAGGGGAATAGACCAATGACCTAGAAAGCACCTTTCAGGCCCATGTTCCTATGAAAAAGTATTCACACAAGAATATTCATACAAATAGTATTTATACAGAAATGTTTCCACAGCCATCTTGGAAACACAAACACCATTATGTGCCAATCCAAATAGCGGTTACTCAACAGCACAGTTGTGGCTAACGGTTTGCCAGAAATCCACCAGATGAAGTGCGTTGACATACATCACATCAATATTAAAATTGACACAATCTAACAAATAACGAGTCTGTCAACAGATGATATGCAAATAGTTTGGTCAACTCCAGCATATGGAACATCATTGTGCATATTTCAAATCTCTTTTCCACCAGATGATTATCTACATGTGCCGGAGGACCCATTTTCTCCCCACTCAGAGCAGCCAGTTTCCAAAAGGAATAACCGGAAGAAAGAAGACAGGAACAACTCAGGAATATTTTCGCCTACTGCGGATTCAAGCGTCATCAGGCAAAGTGACAAAGTGGATCGAAAAGTAGGTGTTGTAATAACCTGAATTATGTTATATTGCACAAAAATCATATATATTTCAAAAAAGTTAAAATTTCATCCAGCAGTTGGTTTAAAGTCACCTGCTGCCATCTTGTCCATATGTTTTACTCCTAGTATTTGTCTGTTCTCAGAGAATGTGACTAGGATGTGTGTAAGCACAGAAGAGCTTGCTTTAATCTTGTTATCTTGGCAGCAAGAGCAGCAAAAGGTTCAGATGGACACTGATTTGCTGCTGCATGCATGCTCAGGCTCCTGGCTGGGATAGCTTGGCTAGGTCAACACATACTCCTGGCTGCAGGACAGGAATAACCATCATTACAAATCTACTTGGAAAGGCTCCACAGCAAATGCGCAGTGCTGTGTATCCATGCTTCATTCTCTTTGATCTCCTCATATTGCTTACAAACAGAACGACCCTACATTTTTCACACACAGTTATAAACACTCCCTTGCAGAACGTACATAAAATAACTTACTGTGAACAAAGTCAACCAGGCAATGCATAACAATGCATCTATAAAACACAGACCTTTAGCATTACCTGTCAATCATGCCACACCTCCCCAAAGATTTTCTGTTTGTTGCTATTACAACAAAAGAGAAAGCAAATTTAATCACAGTTATAAAACCGAAGGATCACGTTTATGTCTGTGCAACTCAGCTGATCTCAGGAGAGTTATATCAGAGATAAATCTCTGTCATATTGATGCACTCAACCAAATTGTTATTTTATTCTCTTGAAAAGGGATGAAATTACCTACGTTCAAAATTTTTATTGTAAAATTTGCATTTCTTATTTTTCTCCATCTGTTGCAGGATGCTTCTAGGCTAATTAAAAGGCACTCAAGAGTCAATCTCTCTCTTCAGAAGACCAGTGCAACTCTGGGGCCACCTGTGACACGACACACCTGCTCATCGACTCCAAACACAGCCATGCAGCAAGACAACAATGACTTGAACATTTGCTGCTTAGTGACTCAACCTCTCATGCTTCAGCAATCAGCTCCAGCGCAGTCACAGTCAAATACTATTTCTGACCCAATGAGGTCCTCCTTTTGGTCTTTTCCTTTTGACTTTATAGGTACAGGGAAATGCCATCAGCATGGCATTGTGGGCTCAGAGGTTGCCAGTCCTGTTTTCTTATGGTCACAAGCAGATCAGAAAAATATACTTAATGGAGAGTCACAAGCTCAAAGATTTGCTCCATTAGACTTATTGGTCCAGAGCTCTGAAAAGGGGGAACATTTGGTAGAAGAAAATGCATATGCATCTCCAAAAGAGAAATTTACTCCCAGTTCCAAAACCACGTGTTCAGCTTTGTTGGGATCAAACAAGCCTTGTGAGACAATCACAAGAACTAGTTTGCCTAGTATAGTACCTACACAGGGCCCAAACTCTTCTCATAGCAGCCCTAATAGATGTCTGGACAAGAGTCAAGCCTACCTGCAACCAGATGATCACCATGACATTGAGACTAGTGCTTTAAAGGAGCCTTCATTTCCTTTCAGTACCACAGAGGCCACTGCTACCTCTGCAGCACCTTCCAAGGCATACAAAAAGAGAAGTTTAGAGATGATGAGGAAGCAAACCAGAGTTGAATATGATGACACAAGCAGTGATGATGAAGACAGGCTAGTTATAGAAATATAGCAAGATAAGTTTCTGCGGTAAATAGTGGATGCCTGTATAATGGGTACATTAGGGAGGGAAATGAAGTTTGCACATAATCTATCTGCCTTTCTGAAGCACCTTAAAATTAGAAAAGCCATTCCTGCATATAATAGGCATAATTCTCTCCTAAACACAGTTCTTCTTTACAAGGACTCAGGCTTTTTTATACATTTTAATTATTTTGTAAGGAGCAAGGAGGCAGTTCAATTACATATTTAAATGCACAAGGAAAATGTACTGTACCTTGGCTCTCAACTAGATCAATCCTCCTTATAAATCCCACATAATATCTGCAGCTCCTAGCTGCCACTGAGTATTATAAAGACACTGCCGTGTATTTATTTACTAACAGGAATACAACAGCAACCACCTTTAATATATAAGCTGAGAATTTACTGGAAAAGACATGGGGATATATTTTCATCCCAGTGCTCCTCTCTTCAGTAATCATTTCCATCTTTACTGGGCTTTATAGACATACTAGAGAGGAAGACATATTCCCCAAATGCCTATGTTACTGGGAGAGGCCAAACAAATACTGCTGTTTTTCCATGCCGCACAAATGGTAAATGCTTCTTTGTGATAAAATGACACAAGCATGCACTGTTTTGTGTTTTGTGCCTTTTCTGCTGAGATCTACTCAACTGTTTTATTCTTCTGCTCTCCTTGGAAAAACTGGGTTTTAATAATTATTATTTCTTTGTAATAAGGTTTTTAACCCAGAGATTTTCTCTGACTCTGTTTAAGTAATTTTTACGATGCATAATCTGATAGAATTATTCCTTTTAACCTACTCTGAAGTTTAACTTAATTGAAAACAGGTGACTTTCCTCAAAAAACTCTGATCGTGTAAAATTGGTGAAAACTGACATGGCATCTATTTTAGGGAGGTTTTGACACCAACCTGTTTTCATGCCTGCCATGTAAAGCAACTCATGTTGTAAAACCCAACCCAATATTCACTGGATTCCACTTACACAATCAGTTAAAACAGCATTTGACCAAACTTATACACTTATACAGCATAGTTTAAACTGACAGAGAAACTTTGAAACCAGTGCACTGTTATACTACAGTGAGATTTTATACTTCACTTTGCTATGACTTTTGTATGATTTTGAATCTTATATACAGGGTCTTATGGATTAACTTACATGTGATATTCATAATTACTTGTACTTAGAGTAATCACACACAGGTTAGCTGATATAGGTCCTAGTCATATTTTGGCCTAGTGTACTATGTGCGTATGTCAAAGAAATAAATGCACATTGTGAGAAGTGAATAGAAGTGCCAGAATGCCAGTCCTTCTGTTGACATGTGTAAATGGGACCAATTGCTAAGCTCCAAGCTGTCCCTTTACATTAATTTGCATAACACAAGTGATCATAGTTGCAGTTCTCCATGCAGAAAGCTTTTTATATTTAGCATCAAATTATGCTTGTGTAAATGTTTAATGTTAGGGAAGCAGATATCATGATCAGAGTGTTACACTAACTTCTAATTTATTCATACTGGTGTGGACAAAGATTGGAGTTAGTTGGATGTTTTTCCTACTTCAGGATATAGATAAGGAATAATTCATAAACTGTATATTTCTCCCTTATAAATATATCAAAGTATTCTTGTCCAAAACCATAGAGCTTTCAGTAGTGTTACTGTAGGGCTTTGGATCTTGATTATGTTGAAGAATACTGGAATACTGGTTTAATGAGGTTCATACTTGTGATTTCCCTTTTCTACTTCTGTGAATCCCTGGGTCCCAGTTTTGGTCTCACTTATTAGATTTTGGTTTCATAACTTCGGTGTAAATGCCACAGTCTTTATTCCTGATTCACAGGAGTGTGAGTAAAATCAGAATTAAGCCCATTAAGCTTTCAGGTCAGTGACCCTGTGAGTACTGGAGCTCACAACTGTCATTACAATTTATGACAATTTTTTGTTAATGTCAGTGGGATTTCTGTGTCTAGAACTTTGCCAGGATATGGCAAAATAGTGACTTATGCTGAGAAGCTTTATGCAACAGAACAAAAAATGTGGATATGTAGTTTCTGTTTTAGGAGGCTAAGAAGAATCAAAGGCATCAACATTGATGGATGGCAGTGCCCTAAAAACGACATATTTTTGTTGAATAAGCAAATTTATAATACTTAAATACTGTTTTATTGAATGTTGATAAGACTGATGCAATTGACTTATTTGTGCATTATTAGATTGTTCTTTTCTTTATATTGCTAAATTATTTTGTTTTGATAAAAATAAACCTTGAAGGTCACAATGACAGTCAGATTTTGCCCATTATTAAGGACTGGTTTCCAAAAATGCAAATACGCTTTGGGGTGCAGGTAGGAGGTTCAGGCAATGTGGGATAATGGCTAAGTTGAGTACAATCCACAAATGTTTTAGCAATCACATCTTTCCCTTAATTACATAATAAAGACAAAACCAATCTCCTGTTTATTTCTATTGCTAGTGAATACGTGCAGCAACAATTTCTATTTCCCTATGGAAAAAATATTTACAAGCAGATATCATGGTTATGAGAATTTTTAAAATTGCATATAAAATGTATGGTCTAACAGGAATAAACTTCTAGTCTATAGAATTGAGCCAGACATACTAGTGGTAAATTTGTTAACAGTGAGTGTGTCTACATGTGCACCTGACCGTGCAGTTGTTAGCGTGTAGTCCTAACACAGTACGGGTCATTTCCAGCACTACTGTGCGCAGTAGTGGCAGTGTCACTGCTTGTGTCTGCTGATGCTACATCGCCATAGTGACGAGATACATTGCCATGGGGCGGGCAGGGCAGCTATGGGGCAGGGATTGAGACAGTGTGGGGGAGTCAGGAGGCTCATGCAGAGCCCCCCCATGCAGTGTGGGGCAGTGGGGGGGCAGCAGGGGTGGGGGTCGCCCCCCACCTGGTAGCACCTGGTGAGTGAAGCTTTTTTCTAAAGCACCGGGAGCTGGGGCGGGCAGGGCAGCCTTGGTGGGGCTGGGGGAGTGGGCAGGGGTCAGGGAGGGCTGGGGGAACAGGCAGAGGATGGGGCCTGGCAGGGGATTCCCCATGGTCCCCTCCCCACTCCTCCAGCCCCCCTCCCTCACCCTCTACGTACCAGCTCTGAGTCTGGCTGCAGCTCCCTGCTGTAGCCACTGGGGACTGCCCAAATCACCGAACCTCTCCAAATATTTTCCAAATCAATTTGGAAAGCTTCAGATCGATTCAGACCTTTTTATTGGTCCACTGATTCGATTTGGATTTGGAGATTTGGCCACTGAATCGGGCCAAATCTCCTTTGAATCGGACCACCCAAAGCTTTGCACAGCTCTGATGAATAGCAACTGAAAACAGTACTGCTGCAGTGAAGTACATTAAGAATGTATTTAACTTCCATGTACTTAAGTGAGACTGAAGCAAGCATTTAAAGTTATGCACATGCTTAAGTGCTGTCTGGATTAAATGCTTCCATGACAGGCTGTATTGGGATCATCTTGCCAAAACCCATCTGCCAAATCTCTTTAAAGTTACTGAATGTAGTGAGAAAAATACAAAACACTTAACGTTTAGACATTTGAATGGATAGTTTGTAAAACTGATTAAAAAAAAAAGGTAGGTCACAGCCAGACAGCTCAAAGCCAGCTTGCTATCTAGTTTTGAAAAAAAAGATGTATTTTTTTCCATTAGACCAAGTTACTGCAGAAATAAACCTACAGTTTAGGAAGCAACCTTCGCATGAAAAGCCAAACACCAATCAAAATCTTTTTCTTTAACCTGTCACTATCTATCCCTTAGTGTTAGGATTAAAAATACATTATAATGTCAAGTGTCCAGATGACAACTTACATTTAAAACTAGGATAAAGTTTAAGAATTTCTTGCATGAATTACAGCATTTCAAATACTCTAGACTGTTTTGACTGATCTAAACTGGATTCCCAAATATTAATGACTTCTGGGAAACCATTGTTATTTGAGACAATGGTGGGAGGGAGAAAAATCTTTGGTGTGCAAACAGAATCTTCTTCAAAATGATTTGATTTGTTCCCAGTCTGTTACTGCTGTGGTTCAGGGCTTTGTGCTAACATCTTCATTAGATGACATGATTAAAAGAAAGTTCATTTCAATTCCACATCCATTTTAATTTCCACTACTTTCACCTTCCTCATGATATGCCAATATTATTGGTAACAAGAACTTCTATTTCAACTTCTATCAAAATGGCTCCTGGCCATTACATATGAAAACCTGACATGAGGCTTTGTAGAAACATATGCGTAGCTCTTCAAAGATGCAATGGAAAATCCAGAACCCACCTACTTTATTTGTTCCAGTTATAGAGAAAAGCCCTGCCAAGATTTCTGAGGGGCACCTGTCTGCATTCTTAAGAAAGTAAGGAGAAAAGATAACCAACCCCTTAGACTGGACTGGGAACTTCCAGAACAGCTGTGGTCCAGCTGTTGATGATGTAAGAAGCTTTTAAAAAATAAAATCAGTTATTTTGATGTAGAAAGTCTGTGATACAAATATTTTAATCATATTTTTGTTGTTAAGTATTCAGTTTCAAAGTGTAATTTTAGATCCTTCACTTACAAACATTCCAATAACCGTGAGTTATAGATGCTGTTCAGAGCCAAGCTGTGCTATCTTTATTTTATGTTTGATAAATGCAGTTTATTTGCTGTACTACAGCTTCCTCTGTTTAGCTGAAACAGAAAAATGATGATTTTAAATGAGAGAAGAAAATGCACTTAGGCAGTGGACTTGGTGTCAAGTATCTGGTCTCATGCCAAAACTTAGAAATGGACATTGAAACAAGGGTCCTTTACAAGTATAACTTATATACAACTTTTATAATATCATGCTCACTTAATTGCACTTCATCAGCCATGCAACCTTCACTCCACAGAGTTTACAGGGCTACTAAATCTCACTCCTTTTCTCATGCTGCAGTTCTAAAAAAAATCAGTGTAGCTTATCTTTAATAAAAACAAAGGGTTAATTCACTATTTCCCAGGGGTCTCGGATTACCTGGTCATAATTCTGGGACTCTAGATCTCTATTCTTATAAGAACTGACTGATCAAAGAGTTTCTGTCCTTTGAGAAGTGTTGCAAATGACACATTCAGCTATTATTGTTCAAAGGGTCTGATACCAACATCATTTAATGCTATACCAAGAGCATGCACACTTGAAGTTGGCCTAAGATAAGACTCATGCAACACCCTGCAAACTTCCAGACTTGTGGGCCAGCTCTTAGTTGAGAGAGGCAGCCTTGTGGGGCCTCAGTCCAACCAGAATTTAAAGTATGGATCAATGCTGGGAATCACAGGGCTTCCAAGCTCCAGCTGCAGAGGTAAGAGCCAGTGTTCAAGGTGGGGTCCCTGCTCTGGCAAAAGGGGACTAGGAAATCTAATAAGAACATATTGTTCAGTGAGGGCCATCAAGGCTTTCAGGGGCCCTACTGTGGAGCTAGGAAGCTAGAGCCTCTAAGGCGCACAGCTCATTCTGTTAAGACTATTAGGAACCTGACAACCTAGAAACACTGGGAACAATAGCTGAGCTGGGAAATCTTTTTTCAGTATTTTTTTTAAATTTTCCCTTCCACTGACCTTTTTAAAATTCAAATTTTTGTTCTGCAATTGAATGAGGCTTTTCTCTGAATTCAGTCATTTCTTGCAGAAGAGTTATTCCACCTTTCCAGGTCAAAACTAGGCTATTTCGATATGCCACAACAATAGAAGTGATGGGAAGATGAGACCCACAAAACAAAAAGGTTTTATCTGTTTCTTGACTACTGAAGGCTTTTGGCACATTCCAACCTCCTCCTAAGCAAACAAGGAAGGTGTGGTCTAGAAGAGTTCATCATGGGATGGATGTATAACTGTAGTCAAAAAGTAATGGCCATTGGTTCACCAGCAGAGTAGGGGGGCATATCAAACAGCATCCTACAGTGATCTATCCTGACTCTATTCCATTCTATATTTTCATGACCGGTGTGGATGATAGAATAGCATGTCATCATCGAATTTGCAAATAAGGTGAGAGGGACTGCAGGTACCTGAAAGACGGGATGAGACTTCAGAATGATGATCAGTTGGTAAAGTGGTCTGGAAACAATAAGATGATATTCAATAATGACAACTGCAGAGTAATCCACTCAAGGAAGAATACTCTAATACACAAATACAAAATTGGGAATATCTAACTGCAGTTGTATTGGAGAAAAAGATTAGGGAAAGTTAAGGCAGGATGCAGAATGAATGAGTCAATAATGTGTTGTAATTACAATAAAGGCAAGCATAATTCTGGGATTTATTAACAGGGATGTCATAGGAAGTAATCATTTCAGATTCAGCTAGCATACTGCATACAGCTTTCAGCACTACATTTTAGGAAAAATCAAGGCAAATTTGAGAGAGTCCAGAGGAGACCAACAAAAACTAGTAAGACATTAAGAATACATCACACTGTGAAAAGTTTGTGAAAAAAAATAGTTTGCTTACTCTAGAAAAAGAGAAGGCTGAGTGGGAACCTATTAGTCTTCAAACATGTACAATGCAAGGACAGTGATAAATATTTTTTCTAGTCCTGTGAGAAGTTAACATCTTATTTTGCAGCAAGAGACTAATTGCCTGGGTAGTTAAGCACTACAAAAATTTAAAATCGGGTTAGATAAACATATGCTGGGATGTTCAAGTTATATTAGCTCATGCCTCAGTCACAGAGATGGATTTCAATGCCCTCTTGAAGTCCATTCCTGTTAATTTCTGTGATTCTAAGTTTTTTGTGGCTCTTACTGGATCACCATGTGCCTAGAAGGTATTGAGAAAATGAGGACATTGTTACTAACACGCCCTGCATTGTTCCATTTTACCATGCTGAAAGTGTTTTTTGTGTTTTGCATCTGTTTGTGGCATCTCCTAATGCTCCTGAAAGCTCCAATGCCCCTAATGTTCCTCACATGCCCCTGAAAGCTCCTAAGCAGAGAGAAGCAGCCAGTTTGGACGGTTATTGTTAGTACTCACCACAATATTTTCATATTGTGGTTTCATCTTTGCTCCTAAGCCTTACTTGCACATCAGGTTATATTTCAGGTAGTAAGAAAACTGCTTTGAGAGACATAGGAAGGGATATTAGCGAGGGATGTATAGTCTTTCACCAGGGCTTGAGTGAGAGTCTCTCTCTTTTACTGGCCAAAAGCTGTTACTAGCTCATAAATGGCTAGTAAATGGCTCGTGAGAAAATGGCTTATGAACTCAGGCTGGTTTTTAATAATAGCCTGTAAAACTAGCCTGAGAAATTCTGTTTAAGAAAGAAAGAGAGAGAGAGAGAAAGAAAGAAATTGAAATGTGTTTTTCTTCCATGTCAGAACAATCAAGAGATCTTTCCAAATTTTTCACAAAAACTTGAGGATAGAAATCTGCCCCAGAACAGCCAGTTAGTTGGGGCACTCACTGGGACGTTGGAGTCCCCATTCTGAATTTGAGGCTTGACATCCCAGATATATCCCCTAACCAACTGGTAATGCTGTGCCAGATCTCTCCTTTGTTATCCCTACAAATTCTGTCCTGTAACGAAAAAACCTTGCCAATAAAAACTGAACTGCAGTAGGGGCATTCCTCTCCTCTATGCCCCACCCCCTCAAAAAAAAAAAGATGTGATGTTTTGACATTTTCTGATGAACAGCTTATCAAGCAATTCTCAGCTAGTCCTAGTCATCTGCTCCCATGCCAGTCACTACCAAAGTCTGAAGTGGTATGTTGGGCATTGTCAGTAGAAAAGCTGACAACTACAGCATGAGCCTCTTTGTTCTACAGTTGATCCTTAGAGATGTCAGAAATAAAATACACCAATGCATTAGCATGGAGAAACTCAGACTGCCACCATCTGTGATATATTTACTATGTGACTTCAAGAATCTATTTTCAGTGCTGAGAATCTGCCACCTTTTTGCACTGTAAGATTCACTTTTAAGAGTTTATTCAGAGCTCTAGGGTCATATTGCAAATGTAATATTCTGGGGGTTCAAAAGGATGCTTTGGTAGCCCCTAGATGGGCATGAGAACAAACAAGATCCTACTGGAGATTGCCTCTGCTTTTCAACCCAGCTGCCAATGGTATGTAGTTTAATGAATTTGCAAATGTAGCAATATGTCAAATCCACATGAGGGCACCAGGCACAGTGCAAAATCTGTGATGCTTTATGCTTTTGAATCAGTGCCAGTTCTGATGTATTGATGCTTCACTCCAAGCAAATCTGGTCAGCTCAGAAATGCCTATGAACATGCAAGCAAACTTCACATTCAACCTTCTCCTGAATGGTACTATAGCTGACTGAACGGTACTTATTAACGCAATAAAAATGAGTCATTGCCATGATCACTATTAAACACCTACATTTACTAAAATGGACTGTTAGCAAAAGTGGATGTTTCTTATTTTCCTCTTCATATAGGGAGGAGAATTGTGTTTTTTTATTTCAAATCCTATTTATTACATTATTTTGTAGCAGATCTTTCTAACTGGATGTGGATCTACCTGACATACCCTGCTCATGTACAGAGGTGCAAGCTATAGTAAAGTAGTGGACTGCGGTAGTGCCTGGGGTGGGCTGTGCCTAGGAAAGGCCCCTGTGAACTATCCCCCGTCCATAAGGCCTCTCTAAACAATCTGCTAATTGAAGCTTTGTATTGAAATTCCAATCCTGTGAGTCACAGGAATAACCTTACAGCTGCAAAATCTGGGAGAGCAAACAGCAACAAAGGTGTCCAGAGGGTAAGTTATGAAAAAGTCAGGGGTATTACTTTTAATGAAATTTGCTGGAAATAAAGAGACTTCAAGGTAATGTAAAAAAATATCTTTAAAATTCTGAAGAAATGGTTTTAATCATAATCAAAACTAGGGACAAAATCCCCAACCTCAAGTATGTATACTGCAATACTTTGCCATGGTATCCTTTGATGCAACGACCCACTTCAAAGTAAGTACAAAGATTCACTGCTAGCATCACCAATTGTAAGTGTGGACATTGCAGTTACTGCTGTATTGTATATTATACAGGCACTAGATCTTCCCTGGCAATGGCAGCATGTTATGAATAACTTGCTAAGTTCTTACATCTGCCTTATTTTTTGAGTTTTGTACAGGTGCCAGTCCTCTGACATTTACTGAAATTATCACACAAGTAGCTGCTACATAATCTTTAATTTTAAATGGTAGCTCTTGGCCATAGGACTGCTAAAACCTCTTAATCACACATTCCAATTAAGAGTGAAGATTGACATTGCAAATGGAGGTACGAAAGATGGAGGAAGACAATGAAATGGAGAAGGGGTGGCATAAGGAATGGGGTGAACTGAAGAGGATGGAGAATGGGAAACTGGATAGAGTTCTTAAAACATGACCCCTACTAAGTTTTACTTTGCACAATTAACACTTATCCAGTTTCTAACTCTGTTAGCCAAGAGACAATTCTCTCTCCACTGTATTAGCTTCTAGATTATTTTGATTGCTAACCCCCCACCTCAAAAAACAAAAATGAAGTGATGCCTACAGCTACTCACAGCCCTTTAGATGACCCTGTTGGTTATGGGGTGGATTTTCAAATGCACACTTATTTGTCATGTGCACTGTCACAAGGACCTATATACATTTGTCTTTTTTATGCAAGCATGCATGAAGGATATGCATGCACATATCTAGTTTACATATACAGCTTAGGAGCAAAAACATTAGTTTTGTCCTAAAGGGCCATGTGGCAGTACATCTAGAACTTGAGGTTACAAATCAAGACTACAAGGTTCTGTTCCTAAGTCTGCTATTGACTTCCTATGATCTGTCAAAGGTCATGAAAGCTAGTTGCTTCTGTTTGTCCAAGTGTAGAAAGGTGACAATAATACATAGATAGATTACAGGATGCTGTTAAGCTTAATTAATGTGTTAAAGTACCTTGAGATGCTTGGGTGAAAGGTGCTGTAGAGGGACACAGTGTTATTGTTCTCTGGAGCATGACACTTTTAGGTTGACATAGCTGCACAATAAGCTTTCTACTGAGAAGAAAGCTAGTTTTTATTCTTCTCAGTATGTGAGTCAATGAATGGCTACTGACTTCTCACAACGGCTGCCTCTGTGGGCTACTCCGTACGTGAATTAAAAAATTCCAAGGTCAGCCAACCGAGAGACTGGATGAACTGGACATTTTGGGGAGCTCTGCAACTGAGTTAAGAAGTGATCTTGTATCTTGGGTATGTGGACTTTGGCTGTAGCATATCAGTTCAGTTAGATAGCAACATTGTATGTTCCTATGTATTCTTAGATTAAAAAGAAGGTAAATGCTCCCTAATATAGCCAATGATATAATTAGCAGTTCAGTTTATTTTTTAACCAACAGATGATGTTTTATTTCATCCTTATATGTTTGTGAGTTCTTTTGTATCAATGATGGAGCAGCCACGATAGCTCTAGTTTGCATTTATTTCTCAAAAATGCCATATGTATGGAAGAGGCAAAGTTTTCTTTGGGTGATATATTATATTGGATCAACTATGTAGTGTGGATAAAGTTAGACAAGCTTTTGAATGCAAGACATTCTTCCTCAGGTTTGATCACAAGGAGTCAGGCACAGCATTGGAATAAGTTGGCCCAATAAAACAGATCACCCTAAGAAACCCTTGTCTCGACCATAACTTCTGGACTATTATGGATACAGGAACATCACTCTTACAGTACTGTATGCATGGAACTTACTTCTGGTAAGAAATATTTCAAGATTAGGATGTGTTCAGGAAAAGATCATAATTTTATTATTCTGTCTTCTAAACAATCAGCAATTTGATGAGATCTTCAAGCTTGCTTGATGGCCAACAACCATTTTTGTTTCTCCAACTGTCCCTAATTGTTACATAGACCCCTTACTAGCTGTGTTGAAGCCCATAGGCTTACACACCCTGTTAAGCACATGTATAAATCTTTCCAGGATTGGGGAGTAGCTTGTCTTTCTGGATTCTAACTAAATGCTGAACATCAGCATCTTTAAGGAATCATATTCTTTTAGATGCAAGGCATGAAGCCATATTCTCAGCTGCACCATGTTTGGACTCTGTGCAGCTGAGGAGAACAGAGATGACAAAGTGATGCAAATCCGGTTTAACACTTTAGGTCTGGACAGCCTGTTTTGGTGTGCAAAAGGGGTAGAGAGAAATTCTCTTTTCTAACTTCCTTGCAAACTTATGTACAGGCATACCTCGTTTTATTGCGCTTCGCAGATATTGCGTTTTTTACAAATTGAAGGTTTGTGGCAACCCTGCGTCGAGCAAGTCTATCAGCACCATTTTTCCAACAGCATTTGCTCACTTCGTGTCTCTGTGTCACATTTTGGTAATTCTCGCAATATTTCAAACTTTTTCATTATTATTATATTTGTTATGGTGATCTGTGATCTTTGATGTTACTATTGTACTTGTTTTGGGGTGCCACAAACTGCGCCCATATAAGACGGCGAACTTAATCGATAAATGTTGTGGGTGTTCTGACTGCTCCACCGACCGGCCGTTTCCCCCGTCTCTCTCCCTCTCCTCCGGCCTCCCTATTCCCTGAGACACAACAATTTTGAAATCAGGCCAATTAATAACCCTACAATGGCCTCTAAGTGTTCAAGTGAAAGGTAGAGTCGCATGTCTCTCACTTTAAATCAAAAGCTAGAAATGATTAAGCTTAGTGAGGAAAGCATGTCAAAAGCCGAGATAGGCCGAAAGCTAGGCCTCTTGCGCCAAACAGTTAGCCAAGTTGTGAATGCAAAGGAAAAGTTCTTGAAGGAAATTAAAAGTGCTACTCCAGTGAACACACGAATGATAAGAAAGCGAAAGAGCCCTATTGCTGATATGGAGAAAGTTTTAGTGGTCTGGATAGAAGATCAAATCAGCCACAACATTCCCTTAAGCCAAAGCCTAATCCATAGCAAGGCCCTAACTCTCTTCAATTCTATGAAGGCTGAGAGAGGTGAGGAGGCTGCAGAAGAGAAGTTTGAAGCTAGCAGAGGTTGGTTCATGAGGTTCAAGGAAAGAAGCTGTCTCCATAACATAAAAGCGCAAGATGAAGCAGCAAGTGCTGATGTATAAGCTGCAGCAAGTTATCCAGAAGATCTAGCTAAGATAATTGATGAAGGTGGCTACAACAGATTTTCAATGTAGACGAAACAGCCTTATATTGGAAGAAGATGCCATCTAGGACTTTCATAGCTAGAGAGGAGAAGTTAATGCCTGGCTTCAAAGCTTCAAAGGACAGGCTGACTTTCTTGTTAGGGGCTAATGCAGCTGGTGACTTTAAGTTGAAGCCAATGCTCATTTACCATTCCGAAAATCCTAGGGCCCTTAAGAATTATGCTAAATCTACTCTGCCTGTGCTCTATAAATGGAACAACAAAGCCTGGATGACAGCACATCTGTTTACAACATGGTTTACTGAATATTTTAAGCCCACTGTTGAGACCTACTGCTCAGAAAAAAAGATTCCTTTCAAAATATTACTGCTCATTGACAATGCACCTGGTCACCCAAGAGCTCTGATGGAGATGTACAACGAGATTAATGTTGTTTTCATGCCTGCTAACACAATATCCATTCTGCAGCCCATGGATCAAAGAGTAATTTTGACTTTCAAGTCTTATTATTTAAGAAATACATTTCGTAAGGCTATAGCTGCCATAGATAGTGATTCCTCTGATGGATCTGGGCAAAGTAAATTGAAAACCTTCTGGAAAGGATTCACCATTCTAGATGCCATTAAGAACATTTGTGATTCATGGGAGGAGGTCAAAATATCAACATTAACAGGAGTTTGGAAGAAGTTGATTCCAACCCTCATGGTTGACTTTGAGGGGTTCAAGACTTCAGTGGAGGAAGTAACTGCAGATGTGGTGGAAATAGCAAGAGAACTAGAATTAAAAGTGGAGCCTGAAGATGTGACTGAATTGCTGCAATCTCACGATAAAACTTTAACAGATGAGGAGTTGCTTCTTATGGATGAGCAAAGAAAGTGGTTTCTTGAGATGGAATCTACTCCTGGTAAAGATGCTGTGAACATTGTTGAAATGACAACAAAGGATTTAGAATATTACATAAACTTAGTTGATGAAGCAGCGGCAGGGTTTGAGAGGATTGACTCCAATTTTGAAAGAAGTTCTACTGTGGGTAAAATGCTATCAAACAGCATCGCATGCTACAGAGAAATCTTTCGTGAAAGGAAGAGTCAATCGATACGGCAAACTTCACTGTTGTCTTATTTTAAGAAATTGCCACAGCCACCCCAACCTTCAGCAACCTGGTCAGTCAGCAGCCATCAACATCGAGGCAAGATCCTCCACCAGCAAAAAGATTACGACTCGCTGAAGGCTCAGATGATGGTTAGCATTTTTTAGCAATAAAGTATTTTTTAATTAAGGTATGTACATTGTTTTTTTAGACATAATGCTATTGCACACTTAATAGACTACAGTACAGTGTAAACATAACTTTTATATGCACTGGGAAACCAAAAAATTTGTGTGACTTGCTTTATTGCGATATTCGCTTTATTGCGGTGGTCTAGAACCAAACCCGCAATATCTCCGAGGTATGCCTGTACTTAGAACCACTGTCTAGCCCTAAAAATCTTTATGTGAGTGGGTGGACTGATAACATATGCACAGGTTTGGGGAATGAAACTGAAAATTAAGTCTGGCCCTTAACTTCTCAATATCTTGTGTTTTTTTACTGATAAATTGGGACACTGATGTTCCTTAAGTGCTTCAGACAGAAAGCACAGCAGATGTACAAAGTCTACCGGCATATCTTCAGTAGCACACAAATTTTTTTTATTCCAATTGTACACACATCCATCTTATGAAAGACTTTTGCATAAGTTTGTTGATTGGGGTGTTATACAAATGTACTGGCTCCAAACAGAGCAAGATTCAGGCTGAAAATGTTATGCTGTCTGTGAGGCCTTCTTCAGAAGTTGACTGTATCAGAAAAAGCACAAAAAAGCTGCCTTATCCTGTGCAATATTATGAAGCTTAAGGGATTATTCAAAGGAGGATTTACCAACTTGGGCTGATCAAAAAAATATGGACAAAAGGAAAATAGTCATTATCCTTGGATGCTTGATATGAAAAGCATAAAAACTAGATGTTTTTATTTGTACCAGATGTGCGTATACAGATGTGAATTGTTGGATGACTGTCAGAAAACTGGAACAAGGGAATATCCATAATTAATAACATGCCCATGAAAACATGTTCCATACTTCAAAAAGAATTCAGGTACTATCAAATCCGAGAGTACCTCCTTGCCCCTAAGATGTTGACAAATTGGAAGGAATTCAGAAGAGGAAAACACAAATGACTAAGGAGATGGATGATTTATGAGGAAAGATTAAAAGAGCCCGATTTCTGTTCTTAATTATATTGGTGAAGCTTCATTAAATTCAAGGAAGATGTACTAGCATAACTAAGAGCAGAGCCTGATGGAACAACGTGATGTAAGGAATACACTCACTGTTTACAAGTATTTGGAGAGTGCATTCCCCCAAGAGGGAAAAGAACTAATAAGTAGTTTCAGGAAGGTAAAAACAGAACCAAAAGTAACAGGTTTTAAAATGAGCAGAGAAAAAAAAAACTTGAAGCCAGGGAATATCATGGCATATAGCATGGCCTGTGAGAGGCTTTATTTGAGACATTAAAAAGCTACAACGAGAAGGGTGAAAAATAGTATTAATGCTATGCCCAGAGTAATAGTGTCCAGCAATGATTCTCAAGAAAGGGCTAGGAAGCAAGTTGAGTGGTTGCTGGTATCCTCCTCACTTTCAAGAGTGTTTCAAGAGTGCTGGTTGTAATCTTGCTCTTGTAGGTAATGTAAGGTAGGCTTAGATGCCATCCTGGTATGGGATGTTGGCATATAAGCTGGTAACATCCATGGTGGCTAGGAAGGTATTGCTGGGAAGGTGGTCTATGTTTTTAAATTTCTGTAGAAAGTCAGACAAAACTCACTGTTTGGATGACAAGAGGTTTTAGGTTTTAAGAGAGAATTTTGTCCAAGATGTTACCAGTTTATATACTAACATCCCACACCCGGATAGCATCTTAGACTGCCCTACAAGAGCAAGATTACAACTCAGAGTACAGACCTAAAGATATTACTGAACTTATACACTTCATCTTTACACACAACAACTTCATTTTCAATAACCAACTTCTTTCAGACCATGGGTAGAGCCATGGGTACCAAAATGGTCCCACAACATGCCAACCTTTTTATGGATATATTTGGTAGCCGTGTTGGTCTAAGACAAAAAGACATACCAAAAACTAGAGCTCTTGGTTCCAAAATGATACCTTTTATTAGACCAATTGTGAAATTGCAAGAAAACTGTCCTTTTCTGCAAGCTTTGGGGATCAAAATCCCTTCATCAGGCTCTGGGAAAAGTACAGATGGTACCATTTGGCAACAGCTGAATCTCTGATTGGGCAATTAGATTTGCCCAAATTGATTTGGGACAGTGATTCAGATCACCAAATTGAATCACTGTCCCCCAAATTGGCCGAATCCAAATCCGAAGCGAATATTAGCTGCTTCACACAGGCCTACTAAAAACACCAAGAAAGCACAAATCTCAAAAGGGCTTTCACTCAACAAGGATGCTCCTCCAGAGAGCTAGATCACAGTATTGAAAGAGCCACCTGGCTACCACGTGAAGTGTTGCTGCAGTACAAAAAGAAAATCCCCATAAATTGCACACCATTAGTTATGACATACCAACCTTCCTTGGAACCTATACAGAAAATCCTCAAACAATTGCAACCCATACTAGAAAGTGACCCAATTCTTAAAGAGATCGTTCCAGAACCACCAATCTTAACTCCCTTAAAGAGGAAGCACTGGGGGAGGGCAAAAGGCACCAGGGAGGCTGGCCTGGACAAACAGGCCTGGCTACCTGTGAGGCAACTATTGGCCCTAAGGACTCCTTTCTTAACAATAAACAACTTATGGCAGGTGAGAGGCAGGAAGTGAAGTGAAGCCAGGAAGGAGCCAGTAAGTGGGGTGGACCCTATGTGCTCCACACAAGCTACAACAAAAAGTTCTTTGTTGGACATCAAGTCAGCAAAAAATGAATCTGAAATTCAGCAAGATTTATTTTGGCCTCTCAAGCTTGGGGTATGACAAATTTCCACACAATGACCTTCAATACATTTCAGAAAGTAATGCTTAAGTAACAAAGGATGATGGAAAATTTCCAGACCAAACCATAGAAGCAATAGCTGTTTTACAATAAGGTAAAGTCTGTTTAAAACAGAACCCTAGAAGATGTGTAGTACAGAGATCAAACTGTTTCTTGATGCTTACCCACATGAGTACTTCTATAGATCCTTGATCACATATTGGGTAAAAACAGGAATAATGGGAAGGTGAGAGTGAACAGGAAGCTCCTCAGTTCTTTGTTGCACAGCTCCCCTCCTTCCTGAACAAATCTCCTGAATCAAAGTTTTTTGTTGGCAGAATTGGGGATAGAGTTCCAATAGAAAGTGAGTTTGGATGGTAAATCCCTATGTGATGGCCACCACTAGCGTGTCATGGCTAGGTACAATTTAAGTATATGTCTCAATGTCCGGTTTCATCAAGTCCATCTTTACTGACCAACTCACATTCTTGAGATATGTGACTTCAGGAAAATCATCTTAGACAATCAACCAGTCACAGTATTTTAATTAACTTACTGGCTCTTTACTTTCAAATCCAGATGAGCTGAAGGAAAAGACTTGAGCCACATGAGCATGTGTGTAGGGGGTGCAGCTGGCCAGACAGTTCTCTCTGGCAGATGGGTCTCTGTTACCTACTGGGTGAGTCTACATGAAATGCTTTACTGCACAGTAGAGCTAATTACTTGCGAGTGGTTTACTTGCAAATAAACTTCTCTCAGATCAAATGCACGTGTGGACACACCCACAGTGACCAAAGAGAGGAAGTGTCATGCTTGGGACACAGCACATATGAAATAAAGAGCATTAGAGCAGCTGGCGGTGGGCAGGAACCTGGATGCTGGCTGCAGAATGTGGGTCAGATAGCAGCATTTCTGGGGCAGCTCCAGAGATAGCTATTGCCCTTTTAGAGCTTGAGCACAGACCAGCCTAGAAACCAAGTGAAAATTGACCAGTGGCTATAAAACAGCAAGATTATAAACAGCACTGTACCTTGACTCTTGGTGGTCCCGGGTGAACTTCTAGTATCGGGCCTCCCTTCGCCAGAGACAATGATAATGATACGAATTTTAAAAAAACATTTTCAGGCCCCCTTTCTGTGTGGGCCTGGGGCGGCCACTGCTTCACCCATACCTATGTCTGGCCCTGATTATAAAGGCTCAGGGGGAGTTGCTGAGGAGCAGGAGCTATAGCCAGCACAGAAAATGGGGGGAAGGGGAGAATGGCCTGAGAAATGCACTGTGGAGATGGACTTCCATTAAATGAGGCTGGGGAACACAAGCTGTGGAGAACCTCCGGCAGAAACGTTAAGGAAGGCAGTAGGTTTGTGAGGTTGCTTCTGCTGAAGATAGTCAGAGAGATGACATGGACCAACCTCTACCACAACCACTGGGGACACATACAACACGAGAGACGCAATTAGGCCCGTGAGACTAAATATCTCTATTGCTCTTCCTGAGAGAGGCAGACCTAAAGACATTTTGGGGACTAGATCCAAACAATCCTACAGAGTAGGTGTAGCTTTGAACCTGCTTTAGGATGGTTTCCCTTGGGAATTCTCTGCACATCCTTTCTGACACTAATACTTAGCCTGGGCTTTTGCCTTTTGTTTATCTGTGATCATGTATAAAGTATCTTCCTTTGCTTACTAGAGAGTCAGGTTTCTGTTGAAAGCCTATTATGAAGTAGACTCTTAGTGCTGCAGAAAGAACTTTGTTTGGAGCACTTACAATGCTCATCTATCTGTACCAGAAGCCCAAAATGACACGCCACCATAGATCCAGTTACACTATTCCAGGTTCCAGAAAGAACTTAACTGAACGACAAGTCTACAGGCCCCACAATTTCTTTAAACTTTAATTATTGGACTGTGTTACACATGGAAATGATTCTGGCTAACTGAATGCTCAGTTTGCTCTCTAATAAACCTTTTATGTCTGTTCAGAGACATCTGGAGTGGAAAATGGAAGGGTGAAAAGGGCCCTGATTTTGACCAAAGTGAGCTTTTAGAAGTTTAGATACGTGTTGACGTAACTGTCATAAACTCTTAAAGAAATACTCTTCTCTCTCAATTTTAGGTCAATACAACTGCTATGTGTAGAGGAAGCTGGAGTCTGTTTAGAGTGAAGGGATTTTAGGACCTGGAAGAGAGCTATCATAGAAACTTTGGACTGCAATGCTGACTGCCAGTGGAAGGTTCTGCACAAAATTTGCTAGTTACAAAACCCCTTATATAAAAAGACTTTTCTAAAGAAAGATGCAAAATTAAACGGACTAGAACTAGTACCAAGGTAGTGTAGCTGGAGGACCAATAATGTAGCCACAAGTAGGAATCTGGATTGAAATCATTACTACACACATATAAGGCACCACATACACAGGTATAAGGCAAACATAGATCACAGGAAGCATAAGTTAGGGTAGCATCAGATTTGATGTAGACAATTTTGCAGACAAGACACAAGCCTGTAGTGACCATGGCTGCACATGTGCCTGTATACTCATAGTTAGCTACATGGTCATGTGCACATAGTGCAGTAAGTATCTGTGATAGCTAGACATAGCACAGGAGTCCAGAGTGATTTCATTCCTTTTCCTTATTTATTCATTTTTGCAAATGAAATTATAAGTCTTTGTCCTTGGTTCTATATGTAGCATGTCCAGGAACTTACTGTACAGCTTTCAACAAGTCCCCCAGCAAGTTTCCCAGCTGTAAACCGGGGACGATGATCATTTGATCCAGTGATTATTTAATCCAATCAAATACCAAAATATACTAAAATATTCATGAAAATGTTGTTCAGGGGATTGGGCCATAACTTTTTGAATAATGCACTGATAAGTATTTGGTTAGATACAGAACCATTCAGGTATCACAAATAATTATTTGCCAAAAATGTCTTTGATGAATAACGGCAGTGTTCAAATCATTAATTCATTTACAAATTATGGCCTGATTCATTTGTATTTGTGAAGCGATTTGAGAGCTTTAAAACAGACTGAGTTTGCAAGGTAGGTGACACAGGACACAAAATCAGGAGATGTGACATCATGCAGTGGGTGGGTTTACACACAATAGTCTGTTTCTGTAAAAGGTTCTAATATTCTACATTATAAATCCCATCCTGCAAGCATAAGGAAAACTAACTATAGCTCTTAGGCATTGTGGGGCAATACTGACTGTTTACCAAAAAGCAGAGATATGAACAATTGTTAGAGGTCCTTTGCCGGATTTGGATTTTTGAGTATCAAAACTACCCCTGCACCATGAGATCTCATTCAGAATCAGTTAAGCTTGACTGAGTTCTTAAACTTTAGCATGGTTTCTGTAAGATGATATGAGTCATGTAATCATGAGTGACTGTGCATGAAAACAAGATGCATATTCCTCCCCTCAAAGCCACATGTAGAATTTACTTAATAAGACTGTGCTCTAAATTGTTTGTAGAGCTCATGGTTTATAATATATTGTAGGTGAAAGTGAGTCTGAATGTGAAAGACAGGCTTGCACATCTTTACTCACTAAATCTAAGTAATTAGTGGCAGCTGTGGAGCTTTCAAATTGCTCTAACAAGAAAGGTTCGAGTTTTTTTCAGTAGTGACGCTACTACGGGCTGCACCTCAAACCCATGCACAATCTATAGCATGTGATTTTATTTCAAAGCTAATAGGTTAAAATCATTCAGCTTTTTAGCACCTAAAATTGTAAGAGGGAAAAGAAGCCCTAACAATCAAATTGAGTAAGTTTTTCCTTTCAAGTTGCAAAGCGACTTGATTTCTGTATGGAAGTTCTCATCTTGGTGAGATTTGGCACAAAATTCACTCCTAGGCTGACTGAGAATAAAGCTTCAGTTTCAAAACTTTGCTATGGGTAGCAAACAGAATGCACATGCATGTACAGTGACATTCAGGAATAGGTGGTAGGAATTAGGAATTCCTAATTCTTGAATGATACTTGATCAACATTCACAATGAGTTTACCGACTTGCTAAGCTGAATGGAGGTTGTCTGCGTGACTTGGCAGCATTTCTTCCTCCCCTAAAATATGCCATTACTATGCAATGAGATGCATGGGAACAGGGAACCATCCCTTACCTCTGACCTCACCAGGTTCTGTGTTGGGTCAAGTTGACCTTCTACAATTAAATCAAAATATAATAACTCCAGCCAGGGAGTATCCTTCATGTATCACTGATATTGTTCCCACATTGTGAAAATGGAACAGCTTTCTTTCTCATGACACATTCTGGCTGCTTCTTTCCTTATATTTAGATTCATAGTGCAGTGGTAAGTGTATTTCCAGAAGTAAAGGAAAGATCCACCTGCTCATGCTTATTATATTAGCCCTGTTGCTGAACAGTAAGTAGAACAAAGATATTTGCTAAGTTACTGTAGCTTGAGATTCAGATTGATTGCTTTACAACTTACCCAGTCAAAGCTGATGTGATCCCTATTCACAAATCTCTACTACAATTCATGCCAGCTGTGCAACCGTATTCACTGCTATATTTCCATTTGTAACTACTGCACTCTCATAAGTCTTCATGACCTCCCCAGACATGGAAGTAAAGCCCAAGTAATTTTGGGGCCCTGCTTTGTTCTGAAGTGGACACTTTTAGTTTGCACTTAAGTACATCAGACATGTTTACAAATCTTGAATTTTAGGGTTTGCGGCAAAATAGTTCTTTCTATTCTGCAAGCAGTAAGGGACACTGAGATTTCATGTCAGTCTGTGAGGGTTCAGGAATGCACCATGAACATCTCTTTACTCTGTGGTTCTTTACATCAAATGCTGCCATATGTGTAGCCCTGTTTCCATGCTGATTTTGGATGCTATAAGAACTTAGCATGCTGGGGATTAATATGTACAGCTCATTTTCATTTTCTGTAGCATTTTATTACTGCAAGGAGGACATGTCCAGGAAATATAGCATTTACTTAATATTCCATAATGATTCTTCCCACAACCTGGTATATAATTTTAAACTATTTTAGAAACAGAATGTGAGAGCCAAGCATGATATGAATATAATGCATCTTAAAATGAATACACAAAACGAAGTAAATAGGAGATATCTCGTGAGTTTTCTCTGTTGATTGAAAACAGCAGTTTCCCAGTTAGCTGTTGTCCTACCTGGGACAACAAATTTTAAAATCATTCAGGCTTATAAGCATAAATCAAGAAAATAGCAATGGTATGAGATGTCATAAGCAAGATAATAAAAAAAAATATGGCCATAAATGTAAATACAACAATGCAGAAATTTAAAGGAAAACATACCCCACCACATTTCATATGCCAAAAATGCTAAGCCTTAATATCAGTATGGTATATGACCACTAAACTCCAACCATCTGTATCTCGAACAAGATCAGATGAGCATTCCAAAGATCTGCACTGAAACCATATTTTCAAGTATATGTACAACATGTCCAGATTTGTCACTGCCTACTGTTCCTTGGAAAAGAAGATGATCTTAAAGGGTAAAAAATCTAGAGCTCGCTGGAGTGGGTCACTGACACACATTTCGGTATCGTTGGACTTAGAGAACCAAAACTGATATTGATACACTGTGGGCATGTCTACACGAGATGCTACATTGCTGTAGTGACGAGCTATAGCAACATAGCATCTAAAAATAACTGTGTGCCACCAAGTACTAAATGACTGCAAAGTACCACATGCGCAGTCAGGAACTTGTGTAGTTGTGCCCTATGGGTGCATCTACATGAGCAATTAATGCAACATGATAAACTCTGGAGCAATTTGTGCTGGAGTACATTGCTTCTGGGCACAGCAGCACTTTGAGCCGAGGTGGAGCAGCCCCGGGTCTGCTGCAGGCTCAGATGATCAGCCTCAGGCTCCAGGGGGTGGCAGCCCCAAATGAAGGGCTGGCTGGGGCATAAGAGTGCTGAAACTGCCGAGTATATGGATGAGTCCCCAAGCCTGCTGCCAGCCTGGGAATGCTCTGCCCTGGCTCAAAGTGCTGCTGTCCTGGTCACTGTCTACACGTGCATTGCAGCACAGTAAATGACTCCGCTGTAAGACAGTACTGTCTCCTATTTTATAGCAGAGTTCATTAATTTACTGTGCCCCAATGCCAGCACTCATGTAGACAGTGATACCTTATTGCAGAGCTAATTAGTCAACTCCACAGTAAAGTACACATGTAGACACATCCTGTTATACTAGTCCATGCATGTACACATAGCAGAGACCAACACCAGCCTCAAAAAAACATGCAACATAACCAGACCAGGCAAAGAAATATTACTGTCTTGACATTTCCTAGAGATGGAAAGCCAGATTAAATGACTTGTCCCAAATTGCACAAAATTCTTGGCTGAGCCAGGACAGAGCTAAATCTAGATGTTCTAAGCAGCTTCACTCTGGAGCTCCCTGTATTGTTACATCTTTTTGTCCCGAATCATGAAAATGTTTCGGAGCCTCAAGTGCTAAAAAGCATCCCTCATACACCCTCCCCCCCAGTATGTACATAGAGAGGAGGAACAGTATATCACCAAAGGGACTTCAGAAAAGAAACCAAAATCAGTGTACAGCGATCAGCATAACAATCTGGTCAAAGAATTTCCTATTGTGAAATGGTCCCTTCACATAAAGAACTTAAAATAAAAAACATTAACAGTGCAAAATCAAGTACGCAAATGGTATTAAATATGAGAACTGAGTTAGCCTGTGAAGCCTTAATTTGGCCCACTTACGGTATGTGCTAGTTATGCTACTGCTTTTAGGTACATGATCAGATACAGTTTTCCACAGGTCCCATGATCACTTTGCAACCTTAATGCTGGCTTTGTTTCGTATATAATGTTGTACTTTAGAAAAAGCAAAAGCTAAAATTAATAAATAAATACACAGAAAACCAATTATACAAACGCTCCATCTGGGTCACAAGCTGGATTGGGATGTTTATATCCACAGCACAGACCTCTGCTACTTGAACTATTGGTAATTATCATACTAATGTATGAATTAGTAGCTGTAGTAAACTGTTATCCTATTTGTAGAATAGCCACAAGAAGAGGAGGAGACTCATGCTTTGCCAGTGGGTTTCACAGATATTTGTTAACAGTAATGTAGAGACTTGGGACCAGGTTCAGCTCCAGGTTCTGGAAGGCATTGCATTGATTTTAAATGTGGCTATGCTATGGCTATAGCTATGCCTATTCAGCCCAGTGCCGGATTATGACATGCTGAGCCCTAAGCTATGTCCAGCTTTAAGAGGCCCTATACAATAAAAATAGTTCATGAAATTCACGAAAATGTATTTTCATGAAATGTTAAGATGAATTATTATTATTTCTGCACAAATTCATGAACTCAATATGAAGAATAACTGTGGAGCCATATATATGTATATTTTTGTCACATTAGAATGAAAACATCCAGTTTTTTTTTCTTATTTAGAGGCCCCTCATATTGTGAGGCCCTAAGATGTGGCTTAAGTAGCTTAAGCCTAAATCTGGCACTAATTTAGCCCCACCAGTAACTATTCCTTTGCTTCCTTCCATCCTTTTCCCTGCTTTTCTTCAACCCCTGACTCCTACCCTGGCATTTTTCTTCCAGTTGTTCACTTACACCTCTTTCCTCACTTCTTACATCTCTGTATTCAAATCAGGCAACTTTCTCCTAGGCTGGCATCCACATGGATGAACTGAGGGCACAGGACACAAATCCCCGCTTCCTTAGGTCTCATCCTTTGTACCACAGCAGCCCAGCAGTAGCTGGAAGGACAAGCTGCATCCCTCAGTGGAAGCATGCTCAATGCAGACCACATTTTTGGAGAATTTAGCTGGTAAACTTCAGCAAGTCTGCATGGAGAACATTTAAACAGATTTTCTGAGGCTTCTAACTTGGCCAAGTTTGATTGGATTTTCACAGATACAACAAAAGGCTTCTCTCCACCTCCAGGATGACCAGCAAGGCAAAGAAGCTGAAGATGAAACAACAACTATATTTAAAAAAATGGTTACAATAATGTAATCTTAATATTTCCTTAATGTTTCCCTAACATTTTTCAAAAGCAACTGTGCTGTTTTAGTTGAATCTTTCAGGAAAAGTTTGAACTGAGGCAGAACATGGCATGGGAATTTTCTGCTTGAACAATTAGTCTGACAAAGTTCTGGCGACTGAAGGTGGGATCTTCAGGAAAGATTTAGGCAACCCTATTGTCTTCCTCCGAGTTAGGCAATCTTAACTTCCTTCCTCAGCTGTAGCACTTTTCTTTGTGTTGCTTGAGTTCACTTTTTTGCGTGCATAGCTACAACTGACTCTCCTCTGGAGATAAATATACTAGTGATATCTCAGAGGCAGCCAACAAAAATCCAAATCACTGCCCTCTAACTTAGACATTGAAGGCATTCATTCAATATAGAGGACAAGGAAAAAAGGTTGTTGGCAAGAAGGATGAACAGCATGCTGTAGGAGCTGACATGGCATTGGCATGCCCTCCAGGGTGGGAGGAGAAAGGTGTGCACTGCACTGCATACCATCCTGGAAGAATTGCCTGTAGGAAGCAAAATGTTTCTGTGGATAATTCCTCCATCTAGAAACTCCAGCTGAAGAAGCAGTTGAGCCAAAAAGATGGTCCATCAGCACATAGTCTGAACTTCAAAAGTTGTTTGTGGCTTTTCTAGGGCAGATGTACATTTTCAAATAAAATATGAGTTGTACTGTGAGGAAAGGAGCTGAAGCAATGACGAAAGCACTATGTCCTCTTCTGCTTCCAAGGACTTGAAGAACAAGTGGTGGTTCTCATGGACCTGATGCAATAAGCTGAAATCTACCCGCTGCTCTGTTTATATGCATCTACTTTTTCAGTGAACTTTTCCCATCTCCGTTTCTCTGTTCTGGGAGGTTCCAGCTGGATGTGGTTTTGTTGATAGTTCTGATCATGTTTATTTATTTAAAATGTTGAGATGCTTTTGCACAAATAAGGGGTTTTAATAACATTTTTCTGCACGGAAGTTCTTCTCTCAGATACTCTGTCTGTGTTGGCCTTTTGCCTGGAATCCATGCCCTTGCTTCTACCCTCTATGCTATACAGGAGGTGCAAGATTTTAATGGACTGGTACTAGGAATTAAAGCTTTGTTCCCCAAGAGAAGGTGGTTTGATAGTCTGGGCTATAGTCTGGACAGACTGAGGTGTTTGGGCCAGACCAGCCTCAACTGTGTTTTGACTTTGTTGCTCCCTGATTGCTGTATCAGGTGGTCGCATTTTTATTTTACATGTGTTGTATCACAAAGATACTGAGAATTATTTACTTGGCTGAACTTAGGAATTTTACAGGATATTTTCCCCTTTCATTTTTACTTAAAATTTTACTTAAAATTTCCCTACACTTCAATTTCCCCATTTACAAGATGGTGCTAACTGATGGTGGTGTTTAGTTAGAATGTAAGTAATTTAGGTAAGGCGTGGTTTTTACTATGCATATGTCTGGCATCTGGCATAGCTGGGTCCCTATGGGACTCTAGGCACTACCATAATAAAAACAAGTGCTTGCGGGGAGGGAGGGAAGCTTCATGCCATTTTGAGGAAAGCTCCTCTAGCATACTACTCATAAATCCTCATGCCAGCATGTTTTAATATACTGTGAACAACTAATCACTAAACTCAGAAGCTCATGACAGTGTTGAGGTTATAAAGAGCATGATATTATATGATAGCATTAAACATAATGGATATCCTGGGGGGAAATATAAGCAAACCAGGTTTTCACTTCTCAGGTCTGAAAAAATTACATGCATCTTAGAAGAAGTGCCGGTCAAGTGGAAGAAAAGTTGGCAATTTGATTTAAAGCTCACTGGCAAACCACACATTTATGGAGCTATGGAGATATTTTTACTACACTGGAAAGAGAGCTAAATATAATATCAACCCTAATTATAAACTATTGTATTTCTGCCAAAGTGTTTAAATCTGGTACTCAATCTATAACGTGGGAGGTATGAAACCAGCATCCGTTCAAGTAACAGAGCAGGGAAAGCACATAAAAGCACAAGTCTGCAGAAGGGAAACACCTGGACAGATCAGGACTGTTATATTTTGCACTTGCTGCTTTAAAGCTCTCAAATGACTTCACAGACATGAATGAATTAGGCCAAATATAAACTTAAGAAATTATTAATTCTGCAATTTGAACACTGCCATTATTCACCAAATAAATTATTTGTAAATGTTTGTGATACCTGAATAGTTCTGTATCTGGGCAGATACTTATTAATGCATAATTCAAAAATATATGGCCCAATCCCTGTGAACAAACTATTCATTCATATTTTAGTCTGCTATTTGACTGGAACAAATAATCACCATCCCCATTTTACAGCTGGGAAAACTTGCTGGGGGACAGAGAGTTATGTGACTTGTTGAAAGCTGCACAGTAAGATCACAGAACCAGGAACAAACATTTAGAATTGCAGTTGCAAAAAATAAGGAAACCAAAAAGAGGAATGAAAGCACTGTGGCCTCCTGTGCTGTGATCAATTATCATAGGTAATTACTGTACTATGGGCACATCTACATGTCGCCTTTGTATGGTGATGTTGCTACAGTGCCATGAGTTAGTATTTCCTTTTGGAAGTACTAAAGCATGGTGCAGTATGGGTGGTAACTGCGCCACGCATGCGGCACACGGTTAAATTTCACCGCTACATCACTGTAGTGATGTGCTATACCTGGGGAGCATGCCGCTACAGCAATGTAGCTGGCGATCACAAGTAGACACATGATTGCTACATTGCCATAGTGTGCAGTACAGTGACTTAGTGTCATGCTGTGTCGCAACTCCAGCAGGGGTACTGGGGGGTTGCACAGTGTGTTGTGGGGTGGAGTGGGGTGGGGCTGGAGAGAGGGGCAGTTCAGCAGCCTCCTGGGAGCACTCCTGCTTGCTGGCCTGGGTCAGTTCAGGCAGGCTCTGAGCCCTCCCCCATCAATGCTTGTTGGGTCCAGTGGTGCTTTATGGCGCTTTGTGTTAAGCACCCATCAGAGCGCCTCCCCAATAGGCTGCCTATGACTATCTGTACACAGCCTATGACTACCTGGGCATATCTGCAGCCATGGTCCATACAGGCTTCAGTTCTCCTTGCAAAACTGTGCACATCAGATCTGACACTAGTCTCCTGGTCTTATTCCTAGTTTATGCTACCTCCCAACTGAAAAAAAACCTTTGCCACATACCAAATTATTTGGAGCAGGGAACAGCAATGTTATGCTATTATATTACGTATAATTTGTGAAACATTGCTTTATTTAAAACTCGAAAGGCATGGACACAATTAAAATGAACACTGGGAAAGGCATGAAGACAACACTCTTGTTTTTCTAAAAGACATAAAAGTTTCTTTGAAGCAACAAATATAAATATGATGCACAAGTGATCCAAGCCAACTTTTGGGACGTGTTCCTATTTGTCAGTCATCTGAAGCATTCAGAAGAATGACTATATAGGTCAGGAGGAGAAATTACTCTATTATCCTCTTTCCCTACAGTAATTATGAGCAAAATGGATCCTATTTTGAAGTAACATGTGACATGTCTTGTTCTTGGTCTTGCCTGACATGAGCAAGCACCACATTTCCCTCCCCCTCACTATTCTGTCCTCTTTCCATTTGTTCTTTCCCTGTCTCTCCCATGTCTCCTTACACCCTCCATCCTGACGGACAAACAGCCCTTCCTATTCATCACGCCTACCAGCATGCTGTGCCTACATCTTGCTCAGCACCCCTCTGTTTCTTCTACTTTCACAGCTTGCAGTGTATGGAGAAGACTCTCAGTCAGGGATGCCTGAAAAGAGAAGGAAAGCCAAATTAAATGACTTGTCCTAAGTTGCACAAAATTCATGGCAGAGCCAGGACAGAGCTAAACCTAAATGTTCCAAGCAACAAACGTCCATTTCTCTTTTTAGACAGCAGAGGAGGGAGAAATGAAACTGTACATGGTGAAAGAGAGACCTGTATCAGTGGTCTGCAAAACTCAGCTCATCCCCAACCTCTTCCCCACACTGGATCCCATCATTTCATTAGCACAAGAAGGGAAGACTTTTCTGGGATTGTTGGGTTCTTGCAGTACTATTATTCTTTAGGAGGCACATCATTGAACTGGGTATAGCAGGCAGCAGATCTTCCATTATGAGCACAGCAATGCCAATAAGGTATGGTATTACATAGGACAAGTGGCAGCAACTGCAGCACAGGCATACTTGACTATTAAATGAGAAATACACATACCAAATCTGTGGTTATGTAGCTGAACGTGCAATAAGAAATATCATACCTAAAACATTAAAGTTAATATTTGTTCAAGGGCTGCCTAATCCGGCAAGTAAACTCTCAAAAATTTTAGACACACACAATCTAGCCACAGCCAACTTAAATGTACAGATTTATGATGATCTCCAGAACCCTCTAAACACACGCCTGAAAGCAAGCTAGTATGAGCTGGGGATAAAGCTCCTCCAGCATCTTTCTTGAATCCTGAAGCATGTTGGAAAGAAGACTGGGATAATACTAGTATCTATCCCAAGCAAATACAAGAAAGCCAGTCCCAGGGAAAGCTCTCTAGGTTTCAGCCCACCCCAGAAGCAATGGTCCAGACTGAACCAATTCAAGGAATGGCATGGGAGTGCACTGCACCTGAAGATGAGGGGCAGTGTGCAGTGTGGCTGTGGACATCAGCACCTGCTTCAACCACTTGCCAGAAGTATTTCAGACTTTCACCAAGCCACTTCCAAAGCTATACACTAGCTCACTAAACTGGACCTGGATATTTAAATGATGCCAATCATTTCTTTTGACATGCACAAAGTACAGACCTATGTTGAAGGGAAGGCAAGCAGAAGCTATGCAAGGGTGAATGTGAACCCTCTGCCCAACAGAGAAATAAGAATTGGACTAGTCATCATGCTGGCAAACTGGAGATGTTGGGGGCAGGGGCTTGGTATCACTATTCAAATAGATCTGCAATAGCTCCTGCTCCCCTTGCTACTTTGCACAGATGGGCTGCAGCTGTTATTCCAGCCTGAAGGCTACAGTTCCAGTCACTGATGGAGCGGGGTGGGGGAGATAATTTAACCAATCCCTCTGCACTCAACTGGTCTAACACACAATTACTTTACGTCAGATTGCTTCAAACACAGATGCTTGACAGCCAGGTCTGCATTCAGACATTTGTGCGACTGTCCAGCCTATTCCATAAATGGCCTGCATGGAATTAAGAGGGCTATAATAGCAAGCCAATGAATAATATAATACAGTCATAAATACAGAATCATTGGCAGAAGACTACCTCCACCAAAGCTCATCATCAGTAAAAACCAGCTCTTAGAGGGGATAGATATGAACATCATTTGCAGTTCAGCATGTCAGGCTGTTTAGGTGAAAAAGATCCATTTGTCATTTTACTTTCCCTTTGACCAGCTCATACCAGCAGGTACTTGTTTATTTCTCTCGGGAAGTGTCTTCTTGGTGGAGTGATAAGTTACTTGGGGAGAGAAGGAAAGGTCACCCATTCAAACATGGGTCAGATGCTACAATGATGGGACTTGGCTGTGACTCTCCCAAAGTGCAATGGTCAGAGATTTGCCCTTGCATTCTTTAATAATTTGAGAGGTAGTTAGCTACATTAGTCTGAAGTCAGGCAGAAGGCAGGATGGATATGCACCTTACTAACTGACTAAGATATATATAGAGTACAAGCTTTCATGAACTCAAACTGATTTCATCAGAAGCACAGAGCAGTGTATAAAAGTGGAGTGAGTGATTTGCCAACTAGGTTCTCCAAGGAATTACCAACTTTATTGCTACCTGGTAACTCTGTCATCTCTTTCTGCTCTTATTTTGTATTAACTTCAGTGCAGTGCCAGGGGCATGATCTTTATTCTTACACTATTAGGGCTACATTTGAGCTTCATGTCTGCAAAGGAGCAGACAGCACTGGGGAAAGAAGATACAATCTTTTTTGTCTATTTTTGTTGTATGAGTAAACCCCCTCTTTAGCATAACAATGGCAGAGAGTGTAAAAGCAAGGCTCTTACCAACCCAGCTAATATATAATACAGTCCACCCTTGAAAATTTTGTGCAGATTGGTGCTTACCAACATACCACCCTCATCTCACCCACCATCAGAAAGAGTGGCTGATAGAAGATATCTATTTCAAAGAGCATTGCAGAAACAAGCTTTCACTTATTAGTGGTTACAGTCTAATCGTGATACATAAACTACTGGGACTACCTCCAAAAGGGCTTTTTACAGTACTTGATTTTTTCTAACCTGCAAAATCCTACTTGCAGGGCTATTAGGAGTTTTCTCCAGGCAGCAAGAACATTCATCTTAGGATCCCAGCGTTCACTTTTTAAAAAGGCAATCATGTTTCTAGCTGTTTTGGTTGTGAGGAAGGCCATAAAGCTCTGCCCCTTGGGAAATGTACACTGCAGCTGCTAGGCAGCGTCAGAATAGCTGCAGCTGTCACCCTGTCAGCTCTGCTCTGCTCACAGTCTCTGTTGTACGGGGCAAATATGGGAGCAGTGGGAATGTGCCAGGTTCTCCCAGCCCAGACTCCTAGGGTAGGGAGCGAATAGCAACTGTCAGGCATACTTCTTTCACCTTTGCTTTGCATGGCTGTGAGTAAACTAGAAGCCACCTTTCCTGGATTGGACAGCCAACTTGGGGTTTGTGGCTGCTTTGGCCAACCAACACAAGATTTCTCCTCTTCCAGGACAAAACCGAAAAGCTCTTGACCTCTCTCCGAGGCTGCTTCTATACCACTTCTCCAGCACCAGACAGGGGCTGGAGACACTTCATCTCCTTGGTCAGCAGGAGATGGCCTCTCTACTTCAGGCCAAACACTGCCTAACCCCCTAGTTTGTCCTGCTCCACGGGTTCCAAAAGCCACAGCCCAAAGTGCCCATCACTGCCCAGGCCTTTTCCACCCGATGGGCTTTCATACTCACTTCCACGTTTCTTCTCTAGACCCTATTCCAGAGGCTCCATCAACAAGGAGAAGGACTGTATCCTGCTCCTACAGCCCCTTCCAGCCCTCTGACTTCAGAAGAGACAGGCAGCCCAGCCTCAATCTCCTAGCAGGCCTGTGCTCATCTCACCAATGGAGGGAAGGAGCACAGGGACAGCCAGGGCTGGGACCTGGGCCCCCTTAGAAGCACAACTTACCCTCTTTACTACTTTGCCTCTGAGACATTTGCTCACTTTCATCTGCCCCGGATGGTTTGTCTTGATACACCCAGCCCCTCCAGTCAGTCTCCCACACATCTAATATCCCCTTCCTACCAGTCTTTCACATCAAATATCCTCGTTCTACATGCCAAGTTATTCCACGAGGCAATCACCTCAACTCTTACTCTTGTCTTTTGTCTTTTTACCTGGTGCCCTCAGACCCTATCTTCAAGTGTTCAGATTAATTGCTTGCCCATATTTTGTCCTGCAATCCTCTTGCCAGTGCTGCACCCTACCATGAACAAGTTTCAAGAGAACAGGTCATCTCACCTAGCAAAGGTTATTGTTGTAAGCTTTATTCTTAATTATTTTGTATCTAAATGTCCCAAGCCTTGAGGCTGGCTAGATTCAGGGGTTGGGTTCAGGTTCAGATCATGGAGAAAGAAGAGAATTTTCATAATAAAATGCAGCATTTACCGAGCCTTTTTTTAAAATCCAGACATCTGTGCTTTATCTCCAATAACTTATCAAACAACTTTATTTTCTTCCACAAACTTCTTCCTAGATTTCACAAGTGAAACAGGTAGGAATATTTACATTTCTAAGTGATTGTTCTGATGGTACGGGGACTAAGCAGGAATACAAGGCTGCAAGGCTCAATCTAGACTGTAAAGTCTTCAAAATAGGTATGTGTTTATCAAATACCTAGCACATTGTTAATGCTACATAAAGTAATAAAAAAGAACTGAAAGTGAGAAAGACCCAGGGATTCCTTTAGACATCAGTGACTAAATTGTAACCCATAAACTCCTAAAATTCTATCCACACTTGCCCCTTTCTAAACCTGGTTCAAAGGCCACTGAAGTCAATGGGATTCTTTCCACTAACTTCAAAGAGCTTTGAACCAGGCTATCTAACTAACTAGGAAGGGAAACATGATCCATTTTCCATTTTTTTATGGCTGAAGAAATCAAGCAGCAATGAGGACATTAATAAATAATCATCACAATACACTGCATGTATGGATTGCTTATTGATTCAATGGATTGTACAAACAGTAATGATCATCTGTTAATCTGTCTTTTGAGAAAGATGCAATGTCTACAATTACAAACTCCATATTTTAATGGAACACATCAGTTACTCTAGCAACATGAAAATGTTGTGACTAATGGAGGAACTGCTTGGGGGGAAGATGATTTCAATGATGACTGCTGGACAATTTCAATACAAAAAGTGATGGCAGAGTGCATTTATTTAACAGGTACCATATGTACATTAGCTTCTGCTCATGGAGGCACTTCATCGGAGTGGTAAAGACGACAGTGTCATGTGGTTTTCTACTGCTTCTGAAACTCTTATTATCCATTTCTTACATAGTGTTTTTTCAACTTGAGGAGCATATCCTGAGAGTGGTTTTTTAAACCATTCCTCTTAGTGGAACCTCTTATCTAAACATCCCTAGAGCTTTTAGTAACTCTTAACTGTTTTGTGTAGGACCTGTTTGGTGGAGTCTAAATGCTGTAGGATTATTGGTAACTCAATCAAGTACTGTCTAACAATCTCACACCCACACAGAATTATTTATGAGATAGGGAGACACAAGCCATTTTGTTTCAAGCAAACTATTAAAGCCAAGGATTGGTTCATAATAGCATGAGTCTTTTTCTAACACTGTTTTAGTAGCTCCTCTACTGCTCATTAGTCCCTAAGCATGTTAAAATTATGACATGCTACATGATTCTTTTCTTCAACTGTTATGATCACTGGCAATTTTAATTGTTAGGGAGAAATCACATATATTGCAGTGAAAGAAAATGTTGAGAGAAAAAGTTGAGAGGGCCTGGATTAGAATCATATTTGCAAGCTATCCTACCATTAACATAGAAGCAGTACTTTCCATTGACCGCAAAGTATCCATCTGTCTTCTTCAGGTCAGTGAATTACCATTGCAGGCAAGGTTCTTTGGGTAAATCTGATCTCTTTTATTAGACCAACTCAAATAGTTGGAAAAAAAATCTTCTTTGCAAGAATACACCATTGTGGAATTTATTAGCTATTAGTGCTACAGAAAATGGTATCAGAGCTCAATATGTAGAACTTCCTGATTTGAAGTAATAGCTTTTGCTACTTGTTGGTATCCTGGGAATGGATCAAATTTTAGAAATAAATTATCGTTTTCAGAAATAGCGTATCTGTCCTTCCATAAACAGTAGCAGCTAGACTGATGCCTGAATATTATATTTATGCAATGTCTGCTTTTAAGATGCTGCATACAGTTATTTTAAAAGACACAATCCAGAAAAACAAACCAGATGCTTAACTCCAGTCACTAGAAAGTACCGGCTGTACTCTTAAACTTAAAGTTGGGCTCTTGCTTTGTTAGATCAAAGGATATGAACTTCTATGAGGACCAAGCATTTTCTCACCGTGTTGGTTATTAGACACTCTTGATTTGACTAATGTTTCTAAAGGCCAAGGGAGTATTTACTTAGCTTCTCAGGTGGATTTCTGCACTGCTGTGGCTATCCAGCTGGTGGTACCTGCATTTGTTTAAAGCTGGCTCAGGTATCTACATAAACAGCAGTCAGGGCATTGCAGCCATGCTCAAAGAACATAAGGAAACCCTATCTTTTCTGTTCAGCTTTAGACTTAGTTCTTGCTGACTCTCCCATTTCTGATATTTTATTTCTATATTGCAATTTCAGAAACTGTGTGTAAATAATTCTATATAGTCACTGGTGTTTACAAGAAGGTGTAGGCTCATGGAAGAGCTGTGAAAAAGGAATTTCTGAGTTCTAATCCTAGTTATGACTAGGGATGTGAACAGTTAAATGATAAACCCAGTGTTAACTGGTTATAGTTTGTCAGCTATTGTTTAGCATAAGTCAGGGCACAGTCCAGCAGGAACTTGAAGGCAGCAGGGCAGGCAAGAGGGAGGGAAGCAGGAAGGGAAGGGAAGTCTAGTACCCATAGCTAGGTTCCATGGTGCAGTCACTTGCAGCTTCTCTACTGCCTGCTATGAGCAGCCTGGGCTCCAGGCAGGGCCCTACCACCTGCCACAGAGCCCAGGCTGCTCGCAGAAGGGGCTGCACTGCACTGGGGTCTGCAGAGCCTAGCTACAGGTACTAGACCTCCCTTCCCCCACTCCTCACCCTACTGCCTTCTGGATGCAGCACCTTCCCTTGCTGCAGATGTTGGAGGCACCTGTGTGTGCCCCCCCAGCTTGACCCACAGTGGCTGCAGGCCCTGGCAGAGGCAAGGTAGAGATAAGGGGTGAGGGGGCGGTGCAAGGGGGCTCTCCTGGGCCTGCAGCTCAGCCCCATGTGCCCTGCCTGCCCATGTGCCCACCCCATCTGTGCCCAGGCCTGAGCCCGGAGAGGACTTATCTGCCATCCGGCTTGTCACAAGGCCTGTCCCTGGGAAGCCGGAGCCCCAGGGAGGCGCTGAGCCCCTGCTACAGCTTGGGAGGCTGGAAGTGTCCTGTTGGTGCTGGACTGGCCAGGGGCACCCTGCAGATGGGGCCTGAGCAACCCCACATAGGCTAGGCCAGGGGTTGCCATACCAATTCATCGTTTATGTACATCCCTAGTTATAACAACCATCCCACTCATGTTATTAGCCGGGTTTTTGCCTTGGTTTCTCAATCTTTGGATACCGGCTGCAAAATAATAATAAGGATTAGCTTAATTTGAATGCGCTTTTACATAACTGTGGCTATTGAATAACTTGCAACAGACAGTGGATTTGATGGCTGCATAGAGAAAATTGTGCATTTCCCTAGAGAACAGGGAAATTGTGCCTTTGAAATGAATTAAATATAGCATATTTGTCTGAAGTTTTTCCTGTGAATGAAGAGTGCACTAAATTGAATTAAGACTGTGATTTAGAAGTTATTTTGACTGCAGTTCCTTCTGTACTGAGGTACTTTTTTAAAAGATCCTGGCATGATTTCACTTTACATGCCAAATGGTGAATTTTTACCAATTGAATTACTTTATTTCTTGTCATGTACTCAATTACACAAAGTGCTATAAGAGAGGATGCACCAAGTCCTCTCTAAAACATGAAGGCCTCTGGCAAAACTGGGGATGTATTTTGCCTAGGGGAGGGGAAAAAATACATCAAATTATAACAATGTAGCTACATGCCTGTAGTTATTAACAAGGTAAAAACAATCAGCAAATCCCTCATGAAGAAGCAGAGACCACGATTTATATTCATATAGGAAGCTGCACCAGGAGCCAACTGAAAACAGCATTTTACATATAGCTACATTTAACTAACCAGGTGTTGTGTGTAAACCATATACCACGTAACTTAGATCCAAGCAAACTGGATTCTTGTTCCCTAAAGGCAAAGAGTGCATTTTGAATCATCTCATCAAAATCCCAGATGCATGTGGCCAGGCCAACGTTGCCTTTCACTCGATAGGGATTACCTTCACCTTTTAAAGTCTAGCAGTCTTCCCAGGGGCTCTTTTCCCATTCCTAGACCTGTTCTTCCACTGCTGTTCAGCATTAGGCAATGTTTTATATTACAAAATGGACACAGCAACCAAAATGGTTGCATTAGGCGCACGGTTCAAACACCTCCTTCGAGTCTCTCTCTAAGAACACGTGAGGTAAAGGAAGGGGTCAGGCAAAGAGGGTGCTAGATGGCCTGCGGCTAGGGAGCTAAGGGAAGAGATTAAGCGATTTGCCAAAGGCCTCACGGGAAACCAGGGGCATGGGCGCAATAAAACCCAGCATGGATTTGAATGACAATGACTGCTGTAATGTGGGACCGGCCTATCCCTCTGACGGCTCAACGCCGCAAGCAACAGAATGAGCTTGTCCGAAAAGGAGGGCTGCGTACCCTGCTGGAGCAGTCCTGCCTCCTCCCTTCCTCTACCTGCCCTGTCCTGTGGGCCCCAAGAAAGCAGGAGCCTCCAGAGCAGCCCCAGTGCATCCCGAGCGCGGAGCCAGGCAGTGTCAGGAAGGCAGCTGTCCTCTTGTGGGAGGCGTCTGCAACTGTACAGCAGCAGCTCCAGGCTGGGAGGCAGTCGGGGGGAGGTGGGAGAAGCCGAGCCATGGATCTGGCTTCCTTGTGACCACACTGCCCCGGTGCACGAGCGGGACGGACGGCACGGCAGCAGGCAGGCCCCCGGCCCCCGCCGCCCCTCGCCTCCGCCCGGCGCCACTCGGGGTGTTCATGGAGCTGCGAGTCCTGCTGCTCCTCGGACTTACAGTCACATCCAGCGCAGGTAAAAAAACGGGGGTCGGCCCCGCGCCCCTTCTCCCCCCGCCGGCACCCAGGGGAGGGGAGCCAGCGGGCGCCGGGGACGGGGAGAGCCCGCTCAGCGCCTCTTTTGCCGCCCGCAGGCTTCTCGCTGCCCGTGTCCCGCCCGGGGCGCGGCGGCGGCGGCGGCGGCGGCGGCGGCAGCGCCGAGCCCCGGCCGCCCGCCCCGCCGCCCCGGCGCGGAGAGCGCGGCCAGGCCGGCCCCGCGGCGGGGCTGCCGGCGGCCGGGGGCGGGGAGGCGCCGCGCCGCAGAGCCCGGCGCTGCACGTGCTACACCTACAAGGACAAGGAGTGCGTGTACTACTGCCACCTGGACATCATCTGGATCAACACGCCCGAGTGAGTCCCGCGTGGGACGGGGGGCCGCCGGCCTGAGACGCGTGCTGGCAGGCGCGTGGGGGGCGGGCTGGTTTTGTTCCTAGCAAGTTCAGTTTCCAAATTTGAAGCCTAACAGTCACGTTTTACAACCTTGACCGAGCAAGCCTGGGTGGCTGGAGCCTGTCCTCCCCCGCGGACCCACCCGCCTGGGGCTTTGGAGCAGGCAGTGCAAACCCGGAGAAGAAAAACCCGGACTGCAAGCCGCGTGGGCTAGGTTTATGCTAGCCCTGGGGGGAGGAGGCGGTTAATAAAACATGCATTCACATCGGCGTGATGCAATGGGGAATGGTCCCAGGCAGGGCTCAGGGCGAGCCCCCTCTCATCTGATCTGAGCCAAAAGGCCGAGAAGCTTTCCCCCCCCCCCCGTGTCCTACCCCTCTCGCTTGCAGCCTAGGAAGTTCTCACTTCCACGTAAATAAGGGGACAGACTTGAAGGCCTTGCTTTCAAGAGCAAGCGGATTAGCCCAGTAAGAGGGTGCCGTTTTCCCAGCTCCCTTTCTGAGCAGCTGGCACTGCCCTCCCTGTCTGCTGGGACCTGTTTGTCAACACCTTGCCACACCTTGGAGAGTTGAGCAGGGAGCTTTTTAATCTACAACATGCCTCACCCCTTTGTGAGGGGCAAGAGAGCAACTATACACAAAGTATCAGGCCTTTTGCCCACTACCCGGGGTGCCTGTTTAGGTTGGTACCTGCTGCATGAGGAACGCTGGGAAGGTTTTGCTGAAGCAGTTTACCCCTAGAAAAATTCAGAAAGCATCCTTTTTTTGGTTCAAATCCTCATGAAAACATTTTGAAATGGTGCATTTCCGTTTCCCCCCCGCCAAAAAAAAAAAAATGGAAATTCAAACCGCTCCAAGTTAGGATATGCAGAGCCTGCCTGTAGAGAAGCAGGGTCAAGGGAATGATCTAGTCTTGGGAGCAGTGACAATTTGGCCAAAGCCTCACATCTGGAGCCCTCCTCTCCTGTACTCTGTGTGGTAGGATGCCTACAGAGACTCTTCTCTCTCTCAAAATCCAGTAAGTAAAAGGATCCAATACATTTAATAGGGAACTGTTTCATGGGCTATTTCTATATCTACTTGACATGAAATATAACTCAGTGGCAACCACAGCAATTATTTCATTAAAATATAATTAGGAAAAGCTTAGTATATTTTTAGCATAGCTGAAGAAGAGCACGTGATACGCAAAAGCATTTTCAACAGATTTCACAAATATACAGCTAGCCCAATAAAAGCTATCACAAAAAATCTTTGCCTCTGACATTTCTTGGGCCATCATGGCTACAACAGTACAACTTGCTATATTTTTAGCTTCATTTAATGAACTTGAGAAACAGAGGAACCATCGGTGGTGCACACAGACGTTCAGAGAGGTCGGATCACATTAAAAATGGCCACCCAATCTAACTGGGTCAATCGAAACGTGATCCGTACAGAAGTTTGCAACAGACAGGTCTAAAAATGGCCAGCCCAGTCTAAGTGAACCCTACCTCCAAGATACACATAACTTCGATTGGGTTGGCCATTTTTTAGACTAATCTGTCGCACATTTCTTTACAGTTCCCAGCACAGCCCTAGGGTTGGGAAAGCCCAGCCTCTGGCCTCTGCACTTTTCCTACCCCATCCCTGGCACTGGGGTATTTTTAGCCCCCCCAGCCTTCCTTCAGCCCCAGATGGACACCCCTCCCTGCTCCACAGACTAGCCAGCCACTGCCCTGAGCCAGCCAAACCCCTATCCCTCAAGCTGCTCCCGGTGCCAGTTTTACTGACATTCTCCAGTGTTGGGAGCCAAGTAAGTTAGTCAGGATGCAGGAGTGGGTGTTCACTGAGGGGTTGTTCATCTGGGGGTGGGGAGAAATTGGGGGGCTAAAAATAGCCCCTGGTTCCGGGGTGTGGGTGAGTCCTCTCATCCCCTGCAGCTTCTGGGAGCTTCCCAAGCCCTACCACCCTCCTGCAGACCCAACCTGCCATTCTGGTCCCCCAGTCCCCACTGCTGACCCTTCTTGTCTCCCTGATCCACCTGTGGACCCTACCTGCCCCCGAGTCATGATCCTCCCTCCACCTGCCCCCACTTCCCCTGCAGACCCCACCTGGCCCCTTATTGCCCTTATCAAGCCTGTTTGCCTCCTGATCCTCCATGCCCCGCAATAACCCCCTGATCGTGATTTACCTTAGATCGGGTGGCCTTAAATCGATCCAACCTCCCCCTAATTTCCAGAATATCTGTACACATCCCATGCATCCCACAAACCACCGGCAAGGACTTGGTAGATCACTGGTGGTTCACAGACCACAGTTCAGGGACCTTTGCACTGACCCAATTATACCTTTATAATTAATTACAAAAACCTTGTTTTTCTTGCTGATGCTATTTTGATACAAAGTAATAACAAAGTTAATCAAGCCGGTGGGTCTTGACTTAGAAGCCCATTCAGCACCACCTGGTTTGTGAACTAACTAATGAATTCTAGCTGCCTCTTGACAAGTCTTTTGAACTTTGCCACCCTGTAAACATGCTGTTAACACTCACTCCAGTTCAAGTTCTAGCATTGCCACCAGGCTTCCTTAGAATTAAATCCCAGCTACATGTCTGGCCTGAATGATGAAACTACCTTCCCGTTCCCCTATATTTTGAACAAAGAATTTAAAATATGTTTCTCTACTAGTCCCAAAACTAATCTGAACCTTTTGGGATCAGATTCTGTTCCCAGAATCTATTTCAAATGTCCCTTTTCAGTTCAAGGATAACAGGATTTTTTCACCTGACCAAGTTTTGCTGGGAGCAGCCAATAGAGAACAGAAAGTTTAGAATGCAAGTGTATGTATTCATTTTCAAAACTGAAGTTTTCAAGAAATTCAGGAATGTAAAAATTGCTATATAAGGGCCCAGATGGTGATCTGTTTCTGTTTCAGGTTATGTATTTCAGGACTGTTTTAGAACTATTTTGTATCTATTTCAGGGCTTGCAGGATATTTCATTTTCATAAAAAACACATTGTAAGTTTTAGTTGAGTGCTACACTATTTTTGACTTAAATTACAATAGCAAATAACATAATGCTCAGTTAGCACAAACTGAGTTCTTGGATAAATTTTAGCTTTATAGTGAGAAATACCTACATGAAGTATTCAATATTTGAGACTTTGCATTACTGGCTCTTTAAAACAGGCAGACAGATTTTTAGAAGGCTGAATTAAAAAATAAACCCCATCAAACATTATGCAGAATGTTTTAAAGCCTGTTACCACAAATCACTGGTCACGAAAGTAATCCTGCAGACCTCAGGAGTAGGTCCATTCCCGTTGTATTTCAAAGTCAAGTCCTTACTTTTGAAAGGCTGGATTTCTCCAGTAAATCAATCATATGGTTTTCATTTTTAAATAGCAAAGGACAACTTTAATAGTGAGACAGGGTTCAAACAGATAAATCCTTTGTTACTATGGCTTTTGCAGTGTCAATAAAATACACACAACTGTTGCATAAACACTCATGTATTAATCACTCAGGATACAATTTGCCACTTTGTTATGCTGATGTGAATGCATGTTTTATTAACCCCCTCCTCCCCCCGGACTAGTATAAATCTAGCCCATGAGGCTTTCAGCCTGGGTTTTACTTCTATCCCTTATTATAGTTACTAATTTTTATGCAGCTTGATGAGAATTTTTATGCAAGCTATGTAATAGATAATACACTAGGACCCACACAATGGCAAGGTCAGAGATCTGAACTGTTTGAGAGTATAGCTATGACTTGAGTGAGAACTAGGTCATCTGAGATGTTTTGTGGGTGGATTCTGGGTGGACTGTGGGTGTTTGCATGAATGTTTTGTGTGTGGATCCTGGGTGGACTAAACTGTGTTCCAGGGTTTCTGGAAGCAGCAAATGTCTGCAAGGTTAGGAGGTTAGAGGAGGTGGTGGTGCTAACTGGAAACTCTCAAGGGCTGGCGGGGTAGAGAGTGGGGCTTTGGGGAGTGAATAGGGAGGGAAATAGGTGGCCAGAAGCTGGTTGAGAGAACCCAGGACCGGTACTGAACCACCTAGGGTCAGCTAGTTGTCCTGTTTTATTGCTGCTTCCTAATTATCCCTGCCCTAATCCAGAAGAACAAGTCCAGCAAGAGGGGAGGCAAAGAAACTGTATAACTGCCTGGAAGGAAACCATTACTACAGGCCTTGTGTCAAGGAAGAATGTATCTTGAAGCAAGAGGCTCTCCCTGGGCTGTTGGTCTAAGGACATAGGCAGACAAGGTTCTTTGGGTAAACCCGCTACCTTTTTTTAGACCAACTGAAATAGCTGGAAAAATTCTTCTTTGCAAGCTTTCAGGTGTTTCTACCCAAAAGCTTGCAAAGTCTAATAAAAGATACCAGATTTACCCAAAGAACCACATCTGTCAGAGTAGGAGAGTATCATTGCAAATGCCTGGCACTTGGGAGAAGTAGCTTTAGATGCATTTACAGAGCTTCCACAAAGGGGTGTAATGCACTGCTGAACACAGATACAGTCCTGGAAAGGGTGGTATGGAGATATTTTGTCAACTGATACACACATGTCCACTGCAAGAAGAGCAAGGCTGGGTTTTAGTGTCAGACATCAAGATACATAGGGCCTAATTCTTTGCTGACTTTATACCTAAGCAATGCCACTTAAGTCAGTAGGGTAGATGAGAAAGTGTATATGTAGAATTTGGCTCACAGTGAGTACTTTTATATCATCTGGAAGTGAAGCAACTTTCTGAATAAGAAGTAGCCACAATGCCCGTAGCGACTGTATGGGGTGTTTCACAATGGCCTTGTTATGTGACTGTTGCTGTGTGGTTGCTGCTGAAATGGTATGTAGTAGTGGCATACTTGATTCTTAAAGAAAGCCTATCAGAAGTGTAGGTTGGGCACCCCTAGAGAGAGGATCCTTTCGCTTTTAAGCAAAAACAGTAGAAAACCAGAAAGATGGTTTCTGAAAACTAGATGTGTTCTGACATTTTCCTTTGATCCTACTCCTGTTAGACTTACTTTCCTTCTCTTATTTCCTCTCCAGTCTTTCCCATCCTTGCTTTTAAAATCAGCTTTCCCCATCTCCCAATTTTCTTCTCTTACCCCCCTCTGAATTGCATCCTTCCTACTGTATCATCTCTTATTCTCCTGTGACAGCCCTGAGTTCCTGTTTTACTGTTCCTTATGTACTTTGCTGCAAAACTTCTCTTCCCCTGCCTCTGTCTCTCTCTCAAGAGAAAATGCTTTTAACATTGTTTTAATATATTCAAAACAGACCCTGGTCTTGGCATCTCCTCCTTCTCCAGGGAGGTGGTTGAAGTTTCAATAAAAACAATGCTAGAGGCAAAGTACCAACCCAGAGCAGTTTTATCATGGCTGAGAAGCTGCTTAGATCAGCAGGGAGGAAGGTGTAGAAAAGCAGAAAATTGCACCACTTCTGGGCTCTGATCCTGCAGCCACCCAAACTTAAATGAATATTTGCATGTGCGTGTAGGTATGTCTCTCTGAAAATGCAAATGAACTACTGGGTTACTTTAGACCTCTGAGAAAGCTGGTGTTATTCTGTTGCCACTTTAGTTTTGCCTACTAGAAATGGTCAGAGCATTAAGCAGAAAGGAAGGAGTCCTAAGGTACAATCATAGCAGAGTGAAACAATTAATTAATATCTTTGTGGACATAGGTTCCAAAGCAAAGATTTATGAAAATGGGTATACTCAGAGGAGATGGATTTTTCAGGAATAATGACCAAACTGCTTTGTGACTGGTGTCCACTGTCCAATGGTTAATTGCCTGCCTTACATCTATAATTAAAGATACTGCAAATCTTTCAACATAAAGAATTAATTCTCATTTAAGCAGTATCCATAGCTTAGACATCACCATAACACAGATCGGTTCAGGTTAATTATGTCATTGAAATAAATTAGAAAAGAAAGCAAAATTTTGTCTAGGTTAGAATTTCAAATCTTTGAGGATCCCTGTATTTTGAGGGAAGCTAAGATTGTGCTTCCAAAGGCAACATGTCATCCACTTAGTAAACTTTGCAATTCTGCCTCAATAGTCTTTAGGGGGGACATGCAGAATGGGTTAAATTTGCCTGTGTAACTCCAGCAGTATCAGAAGTAGATCGGGCGGGGGACTTAATTACAGCATATGAGTATTTTAATGGGGAGAAAATACCAGGTATTGAAAGGCTATTACCTCTTCATTCTACCAAAGGAAGCCTAAACAAGAATTAATGCCTCCAGAAAAATCAAGTTAAAAATAAGCAGCAAATTTTAACAGTTAATACAATTAACCAATGTAATAAACAGCCAAATGACAGGGTAGATTTTCCACCTGCTGTAGTGTTCAGAGTGGATTCCTTTTTGGAAAATTGCTGTCTTTTGACTCAGTTTATTATGCTCAGAATAGGAAAAAATGAATGAAATTTGACAGTCTGTCTAGGTCTGTGAAATCAGACAGTTTCCTTCTGACCCTAACATTATGACTTTTCTACATTAGCAAATTTGCATGGGTTTGAAGGAAGAATTGTATCTGATATTTATATTTTTGCTGCTGGATTTTGAGCTGCTCTTGCTTATATACGTACAGCTCCTTCATTGCTGCAAGAATGCAAATGTTGATCAGACAGTGAATCAGATGTTCCAGAAGTTGGTGGCCATTTAAATGTGCTGGATTGACAGCTTTATACTGTTCACCTGTCAAATTATGTCCTCCTGATCTAGCAGGATGACAGTAAGAAGCAAGTTAGGCTCTTCATGAACGTTCAGTTTGTAGTCTCTTTGCTGAGCCTCTTGTTGACAAGTGGGCCTGTTTTGGAATGGACAGTTGTCATGAACCAGATGGATAACAATAACTGATTCAACATCTGTTAAGTCATCTACCAGATATTAGAGGCTAATCACTTCCATTCCATTTTAGACTGGCAGCCTAGGAGGCTAATGTCCTTACCCTATTAAGTAGCCTCTTGAGATACTGTCAAGACAGTTTGCTGCTCACTGCTGCTCTCACAGGATGTCACACTGAATAACCTGTTATTTCCTACATACCAGCCTTTTCTTACATTCCATCCTCGAAAAGGCTAGCTTTTGGTGATGGTTCAAACTGAGCCCCATATATAATGTAGTCAAAAGCACTTTTATCCTTCTGCATAAAAAGAAGTATTATAAATGTAACATGTTATTAGGATTATAGTATTTAAAGAGAAATATAATTAATTAAGAACAGACAATGAACTAGACACTGTAGGTAACAAAGAATGCAGCCAAGCACTCAGTATTTCCCCTAATCACATATGTACTTAACTAACTTTAAGCATAGTGAAACACAGTGTGGTTAGGCATATGCTATTTTGCTGAATATGGATTTACGTTACCAAGCCAAAAAACCTTACAATCTAAACATTCAGTTCATCTTGTAAGGTAGAACTTAGCACAGCAGATATTACATGTCCGCAAAAGAAAAGTACAAGCCTACCGATTCTTGTGGGACTGTGCATATAACTCAAATGACTCTAGCATAGCCTGATCCTAAGTCTTTATTTTCTGAGCCAGCTAGTGCGTTTGAATGATGTCTTTTTGATAAATATTACCAGATTATGAGTACTTATTTCAGCAGCTTTAGATATTTTCTAGACTCCTCAATCTCTTTGTAGAAAACCTGTCCTGAGATTGATATAACACAGTATTTATCACCCCATTAAGAAAACAACAGAGGGACATTACCAGCTACCTGTTGATTCTGCCTTTGTCTTGTCCCCTGCAGCACAGGCCGTAGCCAGCATGGGGTCTGCTAGCTAATGCTGAGAGGTGTCTGTGTAAGACAGAGGAGATGGGGGGAGGGGAACAGGGGGAAGCCAGGCAGATGTCTGCAGTCTCTGCCAAGCTCCAGCTAGGGAGCAGAGGGGAGGGGCCAGCCCTGCTGTGGAAAAAAGCATCCTGCCCAACCCAGAAAGCATGCTGGGATGCTGAGGGAGTCTGTAAGGGGTCTGGGACAGATATTGCATACACCAGTTTGACCCAAATCAGTTAAACCTGGTTGAATGTAGTATCAGACTTATCTCAAACCAGTTTCAGCCATTTTCAAACTGGTTTATGTGCAATGAACATCTGTTCTATTACAGGTTTAAACCAATTTTTGATCACTTAAACCGGTTTATGCGTAATGTCTGTCCCCAGCCTAAGAATTAGAATTCTGCACATAAATTGAATTACTGATCCTGAGTCTGAGTTGGAGTGTTTTGTAGCCATCTCCACTTGGCCTTTTCTTACTGACAAAACTTATCTACCTAATACAACTGTGGAAGGTAGTTCAGTATAATTCCCATTCTCATCAGTGTCAGGATATTGCTGAAGTTCAGTCTCCCATAGATATGTACAATTTACTCTTTTGCCATGACAGACCATGAAAATCAGTTCATGTAGGGACTGATACTATGCACCACTGTGAAAATTCACTACTGCATTAGCTCATTTAAAACAGTACATTGACACAGAAATTCTCAGCACTTCCATCCTCTCCTTAATTCACCATAACTAGCAGTTAAGCAAAGCCATCTGACCTTGCAATCCTTTTTGGATGCAAGACCCTCGAGCACTTAAAAGGAACTGTGCACATGAAACAATTTCAAAATTTTGCCTTGAAATTGAGGCTTAGTAAATATTTCTTACTTCTTGAGCAAACTTTTTATAAGAATTTCATGAGACTGTAGAAAATTTTTCCCCACACTTGCATTTCTTTCCTGGAGCCTTGTTCACCCTTGTCCCCACTGCTGTACAGCAGGAGTGCTCAACTCTGGCCTATGGAGCCATAGGTATCTGGTCCATGGGGCTGCCCACTGATCAGGACATTTTGTGGCAGGGAAGCAGTGGCATTAAGTATGGCCTGTCCCCCCTGCTGTCAACTTCCCAAACCCCAAGCTCCATGCTGCAGGTTGGGGCCAGATCACGGCCCCTCCCTCAACCCTTGTGGCTGAATGAGGCCAAGCCATGTCCCTTCCCTCCCACGGGGCAGAGGTGGGCCTGGGCCACATCCCTCTTCCCTCACAGGGCTGGGCCATGCCCCCTTTCCACGCCTGCTCCCCCCCATGGGGAAGTACTGCCCTGCTCTGACCACCCTATGCTGTATTGGGACCATCAGCCAGACCCGGCCTGTGGATGGCCTGGGTACTGCTCACCTGGCCCGCTAGCGAAAAAAGTTGAACACCACTGCTCTTCAGCAAGCTATAGCATACTGTCAGGCGAAGTTTTCAAAAGAGACTTAGGAGCCTGATTTCCTTTGAATTTTAATACACTTTGGATTCCGAATGGCCCAACCCCTTCTGAAAAAGGGTTTATGTTCTAAAGTAATTTAATTGCCTTGGAAAATTGGACCTGTCATCTGGTAATGTGCAGTGGAACAATCTGGTTTTAGAAACTACCATTTTTGAGAAAGGGTACTTAGAAGTTCAGTGTATCCTCCTCTCTGAAGGGTAGTGTGTGTTATGTCCTTTCTTATGATTTAGGTATCCAGGTTGTAGCCATATTGGTACAGAGGCAAAAGGAATCAAAACTTTTGGAAGAGATGATATAATTTATTAGACCAACTGTATAGATACATTAATTTGTTTGCAAATATCAAGTTAGTTTAATAAAAGATATCACCTCTTCTGTGAGTTTTGATTCCTATGATTTATGCACTGTTTTATTGTGAACAGAAAGAAGGAATACTGTCATGGGCTATATAAAATTAAGATATGTTTTATACAACACTGGTGTGTATAGCACTTGACAGCCAAGTAGGGCAGAGATTACAGTGTTAAGGAAATTAATGATGCCTTCATTTTTAAAAGAAAGCTATTGATAACAAAGCTAAAGTCCTGCTTTTTATATATGCTGCATCACTGTGTAGTTAGAGCAATGTAAAAGAGCCTTGCCATACACAGAAATTAGGCTTAAAACCTCTTTTTCTTCGTTATAGGGTTTTGCTTGTTGAATAAAGGCTGCTATTGTATGTGTAGTTTGTTACAGTATTGCATTTACCTGCATCAAGCTGGGGGTACTTCCTGCAGGTCATAGATTTCATAGATTTCATAGACATTAGGGCTGGAAGGGACCTCGGGAGATCATCGAGTCCAGCCCCCTGCCCAAAGGGCAGGAAGTCAGCTGGGGTCATAGGATCCCAGCAAGATAAGCATCCAATTTACTCTTGAAGGTGTTCAGTGTAGGCGCTTGAACCACCTCCGCTGGCAGACTGTTCCAGACCTTGGGGGCTCGGACAGTAAAGAAATTCTTCCTTATGTCCAGCCTGAAACGGTCTTGCAGGAGCTTGTGACCGTTCGACCTCGTCATCCCTTGGGGCGCTCTGGTGAACAGACGTTCCCCCAGATCCTGGTGGTCACCCCTGATAAACTTACAGGTGGCCATCAGATCACCCCTGAGCCTGCGCTTTTCCAGGCTAAAGAGTCCCATGGCTCTCAGCCTGTCATCGTAAGATCTGTTTTCCTGACCTCTGATCATGCGCGTGGCTCTCCTCTGGACTCTCTCAAGCTTCTCCACATCCTTTTTGAATTGTGGAGCCCAAAACTGGACGCAGTACTCCAGCTGCGGCCTCACCAAGGCCGAGTACAAGGGGAGAATGACGTCCCGGGATTTGCTCGAGAAGCATCTATGGATGCACGCCAGCATTTTGGTCGCTTTACTAGCCGCAGCATCGCATTAGAGGCTCATGTTCATCTTGTGGTCAATGATGACCCCCAAGTCTTTTTCTTCTGTAGTGCTAACCAACGTAGCACTGCCAAGCCTATAAGGGTGCTGCAGGTTTTTCCTCCCAAGGTGGAGAACCTTGCATTTTTCGGTGTTAAACACCATGAGGTTCTTGTCTGCCCATTTGCTGAGCTTGTCCAGGTCAGCCTGGATCACCCGCCTATCTTCTGGCGTGGATGCTTTGCCCCAAAGTTTGGTGTCATCGGCGAACTTGGTCAGTCCACTCCTAACTCCAATGTCCACATCATTAATGAAGATGTTGAACAGTATGGGTCCCAGGACAGAGCCTTGAGGGACCCCACTGGTTACAGGGCACCATGATGAGTGACTGCCATCAATCACAACCCTCTGGGTCCGACCACGAAGCCAATTTCCCAGCCAGCAGATCATAGTGGAGCCAAGGCCACAACTGGGCAGTTTGGCCAAGAGGTGATCATGGGATACCAGATCAAAAGCTTTTTTGAAGTCAAGATATATGACATCAATCTCTTCTCCCTTGTCCAGGTGATAGGTCACCTGGTCCTAGAAGGAAATGAGATTGGTCAAACAAGACCTACCCGCAACAAACCCGTGCTGGCTGTCCTTTAGGATGTTAGCCTGGGCCAGTCCCTCAAGGATGGCCTCTTTAATAAACTTTTCTAAGATCTTCCCCAGGATAGAAGTCAGGCTAATGGGCCTGTAGTTAGCCGGATCCACTCTCCTCCCTTTCTTGAAGATCGGCACCACATTGGCCTTCTTCCAGTCTTCGGGCACTACACCAGAGCGTAGTGGTCTTTCTCATTGGGATCATGACAGTTTTGCATGAGTACTTTCCTCAAGGATGAACCTGTCCATCTTTAGCTGTCCATCTGGCACAGCTTTACGAGCACTTGTGGTGCTTTGGCGAGGTGCCAGGGGACTGGGAAAGGGCCATTGTGGTTCCCATTTTCAAAAAAGGTAGGAAGGAGGACCCAGGAAATTATAGGCCTGTTAGTCTTACCTCGGTCCTGGGGAAGCTCTTTGAGAAAATTATCCAGGTGCACATCTGCGAGGGGCAAGCAGGGGAGTATATGCTTAGGGGCAACCAACATGGGTTCATTAGAGGCAGGTCCTGTCAGACCAACTTGGTGGCCTTCTATGACCAGGTCACAAAATCCTTGGATGCAGGTGTAGCAGTGCACGTAGTCCTTCCGGACTTTAGGAAGGCCTTTGACACTTTCTCACCCCATTCTCGTTAAAAAATTAGGAGGTTGTGGTGTCGATGCCTACACAGTCAGATGGGTTGCTAGTTGGCTGGAGGGTCACACCCAGAGAGTGGTGGTAGATGGGTCATTTTCACCCTGGAGGGATGTGGGCAGTAGGGTCCCCTAGGGCTCAGTCCTCGGGCCCACACTATTCAACATCTTCATCAGTGACTTGGACAAGGGGGTAAAAAGCACCTTGTTCAAATTCACAGATGACACTAAGATGTGGGGGGATGTAGGCACGCTAGAAGGAAGGAATAGGCTACAATTGGACCTAGACAGGTTATAGGGGTGGGCAGATGAGAATAGGATCGGATTCAACACTGACAAGTGCAAGGTGCTGCACCCGGGGAGGAAGAACCAGCAGCATATCTACAGGCTGGGGAACTCCCTTCTCGTCAGCACAGAGGCAGAAAAGGATCTTGGAGTCATTATAGCCTCCAAGAAGAACATGGGCCGGCAGTGTGGGGACGCAGTCAGGAAGGCCAACCACACCTTGCCATGCATCCACAGATGCATCACGAGCAAGTCCAAGGCGGTGATACTCCCCCTCTATACGACACTGCTCAGGCTGCAGCTGGAGTACTGCGTCCAGTTCTTGGATCCGCACTTCAGGAGGGATGCAGACAACATGGAGAGGGTCCAGAGGAGGGCCATTCACATGATCAGGGGTCAGCAGGGCAGGCCCTATGAGGAGAGGCTACGAGACTGAACCTGTTCAGCCTCCACAAGAGAAGGCTGAGAAGGGATCTGGTGGCCATCTATAAACTGGCCAAGGGAGACCAGCAGGCAATGGGAGACTCCCTGTTCCCTCCAGCACTACTGGAGTAACAAGGAATAACGGCCGTAAGTTGACTGAGAGAAGGTTCAGGCTAGACATCAGGAGGCGCTACTTCACTGTCAGGGAGGCTAGGATCTGGAACCAACTTCCAAGGGAAGTGGTGCTCGCTCCTACCCCGGGGGTCTTCAAAAGGAGGCTGGATGAACACCTAGCCAGGGTCGTTTGACCTCAGCATCCTTTCCTGCCCATGGCAGGGGGTCAGACTTGATGATCTGCTCAGATCCCTTCCCACCCTACCAACTATGAAATTATGCACATACACATGTGAATGTAGGCTGTGTGAGAGGAACAGAAGGATTAAAAGAAAATACATTTATGAGCGATTAAAAGTAAATAATGAAAGGATTATGAAAGCTGAGGTCACACTCACTGGTAAAACTGCTTACAAGCAGAGAGAGTAGATAGTCTTTCTAGTATCCATTAGTTCTCTTTGATTAATAGATTATCATTGTTATTTGTCATTTGGAGTTAGAAATTGTTGAGAACAGTAAGCAAAATGACATGTTCCCTAAATATAAAACCTGCAGCAATTTTCAATGTATAATTCTGTATAAATGTTCTATTCAAAAGAATGTAATTTGTTGGTCATAAGTCCATTATTATGATTATTTTTATTGCATACAGATTGTTGGTATTTTTTAGGCAGGAAAACATGAGCATCTAGGCAAGTGCAATGTTTAATAAACACATACAAGCATTGTAGTTATGTGCAAACATGCACCCAGTATTGGCAATGTATGTGCACAGTTTGAGCACAATAAACTTCTCTATCTCGCTCTTAATGTGTACCGCAAAAAGCAGTCATTTGAGTTTTCAAGACTTTTATTTCTCCTTTAAGGAACAAGGAACTCTTTCTCCGACATGCTTAAACCGTAATGGGGATTTAAAGATCTGTATTATCCTAAATCCATCATTTAAAATCAATATTTACTATGTTTCTTTTTATCCTTCACATTGCTTGAAGCTCTTTACTGCAGAGATGCAAGCAGATGTGGCTCCAAGTGATTAATTCCTGTCTCACAGTATCTCATATTGTCTCATGCCTAGATGTCGACCTGGTCTTTTTAAGGGTCACTGAAGAAGGGGAGGGAGACAAAGCTTGGCTGACTCCATTACTACACTGATGTTGTAATGGATACAGGGAAAACAAACTTGGAGTGCTGGCAATCCTTCCCTCGGAAACTAAGATTTCCAAAGAGGTTTCTTTTTTGTTGTTCTGTTTTGTCTTTGTGGGGTTTTTTGTGTTTTTGTTTTTTAGTCTCTTGGTTCTGGTTTGGGTTATCTGGTTAAGCTTTTACTATGATCAGCTGCAGCATTAGATAAGGTCAAAGGAAAAAGAATCACTATGACACCCAGTGCAAGACTTATAGCTCTGTGCATCCCTCTAAACTGGAAGTCGTTATCATGTTCAATGGCTTTTCTTGTAGTATTAGAGGGAGCAACTTACTGTAAATGGTTTGCTCTTTTAGCAGTTGTGATCTTAAAATATGACCAGGTTAAAGGGCTGGTCTTTAACACAGGAACAACCAAGAAATGTAAAGCAAATCAACTAAAAGCATGAAGGCATTGTGCATAAGTAAAAGTGCTTTAAACACCCAGCTGGATATTCTTCAGGTGTACAAAATACAACTTTACACCTGAGTAAGAGTGTCCACAAAGGTGTCTGCATGTTCTTTAACTTTGCATCTTTAGTTGATTTGCTTTACTTTGCCTTGGTGTCCCCATGTAAATATCTTCACATATAACTTCACAAATAGGATGCCTTTGGGCTAAGCTATGAAACTTTTTGTCTTTCCTGTGCCTGTTCTAAGATTTAAAATATACATGTGCAGCTGGTAATGAGCTTGAGAGAACCAGGCCCAATGTCAGCCTTCAATGTCTATTCTGATGCAAGTGAAACGAGTTTGTGCCATTTTCTTGTGTGATGAACCCCTGCTCACATTGTTGTCAAGTTCAAGTGCCTCAGTCATCCTCTGCCTCAGTTTCACCCCCTCACTCCTGATCATTTTGCTTAACTGCTCCATTTTTCTCTTTCTTCTATTCTTTTGGCACAAGATTTCTCATGCCTCCCCTTACAATTGAAGCAACCTTCCGTATTTTGGTGCTGGGGGTTCAAAAATGTGGCCACAGCACTTTATATTTGAGTCCTGCTATGTATGAATGAATTCACTGTTTGGGCTGGTTGTTGCCACTTCATCCCCTCCATTTCCTTCATGGCACAGCTGCTCCTGTCTTTTAGGAGGTCACTCACTCCCAAGCCAGTAATCGCCAATACTTCCAGTAAACTTTGTTCCTGTCAGTCATGGTGGGGACTGGAGAAGTAATGAGAGCTGAAATCTCACTAGCCAGAAGTGCTACATCTGCCTTTTGCTATAAACTGACATCCAAACAGCTTGCTGTGCCATGACCATAAGGGCAGGTTAGACCTGGGGGAGGTCCTGAGTGATTTCAAAGACTCATGTACTTAGGTTCCCTTCTGCCTGTCAATCTACAAAAATGTTATTTCATTTAATTAGTTAATGTTCTGAGGGAGTGTGTGTCATATATTTAGTCCTTATGGAAAAACACAGCCATATTCTGCAGTAACAGTAAAGAACAATGCTGTGAAATTCCATAGCATGTTTTTATAAGATTTCTATTCCCAACAATATACATATACATTAGTAAACAGCTGTTGCGTATTGGACATGGATAGTTACTCCCACAATACCCAGAACACTCTCACTTGTGACCAAGCAGCTGGCCTATTGCTTGGTTCTCAGGGACTGAAAAATGAGGAGGAAAGTATCATTTAGTTTTCCTTGGAATGTATATACTTGTGAACGCAAGTTCTGATACTTTTTTATGCGTACATCTCTACACCTGTAAAATGTGGATGATGCTATTTCCAATTGTCACTGTAAAAAACGTCCATGGAGCACTCAAACTTAAAGGGCTATGTCACAGTTATATTATTGCTACTGGCTCTGCTTTTAGACAGTGGACAATTTCCATCCTGTCCATAAGCTGTTCAAGGCAGGGACCATCTTACGTTTGTGCAGCATCAGGTAGAACCGGCATCTCACTCTCTCTTGCCTTCAGGTACTTTCTGTAATATAATAATAATAATAGACCATAAGGGATTTGGAGAGAGAATGTGGCTGCATGGATGTAAATACAAGACCCAGCTGGGTAAACATTTTCTTGGCGCAAAGTAGATTAATTGCTGTGGTCTGACATGTCATGCTGTTCTGATCTGATGGTTTGTTGCTCTCTTCTGAAGATATGGCATATCATCCTTGAATGTCACGTGTTTCCAGTTGCAAACCTCAATGAAACATAATAAGCATGTTTGGGATGCTTGCATGCCTGTTCTTAACATACGTGATTTGTGAAACATTTGAAAGTTACTGGGAGAAAGGCTGCTCGCAGAGTAAACATTAGGAAATTTGAGTTCTGTGTACCAATCCCTCTCACCCTGTTTTAAGAAAAAGAAATACCATTTAATTTTGAATTATTATGAACACTCCTTGTGCCAGGATTTTTTGGTATCAGCTATTTTGCTGAAATGTGGTCCAGGCCAGTAATGTATTTTCTTTATCAGCACACATAAAAAGACAGATAACTCTGTTGGGCCTGAAGTCATAATCCTTGTAAACCCTGTGGGTTGTCTCCTTGAATCTAGCATCTAAGAGCCATCAACAGCAAACTATGCAAGCATTTTTTTTGGCAAAAAAAAATTTCAGGCATATATATAAAGTTAGAGACTTCAGTACATATTTAAAGTTAAGTACATGCTTAAGTGCTTTGCTGAATTGGGACCTAACTGACTTGCTCATAGCTACCTTTGGAATCAGTGATAAAGCTAGGATTAGAATTCGGGATTTCCAGTCTCAGGCCAGCATTCAGAACAAGCTGCCTTTGCCATTCACTGCTGAAGAAAATTAATGCTGCCTTTGAGTTGCTAAGTACAGACAGTCAGAAAGCCCAAGGCTGAATCGATTCAATCTTTGCAGATTAATTTAAATTGCGTAGATTGAACCGATAAGCAAGTGAACAGACATTCACTTTTGATTCTGGAAATGCAGCCCCATGCCTGCAGTGGCCCAGGCTAGACGCTGGAGGGCGCTAGAGCATGCCTCCTTGCTCGGCTGAAGCACACAGCTTGGGCCAATGCTAGGCCACCCACCCTGCAAGGAGGGGTTTGCGGGAGAGGTGCAAAGCATCCTGGGATACTGGGGGACTGTGAGTTTTAACTTGAAGCTGAAGGGCACCTAGGACAGAAGTTAAATAAACTGATTTAACCAAAATCAGTTAAGTCTGATACTATATCTAGCCAAGTTTATCTTAAACCAGTTTTGGCCATTTTGAAAATGGTGTATGTGCACTGAACTCTGTGGTGTTACAGATTTGAACTGATTTCAAATCACTTATACTGGTTTATGTGTAATTTCTGTCCCTAGCCAACATGACTTTCACCTTTGTCCAAGGGACCAGGAGACAACATATAGTAGGATATCCCCATGAATGGTGGTGTATTTATATTGCTGACTCTCAGCACACCATGTAACAACTGTGGCTGCTATCTCTTAACAATGGACATTTCTATATTCACAGAGCCAAAATAGACAGAATGCTTCTGCCAAGTTACAAAATATAGGTTGCAAAGCACTGTCGCTGGTATTGAGGGCTCTGCTTCACAGCTGGGAAAGGAGAGACCGCTCTTGAAAACAGTGTTGACAATATTTCAACCAAAAGGCTGTCCTTGTGGTGAAAAAATTTGTGTAGAACTATGAGTGGCTGATACCTCTGGCTCCACCACCCAGCAAAAATCATGTCCCAGCCTCGTCTCAAAATTAAACAGTAACAATCAAAATGCAAAACCAGTTCTAAAGGTTCCCCCAATCTTCTCCTCTTACCTGTATTTCATTAAAAACAAACATGTTTTTCAGAGGCGGTGTACTCATCACTATCTACAAAATCAGGTCTCTTTAAGGAATCTCAAGCTGGGCACTTAAATACTGACAGCCAAAGCCATTTCTTGCTTTTAGAAATCCTGGCCTAAAGTAGTGGGTGATACATCCTCTGCTAGGGCAGGTCTCTTATACCATCACAAGGATTATATGGATATTACATCCTCATTTTTCAAGGGAAAAGTCAACTTTTACATACAATCCCATCAAATCTGACAAATCCCAGAATTTCCTTCCTAGTTAGCAGGACAAATGCAATGGTAGATGTAGCATAGGAAAAATGTTTAATTTTCTCAGGAATGAGACTCACGAGCAGTACAGAAATTAAAATCATTCCTACTATTAAATGGGCCTTTTAGGGTTGCAGCTGTGAAATGCCTTCTGTGTTAAAGCCGCCTAATCTCAACTGCCTGGGGCATTTATTTGTATACAGTTCTTACTTTGTCTTGTTTTTATGATACAAATGACATTCCTTTTTATTTTTCTGTGCTGCCTGTTATTTAAGTGTCCTGCTATGTCTCAGTGTTGAGTAAGGTCTCTGAATATTAAGACTTTCAGGTGCTTTTACAGCAGATGTTTTGTTACATTGGTCAAACACAGTAAATCACTAAAACTAAGCTACACTTACTAAAATAAGTCACTGTAGTCCATTTTGCAGTGTATTGGCTCTGATTTACTTTAAAAAAAATTATGTTGTAGTGCTGATTTGCTAATGCATTCATCAGAGATTGGGTTTCCAGCGCACATTGAGTAAGCACTCTAGCCATGGGAACTTTTCTTCAATGGGTGTTTACAAAAGCTGCAAGTTTAGTTATTGTTATCAAAGGAACAGCAGAGAAATATGCTGGATGTGCCTCTTCAGGCACATTGTGCTGGATGAGCCTCTTCAGTTTCCTGAGGCATAAATCACACCTTGAGTGCTTTTTACACACCCAAATGCTAAAGCAAAAAGGTGAGACTGCTCATTTCTATGGACAAATGCACCTTTCCTGCTCCAGGGCATTCTCAGAAACAGGGCAATTACAACCAATGCACTCAGTAAACTGAGCTCGTAGTAAATCCTCTCATTCCATGGACCACATTCATAACAACAGTTATGTCAGCTTTTGATCTCAATTACATGGAGGACAATGCTGTTACTTTGGATTTACTTACATGTCACTGGGATTGGAACCAGGCTAGTTAAATTTACCATGGTGTGTTTCTGAATTACTGGGATTCAGAAGCAGATTATAAATCTCACTGATTTCAAGGGAAGAAAATGTGTATTTTATGCCATTCTGGACGGCTGATAGGTGCACTATTTAAGAGCAACGTAAGCCAATTCACTGGTTTCAGAGCTGAAGTGGTCTGAAAAAAAGTGGCAGCCTGTCATCAGTCCCCACCACTTGTCTTTAGGCCCAGCAATTAATTCTGGTCTGCGTCATATATGTTCTCCCCAGCCTCATCTGTGCTCCTTTTGCATTTCTTTGTCCCTCCAGCCCCATTCTTGGGATCAGCTCAGTTTTCCCTCAGATGTGAAGCAAGCTGCTCTGTCAAGGCCAGAGTCAACATATTTGATTGAAGTAAGACAGTTGAACATGAGAAGACCTACAGCACCTAACATAATGGGACCCCAGACTGGCCTTTTTGCAGTGCAATATGTGTGTTAAATAATATTAGTACAATGAAGTGTTGACAGTAATTACTACACCATGTCTAAAAACCGTAATTCTGCTTCTCTTTTTTTAAACCTAAAGATTACAATGCTACAAAAGTTTACTGCAAAGACAATTATACTTAATCTACTGTAACAGTCTACAACTAAACATGCTGCTAGGCAAATGCTTTTGATACTTGTTCAACTGGATCTCACAGGCCTTTCTTCTCACATCTGAAGTAGCGACGCAGATGCATGTGCTAACTTGAAACTCTAATATCTTCAGCTACTGGAACAATTAACCTACACATACTTACATTTTCTCTAATTGCCAGTTATGCAAGTATCAAAATGGATTAACTCTACTAGTTTCAAATGGGGTATGCCAGACATGTGGCGGTGAAACAGAAGAGAGAACATATTTCATCTATTTATGAGCCTTTCCTGAGCATTATCTTGGCTGAAGCTGGAAAAGCCTTGGATTACTATTACCCAGTAGTTTAAGTTGATCTGACCTGGCTCTGAGTTTGTGTTTTAGAAATAAAGGAAGCCCTGAGGTCAGGGATGTAAGGAGATCTATAGCTAGAACTTAATTTTCCATCCCCAGCTGGAAGTCCGCACATTGGCTTATATACAAACTTTAACTTGTATGTTTTAGTGTTTACAGTAGTTACCCTTGCTCAAACTTCAGTTGCCTTTAGCTCTATTTATGAGACAGTTATTGATCATTAAGACCAAAGTGCTCTTGAATACATTTGCCAAGGTTTGAAAAATGTTCTTAAACACCAGGTTTAGAAATGGTGTTCTTTAGGGCACAGGGGACACAATAACAGTGAGAATATTTCAAGTTACTCATTCGATGCAGTCCACTTTTCATACCATCAGGTATAAAACTACAGGTCAGTCATTGCTAAACTGGTCCTATCCTGGGTCAGTTCTTTTCATTTGCTTGATTGGCTACTCTGGAAGCTTGTTTTAGCATACTGCAAAAGGTCCCTTGGGGTTGACTTCTTTGGGCTGCAAAAACTCAGCTTCTTTGGGGATTCTGTTATCTGGAGCTCTCAGAATTTATTTATGTGGCCACGGTAAGTCCACTTTCTCAAGCATGTTACTTGCACAGCTGTTGGTAGCTGTGCCTGCTCTAAAACATCACCATTCTTTGTTGTCTGAACATCCAGCCTCATGTTGAAAGCTATTTAACTTCTGTTGGATATACTTGTTGCATTTCCATCACATTGTTCTATAAGGCTAGGGACAGACATTCAAAAAGCCTGAACCTGAATTGATTCAATCTTTGCAGGTTAGTCTAATTTGCTTGGGTTGAACTGGTTTGCAATTTCACTGGGACAAGCAGACAGAACAGTATCCGCTTAGAATCATAGAATCATAGAAGTTGGGTCAGAAGGGACCTTGTAGATCTTCAAGTCTGACCCCCTCCCTGGGCAGGAGAAAAAACTGGGCTCAAATGATCCCAGCTAGGTAGGCATTAAGCCTCCTCTTAAAGACCCCCAGGGCAGGAGCCAGCACCACTTCCCTTGGAAGCTGGTTCCAGATCCTAACCACCCTAACTTTGAAGTAGTTCTTACGGATGTCTAATCTAAACCTACTTTCCAACAACTTATGGCCTTTATTCCTTGTTATGCCAGGGGGCGCTAGGGGAAACAAGGTCTCTCCCAAAGGGCTTTTTGGAGCTAATCAGCAGGTCAGTTGGTAATGTCACTCCATTCCTTCCTTGGAAAAAGCTGTTTAAGACCTTGAATTAATGAGAGAGGCTTTTGTTTTGTTGATGGGCTAATAAATGCTGCATTATCAGCACCCTGCTGGCTCCCTTGCCTGTCAGGTTTACAGACAGTATGAAGAAGCAAGGAGAGGAAGATACTGAAACACTCAGTATCATCAACAGATTCATGCACTGCATACCCCCCCCCTTTGACTCAGAGTGCTAGCCAGGGGCTGGCAACACTCTCACCCCTTGAGCAGCAGGTGGGGAAAAACCTGGGACTGTGCAGGCATGGTGGGGGTTTACACCCCTCCCTAATCGAAGCATCCTGCCGGGACCTAGTCATACCCCTCTCAGCTCAGGTCTGTGGAAGGGAAGGGAGGGCTGCTCTAGTGCCCCCCCATGGCAGGCACATGCCTGCATTTCTTCAGTCCAGAGGAAATGTCTGCACAGTGAAATTGGAGATGCACACACCTCTCAGCATTAGCTAGCATACCACATGCTGGGGTCCATGGGGCTGGGGTCCATGCTGTGGGAGATGGGAGGGAGGGGGAATCCCTGCTTAAGCAGTGAGTAGTGAGAGGGAGTGGGGCAGAGGCAAGCAAGGCAGACTTGGCTGTGCCTGCAGTCTCTACCAGAGCTCCAGCTAGGGAGCAGAGGGGCGGGGCCATCCCTTTTTTGCTGGAGCAGACAGCCCAGCCCAGGGCTGCAAAGCCCAGCCCAAGGCTGCAAATCAGTTTATGCAAATGTCTGGGACAAACATTGCATGAACTAATTTGACCCAAATCAGTTCAGTCTGATGATACATTCAACCAGATTTATCGTAAACTTGTTTCAGCCATTTTGAATTAGATATATGCACTGAATTTATGTTCCATTACAGATTTAAACCAGTTTCTGATCACTTAAACCAGTTTATGTGTAATCTCTGTCTCTAGCTTAAAGGAGTATGCTAAGAACATTGCTACTAAAGATCCATAGGTTAGCACCAATAACAATGGTGTTAGATTTCCAATCTGAATGGGCTTGCCCCCCCAAAAATACTTGAGTTATTTAATCAAATTATTGTATTGTAGATGCAACCACCTGAGCTATGAAAGGTACTGCCACTCAGTATCTAAAATACTGAATTCCTCCTTCTTAGAATAGGAAATAATGGTGACATTTTCGTGTCAGACTTGACAACGTAAGAAATAATTCTGCCTCCCATTTATATGGAACTTTTAAAAATTAGTTCAGCACATGATGGAAAGACATTTTAAATATGTTCTTCCCTCTACATGCATCTCAAAGCAAGTTTTTTTAGTTTCAGGTTACACCATACAAAATAAAATTTTTCATTTTGGCTTACACAGATGAAGTGAGCAAACAGATTACACATACTCCTCTCTAGTTTACCAAATGCAGCAGCTATGACACCAGATTAAACCAATGACCCACCTAATCCTGCATTCCATCTCCAATAACAACCATATACTTTTAGAGAAGGGTAAAGAAAACGCAATAATAGGTAATATTGGACTAACCCAGTGGTTTTCAACTTGTGGTCCTTGGTCTGTGGACTAAGGGGCCTCTAAAAGATGCTTGTGATCAATCAAAAGTATTTGAGCACCCATACTTACAGTTCAAGGAATCTGCACCACCATTCAGAATTTCTAAAGGGATCCTCCCCTCCATTCAAAACTTTTAGAGGTCTGCAAATGAAGAAAGGTTGAAAACCACTGGACTAACTTATTCTTTCTTAACCCCTATCAATAGCAGCTAAGTCTAGGGGACATGAGCTCTTCCTTCCCAATTTTATAAAGGGGCAATTCTTTATGGCTTTTAAGCTCAATTGTTTTTAAAAAAAGAGTAAAATGATTTTACTCACCTCCTCTCCAAACATGTAAATATAGGACTATTAGTGTACAGTGCATGTTGATTCATAGACTCATAGATTCATAGACATTTGGGCTGGAAGGGACCTCGGAAGATCATCGAGTCCAGCCCCCTGCACAAAGAGCAGGAAGTCAGCCGCGGTCATAAGATCCCAGCAAGATAAGCATCCAATTTGCTCTTGAAGGTGTTCAATGTAGGTGCTTGAACCACCTCCAATCGCAGGCTGTTCCAGACCTTGGGAACTCGGACAGTAAAGGAATTCTTCCTTATGTCCAGCCTGAAATGGTCTTGCAGGAGTTTATGACTGTTTAACCTCGTCATCCCTTGGGGCGCTCTGGTGAACAAACATTCCCCCAGATCCTGGTGGTCACCCCTGATAAACTTATAGGTGGCCATCAGATCACCTGCGCTTTTCCAAGCTAAAGAGCCCCATGGCTCTCAGCCTGTCATCATAAGGTCTGTTTTCCTTATCCCTAACCCACAAGATCTTACAGTCTTGTGTGTATGAGGTACATAAGTAGAACATGAGACTAATTTCCATGTGCCAGGCATTCTTCAGCTGTAAGGCTTGGATGCCATGGAGGTAGTACCAAAAATGCAAGTCCATATGAAAGTGGAAGAATGGAGTTTATTGTCCATATATACCCTTTTTCCCAAATTGATGGAAGTCTCCTTGCACAGTTGATGTCCAATACATTTTCAGAACAAAAGGTCATTGGGATGGGATGTTGCCCCATTCAACACTGGAAACCCTGTAGAAATCCACAAGGGAGTTTAATCTAGCTAGATTAAACATGAGCATCTACTGTGTTGTTTCTAGGCTCTTCAGAGGATGTAACAAAATGCAAGAGCCAGCAAGGAGCCAATCACAGAACTCCTGTCCTCCTATGGATTTATGAACTATTTGAGAGACCAGGGATGCCTCATGCTTCCAAACCACAGAAGTATTTGTATTAGGGGTGTGTGAAGTGGACCTTATTTGATTCTGATTTGGATCTGGCCCAAATTGGGAACAGTGATTCGATTAATTGATTTGGATCACTGCCCCAATTTGATTTGGCCAAAGCCAGATCTGATGATTCAATGCTGATTCAGAGAATCAGTGATCTGGACATAGACACAGCTTTAAATGTTTTTTCTACATACCTCGAGGTACCAGCATGGCTTATAAATGCTGGGGCAGATGGAGCATCCCACAGGAGTGTGCTCAGTGGTGAACCTGGAAGTGGAACAGAAGTACTTTTGCTCCACTTCTGGGTCCATCAGGGAGCATGCTGGGGGGCCCCTCTGCACCCCCCCTGGCTAGGCAGTCAGCTGCGGGGGGACCATGGGTGCCTCCCCGACCCAGGAGGCACCAGTTGCTGAGCCAGGCGGCACAGGGGACCCCCACCGCACACTCCGGTGGACCCAGAAGTGGACTGGAAGTGCTTCTGGCCCACTTCTGGGTCTGCTGCCAAGTGCACTGGGGAGCCCCCCGCACTCCTGTGGGATGCTCCATGTGCCCCAGCATTGCAGCATTCATGAGCCACCTGGTACCTAGAGGTATATAGAAAAAGCATTTAAAGCTGTGTCTATGTCCGAATCTCTGAATCTTCAGAGGGTTCCAATTCAGTTCGGAGAGATTAAAGGGTCCTCTGATTTGATTCAGATTCGGAGATTCAGCCACTGAATGGGCCGAATCTCTGCCCAATTGAATCAGGGACTGAAGCTTTGCACAGTCCTAATTTGTTTATTTTCCTCCTTTGATTTACTGTAGGCAGGAGTAAAGACTCATCACCTGATAAATTTACTGTAGCTCTAGCTGTGAAACCTGAGAGGACAGCATATGGTGTTCAGAGTGGGTAACTTACATTGATACCTTGATTGTTCTAGCTGATGCTATTAAAAATCTTAGGAATCTTGCATTCTTGGAGACAGATGGAAAATACCATTTCTGCACCCTCCAGTCTCCCGTAAGTGTTGACTGATAAAAAATGTGTGCCAATCTCCAACTGCTAGCTTTTTAAATACAGTTCTTCAATGAAGACTAATTAAACATAGTCCAACCATGTGGAGTTTGTCTTTCTTCCACTGCTAATTACTCACAGGCAAACAGTCCTTGTTTTATAACCCTCCTTCAGAACAATATTCTTTTTATTCTTCCTTCATGCTGTTTTGCTTTTGAAATGGGGATTATTTTCCCCTCTAATTTCAATTAGATGGATTCTTGGGTTGGTTGGCCTGGCTGTCATGTAACTAGAGCTGTTTTCTTGACTTCCAAAGTTCCATGTGGTGGCCACATGGTAGTAATGGAGACTCCCTCACCTCCCAAGAAAGCTTGATTTTTCACACCAATTTGCAAACAGCCTCCTGCACTTTCATGTTATCTGTGAGTTGTGGCATAGCAAAACCTCTTGTCACTAGGATGGCAATCAGCAATTTTAATGGATATCCATCGTTAGGGGGTGAAATATGCAACCTTGCTGGGGCTAAAGAGGACCCTGATGACATGCTTCTATGAGGCAGTGAATATGATCTCCAGTGGAGGACAAGTAATGACAACAATTTCATGGTCAGTACTTCAATCACCTGCACAACTATTGACACCCTTGTTGGAGGACTCTTCTGATGATTCCATATTTATGGATCTACATCCATGTACATGTACTTAAGCATGACACGAGAAACTCAGTATACTAGTATCTCTCACTAATGGTGAAAATGATTAAGCCACTGGGAGCTGTGCCTGTGTATCAGATGGCAAAAGTAGCCTTGCTGTAAGCCAGACCCTTTGATGGTCTCCACGCCAGCCTATTGATGGTTTAATGAAGCTCTGTTATCTACCCTCACTAAGAATCTGACCTTGAACTGGGGCCTGTACAAAAATAAAGCATCAGTGCAAATTAAAATAAGCAACACCTAGGATTGCATTTCTGTTCAGATATCAGGTAGTTGGCACATTGTGTCTCAAGAATAGGGCTTTTCATGCTCATATTTAGATCTGTCAATTACACAAGGATTGTTACTTGTGACATTTTATCTACCTTTATGGCCTTCTCTGAGGGTACAGGTCGAGAAAGAAAGAGTTGTATTCAGTTTTAGGAATGACATTTTTCTGGGAATACCATCTTTGAATTTTATGGCAGAAGTTAATTGCACGCTATATTAGAATAGTAGGTTTATTTTAATACAAACAAATATATGTATGAAAAACAAATACTGAACTGTATCTACAGCAGCCCTTATAATTGTATAGCATCTCTGTATTTCTCACAACAGGAGGACGGTCCCATATGGGCTTTCTAACTACCGAGGCAGTTTTAGAGGGAAAAGGTCTACAGGCCACCTTCAGAGGAACTCGGAGTCTTCAGAATGGTCTTCATTTCGATGTTCTTGTTTGGACACACATGACAAACAGTGTCTACGGTTTTGCACAAGATCACAGGATACCAGAAGGTAAGGGTTTCTTTTTAGATGAACATCTCTGAATATATATACCTTTTATATATCTGGCCCGTGGTCCGGATGAGTGAGATAGGCAGATCGGTGGGCCAGATCAAGCTCACCCTGGGGTCAGACACCTTCCCTTTGTGCCCCAGAGTGCTGGGATTGGGTCCCAGGGGACCAGCTCTACTCCCTCCTGCTGGGGTTGGTCCTCAGGAGCCTGGCACCACCCCCTCCCATCTCATCCCATCCCATCCCATCATGCTGGGACTATGTTCCAAGGGCCTGGCACTGCCCACTCCCAGCGCCTCACATTGGAATTGTGGTATGTGCTGGGATCAGGTGCTCGATCCAGTATGCAGGGCCAGGGCTCTCCACAGGTCCAGAAATTTGCTGGTGGGGAAGCAATGCCACCTCTCCCACTGCCAAATTTCTGGACCCATCAGGTACCCTGTAGGCTGGATGACATGGGGCTGTAGGGTGGATCTGGCCCACAGGTAGGGGGTTGAATACCCCTGTTCCATGTGATTCAGCGATTTCATGTAGATGGATTCATGAAATGGCATACAACAAATGAAGCTGATCAATAATTTTGTTGATCCTAAATTAAATTCTCACGTATATTTTGATTAAAGTTTCTTTACAGACATTTTTTTTGTAATGATGTGGCATCACAGAAATGGCAGACCTCCTGTCCCGACCTCCAGGATAATTCAGTGCATACTTAATGTTGCATTCTTTTCTGACAAAGGAAAAAATTCAACACGTGCCTGTTTTCTTCTTTTCTAAGGAAAGTTTGTCATTTGACATCCTAAAAGCAGCTCTGTATTGATGACTGACTTAAGCACAGTGATGAAACTAAGATATGTCTCATCTTTTCCACAGCAATGAGATGTCACTGAAAAGGACAACAGAGGAAGAACATCACAAGAGAAAGGAACAGACTCTCATTAAATAGCAGAGAGGAGCTGTGCAGTTTTTGAACAGAGGTACAGTATATATGTGCACTGATCTGTTTTATATTGGATGGAAATATTGGTTTGGGTTTCTGCACATTCAAAGAGCTAAATTCTGGCCTTCAAAGTAGTGGAGTGGCTTCTGGTTACATAAAAGCAGGATCTGGCCACAGAGTTTTATTTTGTAACTTTGATTACATGTAAAAAAACATTCAGGCCTTCCTCACAGAAACAGCAAAAAATCATGCTGTTACATCATTCAGGCTTTTCAGACCATAAGACAGCAGATTTGTTTGCAGTGGTCACGTGTTTGGTGTCTGTAGTGGAGTTCTGATCATGACCGACATCTTTTTTTCCTGTTTTGCCTTGGAGCAACTTGGGACATGTTTGCCTATCTCCTGCTCCAGTAAAATTTAGGTCACCAAGGCACAAAATGGAACAAATGTATAGAGAAGAGGATAGAAAGGAGAGTAACTAACGTTTATGTGCCAGATGTGGAGAGTTAAACTGGACCTAGCATCTGGTTTAACATAACTGTCTCCAGCTCTGTTCTCCAATCCACTCCTGGCATTGACACATCACTTCAGAAATGCAGTCTCGCTGCCAATGTAGGCAGACACTTTCAGTTCTGGTCTGGAATGCAGCATCTGTAAGAACCAATGATGTGCCAAAAAGAAATTTCTTATATGAACCCCTGTTGTTATCAAGGAAGGTATTTGGATTAGAAGTCACCAATTAGCACTCATTCTTATGATGGCTTCCAAATCAGATCCAATTAGACTTTCATATGTCATTTGTGGCATCCACAATTAATCAGGGACATAATTGTATGCCCAGATATGCTGGGGTCATGAAGAAGTAGATCTCAAAACCAGGTTCCAGAGAGTACCGTATAACCCAGCAGTTTTAATTCATTTTTTTAAAGGTTAAATGTTTATTTGCTGAAGTCCAGGAGCAAGAATCTAAGCTATAAATCTCCCATGAGATGGACAAAGCTGAATACTTCAGTCTGGCCGCTAGCGGATAATTCAGCAGTATGTAACATCCTTACTGTTGCCACTCTGAGGGCACGTGAAACTGAATGAATGTGAAGAAGCATTCTTCCATGCTGCTCTGATCAAAGTCTCATCAGCCACACAGAACAGGATAATCTTTACCATGTATCTTGGCAAGGAATTTATTTCACCATTTAAAGAAAATTTAAAGGAGCACCCAAACTTTAGCAATACAAGCAGAGTCAAGAAAATCATTTTTCTAGCTGTTTTTAATATATATATATATTAGGAACATACTGTTCCACCACATATTGCTTGCTGTCTGTGTGAAGAATTCATGTGCAGCTTTCTACAGGCAATTATCATTGAAAAATATTGTGATTTAGGAAGTGAGTTGCCTGTGTATAAATTTCCAGTATGAATAAATAGATACCAATACTTCTCTTGTTAATGTTTGCAAGCCTGAATCAGCATATTGTAACTTTACTGGCAGATGTTTAAGTGACAGTATCTATGCAGAATAAATATGAATGGCTAATATTTATACCAATATAAAATATAGTTAATAGTATACCATAAGTATTCAATAGGTTACTTAAATAAGGCACAAATTATTCCTGTGCTTGCAAGTTCAATCTAGAAGCAGCTCTACAACTACTCTTGAAATACACTGTAGTTGATTAACAGAACTCCAATTAGTCATCAGAAGTTTCTCTTGTAGATGAAACTATAAGATTTTAGGACAAAAAACTTTTATCCAAACATCATGCATTCAGAATAGGTTACAGTACTAGGCCATCTCCCTGTCCTAAATCCAAATATACTGTGCCATACATTCCTTTTGCTGATATTTTAAGCCTTGTTTTCAATTCTTTATTAAAACCACTTCACTGAATAGTTGAAGAATTATGGGAAATATCAAGAAACTGGCAGTGAGGACATTTTCAAACCCAGGATATTTAGCAGGATAAATTATTTCATCAGCAGGTATGGACTCTTTTTGGTGGAAGGGTGGGACATAAGCCAGAATAACTCTTCCAAAAGTTATTCTTTAAGATGATTTAAAAGAAAATGGAGAAAATACCTAACTTGTGGCATTACCAATTCTTTTCTTCGACCTTTATGTAAACCTTTGTGCACATAGGTTAAACTGTGAGCAAGTGACATTGTTATGTTTTATCAGCAAATAGTTGGAGACCAAAACAAAAACTGCAGTGAAAATTACTGAACTTTGAGTTCTTTATGACAATGGATATATAGATTTAAAACAATGATTACAGACAGTATTTGAAACAAGAAAGGATTAGGTCTCTGCCAAAAAATATTATATATATTTTTATATATATATATATATATATATATATATATATATACACACACAGATAGATAGATATATTTCATAAATAAATTATTATAGCTATAAAAGTGAATATATCTTTCAGTTATCACATTTGTATCAGTCTCTTGGCATAATTTTGTACATTTATAGAGAAGTAGATTATTTATTGTGTAAAAATACTTAATGTACTACTTTTTGAGGGTATTTTTAAATAAGGTAACAAAGGGACTGTATATTTTTCTTTTTTAAATAACTGACCTTTTGTGATGAAGGTAAATTAATGTTTGCTTATAACCACTAATCATTTTTTTGGAATAATATGGCTAGGATATATGAGAACATGCCATCTTCAAAGCTCTCCTAACAGCCTGAGAATTAAGTAAATCAAAATCACAATAAAAGATCTTTGATATAACCATGTATTAAAAAGTTATATTTTAATCTTGACCCTTCCTCAGCTACATGGATAACTTAGTATAATCCAGACTAGTTTTATTAGGATTGTTTGACCAATGCAGAAACAGTTGATCCAAACTGGTGACAGACTCTGAATTCTATATGAACACCTAGATTTTCCACAGATTCCTGGATCAAGCACTATATTTTTATGCTGTCTGAAATGATGAAGACCTTATGAATGACATTACAATTAACAGGCTCTCTTTAATACGATTTTCAGCATATTTTGGATTCCTTCCATTTTCTCCAAAGTCAGTGCTGGTATAGTTTAAATTTTGTATCTCAACACTGATTTCCACCTTCCCCCAGTTGTGCATGCTTTCACTACAGGAGTAGGGTTGGGGTGTAGTAGCTATCATGGTTCAGGAAATATGTGAGGAGAAAGATTTTTTTGTACGCTTGGTCTAATAAAAGATATCAGAGAGTGAAAGAGTGGTCTTGAAGCCTGGGCATCACTTCTTAAGAGTGGAGTTACAGAGCTTCCCCTTGTAAAAAGTGAAGATCTAGGTCCTACTACTAAACAGAGATATTCCTTGTGACACCATAGAAATTCTGGAGGCAAACTCATCCAGCAGAGCTATCATATTCCATTAGTTCTTATTCATCAATAGACATTTATTGCTATTTATGGCATGATAACACAAAGAACTCCTGTAGTGCTATGTGCTGCATAGCTGTGTGCTCCAAAGAGCTCTGTAAGTATATGAGGAGTCCCAAGAGAGAAATGTAGGGTGTAGAGCAGGGGTGGGCAAAATATGGTCTACAGGCCAGATCTGGCCCATGGAAGTACTTTGTCTGGCCTGTGGCAGGTCCCTCAGCGCTGCCTGGCCCAGGTGCTGTCTGGCCCATGTTGCATCCTGCTGCCCCCGGTGCACAGTGGGGCTGGGGCAGCTGGACTCTATTTCAGGGCAGCCCAGGGAGCAGTGGCCCCTTCTGGCTGCTGCTGCCGCCAGCCCCCATGGTCCTGGCTGGTCCAGAGCTGATCCGCTGGGACGGTGGTGAGTCCGGAATGGGAACGGTAATGGGGCAGGCCAAGGCTGGGGCTGGGGCTGTGTGTCCAGGTGCTGCTGGGTGCTGGTGGCAGTGGTGGGGAGGAACCACAGGGCATGTGCACTCCAAACTGTTGCCAGGCAGGAGGAGAGGGGAAGAGGGGTGCTTACTGGCCCACAACAGCTCCCCAAAACTGAATATATGGCCCACGGGCCCAGATAGTTGCCCACTCCGGTGTAGACAGACAAAACAGAATGACCAGGGAAGTATCATCTGATTATGTCTCACAAAATACAGTGATTCCAGCACATCCCTAAAATACCACACAACTTGCTTGATTCATGGCTGGGACTAAAAAAGTCAGGGTTGCTGCTGGCCAGGATTGAAATGCATCCAATACCTATATGGAGAAAACAGAAGTCCAAAAATACCATAGTCCAAAAATAGCAAATGTTATTAAGGGATGCCTGGGGCATGTGGGGAGCAGATTGCAGCTCTGACCCAGCTCCAGACCACTGCAAGATCCCAGCCCCGGGCATGGAGCAGTTCCCCATCCAGCCGTGTGCCCTGCCAGCGCTGCTGGGGCCAGTCTCCAGGGAAACCTGGCTGTCATGGCACCCCTGCTACTGGGGTCTCCATGGAAATTGGCTGCAGCGATGTGAGAAGGTGCTGCTGGGAAATGGAGTCTAGCTGGTAGATGGATGTGGCATTTTGCCCACCCCTGCTGTAAACCCTAGAAAAATGAAGTGTTTAAAATGAGGAATCCAAAGATGAGGTCACTCATGAAAGTTAGATTTAAGTGTGTTAATGGAGAAAAGTAGCTTGATATAAGCAAAACACAACAGGACTAAGACAATGGAAATATAAAAGAAGGCTATCCTGAAAAAGGAACAAGTTTGACTCCTGCCAATCCCCAGCTTGGACCGTGGTACAACAGGAATCAAACAAACTTATAAAAACCAAAAATATGCCTGTTTTGTTACTGATGTTTTATGAAGAAATTATAGGCTTCCAACCTGTTCTGGGCAGCTTTACAGTACAGAGAAATCTTTCAGGATTAAAAGATTTACAAAACATTAGGCAATTTAAACAAGGAGTATTGACCTTGCTTGTTTACATTATGTCTTGCTGTACTTCATTTAAAAGTTATTTTTTGATCTCTTGGTTCCCAAGCTTTCCAAACGGGCTTTGGAATGCACACAAGAGTAGATCCTAGATTTACATTCCAAAGGGGATCTTTCTAGCTTGTCCTGAGTGACCCGGGCAGGAGGACAGCAGCAAGACTTGGAAGGTCTCAAGAGAGGAAAAATGGAACAATGTTAAGATGAGACCCAGATGTGTCACACTTTGTTAAGATGAGACTCAGATGTGTCACGTCACTCCCTGATGTGTCGTAGGGCATATCTAGTCACTGCCTAGGTTTTCACCCGAGTTTTAATTCAATCCCCACTACCTCCCAAAGGCAAAAGTCTTAAACCTAGTGTGTGTGTGCTGTGAACGTAAGAACAAGACATACCATATTAAGTCAGACCTGCAGTCCATTCTAGCCCTATAACTGGTCTCTGATAGTGGCAGTAGTGGATGCTTTAGAAGGAGAGCATACAAACAGGGTTTATCTAGAGTGATATATCACTCCATCACACCATTTCATAGCCTTCCTGGCATCCAGTCTTATTGGTTTAGGGATGCCAGAGAATATCTCGGACTGTTCTGTTTAAACTGTTCTGTGAAGCCAGGCTTGCTTGCCTGCCTACCTGGCTGGGGTATAGGCTTGGTGTTATTTGGAACGGGTGCTAGCCTTCCTACTGTGCAATGAGAAGTGAGGAGACTTCCCTTATGGCTTTAGGCAAGTCACAGTCAGGTGTCGAAACTAGCTAAGCACTTGGAAACTTTAAAAAACCATGATATGCACCTATCTGCTTCTTTGGGCATCCAAAGATCTTTTAAAAATATGATTCTTTATCTTCCTGTGCCTTGTAAATTGGGAAAAGTAGTACTTTCCCCATCATTAAAGATGAGAGGTTCTTAGATCTGATGGTAGTAGTGGATATGTATAAGTAAACACACTGCTGGGTTTCAAAACAAACTTTTCATGCACAATCATCTGACCAATACTTATGGACATAATTAACTGACTCAAATTGGTTCAGTAGGGCTTCGACAGAGTAAGTTGCAACAATTTACAATAGCTAAGGGTCTTGCTCATTATAAGTCAAAATGAGTCACCTGTATAGTTTACCTGGATTTTTTATTCTATCACTCAGAAGTAACGTCTTCTCATAACTGTATTTAGGATCAGACAGAAGCTGCCACTTTGACACTTTAAAGTTCCAGCACTTAAAAAACTAGGAAATGGGTGGTTTTATATAAATGTCAGAATGAAAGAGTTATGGTATTATAAATACATTTCAATAAACGTCAGGTTACCATTTACTAATAGCTGCTTCTATATTTTGCAAGTCTGTTCTTTAAACGTCTGATCCAGCTCGTTTCATGTACCAGGAGTTGGAATGGGCTTCACTAGCAGCAGAAATTACAGTGGGGGGAGGGGGCAGGGGAACCTGCTGAACGAGTGCCACCGGCACTCTGTGCATAGCATGCAGCAGATTGGTGGGGAGGACAGATAGCATAGCAGCAAATAGGACAGGAAACAGACAGAGCAGGAGATGAGGCAGCAAGTAACAGGGAGGAAGCAGAAAGCAGAGCAGGAGGTTGGGCAGGGAATACAGTGCAGGGAGCAGAAAGTAGAGCAGCAGATAAGAAACGGGGAGGGGACTGGAGTGGCACTTGGGAAGAGTGGAGGGCTAATTTATTCCATGCCTGCCAAAATGTTGTCCCCTGCTGACTTAAAGCATTACTCTTTGCTTCCCTTACTCTTTGTATTGTGTTCAGCTAAACTTATTAAAACAATACATGGATTTTTTCTCCTATCACTCATTTTGATTTGCTGCCATTTGGTTTATAAACTACAAGAATATTTTTAACAAACAATTGGCAAAGTCACTTAAAAAATGTACCAGGATATCAAGACATTTCCTAAAGACTGAAAACAAAATTAGAAAGCAAGCAAGAAAGTGAAAAGGTAAGTACAAAAAAAGAAACTGATTGTCAAGGTTAAATCAACATTTTAAAATTAAACTATTTGACCCCCAGCAATCTTTCCAGCCCAGAGCAGGGCGACTGGACCTGATGATTTCATGAGGTGCCTTCCAGCCCTAAACTTCTGTGAATCTGCAACTGGTTGAAGTCATCAGCCTATCAGTCCTTTGAAGTGTTGTAGACAAAGTAAACTAGGCACTGCACAGCTTGGCAGCAAACCACAAGAAAATGGGACTCTGATGTGGAAAGCAGTTATACCACAGACTGGGGTTTTCAATGGGAGCTTGACACTCAAGCCACCTTTTCAAAGGTATCCAGGGACTAAGGGTGCGAACAGGTGCCTAATGCCTTTACCCACTGTACCAAACTCCTGAAATCAATGGAAGTTTGGCACTTAAGTTGCTCTGTACATGCCTTCAAACATCCCAGGCAGTGCACAATGGGGCATTTTATGTCCAGTGTCCCTAGAAAGCTTTGAAGTAATTTGCTTACACACGATCGCTTATTCACACTAGTGTATAACAGTTGGACGAGTGACATTTCCCCACTCTTTTCACTTACACCAGAAGTAACTCAGATTTGACTCTTGAAGTAACTGAGCAAGGAAGAGAATACCAGTGAGCAGTATTGAGGACTTATCTCATTTTGTAGTATAGGTTTTTCTTAGTTTTGACTCACTCCATTTATCTTCATGGTACTCAAATAGAAACGTGAAGAATGTCCATGATAATGACATTTGGGTACCATTATCCGTCGTTTTTACTGAGGAAGCTTGATGTGCTGCAAGATGACCTTTGTATTTAACATATCTAGCACGCCACATGGAGTTGGCTTTTCCAGTGCAAATGGCAGAGCCACGCAAGAAAATCCAACGCACCCCATTTATTGACATATTTGTAAAATTCCACCCAGTAGTGACCAAGAAATAATCCTTTATTTTATGACTGTTAATAACGGGTTCTGCAATTTCTACTTCAGAACTGAAGTTTAAATAAAATAAGTGAGATTTTGCAGTAGTTGGTTTACAATAAAATGGATACTAGTGAGCAATAAAGAAGATCTCACAGACAGCACAACTTCTCACTTGTACTAAAATGCAATAAGCAATGGAAGGAAAAAGAAAACAAAAACCAACAGAAAACCATAAGCTCAGTTTGATATCTTAGGACTAATTTATTTAATCTGCTTTTGTAGTGTTACCTCTTGTTTACTATATCTAAAAGTTAACGTTAGCTTCTTCCCGAAGTTTTACAGTTATGAGATGGCATATGGTCTGATATGAAACAGCCCCGGGGCCACAGTAGACGGTTAGTTTTGAACCATGAAATTTAGCTTGCTGCTCATCTGATGGGAACAGTTCTTGGGTTTTGTGCATGCATGTGTGTGTGAAGGAGATGGAAATAAGTTAAAATAACTTGTTTCACAGTTCTCTTAGATTTCCAGTGTCTGTTTTACATTAGTAAATGTTTAGTGCTGCATTCGACAAAGTGATGGTTCCCTTACACAATGAGCAACAGTCTAAAGGTTTAATCCAACAAACTCCTGAGTACTTCACAGTGAGTGGCTTCTTAGTTTAAGCAAGGAGCTAGCTGAGCCCTTTGCAAAATCTGTGCAGCACTGGGGACTGACCAGTGTATGATCTTATCTTGAATTATCTTTATTTGTATTTTTCTGGTAAGGGCCTAGAAGCCTAATTTAGTCTTAACAGAGAAAAGGGCACAACCTGCCAGAGGGGAGTAGGCCTAATCATCCAGCCCAAAAAGTGTGGGAAGGGTCAACTGGCCACATACTGAAGAGCTTGAAGGAAGTTTGGGGCCATATGGATCCCTCTCAGGCTATTGGAGGCAGGAATAAGGATAGTAGGCCCCTGAACATGCTGCCCACAAGAGCAATAGTTAGAGAAGGGACCTGCAGCTACATCCAAAAACGTTAGGTGCTTATAAGTTAGGAACTGCAATGCCTCATATTTAGGTGCCTGGCCATCCGAATGGATCTCGACACCCTGCGTCTATGCTCCCAATACAGTGCATGCAGAGAATTAGGTGGTTCAGAAGGGTGATCCAAACGCCCTGCATTTTGAGCAGGAAGCTGTCTAGAACAAGCCACCAGGAAACACTAAGCAGAGGAGTAATATCCAAACTCCTGCCCTGCCAGAGTTTAGGGGTAAAGGTTGTAGCTGTGTTGGTCTAAAAATACAAGCAGTCAGTGTGCTAGAGGTGATCTCTTTTACTAGACCAACTGTCTGGTCTAATAAAAGATGTTGCCTCTAGCACAATGACTGCCAGAGTCTACGTATTTGGGTCATGGCTGTGAGGGAGACACCTCTGTCCAGATCTGGATCCAGACCTCAGCACCCATTCCTGAGGACAGGCTTTCTCTTGGGCCAGAGTGCAGCCATCAAGAGGCAGCTTAGTGATTAGGACACTCATTTGGAAGGGGAGAACTCAGCTCCATCCCCTCCTTCTCCAGGGTTTTGAATAGAAGTAGGCATCTGCCTTGTCCTGAACTTGAAGCTGTTGGTGTACATTAGGGGTGGTCAAAGCAAACCTACTAAAAGCTCCTCAGAGATTTTAGATGCATCTCTATCTAGTTTCTACTAGTGGGGCTTAGGATGTAGGTCCTGAGACTGGGATAGTGTGGGCATGCAGGAAGGCAGAACTGCGAGCACCTAGGGGACTTTCAGGTACCAAGTCAGATTATGTACCTCCAGGGACAGGCAGCCATTGATGGCTGTGTTTTGGATCACAATTTTGGATGTAGGTACCTGAAATCTTCCCATTTTAGAAACCAAGTCCCCGTCGTGTCGTCCCCCCCCCCCCCTTTTTTTTTTTTTTTTTTTGGATCTGGCCTTTGGTCTCTAAGTGCAGTGAACCTGTGGAAAAGGCAGTGACCTGATCCTGGGCTCAGTTTTGCTGAAAGGACTGTGAAAGGAATAGCTTGGGGACCCAAGGGAGTGCAAGCCAGGGATGAAAATCAAAGCTAAGCAAGACACAAAACCAACAATGCTTCCTGAAGCCATGTACAAACTAAGATAAGATGCACAGCTCCCAGAAGAGATAAAAGCATTAACATGCTTTCTTAATCTGTATTTTGTTTCACTGCAACCACCACAGAAGGGAAGTGTGTTAACTTCACAGGAATTAAGGCAGTATAGGGCACCTTCTGGTGTCAATTTATCATGCCATGGGTCAGCTAAGGGTCAAGCTGTATTTTTAAAGGTGCTGCAAATTATGTGCCAGGCTGAACCTAGGAGTTTGCATTCTTATACACAAAACTTTTCCTTATACAAACCTATTCACAAATCATCCTGAAGGGAAAACACACAAACCATCTCTTGAGGGCCCTTTATCAATTTATATCCAGGTGGGCAAAACTCCCACAAGACTAAAGGGCTTGGCTCTACCTGTGGATGGGGAGAGGGAGAAAAAAAGACTTAAGATGGACTCAGTGCCGAGTTATGATGCAAAGGGGAGTGAAAGCTGCTTTTAGGCAGTGGTGTACAACTCCACTCTTGAAAGAAAATCCTCGTCTACCTTTGACTAATTAGATCAGTGGAGTAAAACCAGGGTGGAAGGCCAGGGATGTGGCACACTCTCTCTCCATTTTTATCTACTACAAAGGCAGACTTAGGCAATGTGGGGCCCTGGGCATCCCCAAGGCTCCCCCCCTGTGCCTCAGCTCTCTCCCTATTAATTGCTCTACTCTTTCTTGGAGGAGTGAAAGATGCAGGAGATGTCTCCTGGAGGAACTGGCACTGCTTCTCTCTTGACAGGCTGGAATCTTCCCATTTCCATGGACCGCCACTTCCACTCTTCAGGTAGCCCATGGCTGGTTTGAGGATAAAAGTCTCAGTCCCCACCCACCAGAGAAAAGAGCTCTGTATGAGGTGCTCTATACCAGTGGTTCTCAACCTTTTTTTGTACCAGGACCCATTTGTAAACATCGATGGCCAGTCCTGACCCTGTGCTGCTCACTCCCGACTGGCTTCCACCCGCCCCAGCCCCCCAGTGTGTGGGGTAGGGGGGGCCACAAGCAGCTTCAGGCAGCCCCTTGGAGGCTGGAGCCACGTTTTTCTCCTTTAAAAGAGAATCCATTTTGAAAGTTTGCCCATTTTTAAAGTTTGTTTGCAACCCTTTCATATATTTTTGTGACCCACTTTTGGGCTACAACCCACAGGTTGAGAAACACTGCTCTATACCATCAGAGATGGCAGGCTGCAGTGAAGACCACACACACAGCAGCCTTGAGCTCGAAGCGGGTGTATATACCTGGACAGGAGGATGGAACAGCAGACTGCAGAACTGAGATGAATAGAGGAGTTCACAACTCTTGGAGAGATTGTTTCTAGCTTGCTACACACTCAAGCAGGTACTGGTTACACCTAGATCATATTCTGAGACTATCTATACCCTCTTTTTAAACAGATACTGAGAGTCACCATCCTCATCGCATGAAGCCATGAACTCAAGTGCTAGCTAAAGAAACTGAACAAAGGGCATATGAAATATATTTAGATATATTTAGTCATTGTGCAGTGTTCTAAAGATATAGGCTATAGCATGCAGCTCAAGTGCTACCACATCATTTACTCTGGATTTTATTCTGCAATAAATCTACCTTTCAGTAAGGAGCAGACGCATGACCAGCTATCCCAGACTGGCTGCCTGAAGCAAGCACTATTGCAGCTCTTGGCCACTAGACAATGGGGGAACCAGCTTGCAAACCTACTTGCAAATGGGGGGAACCCTGCTGCCTTGAGGAAACGGTTACCAAAGGGTTCAGTTGACATGGACTGGGGACACACAACACACACAGCAGGGTAAATTTCTCTGGCGTCATTTTACTTCTGACTTCCTTAGAGAACACAGTACTGGAGAACAGCATTTCTGTTCTGGAGTAAATACTATGTATTATTCATCCATTCTACTTCTCTTCCAGAGAAATAAGCCATGGCATTTTCAGCATTTGACCATCCCTTTGGGTAGCCTAACTGTGACTTAATTAAAAACACAAGCTAAAAGGTTCAACTTACAGGGTAGCCATCACTATTCCAGCTGAGCTTAGTACCTATGAAAGTCAGAGTGTCTTTAGCACTTACTATCACACAAATCAACCAGTCTAATGCTGAATAAAAAGCAGGTAACAGACCAGACCCTGCTCCTAGGTACACGTATGCAGCCTTCCAGATGGTAGGAGATAGGATATGGCTTTATTATTCAGCAAGCCATGTGCCTCATGCAACACTATGTGAATTGGGAGTTTTTTAGATTTAAAGTGAGCAGGTACCAGAAAGCACCTTTCCTGGGAACAAGGCACCACTGCCAAAAATTAAAAAATCAGATACCAAAATACGTCTAGCAAATCTAGTATCTTTTTTTTACCCCCAAGTCAGAGACACATCCCCCAAACAGTGAACTGTGGTTCCTGTACGCGATAACAGACTGACACTAGAAATCTTCTTGCCCAGAGAGCAAGCCACAGTTTACTCACTACAAGAGTCTCCACACTGCTCCACTAAAGTGCCCCACTTCATACGTAAGAATATAATTTCTCTTTCATAATTCGGTCCGGCATGGCCTTTTGGCTGAGATCAATGCCACTAAGGCCCTTTGTGGTGCTGGTTTTGGTTATGTAGATTCATTTGATTTGTCATGGAAAAGTCATCATGTGGAAATGATTGTGGGCACAAATGATTGTGGGACTCGATCCAGCGATTTCAAGCTTACTAGTTCTATAACCCTTGATTATCAAACCCTTGCAGGCTCTACAAAACAAATGTACAGTGAGATTTAAGACTATTATCCCTTGAGCAGGGCAAGCTTTGTGGCAGTTTTGTAATGTGACTGTTTCTTCAAAGTCTGGATCGTATTCAATAAAGTTTTAATATGCCAAAGTGAACAATTAAATTGCCTTCTTGTTCTACAAGTCTTTATATCCTGGACAAGAGAAAAACATGAAAAATATTTAATTTTATTGTTCTAGTCTATTATGCAACTCCAGCTTTTAAAGTTAATATAGTTTCATAGTTTCTAGGGTCGGAAGGGACCCGAGTAGATCATCTAGTCCGACCCCCTGCCATAGCAGGAAAGAGTACTGGGGTCAAACGACCCCAGCAAGATGTTCATCCAACCTCCTCTTAAAAACCCCCAGGGTAGGAGCCAGCACCGCTTCTCTTGGAAGTTGGTTCCAGATCCTAGCCGCCCTGACCATGAAGTAGCGCAAAACCTTTAAAAAATTTTCACTGAGAAAATATTTTAAATAGCTATAATTACAAATATTTATTTTAAGGTCTGAAGGAGGAGTTTTTAGGATTCAAATATCAAACTAAGAAACAGCACAACTGACAAAGGTAACTTTTTAATAGATGACACTGTCTGCTTAAATATCGAACTTTCAGTCTATTTAAGATCAGTTCCAAGAAACGGACAAAAAAGATAATGTCTCTACCACCCTTTTTTTACAGAAAAAGAATCATGTCACTACTTTATGTCTCTTTCTGCCAACACTTGGCCAAAAAGCTCTCTCTCGGGTTGTGTACTAATGTTCACTGCACCTGGTCTAAAATCACACAGCTTACTTTAAATCAGTGGTGCTCAACTTGTGGCCTGTGGGCCAAATGCATACTGCAGGGTCTGTGGGACTCCTGAAGGGTTGGGAAATTTGGTGGGGAGGGGGAAAGAGGGGGAGCAGTGGCAGTTAATTTTGCCACCCCCCCCGCCACTGCCAAAATCCCAAGGCACTGCATGGCTGGATTGGGGCTGGGCCACCCCACTCTGCCTGCCTGACTAGTTTGGGGTCAAGCCATGTCCTTCCCATGGGGCTGGGCCATGGCGCCTCCCCATGGAGCTGGATCAGGGCTGGTCATGCTCCCTCCTCTCTGGTAGGGCCAGGTTTCAGCTGGACCAAGCTCCCTTCTCTCTCATGGTTGGACTGGGGCTGGGCTGCTCCCTACCCCCGTCCCCCTCCATACAGCTGGCTGGGTCCCTGCTGTGTCTACTCCAGCACCAGCATTGCATTGGGTCTGTTAGCGGGATTCAGCCCACACTTCTAAGTCTTTCATCTACTTGGCTGAACCAATTTAGATTGGGCCCACTGTTTTCAGCTCAATTTACACCCCTTGAATGTCTGCACACATGGCATTTAGATCGATCTAGCCTAGTTTAAGTCCATCTAAATGCACCATCTGCAGATATCCTCAAGGTTTTACTATGTTACAGACTATCCCAGTCTCTACCTCAGAGACTAACTGGTTCAGACAGGCTTTTGTAGGTAACAATCTATGTGGTCAGGTATGGCAGGTAGCATCTGAGGTCAGCAGCCTGTGGCCTGCAGGCTGAAACCAGTGTGCAGAGCTACTGGATCTGGTCTGTAGACCTGTGTGGGTTTTGGCAGTGTTTGGTAACCGGGGCTTTGCTTGTGCCAGGGCCAGGTAGTAGGGAGAAACAGCAGAGATGGCAGCAGCTGTGTCCTAGCATCAGCCCACCTCAGACCTGAGTTGGGTCATTTCATAAATACACAGCTGACTGCTGGAGTAGGCTGTTGGCTATAAAAGCTGTAAGGTGCCACCTTGCCCTGCTTTCTACCTGACTTCAGGCTAATGCAGCTAACCACCTCCCCAAGCTTTTACCATAGTTCATACCAAGCTCTGGATGTAATCGCAGTTTCATCTGTATTGCACTTAACTCACACTTACAAGGTGGCCATCATTTTTCCAGCTGAGTTGAGATGGAGCTCAATAAATTTATGAGATGGACTATATGATGTGACTAAACTGCAGTAGGCAAAAGACTAGTTTTTCAGAAGAGCGCCTCATGCAGTGATCTGACCAACTCAACCTAGTATTCTACACAATGTAACCCATCATGGCACAAATCTCAAGATCTTTATTAGGCAAACTCCTGCTCTAGGGATTTTCTTTTTACAGAATAAAATCTGAGTAAAGAGCTCAGAATTGGCACTGGTACAAATGGTCTATTCACTGAGGAATACAGAATTTAATAGCTGGATTTTTTAAAAAAGAGCTACATTTAATTTATAAATGAACATATTTGATTCAAAATAAAAGCAAGTCTTCCTTGCATTTATGAGAACATGAGAAGCTGTTGGTGCTGACTACTTTTTAAAATCTGACCGGAAATGTACATAAATTTTCACAAGTGTTTTTATGATGAAGAAAAATACTCAGTTAATTAAAACAGCACACATAAAATTGGGAAGACACTCAGATCTTGGTATGAACTATGACAAAAACTTGTTTGGAAATTTTCAACTGTTAGATGAGTTGTTTAAATGATGTTTTTAAATACATTTTTAATTTGTAACATATTTTTCTACTCCATTTGGGAAACAACAGAGGAAATACTTCCGTAGATGGTAGTAATGAAAGACAGTGAAGCTCAGTATTTAATGCGTTCATTGGTATTTTAAAGATTGCAAATTCAAATCGTGCAAGGCAGCAAGTTACTCAATTTTTAGTAAAATTTGTTTACTTAAAGGAGGGTATGTGGGGGTAAAGTGATCATTAGTTATGCTTTGTGTAGCTGCAGATATTGAAAAAACACCTAAACTCTTTCTAAGCTGGCTGCCATTACAAATATGGCAGTCAACCACCAAGGTAACTCAGTAGCATAAGAAGACTACGTTTCTCCAAGTGGGATCCACATACTCTGGAGATGTGCAATGAATTTCTAGAGGTAATGCAAAGGAAGGACCTGGAAGGCAGAAGAACAGAAAGTGGAAATATAAATTGAGGGAAAAAGGAAGAAAAAGGAAAGAATCTTTCATTTAATGTTGCTGGAGGGGTGGTATGTGGTTGTAGTGACAGATATATCCATTTTTATTATCTACAGTACGGAATCACAGGCATATACAATAGTATACAAATAATTAGAGAAGGGATGCATGATTAAAATTAATTTGAGAAATGCTGCACTAGTGTCTCCATCCCCTGGATACAGGTTTTAGCCGTGTTAGTCTACAGGCAAAAGAACATTTCTGGGGAACCTATAACAGCTGTCTAGTGTCCTGCGCAATATGAAGTTTCATTTCTACCTGTGAAAAATATTACAATCTCTGCATTCTTCTTTGCTTAAGGAAAGGCGCGTGAGCCCGAAAGCTTTCAAGTAAAGATTTTTCTTTGCAACTATTTAGTTGATCTAATAAAAGATACTTCATCCCCTGGAGAAACAAGAGTCAGTTTTACCATCAGTCATGACAAAGGGAGTGCACAGGGCTGCTACCTGAGCTACTGTGCAGCACAAACCATGGCCAAAGGAGCCAGTAGGGAGACCAATAAGTCACTGTCTTCGCTGTAACGTCATGACAGCTCAGTGGTGCTACTACCACAGCCACTGTGTTTATAACTCATACTATTCCCTTTGCAGCAGTCAGCAGCCAAATAAATGAGCTGCCATGGTATCTGGCAAATCTCAGTTAAGCCAAGTGAGAGGGAGAAACAAAACTGCTTCCTTTGTGTGGGGTTTTTACTTGGCAGCTGTCTGCCAAAAATGGAAGCTTGTAATTGGCAGGTCAGCACCACTGCAAAAATTACCTCCTATCGATAATAGCACTCTTTGAAATCTTTTCCAACTCTCTACCATGGTAGTAGGGAAGGGGGTGTGGCTTAATCTGATGGGTTTGCGACCAAGGTTACAGACATCCTTAACATTCGAGTTGGAGAAATGTTATCCACATTCCCACATCTCAAAATCCACATCTGAATGTTACAGCCTAAGCCCCCTTACCACATTTTGAAGGAGCTCCTTTCATTAAAAGAGAGGCCAGGCACCAGATCCTGCCCAGGGAAGGAAAGTGATCCAGGGCTGCCTGTGCCTTTGGCTGGCTGAGTGTTTGTTTGGTGGCCTGTGTGTGTTTGGGGTGTGTGCTCTGAGAAGCTGGGAGTGTTGCTAGCTGAGTGATTGTTGACTGCTGAGTGATTGCTGCCTGTCCCTGAGCGACAAGGGAGCAAGCAAACAGGAGCAGCAAACAGGGTAAATGGTTTGCAGGCAGTTCCCTGGTCAGTTTGCAGGTCAGTTCCCCGCACCCTCTTTGAAGAGAGAGACTTTCAGCTTGGTGTCAGGAAGCAGGGGAAGAGGAACCCTTTGGGGCCAAGGAACAGAAAACAGGCCAGCTTCCACGCAAGTTCACTAGGGAAGGTGTCCTTGGAAGAAGGGCAGTAAGAGAGAAAAGGCAGATTAAGAGACCCAGGGAAATAGCTGGAGGACGTTGCAATGCCAAAGCCACTGCCACTGCCTCTGCTTGCACCTGTGAGGTTTCTGTCCAGGCAGGACCGCTCACCATCGACACTTCCACCCAGGTCCAAGTTTGGCATTGTGGGGACTGTGGTTTGCAGGTCCCTTCCAGGGATGGCCAGACCAGGGTGTGCCTGCAATGCGAGCAGTGTCTCCTGGTGTTGCCTGGGAACAGGCAAGGGAGCTACAGGAGGAGGTGTTGAGGCTCTGAAGCATCCTCTGCCACAAGGAGTTCATTGATTCAGTGCTGGAGGAGACCTCTGGGACTGTGGAGGAAGAACTGCCCGAGGCAGTGCTAGAGAAGGGAGAGGACATGGACTCCCAGGAGGGCGGAAGCTGGAAGCTTGTGATCTCTGGCAGCAAGCAGAAATCTTCATCTCTACATGCAGCAGTTCATCTAGAGAATAGATACAGAGCCCTAGCACCATTGGTGGGGGAGGGCAGCCCATGCCCTCACCAAAGTGAGCAGGATTGAGACCGCTGCCACCAAGAAGCAGCAACGGGTGGTAGTGGTTGGAGACTCCCTTCTGCAGGGGATGGAGGGAAACATCTGCTGATCTGACCTGTTGTCTCAGGAAGTCTGCTGCTTGCGGACCCATATCCAAGGTGTCACAGAAGGATTACCAAGACTCATCCGGCCCTTTGACTACTACTACCCTATGCTTCTCATCCATGAGTGCAGCAGTGATACTGCCAGGAGAGACCTGAGCAGATCAAAACTGACTACAGGGCTCTGGGTGCAAGGGTGAATGGGATGGGGGCTCTTCAGTTCTTCTGGTCAAGGGCCTGGCCAGGAGTGGGTGCATCCTGCAGATCAATACCTGGCTGTGCAGGTGGTGTTGCCAGCAGGGCTTTGGCTTCTTGGACTATGGGATGATGTTCCAAGAAGAAGGATTGCTAGGAAGAGATGGGATCCATCTGACAGAAGAACATCTTCACAGACTGACTCGCTAACCTAGTGAGAAGGGCTTTAAATTAGGTTCACTGGGGGATGGAGACCAAAGCCCTGAGGTAAGTGGGGAATGAGTGATCTGGAGGAAGAGCAAACAGGAGGGGGGCAACAAGGGAGATGTTTTCATTCTTCCTGAGAAATCTAGGCAATCGACTAGTTACCTTAGGTACCTGTACACAAGTGCATGGGGCCTGGGACACAAGGAAGAAGATTTAGAAGGCCTTGCACAATCATGGCACTACGACCCGATCAGAATAACAGAGACTTGGTGGGAGCTTGCATGACTGGAGCACTGTCATGGATAGGAATAAGCTGTTTAGGAAGGACAGATGGGAGAGGAGGAGGAGTTGCACTTCATGTAAGAGATCTGTATGATTGCTCAGTGCTCCAGTATGAAACTGGAGATAGGCCTGTTGAGAGTCTCTGGGTTAGGGTCAGAGGGGAGAGCAACAAGGGTGATGTTGTGGTGGGGATCTGCTATAGACCACCAGATCAGGAAGAAGTGGTGGATGAGGCCTTCTTCAAACAGCTAGTGGAAGTTTCCTAAACACAGGCCCTGGTTCTCATGGGGGACTTCAATCACCCTGACATCTGCTGGGAGGGCAATACAGTGGTGCACAGACAATCCAGGAAATTTTTGGAGGGTTTTAGGGAAAACTTCCTGGTTCAAATGCTGGAGCGGTTAACTAGGAGCCATGCTCTTCTAGACCTGCTGCTCACAAGCAGGGAAGAATTGGTGGAGGATGTAGTAGTGGATGGCAATTTGGGCAGCAGCAACCATGACATGATTGAGTTCAGGATCCTGAGGAAAGGAAGGATGGAGAGCAGCAGAGTAAGGACCTTGGATTTCAAGCAGGCTTCGACTCGCTTAGGGAACTCATGGATGGGCTGGATCCCCTGGGAGGCCAGTCTGACGGGGAGAGGAGTTCAGGAGAGCTGGCTGTACCTGAAAGAAGCCTTATTGAGAGTGCAGGAACAAACTGTCCTGATGCTGAGGAAGACTAGCAAGTATGGCAGAGACCAGCTTGGCTTAGCAGGGAATTCTTCAGTAAACTAAATCACAAAAAGTAAGCTTATAAGAAGTGGAAAGTTGGACAAAGAACTTGGGAGGATAGAATAGCACTGCTTGGGCATGCAGGGATGAAGTCAGGAAGGCCAGAGTGCAATTGCAGCTAGCAAGGGATGTGAAGGTTAACAAGAAAGGTTTCTACAACTAAGTCAGTAACAAGTGGAGGATCAGGGAAAGTGTGGGTCCCTTACTGAATGGGGGAGGCAACCTTGTGACAGAGGATGCAGAAAAGGCTTAAGTGCTTAATACCTTTTTCACCTCCATCTTCACAGGCAAGGACAGCTCCCAGCCTACTGCACTGGGCAGCACAATTTGGGGAGGAGGTGAGCAGCCAACAGTGGTGGAAGAGTAGGTTAGGGACTCTTTAGAAAAGCTGCACATATACAGGTCCAAGGGGATGCACTTGAGGGTGCTGAAGGAGTTGGCTGATGTGATTGCAGAGCCACTGGTGATTATCTTTGAAAAATCATGGTGCTCGGGAGAGGTCCCAGATGAGTGAAAAAGGGCAAATATAGTGTCCATGTTTAATAAAGGGACAAAGAAGGATCCAGGGAACTACAGACCAGTCAGCCTCACCTCAGTCCCTGGAAACATCATGGAGCAGATCCTCAAGGAATCCATTTCTAAGCACTTGGAGGAGAAGAAGGTGATTAGCAACAGTCGGCATGGATTCACCAAAGGCAAGTAATGCCTGACCAACCTGACTTTTTCATTACAGAAAAGATATGAACAAATTGGAGAGACTCCAGTGGAGGGCAACAAAAATGGTTAGGAGAAGGTGAGGGAACTGGGCTTACTTAGTTTACAGAAGAGAAGACTGAGGCGGGGATTTAATACCAGTCTTCAACTACCTGAAGAGTAGTTTGAAGGAGGATGGAGCTGGACTGTTCTCAGTGGTGGCAGATGACAGAACAAGGAACAATAGTCTCAGGGTGCAGCAAGAGAAGTTTAAGTTAAATATTAGGAAGATGTTTCTTACTAGGAGGGTAGTGAAACACTGAAGTTGTAGACTCTCCATTCTTGGAAGTTTTTAAGATCTGGCTAGACAACACCTTGGCTGGGATGATCTAGTTGGGGACAGTCCTGCTTTGAGCAGGGGGTTGGACTAGGTGACCCCCTGAGGTCCCTTTGAACCCTAATTTTCAATGGTTCTATGATTACTGGGTCAATGGACCCCTCTACATGTGCAGGAAAAAGTGTGACAGGATGTAATGCATGATGCATACAATTGTATCTCCTGCTGTACCACAAATGCATGGCAAGAGGTGCGACTGTGAGATCACACATTAGATCCCATCACACCTTATTTCTCATGCAGGGGAAGCCCAATTCCAGGCTCCCACTCCCTGGCAAGAAGCACGCTCCCATAGCTAGGAGCCCCCTTAGTTGAAGAGCTCCCAGCTGTGGGGGCACCCATGCACCCCCACGGTTGGGAGACAGCAGATGCCACATCCCCCAGTCTTGTGGGTTTCATGCACACTGGGGGCAGTCACTCCCCCTGGCTGCCGGGACCCTGCTGGATCCCAGCATCTGTAGCTGCAGGACTCTGGGTCCCTGTACACCTGGGACCCAGAGTGGCAGCTGCTGGGGCTGAGCGTCTCCTCAGTTACAGGACTTCCAGCCCCAGCTAGGCATGGTGCACCCCTGCAGCTGGGACCCCTGTCAGCTCCTGGGGCTCCCAGATGCAGGGCAGACCCTGCTACATGTGCAAATTAAAGCTCGAACGCAACTAGTTATAAAGTTAGTACACATTTTCAAGGTCTAACTTTATAGCTGTGGTTAGAGCTTTTTATTTTGTGATAGGTAATTTGTAGGAGTGTGGAAAGTGGGCCCTATTCGATTCGGATTCGGCACAAATCAGGGACAGTGATTTGATTCGTTGATTTGGATCCCTGTCCCTGATTTGATTCTGCTGAATCTGAATCTGAAAATTTGATGTTGATTTGGAGAATCATTGATTCAGACATAGACACAGCTTTAAATGTTTTTTCTACATACCTCTAGGTAGCAGGGGCTCATGAGTGCTGTGATGCTGGGGCGCACGGAGTGTCCCACAGAAGTGCGGGGGGGCTCCCCAGCATGTTCAGCAGACCTGGAAGTGGACCAGAAGCACTTCCGCTAATTTTCTGTTGTACATTTGCAAGTGTCTCTTTTCCTAAAGCCTCAGCAAGGCTGTATATTTTCACAAATAATACCCTGGAACTCACTATGAAAAGACTCTTCATCAGAAGAGTCTGAATCTCTGAATCAGTTGGGAGGGTTCTGATTCAGGGATCGAAGCTTCACACAGCCCTAGTACTTTGCATGTGTAGCTGGTCTCCAGCTAATTGCACAATACCTGTAAGGTGTAGAGGGGCCAGTATGTTTTGTAAAACAATACCAACACCCCACTTATTTCATGCAGAAAAGAGGAAAACAGTGGTGAAAAGACCATCTGGTACTGATATTAATGCCAACAGTGAGAGGCCTTTCAGAAAACCCTTTAACAGAATTGGTACTGACACAGAAAGTAAGTGAAGTCTGCAAAACACACACATGTGAGATCCCTTGCCATCTGATGAACACAAAGGGACACACTGTGTCTTCTGGCACAGCAGCAATTAGAGCTGTGAAAGCTTATCGAATAGTAGACACTGACAACCATACCACACCCTCAAAGGCACAATTCCCTCCCTGTCTCTCCTTTGCTCCAGGGCAATAATAAAAAATTCTTGCCTGATATGAGCAACATACACCTCTACTCTGTGCCAGCTCAATTATGCTAGATAGTAGGTTAGGGGGAAGAGGAAAACCTTGACTCTGCACAGTCTCAAGTTCCCTCTTGTCCCTTTTCCCGCTTGGCTTGGGAAAGGAATATGCCGGGATGGAAGCACCTGCAGGCAGATCCAATATACCTGACCCAAGGACCCAGTCGTTTATACAGGTACCTGACAGAGGTTCAGAGAGATGTTTCCCTCTTTCCCTTTTGTCCCACAGGCAGGTGCACAGTCCAGTTCAAATCTATCACTAAAGATGCCATAAATAATCATCTATTGAATAGCATGAGCTCAGTCAGTGCTTATGTTGCAGCCTCAATCCTGAAAGCATCACTATCACTGGTGACTTCGAGGGATGGTAAACATGGTATTAGGAAGAACAGGCAACCTCTCAGTTCAACTCTAACGAGTCTATCTAGCATATCATGCAGATTAAATACAGAGCGCTTCAAGATCAATTATAGAACGCTACATTGTGATACCCTTACACATATCAACCCTAGCTTTCCTCTGCTCCAAAAATTTGGAGTACTTTAATGTTATGCCATTTTACATCACTTAAGAATCTGATCAAGTAATACCTTACCTCCTGAATAGTCCTCATAAAATAGGAACATAAGACATAGCATTATGGAGTTCAGTTCTCTTATCTCAGGCAACCAGATCACATAATCCCATTCACAAACTTAGCTATCTCCACCTTGACCTGGTTGGGTTGTTTGCTCACACTTCTATTTGTAGAGTAAGTACAGATATGAATGAGAACTTGTCCTGAAGTAATGCTATTTTTTTATTTCTCTAAAGTAAAAAAGATCAACTCCCCGTTCCTTAATACTCTTTTTCTTTGGCATAATTTGGAAACAAGAATTATCCCTCCATTTGAGCTGAGTTCAGGTGGTTTGGCTTTGCACGGTCATTTACTATATATGTGTAAAGACATAAACTTGCTTTCCACCCATGCATACAGACTTGCACATACACAGTGGAAACTGTCATAACTGTGGAGAGCATTTGATCATAGATCAATAATGTACTCACACAAGGGAAGGCTCTTAAAGGATGAATGAAACAAAAAAAAAGTGGAGTGGCATTATATTCACATTGCCTGATGAGTCAAAATAAACTCTTCCATATGTGAATGGTTCAAATTCTGACCTGAAGTTTGCATTTGTACACATCTGGAGAAACTCCACTTACTTCAAGGTTATGTTCTCGCTGCTAAGAAAATATGTATTTTTACACTGAAACAGAATAAAAGAGAAAGACATTTGATGTAAAATCCTAGTGTGGACATGCTGTAATTTTCACATAATTTCAGCTAGTTGGTTCCCCCTGTGAGAGATGTACCAACAGCAAGATAAAATCTACAATGCCTTCTCTCCTGCTAGGGTTTTATACCAAATGTGTATCTCATGTTAGGTATTCCAATATAGCTATTCCAATATGTCCTCCTACAGTGAAGGCTTGGTTCAAGAATTACTGTGCAACTGTCCAAATGACAGGAAAATATTCCCCAGAAGTAGCAGAGTGATTGTGTTTACCTTAGTAACAAATACCTAGTTTCAACCTGTGACTTTGTGTTATTGAGCATCCTAGTAAAGAAACTATAGTGATCCATGAGTTCAGAGAAATAATTTCAACCAGAGTACAATGAGTATTTTTATGTTTTAGTGAGCCTGTTGCTTTCTTTTATGTAGGACTTTGTATCCTGTGTGGAACATTAACAGTGACCTAAAGGCTGGTAAATACCATTAGATTAATAGCTTTGCTTTTTAATAATATTCATATTGTAAATTTAAAGCTTTTGGCAGAATTAACCACAATTTTTTCAGTTATTTCCTCATTTCTGCAAAGAATCTCAATAGCCCTCCTCACATACCTAGTGACATGTGCCTCCCATATGCACTTTCTTCCCTTTAAAAAAGCAAAAAAAGAGATTGCTGTGATTTATAAGAAAACTATTACCACATTCTTGTCATTTTTAAATTGTGTCACAAATATTGACATGATTGAAATAAACATGACATACGGAAACATTTAGTGCAAGTCAGGGTTTAAAGTTTGGTCTCCTTCCCAGAGTCTGGATGTGGACCTTTGGTTCTGACCTAGTTTGTTTCAGTATACTAGCTTGATCTATCCTGCTATATATAATTCTCCATATAGAAATATTTTATTTGCCAGATAATTTCCAGATTTAAGCAATTAGTATTCAACAGACCAATTTTAACACCTCTTATCCCCGTGAGGTGTTAATCTGCTTTTTAACAAGGCTGTTAGCATATCCTTTGACCAATGCTGATGTCCCTCTCAAAGCTGTATTCAGTGTAATACCAGAAATAGAGAAGAACAACAAAATATACCTGTTGCTGAAAGCGCCAGCAAACCAGACAACGGCCCAAGTTCACTGTGCGGTAACAAAAACCTAAATGTGTGGGGTTAAGACAATATCAGGGCTAGGGACAGAAGTTACATGTAAACAGATTTAAGTGATCAGAAACTGTTTTAAACCTGTAACAGAACAGAAGTTTAGTGCAAAATGGTTGAAACTGGTTTAAGATAAACCTGGTTAAATGTAGTATCAGACTTAACTGATTTGGGTCAAGCCAGTTTATGAAACTTCCTTCCCAGACCCCTTCCTGGTTTAAGTTAAATCAGAGTCTCCCAGCATGCTTTTCATTCCCGGGCTGTGCTGTGCTGTCTGCTCCAGAAGAAGGGTTGTGGGGAAGGGAGGCAGGGACTACCCCCGACAAACCATGGCTTGTGTCTGGGGCCAGGGAGAGGAGGTTAAACCTCACCTTCCCCTGGCTATACCCAGCTTCCCTGGAGTACAAAGCTGCCCTGCCCTGCTAAACTTACTGAAAGCTACTGCTGGCTGCAACTGTGGACTACAAATCCCAGAGGCACCTGGAAGTAGGAAGAGGAAGTGATGAGCAACCCTGCAGAGTCCTGTGTCTGTGATTCTGGACTGCAAATCCTAGAGACCTCAAGGGCATCAGGAAGAGGAAGTGAACACACAGCTGATGCTGGCTACATGCAGACAGCTGTGGTCTAGCACCCCCAACCTCTGGCCTGAGCCACTGCAGGCATGTGGCTGCATTTCCTGAATCAAAAGTGAATTTGTGTCCAGTTGTTTCTCAGTTGAATCCCTGCTGCAAAGACTGAATCAATTCAGCCTTGGGCTTTTTGACTGTCTGTACTTAGTTTTGCTCGTGCAAAAAATGTCCTGGTTGCAGAAAGGGTCTTATTTCCTATTCAGTTCTAGAACTTCAAAAATAATTTATATAAAATTAAATTAGTTTCATCCCAGTTACAGCCTACAGAACTCTATCAAAAGGTCTTACCTTTCCAAAACAAATTGCCCTAACTTTCTAAAGTGAGATCAAACTAGATTACGTTTGTTTTGTTATTGTTTGTCATTCATGTTATGACACCTGAAGGTTTCAACCAGGATTGGTCCCCAAACAGCTGGGTGCTGAACACACACAGAATAAATGGCTATTGTAACCCAAAGACAGCTATTTATCACTGTTGCATTGATTTCAGCAACAAAAAAGCTGAAATGCATTATTAAACCACCAATCTAATGCTGATTTTACACTGTTATAGCCTCAACATTGCCATGGGAAGTGATACATCACCTTAAACAACCTCAGCTGAACAACTACTTAACAGCGTCCAAGACTTGGACTTACCAGCTGATACGTAACACTACATATTACGGCCACTAGGCAGAGCTGTAAAGCTCTAGTTTTAGACCATTTTAATATATGTACTTTCACTAAAGTCTCAAATTTATTTAAATACAGCTATTTATATGTCTGATCTTTGCTGCATTTTCCCACCACAAAATTGCTATCTTTGTGCAGTTTCAAAAGAGCTGTGTATGTGCGAGTTCGTGTACATGGCCAAAGTGACAGCAACAAACCTTTCCACTGAACAGAGAAATAGTAAAACAAAATTTTATCCTGAGTCCACATATTTTATGGAAGAAAAAAATAAATGGAAATAAAACCACCACTAAGAGTAATGTACATTTTAGGGTCACACACATCCCAATCTATTCCAAATGGAGAACAATTAGGAAAATAAATGTAATTTTAACACCTCTGTGTGAACATGGAAGATAAAATGAACTGACAAGAACTACAGAAGGTAAACAAAGGACATTTCAAACAGATTAAATTACAAGAATGCAAATAAAAAAGAGATTTCTAATATCTGTCTTTTCTACAAAAAAGAAAGATATAACCCGCTGCTACCAATAGATTAACAACTTAAAGAATACTAATGTACTTGTGTGAAAATATAACCAAATGTATACAACACAATTATTTATATTTTGCATAACCCTTGTATATGAATGTGTAAATAATTTGTAATGGTTTTCCAATGGGGTAATGAATAAAGAACACATATTCCCTGTCATCTGACAAGGTAAAGACATATTCATTTAGCATGCAGTTTGAATCAAATTTATTTGTTCAGCATAGCACAAATTGTGCCCTATATTTTATTGTGTTTTCCATTGGACTGATTACCCTGCATTAAAATAATTTGCTTTTTTAAAAAAAAGATGTTTAAAGGAAACAATTGTTTGTGTGCAGACTACTCTGCTTTGGAAAAATACAAAAAATAAATGAAAGAAACACACTGCCACATGATTTTGTGAAATGTTCAAGCTTTGCATTTTGGTGACTTCTAACTTCTTCAGCACTCATTCTGCATTTATAATTCATACTTAACCTATGTGCCACCTCACTGCAATTCACTGGATCCAGCCATAGAGCAACCCCACATGCCAGTGTGTGGGGCTGTGTGGATATCAACAGGTCTGAAATCTGGTGGCAGGGGAGGGGTGGCGGCATTAATTGCTGCGGTTCTGAAAACCATGGCAATTAATGCTGCCACTACTCATGGTTGAACACCACTGATCTACTGGATCTACAGGATGTGGAGATAACAGATTACACCTTAACTACCAGCAAGGGTCGAGCTTCATCTACAGGTAAGAAGATAATCCAGCTGTCATTTAGTTCTTGGCGTCCCTTCTCAAATCATCAGAAGGAAAACAATTGCAGGTTTTGTGATAACGACATCTCTCCAATTAGGAATCAACTGGAGCCCTTCATCATGATTCAAAAGGACACAGAAGCAAAAGGTTCACATCCAAGGACTATTTCCTTCATAAAATGGTTTAAATAGCTTTAGAGAAAGGCTGTTCACTTACTCATTTTAATTCAATATTCAACAGTGACATAGTGAAAACGAAGATGACGGTAAACTCTGAAATGCCCAGGTACATAGAAAAAAATGCAGTAGTTTTCAGCATTTTCTTCAATACTTGTGAAATCATTAGCTGCTAGTTCATACAATAAGGTATACTACAGATGTTTTAAATTGATATTGGACTTGAAAATGAAAATTCAGCTTTTTACTACTTTAGGAAAAAAACCCTCTTTTTACATTTCTCAAAAAAGCCACTGTTTGCAGCAAAATATAATAGCATCACTATAAAACGTCATGAGCCCATTAGTCCCTTGGCAGTCAGTTCGAAGAATAAGATGGGCTGTTATTTCTTTGTTCCAAGTTAGACTGTTTCACTTTTCGTCTAATAAAAAAGCTGATAAATGCAATTTTCTGCTGTGCATTTGCAAGCGTCTCTTTTCCCAAAGCCTCAGCAAGGCTGTATATTTTCACAAGTAATGCCCTGGAACTCACTATGAAAAGAATCTTTATCTGAAGAGTTTTTAAAGAATGTGCACATCCATACAAATTGTTAAAAAAACCCAACCCAACAACTCCTGTAAATACAAGTAAATGAAAAACTGTATCTGTTGCTATTATACTAGTGGTACATTACGTGGTAGGATAGTTACAATAGTAGACTGGATAACCTCAGCATTAGCAAGGATGGCACAGAATCAGACCAGGAGAAGACAAGCTTCTAATTCATTGCACTGAAATCATGTACAGAAAACTACATACAATTAATCCAACAGGGCACTATTTCTGCAGTGCTGAGCCTACTGTGTACTAGTTTCTGATTCTTTAGGCAAAATAAAATATGGGATAAATGAAAGTTTAGCATATAGAAAAAGTGGTCTATTAATTAGAAATATTAACCCTACCCCTGCAGTACATTTTGTGTAATTATTTATTTTTATGAGATCCTTATTTATTAAAAACATAGGAAGCAATGGCCAGAGTCACCCAGCGGGATTCATTTAGCCCCAGGATCTGGAAAGATGCAAAGACAGCACAAGCCCCAGTTCATTATACTGCATGGCTTTTGTTCCATAAAATCAGAAATTATTTTAGCTACACTTACTAAAAGCAATTGTGAAGTGTGGAAAAAATTTCACATGGTGAACTGAGAGGACTGGAAATACAGTCCATTGGGAAAGCTGTATGGAATATAGGGCTGGAAAGTCCTCACCTTGATCTAAGTGTGGAGGGCAACTTCTGAGACAGCTTAGTTCTCTCCCCTGCTGTCTATTACTTGATTTCTTATGAATTTAATGATGCTTCATCAGTTTATGCTAGCAAGGGATACGGTTCCCAGGTCTGTTTGTGGACCTCTGTCTTTGCATGGGAATATGAAGTCAGCCACCGAACTGGCAATTTCCTCTCCAACTTTAATGCTGGAGAATATTCTGCAGGTTTGTGGTCCACACAGCCAGGGATGGGGGAACAGTCTGGGAAGACCTCACACCTTGTCTAGTTCCACAAACATTTCACAGAAAACATAATATAGGCTGAGATTGAATTGCCTTTTCCGCACAGCCCCTCTGGCAGGTCTGAGTGCAATCATGCACTGGGGTAGCATGGAGGTACTATAATGTGTGTGTGTTTGTAAGTAAAATCAAAGGTTACATTCTGCAAGTGCTTTTATCATTTGTCTCCTGTGACTGGCCAAGTATAAGATAAGAAAGGCTAAAAGTTCAAGAAACTAAAACAATGTTTAAAGTGAATTCAGAGCCCAGACAGAACACCCAGAAGTAAGAACACGATTAACTTGCATGTAATGATGTTGAGAATGTGCCCAGAGACCATATTACTTCCACGTTACTCATTTTAGTTTGCAGTGGTTGGAACAAACATTCAAACATCCATATTTAGGGTATGTCTGCACTGCAAACATCAATAGTGTATAGAAATAGATACTTGTGTTGAAAAATGAGCTAGTTAAGGTATGGGAAGCAGTTTAGCTGTAGCAACACATAATTCTGTGCAATCTAGTTTACCCTGAGAAACTCGACCTGCTCTCCTAAACCTTTCAACGTTTGGTAGGAATTTCAAAATTTACACCAAAAATTCTGTGCAGCTGTAGCAAGGCAGATACTAGTACCTGATCTAGATGGATTAAAGCAGTTTAAGGCAGTCTACAGTGTAAGTCAGTTGAGGTGATCTTTTTGGCAAGTGTACTATAACTGAAGCCCCACACTGTGCCATCCTGATGCCTTTCCCCAGGCAGATCTGCTTTGCTTTCTGCTCCTTGCCCTCTGTGCTGTGTACCATATGCAGAGGCTGCTCTTGCCACTTGCTGTGTGCATACTATGGGTTTGTCACCCTGCTGTAAACACAGCTGTAAATCAGGGCTGTCTAACTTCTGAGCAACTGACTACACCCCCCAGCAGATACCACCTGGATAAGTGCTGTGCAGTATGGGTGCCTTCGCTACAGTGCCATGCTGTAGGCACCTCCTCACTGCGCTGCACTTTGCTGTGCTGTAGACATCCTTACACCACAGGAGAGCCAAGGGATTCAAGGGCCACACAGTTCCATGGGCAGGGGCAGAAAGTAGAAGCTGGAGGTGGGAGGGGGAGCCCAGAGACTTCAGGTAGAAACAGCAGTACGGCGACGGGAGGAAGGCTGCCTGGATTACAAGCCCAGGGGCTGTGACTTAATCCCTCGTGGGCTGCCAGTTGGACACCCTGACTTTAGATAAGCAATACTGTGACATTACTTATGGTCCAAGCATAAATTCACAGTAAAGGTGGGAGAAATCGAAGGTTTATTTGTTAAAAAAATTAACCTCTTAGAAGATGTAAAAGAAGGTAATGCATTCTTATTTGTCCATGCAATTTTACATATGTTATAGGTTTTTTTCTATGGCACTTGCCACTCCAGTATTACAGCCCCTTGCGACTACTAAATACTTTAGCATCTCTGATGGATTTTTATATTAGGAACAATCTTTGAAAAGCATTGGCTGGGAACAGACTTCTTTCCTATTTTCAGAAGTACAAAAAGGACAGTAAGTAGCTTCAGCTGATTCGACAGAGATTCAGCCTGATTCAGTGGCCGAATCTCTGAATTGAGTCGGGAGACCCTTTAATCTCTCCAAATTGAATCAGATCCCTCTGAATTAATTTGGAGAGATTTGGAAAGATTCAGCAATTTGGACATAGACACAGTTTTAAATGTTTTTTCTACATACCTCAAGGTACCAGGTGGCTTGTCAACACTGAGATGCTGGGGTGGATGGAGCATCCTACAGGAGCGCGGGGGGGTGGGGGTTTCCCAGCACGCTCGGCAGCAGACCCAGAAGTGGACCAGAAGCACTTCCACTCCACTTCTGGGTCTGCTGGGGAGTGCGCTTGGAGGCTCCCCACGCTCAGTCCTGGCTTGGCGACTGGTGCCTCCTGGGTCTGGTGGGGCACCCAGGGTCTCCCCATGGCTGATCTCCAGAGTGGGGGTGTGGGGGACCCCCCGTGCACTCCCCAGTGGACCTGGAAGTACTTCCAGTCCACTTCCAGGTTCGTCGCCCAGCAAGCAGGGAACCCTGCAAGGGGTGATCGCACACAGCAGCTGCCACCACCACTCCATGCTGCTTTCCCATGGCCAGTTGTATGTCTGCCTCCACAGACTGCTGACAGGTAGCATGCAACTAGCCGGGCTCAAGACCTTTTAGGAGCCCACAGAACCACACATGCGACTCGCCGTGGGAAAGTAGTAGTGGCAGTGTGGGGCGCTGGGCACCGGTGGTGGCAGCACAGGGCAGTGGATGGTGGTGGCAGCATGGGGCAGTGGGTGGCAGCAGATGATGGAGGCAGTGGCAGCAGCAGCTGCATGCGAGTCCCCCCGTGTCCCATTCTGCGTCCAGCTGGCCTGGCGGTGCCTGTGTGTCCCGCAGAGGGACACTACTGCCCCCCTGGCCCTGCTTCTGGGAGCAGGCACAGAAACACACTCCCTCCTCACCATTCAGACCCTCTGCACCTCACTGCCGCTGCTTGCTTTGAGCACAGCGCGATGGCCACGTGTGTCCCATTGATGGGTGGGCAGCAGTCTGGCAATGAGTCTCCATGCAGCAGGACGCACATAGCGTTACACTGCTCTTGAAGCAGCGGCAGCAAGGCATGGAGACAGAGCAGAGCCCAGCCTGCCCTCACCGCACGCACAGATCGGTGCGGCACATGCCCTCCCTTGGCTCCTCCATGGTGCACACAGCAGTGGGAGCCCATCTGCATGGCTGTAGATATGCTGGTGGACTCCAAGTGTCCCACAGCCTGGCCCAGGCCCCATTCACTCCTGCCTCTGCCCCACCCCTCCTGCACAGTGGGGGTCTGGATCTGCGCCCCCAACTCTTTCTATCTCCCCCACCTTGGCCCTTCCTCCCACATACACTTACTTGCTGGGGGGGGGGGTGTGTCTGTGTCTGCATGTGTCTGTGACTATATATGTGTGTGTCCCCTGCCTGCCTGGTGGCAGCAGGCACATAGCATTGAACAGCTCTTGTGGCAGTGGGCTGCAGAGTCCAGCCTTCACACAGATCTGGGGGGCACATGCCCCCTGGGCCTTCACCGGGGTGTGTGCAGAGGCAGAAGCCACTCGCCCCTCCCCATGCCCCCCAGACAAGCCACCCTCATGGCTCTGTCTTGTGTTCCTCCCTGGCTGTGCAGCACCTGCCCCAGCCCCACTCCCTCCCTCACCATGGGGGACTCAATCTGCCAGCCACCTTGCCCCTTAAAAACAAGAAACAAATGTAAAGGGGTACATGAGTTGAAACTTTGAGGCAGAATGGATACACTTGTTAAAAAAGGTTGAAAACCCTGAATTACAACACTATTATACCATATTTTGTACTGTGGTCTCCATAGTTGTCAGCAGGGAAGCGTGGTAGGAAATAACACTGCATGATCTGTCTAATGTAATGGTCTACAAAAAAGCAGTTTTCTGGAAACTCCATAAAAACCTGGAGACAAATCAATAAGATATTATAGATTTTTATAGATGTGGACTAGCTAATGGCACTGTGTAAATTTTGAATCCACATTCTAGCAGTATGCAGGGGTTCTACAGAAGCTTAGTTTTGTGCGAAATGTTCTTTTCATGACTTTGATTTTCAGCTGTTGACATACATACTGTAAACTCTGAAAGGTTCGTTAGGTCACAGATTACAGATGCACTTCCCACCCTTCCATGTAAAGTAAACAACTGTTAGCATAAAGCAGGTGCTAAAATAGTAGCTGGTAGTTGCCAACATCATTTTAATATTTTTTTCATTTAGTTTGGAAATAAGCCAGTAGCATCAGGCTCATAATAATTTCCATCACTCCCCTCAGGCCATAATACTAGACATCCTGGTTAATCAATCAGAATTAAAGAAATATACTTATTAAAAAAAGACACATCAAGATGTAACATTTTTGGAAAATGAACCATGAATGTATTCTGTCATACTTCGATACTTTTCAAAAGTATTTTTACTCATGATACTTTTAAAAATTATTCTTGCTCACCCGACAATGCCCAAAGGTATATCAGGAATCTTAAGGAACAGATAGAAAGATAAGACCTCCAGCTATATGGCCTAATTTTAGGCCTAACAGACAGAAGCACAAATGGAGTAAGCGCTGATAAGAGCTTCAGCAATAAGTCTTGGGTAACTGAAGTGAAGCAAATGATTTTTTCATATAGTGTCTACTGAAGAATAAGCGCTTTTTTAGAGCAGGGTTAGGGTTGTAGGAGCAGTTAGGCCCAATGAGTGCTTCCTTCCATAATTATTACATCTTTCCATACATTTTGTTCATATTTCAACATATTCTATCAATTTAACTTTTTCTTCTATTTCATCTGGATGTCTCCCACTATTTGTCACTAAGGGACACTGAATAGTTGTACCTTACTCAATGCATTAATTCCCCCTCCATGGAACTACTCAATAGGGTCTCAAAATCTGATCCCAAGACCTTGATCCATAATCCAGCAAAGACAATGAATCCCCTTACTTTCCATGGGCCTTTTACTGATAATTTAAAGCTAGTGTCTACTATTAGTTCTACTGTTTGAAACTCACTGCATAGAAATCATTTTCGTAATTGAGTCCTATATACTGCAAGGTTTTTAGGTGCCTAATTCCTGCTATTTTCAACTGTATTATGTATCTAGATAGCTTTGTGGATCTAGGCCAACATTACACAGATAAGTTCCAACAATTCAAGTCATCAGTACCCACTGCAGTGTGCATTTCAGAGCTGAGAGAGTTGAAAAATTCCTGATTTTCTAACAGGAAACTAAACATTATTTTGCAATCATACAAAACCTTGTGTACAGCCTCTCTTACCTGCTTATTCCCTGTAGTGCTAGAAATGGTGACTTAACTGAAACCTGCCATACTATGTAAAATGATGCCACAAAGGAATAAACTTGAGGGTTCTGGTTTGTTTTTAACCTAAAAGCATCCACAACGAACGTGTCAAAAAAGTTCTGAGACAGTGACAAAGTAAAAACAGATTTCCCTGTTGGTACAAATTTGTTTTGGAAGGAAAAAAACCCAAAACCCACAGCTGTATTTGTTCCTTCTTTTGAACTACAAAGATAGTTTCGTCCAAATTATTGTCCCTGTAAATATTTAGCCATCTACTCCACTTCAGTCTTGAACTGTTCAAAAGTGCTTACACGATTTAGGAGTACAAGGCCCTTTATCTGTCCAGGACACCAGTCATCCTAAGTCAGCTCCAAACTTTTGAAAGTCCTTCCCACGCGGCTACACCATCATTATTATAATCATCGTCATTACCTTGTTATTATTCTTACTGCAGTAGTGCCTGGAAATGGTTAGCTGTGTTAGTCGGGAGTCAAGCAGAACACAGGGCAGGGTGGCACATTCAGACTAACTGGTTTAGACAAATAGCAAGCGTATGACTAAACAGATTTTTGCCTGTGCAAGTTCATGGCCATCTGAACCAGTCAGTCTCTAAGATGCCATTCTCTCCTACCTTCTACCTACAATACTGCCTAAAAATCCCAGTCATGGACCAGGACCTGGCCAGGCTAGCTGCTAGACAAGCACAAAACAAACAGACAAACCAAACAGTGGCATCTTTGAGGGAAGTTCTAAGAAACGTTTGTAACATTACAGACTTTGGAGTCAGAATGATTCAGTCATGATTCTACTTACAGTCCAATGAATATGAACCACTCCTGGGTTGGGGACGGCAATGCTTCAGCTCACAGCCACAGGATGTATTACTATGAAGAATCCAGCTTGTGCCGCAAACCATGAGCAGCCCTGCAGATGCAAGATGATGCATTAAGAGCTAGACAGTTGAACATGTTAGGAGGAGAAGACAAGCTGTGCTGAAATGACTACTTGGCATATATCAATTGTGCCAGCCATTAAGAGACTTCAACATGCGACACAAACATTAATTGAAGCTGTGGAACACTCTGCAGTAATGCTATATTCTGACTTTTTAACATACTTATGTTACACGGTTCAGAAATTATGCAGAGCTGGCAATGGTCTGCTTTATTTACTGCTCGAGTTCTAACTAATCGGCATCGTGTAACAAGCGCTTCAGTAAAACACAGCTGATTCCAACTGGCTCTTGCAACAGCCTCTTAAAAGGTACAGTTCCCTATATATATTACTGGCAGGGTTGCTAGCCCTGTAGATTAAGATTTCATAGACATTAGGGTTGGAAGAGACCTTGGAAGATCATTGAGTCTAGCCCCCTGCCCCAGGGGAAGGAAGTTAGCTAGAGTCAAAGGATCCCAGCAAGATAAGTGTCCAAACATTTATTGAAAGAGTCCAGAGTAGGTGCTTGCACCACCTCTGCAGGTAGGTGTAAGGTAGCCTAACACTTCCCATGATAAGATCTTATTGAGGCTTTTCCTTTAAAATGCTATCTTGCCCTCATTCTTTGTCAGGGGTTTGGCCTTCAGGTTAGGGATTCTTCTTCTGCTGTCCCTGTAAGAATCTAAACATTTGGCCAAATTATAAGGATTTGGGGGGGGGGGGGGGGGGGGGGGGGGGGCAGAACACCCATGGTTTTGTACATGTTCAGAGAGACAGTACTTGAGGGTGCATGATGAGATGCTTATAAGGATTGGATTTAATTCTGCAATGTTAATGTTTTTTTAACATAGTTTGTGTGCCTATGTGGGTGTGTGTATGCATGCACCTTTTAAAACTAGCATCCATTCATCCAGATACACTGGGATGGCGAAAGGTTGTATGACCTGAATTTGGCTTATGAGCTTGTTAACAAAACCAGAAAGTTTCTAATAAATATGCTGCAGTTTCAAAAAGCAAATAACATACTTTTCTCTTTTTTGCCTCTCAAGAATAAAAGTAAAAGAAATTAAGGTGAAAGGAATTGTTGTTGGTAGAACCAGACAGAGAACAGAAGAAGAGAAGACAAAAAATGATACTAGCTAAAAGACTGTTAAGAAGTCTATACAAGCATCAGAGGTGTGTGCAGAAGTCGCTTTTTTTTGCCATTTAAAGCATTTTATTGCCATGGCTTAACAGAAGTGCATGGCTTTACAGCACTTTAAAATGGGTACAGCACTTTAACCCTCCTTAAATGAGATATTAAATTCAAAGTGCTGTATTTTACAGTACTTTAGCAACCTACAGCACTTTAAATAACTTCTGTACACTGGTCAAATTTCTGATCAGTGGAGAAGCTCTGGAAGGCTGTGAAGCGCCCCCTGCCTCCTAGCCTGGAAAGTGCAGGGAGGCTCAGAGGGCCCCCCTCCCTCCAACCAAACACTGCACTTCTGTCAAGTTTAGGAGTGCTATAACTTTATAGTACTATATAAAGTGCTTTTAATTACAGCGCTGTAAAACATACACAGAGCACTTCTGTACACACCCTATGTGGAAGACAGAGTCTATTTTTACTGGCTAGATCTATGAGAGAGAAAGCTTATCAGTGAAAATTACACAGAAGACAACGGTGGAATTAACTGCAACGTGAACAAGAACAAAACATACAAGATTATCTGAGATTTTAAGAGGACGCCTTGATACTAATGGTCAAAATAACACTAAAATCTGTAACAAATCCACAGCAATGTTGTGGGAGTTTATTATTCCAATTCAGAAAAAAAAGTCCACAAAGAGTTTTCCTCTTACTTTATGCCACTTGGAGAAGACTTTTCTCATACTCCAATCCAATCCAAACCAGGAAGTAGGAAATTTAGGCCAGAGAATCATAAGGGGTCAAGTAAATAAGAATGCTCCCATACAGGTTCCAATCCAGTCACATTATTTTTAAATATGGGCCTGAACTAAATTCCAAGTGAGATCACCACTTACTATACAGATGCTCCGAATAAAGAACAGGATTTTGTTGCTCACTAGAAATTATGGGAGGCCACATTTAAATGAAGCTGTCACCATTACAAAAAACCCAAATAATGTTGCTGCTTGAAATATCACCACAGAAACCTGCAGTTAAAATGTATTTTGTTATACTTGAAGCAGCTATTTTTAGGGTGATTACATTTTATTGGATCAACTGTATAGTTGGGATAGAGTTAGGCAAGGGTTTCTTCATCAGGTCTCTAACTATATATTATACTTGACACTGGGAATCTGCAGTTGAAGATTTAGGACTAGTTTATCTGTGGGGAACCGGTATTCAGAATTACAGTAACTTCTTTGGTTCAGCAAGTAAGTCATGTTCCCCTCTGCCTGATGCTTTTGGATTCAGCTCAAATTGTCGTCTTCTCTCTTTCTGACCGTTTAAAGGTAATGTTACCATTTTGAGCTTAAGGGCAGCATAATATGAAAATCTGAACAGAAACACAGTGAAGCCTTTTGTTCAAAAGTTATTTATTGTGTGGAATAATGAGGGCTCAGTCCCATAACCTTTATATTGTGGGATATCTGGAGTCTTACATTACAGTACAGATAATCTCCTCCTGTTCAGAAAAACAAGAAGAATATAATAATAAAATGAAATACTAGCTTAGAGTCCTAAAGGGCTGGAATTATTCAGTTCACCCGCGAAGACCACACAGACCTCTTAAGCCTAAATCTGTTATACAAGGAAAACAGTGAATTATTTGCATCTAAACAAGACAGAGTTGTATTTCACTCTAAAGGAAACATTTATGAATGAGGGAAACAAAATAGGCAAATATCTGATCAACACTGGAAAAAAAGTAACTTCAAGTCAGAGACAGAGCAATTTCTGCACCACATTCATCTTCAGTATTTTCTTAGGCACTTGGGCTCCTGTCCAGAATGGACAGCAACTTTTTGGATTTGAAATCAGAGAAAGTATCTAGCCCAAATTTTTCTCCTGAGCCATTTTACAGAAAAAAATCCCAAAGTTGTTTTAAGTTTAAATAAAACTTTGTAGGTTTCATTCTTTTGCTCCAATCATTTGGAAAGACAGAAAATTGTTTTGTTTTACCTTTTACTCCTTCAAGTCCCAGCAAAATTTTTCTCCATTATGAGAGTACTCGTCTGTGTGATTTCATTAGACTAACATGCATCTTTTCATTTGTCAAATTCCTTGAGATCATGCCATTTGAAAATTTAAAATAGAAAGGCAGCTACTTCACATTTAAGGTATTAAAACATATGAAGCGGCTTTAAAAAAAATTAGAGTGCCTTCTGGGGGAAAGCTGCTCCTCAAAAAAGAGCAATTAAGTGATGGAGAAGTAATACAATGTACTTACCTATCACAGAAGAACAAAATATGAACATGGTACATGTATCCAGCCCCCAAAATCAACAACAAGCAACAATTCTATATTAGGAAGGCGACTTATTTGCTTTCACATTCTATCACTTCTCAACATTTGATCCAAATCAACCTGTGCTTCTTATTCAGTCCTTAAAAACTACATGACAATGCCACCTAGTGGCATGGAAAGCACACTAGTTCATGTCTGGTTTTGTATTTGGTTGCCAATGCAATAAATCTATCACTCTGAAATTAGAAATACAAGTGCATTAATGCAACCTTAAGTTTACAATTTTAAGACTAAAAAAAAAGTCAGAAAATGCAAATCACTGGTTCTCTCTACCTGTTCACATTGCACATAGAAGACTTCTGAATTCAAATACGTGCATTCAGTTCCCCTTTAAGCCAACTGGAGCCGGGTGAATATGTCAGAGGGTATAGCTAGGTGGACTGTTTATTAAAGAAAAATTGACACAACCAAGTTATGGGTAATAACTTACATTATCTTTATTTTGCATGTATATTGCAAATGAGTTAAGGTTACTACAGGAACCTTAACAAGTCTTATCTTTGGAGTGTTTAAAGTGTCGTGTTACCAACCCTAATGATTTCATGTTTCAGCTACTGAAGCTGTTTTACCTCATGGGATTCATGACCATTGTCTGTAAAAGATAAGTACCTAGCTTTCAGGTGTAAAAAAGCTTGAAAGCATATCCTGAGTGTATCCCAGAGGTTCAAATTTTAGAAGGCAAACAAACAGAAGCCCAAATCATTTATAAATCTAAATGTTTTGTCCTAACTTGTTAGCTTAGAATGCTTGCTATTGGCAGTACAAAACCCCACAATAATTAACATAACTTTATATATTTCCATATTATATATTTCCATATTTTGTTTTTAAGAAAAAAATATAAGCATTTATTGAGACTAATTTCACTATGGGCTTTCGTAAAAATATAGAGCTTCATAAGAAAAGAGTAGCACAACACTGATAGCATTGTATGTTTGTGTTGTTATACAATCCAGCAGCTACACTAACTGTCAGCTCATCTAAAAATTTTCACTGGGTGTGTCTACATGAGATGCTATGTCACCATGGTGATGAGCTACAATGTGGCTCATTGCTATGGTGACAGCCTCAGATGGCACTACTACCGTGATGCTGCCACCACTTCGCAGTAGCAATGAGCAACTTTGCTACTGTGCAGTAGGGTCAGAAACAACCCATGCGCTGGCAGGCAGTGCGCAGTACCAACTGTATAGACACGCCTACTGTGTATATAAAAAATCCCTTAATTTCTAGTCCTTTATTCTGACACTTTCATTTGTATTTGCCTGCCTACTGATCTACAAATTGTGTCTCACTGAAGACTAGCCAAAACGAAAAACTTAAACTTCTTAACTTCAGCCAATACTAGTTTCCAATGCATTTTCCTTTCACAACAATGTGTTAGAAATGCCTTTTCAAATTAGAAATATTTTCATTTCTTGGGAGCACCCACAACTCAACAATAAAACATAGACAACTCTTTCTGATGAACCATAGCAAGTTATTGTGGGTCGTTCATTATTTCAAACTGTAAAAACCGCACTGAAGAGTAACAAAAGCCCATGTAGCAAACCCAGGATAGAGTAAACAGCAATGAAATGAATCACAAAACTAGAGTAAGAAAGTTTATATATTGTAGGTGGAGGATAAATTACCAGATATAAATGCCTTAAACTTTTACTTAAATCAAGTCCCATTAACCTAATGACCAGATAGAGGGAAAAAGGTTTGATCCTTTTGAAAAAGAAGAATGAATCTTGGGGTACTTGTTGTATATATGATCAATAATATAACTGCCTAGACAAAATAACCACACTGGTGAAACAGGAAATTAGTGCTAGTTTCCTTGCCTATGGTCCAGATTTAAAAAAAAAAAAATAGAAGTAAAAGACCATCTGTTAATAAAAGAATTTTTGGCAAGAAATACGATAATTTGGAAACAAAGGAATGTCCAAATTTCATTTCTGTAGAAAAAAATGTACCCCCCTCAAAACTCCTTCACACTGCTACTTATTTCTGTTCCCTTTAACTATTTATCCCCCAAAAATATATTACTAAAGCAGCATTGTCCATTCAAAAGCCCACTTCTTTCTCATGTTATATTTCTGCTTGTGTTGTTCATTTGCTTTGTACGTTTAGCAGCATTTTGCATAAACTAAAGCTTCTTGCATGGTTTGGGTCGGTTGCCCAGCAACAGAAGAGGGCAGAAAACACATTTAGGGCACTGACAGAAGTGCCATTTGTCAAGCAGTCAGCCATCTGAAAGTGCTCTACAGCCATGCCGTGATAGAAGTGCACAGCTGTGGTACACTTCAAAAGTGGCCAGTCACCCAACCACTTAACCATCATATAAAGAGGAGGGATCAGCTGAAGGCGCTCCAAAGTGGAATGCCTTCATCTAACTTCTGTCAGTCTCTGTGCAAGCTGATGCAGCCCAGCCCTGGTGCCGTCTGCAGGAGGGGAAGGGGGATGAGGGAGAGGGAGTGCCCTGCGGGCTGGGGTTTGCCTAGCATGAGCTGGAGTAGAAGCTGGTGGATTAGGGCCCTCCTGTGAAGCACCATGGGTTACAGCGGGGAGCTGCACGTCTGTCAGCACCCTTAGAGAAACCACTCCAAAAATCATCAGTGCTAGAGCTATAGCTAATTAAACTACTTCTAACTTGTTTTTCAGGAAGCAGTGTTTCAGTGGTCACATTGGGCTCCCCTTCAGTACACAATAATTGTTAGAAAAACTAATGATGCAGTCAGTGAACTGAGTCATCCCATCTCCATCATAGCTGCTGTCAACTCTGCAGCAGTATCCATTAAGTTTTAACAAAACTTGATGGCTTGGCTCATGGGGGGCTTATGACTATTTAACTGCGTGTTTATTTTTTATTTACTTGCTACTAACAAGATAGCTGAGATGAAGGGCACCATCCAGAAGGAGCTTCCCTTAAACTAGAGTTAGTCTTTATTCTTGTGCTCTAGTTTGGGCTACTTGGGAAACAAATATTTTGAGACTTTGAAGTTTGCTTTCATTCCACACAGGAACAAAAATGAGATCCTGGAAATCTTTCCATGGAGATACAAGTGAGATACACTAGGCCAGGTGGTATAGCTCAGTGTCCTAGTGTTAGGTTACTCCTGTGGGTGCAAAGGACCCAGTTTATATTCCTGGTCTGAGTCAATCTCTAGAGCCAGTCTCTCTCAATGTCTTCTGTAGAAACTGTTCTGCTTTACATAATAATTAAATAATCATTGCATGAGAGAAACAGAGAGAGAGAGAGACAGACAGACAATACCCCAAGTCTCTGAACCAAATACTACAAAGAAAAGACCTGCCATGTGGCACTTGAGTGCTCTAACCATTATACTACTGGCTATATTAGAGAGTCTCTCTCTCATCTCACTTCTTTCTCATTTAAAAAAAAAAAGGTCATTGTGGATTTGAGAATCATTTCTGATGACAGTTTTGTTGAAACCAAATGTTTCCAGACTTTCCATTTTGACAAGGGTTTCTTAGGGTGATGTCTTTTATTCATCAGGTCTCAGTGACAAACACATTTTCTAATTAAAAAAAGATAATGTTGAAAAATTCCTGCCCAACTGTAGTTCCCTGTGATTGAAGCTACAAGGATAACAATGGCAAAATAGTCATTGTGCAAGTAAAGCTGTGATAGCTAGAGACATCAATGATAAAATAATCCATAGGGGCTTGTCCTTATCCTTAGATAAAAGATAGGTGGGGACACTCTTTTGTGCTTTAGTTTTTTAATCTTGGTCAGGACCTTAGATTTCTGAACTCTTGCTTATCACTAAGGTATATTTCCCTTTCTTTTTCCAAGACCCCTTTACTGGCTGAAATTCTGTAGAATATATCATAATACCAGTCTTCTGCTCCTTATACATAAACTGCTCCATTGCCCGAAAATAACAACATAAATAGCCACTACCTGTGAGACCAACCGCACCTCTTCATTCCACCAGAGCAAAGATTAACAAAGAAACTTTCTCCCTAGAACTATGCCAACATCATTTGGATCTCATCCCCACAGGAAAATAAAGGCTCTTGGACATGTTTCTGCTTTTGCTACTGTTTTCAGATGTAATCACCAACAAGCATTTTGCATTAAATGGAACAAGCCAACTGCATGTTGTTTCACAGTGAAGTGATCATGCCAATAATTTAATATTTGTTTAAAAAAAGGCTTCGCCCTCAACTCTTGAAACATCTTGAAACAATATTGGGTTAAAAAGCGAAGGCCTGAAAACATTAAGATACTTTTTTAAAAAAAATGTTTATTAACAAATCCTATTTATCAAATACCAAATGTGAAAATTAAAGATACATCCAGTTCCCTAAAATATACATTGTAGACAAATGTTTATCTTTCATCAGCAATGCTCCCGTAACCCAAGTCAGCGTTCACAGAAGTTGTGTATTTTTTCTCTTCCTTTCAGTCTCTGACAGTTTCTTTATGTTTCAGTTGATGTTAATCTTTTCTGTTTCATCATCTCCATAGAATTCATCCCCTATTTTTCCTTAAAAGTCTATGCAATGCAAATCTCACTCTCTTTTACTCACTTTTGCTTTTACATTTATTCTAAATTTGTTCTTAAGTGTTAGATCATAGGACCTGCACCCTCAGTATTCAAAACAGGTTTTCAAACTTTCTGGTTTGGAGGCACTCATACTTTCTGCCCATTGGCATAAGAGAACAGAGAAAAGTCAGCCGTGCTTCGACAGAACCATACTTTTGCCCGGCCACTGACCTGATCTTTGTACATATCAATCCATTTTAGGGTTCCATGAATGAAGGAGGCAAGAAAAGCAGCCTGCCTGCATACACCCTTGTATACTGATATAAAATGCAGTCAAGAGGTTTAGTTTTAGGCATCCAGGTCATTACTTTTACTAATTAAGTTTATTATCACTAAAATGTTATATGGCTATCTTTTAGCTTGTAAGTACAAGCACTTATTTACTCTGCAGTGAGAGGGACCCCTCTTTAAATGAGAAAACAAAATTATGGCATAGTGGTTTGTAGCTTCCTAAGACTGTACAGTTTTCATTCTTGCCTACTGCTCCACATTTTTATCTAAAGCCTAACTTAGAAAACTTGCATTACTATCATGCCTTATCAAAACTTAATATCAGGTATTAGGTATATCTCCTCAATAAGTATGCGCTTCAAAATTTTGCCATTTTTGTAGCACTCATTAATCTTTGTTGATTATATTGATTTTAAAAAATGCCTTTTTTAGAATAAACAAAATGTGTGTAATTTGTGAACATAATCAACAATCAACATTTTGTAGCAGTACAATTCTAGATTTTAATATCACATGCCTACACACATTAGTTTTTCTCTCGTTTTGTACCTTTCACTTGTTCAACTGTGCTAGAGGAATTCTTTCCCTATAACGTGAAATTCTGTGTTTTTGTGATTTATCTTATGAGATGATCTTATGAAGCAATTTGCTACAGTTGCTTTTTAGACTCACTAACAAATCTTATAGACCAATATATATCAGACTGCTGTTTCCTGTCAAAAGATACTTTTAACTCAAATTTCATCTCTATGAGAAACTGTTATACATGAGCAAGATAAGACAGCCTGCAGAGTATTATAATCATTCTGGGTCCCACTGCATCCGGGTATCAAGCTTTTAAAACCATAAAACAGAAAGATCCTATGCCAGGGGTGGGCAATTATTTTGGGCAGAGGGCCGCTTACTGAATTTTGGAAAGCCATTGAGGGCCACATGACAGGTAGCCGGGGCAGATAAATATTAATTTTCTAAATTATTTATGGGCTCCACAGGCTAGATAGAATGGTGCTTTTGCACAACAAAGGTAGGTTTTCAATAGGCTTTGTAGTGCCAAATGTTCATAGATAATCATATGACAATCAGTTATAAATATGACAGGGTCAATAATTACTGATAAACGTATTTCCTAGGACCTGATTCTGCAATGCTCACTTGTTCTGAATGGTCTTGTTGATTCCAGTAGGACATGAGTACCACTTAAAGTGAATAAGACTGTAACATCTGATTCTTCAGAATGGCAGTGACTGAGGTCTGGAGAGTGGCTGTGAGGGGACATCCCTGGAGTGGATTCAGCAGTGCATTTTCAGGTTTGGTGCAGGTGAGGAGGAGAAGCTGGGCAAGGTGTGCTCTCTGGCAGTCCTCCCAGGATAAACCAAGGATTAGTAAAACATGTACTCTCAACACTCATGAAGCTTCTGTGCTTAGGACCTGCTGTTTTAGACCAGTATGTTTCTAAACCTTCCTTGGTTTGGTCAGGCTGCTGGACTTCCCTTTCCTGTGGCACGCTTCCTGGGAACCAGCTCTCAGCCCATGATCCCTTTGTGGAAATGAGATCACAGGTGCATACCATTTGCCTCTTCAGGGACACAGGATTGTGAAAGCAGACCGGCACACTGCTATTCACTTGGATTAAGAGTAAATTGGATGCTTATCTTGCTGGGATCCTATGACCCCAGCTGACTTCCTGCCCTTTGGGCAATGGGCTGAACTCGATGATCTCCCGAGGTCCCTTCCAGCCCTGATGTCTATAACTAGCAGATGCAATGTAAAGATCTAGCCAAAATAATAAATGCCCATTTTCCTGCCTCAGTCTCCTCCTTGCCTGTGCCCTCCTGCATATAGCTGCCCCTTATAAACACTGGGGTCTCACTCACTCTTTCCTTCTGTAGCTAGTTTCCTTCCACTCTGAAAATGGTGAGACACCCTCACTTATGAGTTGCCTTTGTCACATGACCCATTGATTAACTACACCAAGTGATCATCACCCAGTTCCCAGCCCACTCAGCAGGAATCATTATCTTGGTGTGGCCTCCCCATATCCTACTCATGTTGTTGCCCAGGTAAACCCAGTCAAAAGTTAACAAGTCCTGATGATCCACTCACCCAACCTGGACAAAACATGAAATGCACACACACTAGCGCACTGGCCACTTACTCCCCACTCCCTGTGAGCATCTGTGGACCAAGCTAACAAGAAGCACAAGATCCAACAGGTAGGCTGAGTTACACATAAAGCTTCCTAAAACTAAAGCAGTTTTCCCACTTTCTCTACAATTTGTCATAATATTTGCACTACTAATGCTTCTTCTAACATACTATTGTAATCATTAAGCTAAATTCCTTTTCACAAGAATGAAACTTTTTTTGGTTTTCAGTAAGGGCAGTAACCCTAATGGTTACTGTGATACCTGGAAGTTAGTCTAAATCTACCCCAGCCATGCAGTTGGTCCAATAAAAGATATCACTCACAACAACTCTTCCTCTCACATATTTCTTGGACTATCATGCCTATATCAGCACCTTAACAGTACTTTCACACAGTTATTATTATTTCAATTCCAGGAGTGCCTCAAGATCACAACTGAGACTTGAATGCCGTTTGTGTGAGGTGCTGTGCCAATATGTAAGGAACTGAACTCAGATTGCCTAAGATCCTAGCTGTTCCACTGATAGACTATATTAGACTTAACCGGAAAGTTAAATGGTATGTAGGTGCTTGATTACCACTAGGCACCAAAATCCCTTAAAGAATGTGGCCCTTATTTCTTCCACTCTTGTAGTTTGGTGGGAAGAGATGGGAAAAGGGGCCTTTCCTAGGACTTCTAAATATCCCAATAAAAGCCACTTTCAACTGTCAAAATTCCACAGTTAATAACAAGAACCCATTGCCAAAATTCCCCCTGAAAAACTGAGTTGCAAAATATAAGTCGTTTTATTGGTTTAAAAAGCAGTAACATTCTTGCTGTTTTTTGAAGTTTTTCCAATTTTGAGTTTTAATATAAAATATCTTAGTCTATTAAAAACACTCAATAAATCACTGCCTTTGTAATCATTTGGAAGCATTTCTCAAATTATTCTGTAATCCTGATTTGCCAGTATCTTGATTGCTAGGATTGGAATGCATTTAGGAACACATTTGCCCAAGCAGCATTTTAAACATTCCTAGCCAATTCACCAACAATTTAAAGCTATATATAATAGGTAACAATAGGCCTTTTATTGGCTCATGCTTGTTTTCTATTTTGCAGACTGTAAAATGTTTTATTTAGTATGAAAGACTGTTTCTGACCCTAGCTTTTAACAGCCCCTGTGTCAAGGGGTATACAGCACCAGGCAGACCTCAATAAACCATGTACTGAAGCTTATATCCATTAATAAAGTGTTATAGATTTGCAGAATTCAATGTCAAGAGGGACTAGATAGGAATTCTCATATATTGCAGGCCCTTAAATTTCATTCCATGCTGACCAACAATAACTTGCACTTGGCCAGAGGAAATCTTTCAGAAAGTCACTCAGTTTTGATTTGAAGACAGCAAGATGAGAAATCCATCATACTTACAGCACCCACATATTCTTAAATATGACCTTACTGCTACTTGAGATGCTTTCACAAAAATCAAAAACTCAGGCAATATCACCAATCCATGAACGTTTATTAGCTGTCACAAAAATAGGAGATTTGCTGTTAAACTGTGTGTCCACCCCTAGTCTGAATTTCCTTATAGTCATTTACCCTTTGCAGGAAATTTTTTACCAAGTCCTGATTAGACAAATAACACAGAAAAAAAATTCCCCATTCCTCATTCAGGGCCTGTAACAAGGGCCCCTAACCCCTGTTACTGTAAAGATACAAGCAGGAGAGCTAAGTGGCTGCAAGTAAGTGCAAAAAGCAGCCTCCAGGGAAGCACACTGTAGAGTGTAAACCTGCAGATTGGGTAATGGAAACTCCTGTAACCAGTCCTGAGAATTAGGTTAGGTACAGAAATTACACAGAAACTGGTATAAGAAATCAGAAACTGGTCTAAAACTGTAGCAGAAGTTCAGTGCACATACAGTCTAAGATAAACCTGGATGGATGTAGTATTAGATTTAATCAGTTTAGGTTAGACTGGTCTATCAAATTTCTGTGCCAGATCCCTGTCTGACTTAAGTCAGGCTGCAGTCCCTTGGCATCCCAGGATGTAGTAGGGGGGAGTGGGGTGGGGGGAAGAGGCTCCCAACCCCACCTTGACTGCCCCCAACCCAACCAAAAAGCTGGGCCAGGGAGCTGTGTTGGGCTAGTCAGCAGGGGAGAGGGAAAGCACTCACCACAGCCCTTCAGCTGCTTTGGCTGAGTCAGGGGGGCTGGGGCAGGGGCCTCTGCTTTCGTCACCTTCTCCTTCCCCTGCCACCGCCAGCTGCCGGTGGCTGGTGGAGAAGGGTGAGGCTGGGGAGAGATTCTGTGCTGGCTCCCCCCTCACTACGGCTGATAGCAGGGGCTTGGGACCATCTGCCCAGAAGCCAATCAGGTATGGCCCACTGATCGGCTACATTTGGCTGCCCTTGGCAGCGTCCTGCATGCTGGGAGGCATGCGGGAGCACCCCCAGCCTGCTGTCTTTGGCCAGTGGAGGCATCCCTTTATCCCCCAACATCCCCCCAACACCAAAGGGAGAATGTAAGTTTTGTTAATCCCTGATCTATTCTACTCAGTTTTGAGAAACCCGCAAAGTTTTGATGGATTGCACTCCAGGAGTTTTGAATGTCTGTACCTAGCCACCAAGATCAAATAACTGGGGGAGCTTAGGGCAAAATAAGCCTGGCCCTTGGGTTGGAGAAGACATTCTTTGGAAGAGAAAGAGCTCTACAGAGAATCTCATAGCAGTGAGTTATGTTTCTCTTTGAGTTTGTGTACTCACAACACACAGGGTAGCTAGAAGGAGTATGAAGGTCACTAGGGTGGACTGGGAAAGATGGTGAGAGTTTGTTGAACGGGCTTAGACCCAGAGGCTACGGGCCTGAATGAAAGCATGAAAGTCAGCATGAGACTGGTGACTGGTAGACACTGCAGGCCCAAGGCAGAGGATGGGTAACTGGGGTCTACCAAGAGAGCCCTAACTAAGGAAAGAGCCCAGCTATTAGAGTGAGAGTTGGCTGTGCTTGAGAATTAAAGTTCAAAGACTGGGCCAGAGCAAGGCAGCCCAATGATAAGCAGGGTGGAGTGAGGCTCCGCAAGACTCACTCCAGGATTCTGAGGGCAGCCTCCCAAATTTATATTTATTTGTCATCAGGGATCCTGGTTTTCTCTGATTTAAAAAAATCCCCAATTTTCAGATTAAACGAAGTAACCCCAAATCCACATTTTCCCATGATTAAAGTGAAACACCATTATATACATATCTATAAATTACAGGTGTTTCATTTAAATCATGGGAAAATGTGGATTTGGGGTTACTTTTTTAATCTGAAAATTGGAGATTTTTTTTTAAATCAGAGAAAACCAGGATCCCTGTCTATCACCAAGGCATGGCAGATGCAGACTGGGCAGTGGTAGTGGGGGCCACTAAAGGCCATGACAGCTTCCCTTAGAGGTGGGGCCTGGTATAGGGCCCAAATCCAGATCAGGTCTCATCACTTGGACTGTAATTATCTGTCCCTGGACACTAAGTGTATTTACAGTTAGTACAAAAAACATACAGCATTGCTACATGCTGCACACTTTGCCTGTCTGCAAACTGCAGTGGTTGCTCAACAGT